>NC_047570.1:28500500-29161000 GCF_011004845.1 Esox lucius | reverse complement strand
AAACAATGTGTTTTTGCCAATGCTAAAAAGGTTATAGAATCCGTAGTCTTTAACCCCTTTCAGAAAATGTCCTGCTTACCTGAAATTCAAGGACAAATATAACGGCAACTTTAATCAGTCTCTCAAAGTAACACATGAACCAACAGATCCAGCAGTATTTTCTATTGCATTTTGTGCTGCAAAAAAGACAATACAGAATTAATCTAGCGAATCTATTACAAAGTTTTTTAAATCCATCGTTCATACATTCAAAAATGTTTCTATGTATCCTTGGATATAATTTGCCAACATTTGTGAGATTTTCAACAAAAAAAATGTACTCAACATTTTAATCTGATTTATGTGGTTTCTGGTCCAAAAGGCAAAACTGAGAGGAGAAAAAAAAAAGATCTCTTTATTAACTACACAGCCCAGTGCCAGATGGATCACTAGGAGCTTGCTGCTTTATTGAATCAAACTGGAGAAAATGTTCCACATTTGAGAAGATGCAGAGAGAAGAATGAATGTATTGTATGAGGCTCAGCTCAATACCTTCTCACATGCTGTCTGTATATTGGAGAAAAAAGTGGTTTGGGACTTTTTTTTTACTCCTTATAAATAGTTGTTCTTTTGACATGTCATCTGTGTCTCATTTGTTGTCCACACCCCAAAAACACCCTGCATCCCTTTTCGCTCCTCTAACACGCCAATCAAAGCAGACCCCCTCAGAGGTTCAAGTGTGTGTTTTTCACCGGTTTTTCAGCACGGACATGTGTTTGTGTGTGTCTGTGTGTGGTATGTGTTTTTGTGTGCATGTGCGAGTGCAATCGCATGCGAATGTGTCCTTGCTTGGTTTGATTTCATATGCGTGCTTATCCAATCTTTGTGTGCGTGTGTACTTCCATGTGAATGCTTCTGAGCATATATGTATGAATGTGTGTGTGTACATGGGTGTGCATATGGGTGTTGTGAGAGCCAACCTGGTCTTCATATCTGTAGGTAAGGTATTGGTCCTCAGTGGCATCCTCCAGGAAACTGCCCTGAGGTGAGAGAGCAAACTCGGGCAGGAACACAGCACCCTGGGCCTGGCAGAGAGGGAAATACATAGAGAACTGAGAAATTTAAAATCACCTAGAAGAGATCAATGGCAACTTCTGGCACAAATAATGTGGATTCCACTCCACTGCGGTTATTCCTCAGTGTTCGAGTGGGTGTGTGTGTATTTGTGTGTGTTTCTGTGTGTGGGTATGTGTGTATGTATTTGTGTGTGTATGTGTGTGTGTGTGTGTGTGTCTGTGTGTATACATGGCTGAAATGGCTAAGCTAAACCAAATCTAGCACATGGTATTGTTGATGAAATTCAGATCTGCTTCAAAGAAGAACACGTTATCAAAAACATGCTCCCTTATTCCAATGTATTTTTGAAATGGACTGGGCTACGAGTGAAAGACACACAGAGAACGGCTGGCACATATCTGAAAGGGATACGCCCCCTACATTAAAACTATGACCAAATATAACTGTTAAGGATGGGTTACAGGTTCTACCAATAAATGACACTCTGGTACCCTATAAAACATCCTCTGCTCTGTATTTTACATCCTGTCCTAAATTCAATCAAATTGTATTTGTAACTTTTTAAAGAACAGGCATAGACTGATAGTAATATACTTACGTAATGGCCTTTTTATGCAGATATCAAAAAATAAGATGAAATAATAAATTCCCAAAGGGAGACCAATTACAGGGAGGACCAGTCACAGCAAGACAAGTTACAGGGAGGACCAGTTACAGGAAGGACCAGTTACAGGGAGGACCAGTAACAGGAAGGAGCAGTACCAGGTTTGTATTATGTATAAGACCCTCAAAGCGAGCTTGGACATCTTGGCACACAAAGTAGGTGCAGGCTGTAATATTTGAAAGTCTTGACCGTGTAAACCGGCTTGCAGTGCGTGGCCTCCAGAATGTCGGCCACTTATCTAGGCATTGATCTGTTGTCACTTGCTCTGACAGTCCACAATAATCAGGGACTTTTTGTAGATTGTTAATGTGGGGATGTACAGAAAAGTATTTAAAATGTGTGTGTGCGTGTATGTGTGTATGTGTGTGTGCGTGTGTGTGTTTGCTTAAGTGTGCACCAACCACACCACAGCTGCACATGCACGCAACCTAAGAGTACACTGCCCCCCCCCCCCGCCCCCCCCCCACCTCGCCCCCACAGCTCTCATCAGCACAGATCATAAATCATACAACTAATCGCTGTGATCCTCATTAGCTCGGAGAAGCCTGGACTTATGTCTTGTTTAACCAACAGATGCAGTGATATCATCCAAGCAGACCAAGGTCAGAGTTGTATTGGGGATGTGGTATACACAGCGTAGAGGGAGAGACGTGCTCTAGTGGACATCACAGAATTCTGTTGAGAACTGAAATCCCTTCAACTGTGCCAAACACACTTCACACGCACAAGTCAAAACACACCATAACAGACACACTCACACACTCCCGCGCGCGTGCGTGCGTGTATGTTGATATCAGTGACGCCCTAATGCAAGCCTAAGTGTGTGATCCCGTACTAAGAATACCCTAAAGAGGAGTGTGATGCAGGCTTTTAATAAAGACACTTAAGAGTCGAGAGGGCAGCAGCGTGGCTGGCATGCATTCTCCCTGAGGACCGGTACCCTTTCAACATGGCATTCAACTGACACACAGACACACACACACTGAGGAGAGAGTCAGACACGCACGTTTATCATGGTATTCAACCGACACACACACACTAAGGAGAGCGTCAGAAACACACTTTCATCAGTAATTGTCAAGACACCAGAGAAGACACTAGCTGACAAGGAAAGCAGGACTTCACAGTCTTTTCCCACTAAGCTTTCCTCCAGACACAGTCACGCTCACACACACACACACACACACACACACACACACACACACACACACACACACACACCCAGACTCTAGCCTAAACAAAGCCCATGTGTGACCCCCCTCCCCCATCCAGACCCACAAAGCACCCTGCCATCTGTATGAACTATGGCAACCTTCCAAACGGCGCCCTCTTCCCTCTTCCCATAGTGCTCAAGTGCGCGACTTGAGCACTATGGGCACTGGTCAACAGCACTGGTCAAAACGAGTGCCTTATTGAAGGAGTAGGTTGCCATTTGGGCCCTATCCTGTGACATCAGCACACCCCCAGATCCATGTCTGGACCAGAGGGACCAAAATAAACAGACACGCGTCCATCGCCCAGGTGTCCAAAGACTTTGGTTTTTGTGGGTCCGTCCATTCTGTCCAACAGAGCTAAAACAGAAGTCACCCGTAAAACAAACCCTGGCAAGCAGGGACCCAGAAGTTGTCCGATTCAGATGTCAGCCTCTGAGTCCACTGTGTTTCAGCGAGGTTAACACAGGCAGAATAAAGCAGAAACAGTGCGGTATCAGAATGTATGAACATACAGAGAACGTTTAAGACAACATAAAGACCATGATATTATCAGAGATTATATTTTCGGTGACTTCGGTCTCTAATCAAACTGGATAACACTTAGGAAGAGGTTATCCCTGGTTCATGCATAAACATGTCTCCCTGCTCGCTCTCTCAGTCTCTCAGTCACTCACACACACATAAAATACAGACATACACATGCATATTTTGTGCACTTTCACAGCACTCCATAGGCCTAGAAAGCAGCACGCGTGACTTCCTGGAAATACATATTAGAGTAGTAATTCATCTATGTCCATATCTGGCCACACAGTCACTCTCTCTCACAGACACACACCTGTTAACACACAGCTGCCTACACCTGTTAACACACACCTGCCTACACCTGGTAACACACACCGGCCTACACCTGTTAACACACACCTGCCTACACCTGTTAACACACAACTGCCTACACCTGTTAACACACACCGGCCTACACCTGTTAACACACACCTCCCTACACCTGTTAACACACACCTCCCTACACCTGTTAACACACAACTGCCTACACCTGGTAACACACACCTCCCTACACCTGTTAACACACACCTCCCTACACCTGTTAACACACACCTGCCTACACCTGTTAACACACACCGGCCTACACCTGTTAACACACACCGGCCTACACCTGTTAACACACAACTGCCTACACCTGTTAACACACACCGGCCTACACCTGTTAACACACAACTGCCTACACCTGTTAACACACACCGGCCTACACCTGTTAACACACACCTGCATACACCTGTTAACACACAACTGCCTACACCTGTTAACACACACCTCCCTACACCTGTTAACACACACCTGCCTACACCTGGTAACACACACCTCCCTACACCTGTTAACACACACCTCCCTACACCTGTTAACACACACCTCCCTACACCTGTTAACACACACCTGCATACACCTGGTAACACACACCTGCCTACACCTGCTAACACACACCTGCTTGCATGTGTACATACACACACACACAACTGCCTACACTTGTACATGCACACACACGCAAAAACACCTGCCTAAGTTTGCACGCTTGCACACACACACACACACACCATCCTACACCTGTACATACTGTACACATACACACACATGCAGCAAAAAGACTAGTGGTAAGAGGGTTGAGCAAATAACAGGAAGATAACAGGTTCAAATCCCGGGACTCACTAGGTGAAAACTCTGCTGTTCTGCCCTTGTGACACTTCTGCACTAATAGTGTAACTCCTCACCACTGAGGTTATTTATGTTTGTGTTAGTGTCTCAAATATTTCTGCTTTATTGAATATAGTGGAGACTTGCTCTTCTGAAAGTTCATGAATTGGGTTGGATCGGATTTAAGCAGCTTTTGACACTTTCAAAATGGGCCGCTGTGGAATAATGCTGATTCAGGAAATATGGTATGAGAAGCGAAATATACCCATGGTAGAGTAACGAAATACCGCACAACATTTTGGGGGATAAACAACAGCCACAATAGTTCAGTCCAAGTGGAAAAGTATTGTTAAAAGGTCAGTTAATCTTTCAACATTCCAGCCACCCCACCTTTTGTTTTTCGGTAAACAGTTATGGGACGGAGACAGATTTTTATTTTTTTTACCACTTTCTAATTCAAAGAAGGAGCATGTATATTCTTTAAGAATGAATGTCTTAGTATCAGGCACTTAAAAGTCTCAAATGGAGAAAGAGGAGACAGAGAAAAGGTGGAGTGGGTGAGGGAGGGAGGGGCATGGAAGACGAAAGGGGGAGAGGAGAGAGAAAAAGCAGGTGGACAGAAGGAGAATTGGGGGAGAAAGAGAGGGGGATAGAGAAACAGAGGAGAAAGAGAGAGATGGCAGATGTAAGTCAAGGCTTTGATCTTATTGTGTCAAAGTCACCCTCAAGGGCAGTGGAGCAAGAGCAATAACAACTCTATTCGTGCCACAGACACACCACAAATGTGTTCAGCTCTAAGCGCTCCACTGGTGATTCCAGTCAAAGATTCACCTTTACCATGAATGGTCCTTTCTTCGCAGGACATTATCTTGATTTAACCTGTACTGACACAGACACTAGGAGTTTGATGCCCATGAGTGGTAATTTTTGAAGCCTGAAATATCAAAACATGTAAGATAATGTTGTTTCTTAAACATCTGACGCAGTGAGAGCGAGAGAAAGTGTGTGCGTGTCTGTGTGTGTGTTAGAGATGGTTGACATTCTGTTTGTGTCCCTTTAGTGGTCTGGTGCTTGGGAATGTGGGCCATTTCCTGCCTGATTGGGCCTGCATAGGGTTATCAATGGAAGATGGAATCAAAATGAAAGAAAATTAGAAGAAAAGGCTTCAGTTTCAGGTAGCAATTCAGCTAACAATTTGAATGGAGAAAGCATAAAAGTGTTGTCGTCACAAATAGCCTAGCATTCGTTAACTAGCTTAACCTGCTACAATTAGCATTGATATAACTGTATCACATGTGAGACAGAAAAACATTGTTTTTCATTCAGGGATTTTTTCTGTATGTTTAGGACCCCAATGTCATTGAAATGTTCAAAAGTTCACCCCCGTAGTCTGTCGCATGTGCATAATTCACGATTTTCTTTCAGGGAAGAGGCACTAAACAATACAGGTTCTTGACAGCGAGTCCCTTCAGGGCACTACAGAAGATGAAACATTTAAGAGGACACAACAAAGGTATGTGGAGGGCTGCCTGCCTGGGACCCAGAAGAGGGTCGCCCTGTGGAAGCCTGTGACATTCAAACCATGCAATTCAAACTTCGTCCGCACAGATTCTCGAATCTCGTTGGCCTAACTCGACATTAAGGAAGGTCTTATCTAAACATACTGTTCAGAGGGCGCACACGAGGTCATGCGCTTACGCGATCACACGCACGCGTGGAAAAACACATATACATGATATGGCCCAGGTTTAGTTCTTGAAATACTTTCAACTCCCACAGTGGTTTATGGTGACCGACGCTGCGCCGGAACCAGCAGTGTGCTCCGCTCTTCAGCGGACCTTGAGGTGGGTTCACCCCGGACCGTTGGGTACGGCAGGGCTGATCGACACCACAGCGTGACCATTTGGAATCGTTAAACGGGTGCAGCAGCTGCAGGACACACTCGCCCGCTGATTTGCTATAATCGCAACATTCCTCAAGTTTCCTTTCTATTCCAGTAAAGGTGGCACATTGTTGTGCTCCGCTGGACAAGGCACTATTGTCTGACCATGTTTTTAAGCACTTGCTGGATGCATGGTCCGGATCCAGCCAGGTTATTTTGGTTCCAAGGCAATATGGGCCTTCAGAACCGGCCATTAGATGCCTGCGTGTGCACTATCACCATCAGGTAGGCTCGTGGCTTGTTACGGAATTGTAGATGAGGGTAGGGGATGGCATGTTGCCATCTTGTTGCCAATGTTTCTGCTTTTCATCCCTCCTAAATGTTATTGGTTATTCGAGTGACAATTAAATAGAAATACGGAAAGACATTCAAATTCATATTCAAAAGATTTATATTAAAAAAATTCTGATTTAAAAAAGAGGTTTAAGAGGTTTGAGGAAAGTGTTGTCTGCCGTTCCGTAATGAGGTGTGTTCTCTGGCGCAGGTTCCCTGTCGCGTGTGCCCTAACGTGTGTTCCATGTTGTGGGTTCCATGTCGCAGGTTCCCTATCGCGGGTTCCCTGTCGCGTGTGCCCTAACGTGTGTTCCATGTTGTGGGTTCCATGTCGCAGGTTCCCTATCGCGGGTTCCTTGTCTTGTGTGCCCTAACGTGTGTTCCATGTTGTGGGTTCCATGTCGCAGGTTCCCTATCAAGGGTTCCTTGTCTTGTGTGCCCTAACGTGTGTTCCATGTTGTGGGTTCCATGTCGCAGGTTCCCTGTCACTTGTACCCTGTTGTGTGTGCCCTAACGTGTGTTCCATGTTGTGGGTTCCATGTTGCAGGTTCCCTGTCACTTGTACCCTGTTGTGTGTGCCCTAACGTGTGTTCCATGTTGTGGGTTCCATGTCGCAAGTTCCCTGTCACTTGTACCCTGTCGTGTGTGCCCTAACGTGTGTTCCATGTTGTGGGTTCCATGTTGCAGGTTCCCTGTCACTTGTACCCTGTCGTGTGTACCCTGTTGTGTTATTGGTGGCAGCAGAGCTGAAAATGACAAATAGTCCCTCATGGAGCCTTTTAAGGAACCTAAGCAAGATTTGGTTGAGCCAACAAGGAGCCTGCCTATGGGAAAATGCAGCAATGATGACAACCTTCTATAAGACCAGAGCTGAAATTACACAGCTCAAAAAAATTAGGAGAACACGTGATCATCATAGCATTACACCAAGTCAATGGTTTGCAGTGTATCCCTGTACAGTCTCAAGAGGATGAAGGATATGTACATTATGTTGCCTGCAACATCATCCAACAGGTTTGGCGGTGGGTCAGTGATGGTCTGGGGAGTACTACTGAGTCACATTATGAGTTGCCATGATGAAATTTACAGCCTGTGATTTCAACTGTTAACTTTGATTTTCGGTGTGAGTTTGAATCCAGCCCTCAAGCCCTCAGTCAGTTGGTAATTTTGGTTATCCACTGACTGATGTTATGTAATTTTGTTAACTACAAATTACACTAAGTACGGTGAAGATTTTGATCTTTAATATATTTCCTTCATCGATCCCCAACGTGTGATTTAAGTGTTCCCTTAATTTTTTGGAGCAGTGTGTAATAAAGAATTATTCTACAAAATGATACTTCCTAAGATTTTCCTTTTCCTTCACAAATCTAAACATTGAATTGCAGACTTAATCATATTGCAGAGTGTGCACATATGGGGGTGCATTAGAGCCAAACACTAAGAAGGAGATTCAAGCAGAGAGTAAGCAGGAGAGATACAGTGAGATAAATCAGACAGTGACAGAGTGAGGAAGGAGAAACAGATTGTAACCAGCTGATTGGCAAAGAACCCAGAGTCAATGTGGAGCCGGTAGGTTTGAGGCAGAGAGGAGACTGAATGGACACACTGTGCATGTGAATGAAAGACTCTTTCACACATGCCTGTGGTCTGCTCCTCTCTCTCTCTCTCTCTCTCTCACACACACACACTCTCTCTCTCCGGCCCATGAAGGCCCCAGGGTTGGCCGTAGAGCAGCCCTTGTTGGAGTTTCATATGTGGGGTGAAGAGGTGACTGGTGAATGAGATGTGTGGGCATAAAGTGATCTTTTCACTCTTCAGCTTTGCCTCAAAGACCAGGGCTGCTGACATTAAATCTGGGCTAGAGGAGCTTGGCCTGAGCAATTATTCTATAGCCTAGCCTGGTATACTAAATGTGCTTTAGCAACTCCTCTATAACCTAGCCTGGTATAATAAATGTGCTTTAGCAACTCCTCTATAGCCTAGCCTGGTATAATAAATGTGCTTTCGCAACTCCTCTATAGCCTAGCCTGGTATAATAAATGTGCTTTAGCAACTCCTCTATAGCCTAGCCTGGTATGCTAAATGCTTTAGCAACTCTTCTGTAGCCTAACTTGGTCCCACACTAGAAATGCTCTTGCCCTATTTCGATATTGGAGAACTACAAAGCTATATTATTTTGTTGCTGGAGGAGGGACTTCCTGTATATTACCAGTGTGTCAGACCAAGGGAGCGGTGAGCAACTTCCCTGGGACTGAAACATGTGTCTTTTATTAGGAATTATTTTAACATTAGCTTGTGATCCTCCAGAGTCCATTGCTCTTAGCCTGAGTACTGAATAGCACCCTATACCCTACATAAAGCTGTTGACCAGGGCCCTTAGATTTGTGCAGTAAATTGGAAATAGGGTGCCATTTGGAATGCACCCTAAGAGAAAAACAATCTGGCGCACCATTGATTTAAGGCTTTATCTGTAAAAGTGCAATTACAGGCAGCTGGTGTGTGAGATGTTTCACCATGTTAAAGCAAACCTCTAATCCAAATTGCACCCTACTGCCTGAATGGCATGATAAAGGGAATATGGAGGAATATGGAACACAACCATAGACAAAGGACCCAAAAGCAGTCTGCAGACATTAGAGGACAACACGTTAATAACTCCCTCCCAAACAACCAGACACACACACACACACACACACTTGCTGTGAAAGAGAGCCAGGCGGTCTGGTATCAATGAGAAATACAACTAATAATCCCCAGATATAAAATTGCCACCAAGAACTTGATCATAACATTCCCGACGCAAATAATCCACTTCCAAAAAATAAACCGCGATCCAAACTGTGAATAAACCAGAACAACGGTGACAAGACATTAAGACACGTTTCGCTAGCCGCCGCTGCTAGCTCAGCCACATGGTCAAAATTAAATTATTACAGATTTTATCACACTATAATTGTCCTGCTCTAGGGGCTTGGGTTTCCCCACTGAACAGAGCTAGCCTGTGAGAGCCATGCTAATGATTGACACAGAAACTGGCTGGCTGCAATGCTAGCGCTAATGCAATCGCATTGATCTAACAGAATCCAACTAGTCAAAGTTCACAGAAAATATCAAGTCACATCTCGAAGCCCTGGCGCCTGTGGTTGCGAGGGCAGATTCTAAGGTTGATAGCATCCAACAGGACCTCGAACATCCTGGCTGTAACACACCCTGAAGACTAGAAACAAACTCATTTGTGGTGTAGGTCGATTTTGGTTACTGAGCCGACACCTTTACTAATACACTGCCCGTTAGCTAAAGAATTGACTAAACGGCAACATTATAGGATCCTTATTTCAACATTGACAAAACCCTCCATCCTTACACAAAACACAAACACACTAAATTTGTCAAAATAGCGCCTCAGTACAAAATCACCAAAAGACCCTGCTCTAAGAGTATTTCTGACAATAAAAAGTTGATTCTAAGGCTCCAGTAGAATAAAACTATGATAGAGCCCTGAAGCAAACCCAATACAACGGTCAGACGAGCTCACCGCACACTTGTGATATTTTTTCAAACGAATAAATCTCCTCATCAGTGAGTTTCCTCCTATGTTGAGAGGAAAACAGAGGCAGAGGGGAGGAAGAGGTTGACGGATATTCACACTGGGACTGCAATGAAACTCTACACTAATGGAAAATAACAACTTGATAGGATTCCCCCATTAACGCATGCAGACCTGGGTTACAGAACAGGCATGCAGGCCTGGGTTACAGAACAGGAATGCAGGCCCGGGTTACAGATCAGGCATGCAGGCTCGGGTTACAGAACAGCAAAGCAGGTCAGGTGAACCAGGGACATAACATCAAGCCACCACCCAATTCAATAAAATGTATTGAAATGCACGAAGAATAGCTGCTCTCCTCAAAAATGAAGTTAGTGCCCTGAGGACACATATGTGATAGACCAGTACACACTCACACACACACACACACAGTTCTGCTCTCCCTCAGGAATTTTGCATGGTGTTTATTTTGGAAGCATGTGTGGTTATCACAGCACACAGATACCTCAACACCCCACCTACAACCTCCACCTACACCCAAATCCACCCCTGTCCACTTCCTCTTCCTCTTGACCTCCGGGTCACTTCCTGTCATCCCTTGGTCTTTTGTTGGTAACAGACAGCTGTTCAAACATAATGCGGCTACTGTGCGAACCCATAACCCCTGTGTATCCAAACAGGAGCCATGGGAATACCCCTCCCACCACACCCACCTCATTTACAGCCTCTACCATACACCCTTCCCTATCTTGAGTCTCCCTCTCCTAAAGTAAGAAGGTGAGGATACCAGGAAGGTTACAAGAAGAGCACCCCGTTATAATATAGCTTTGATCCCAACAGCCTGGTCAATGGTAGGGGACAGCCATGTTATTATTGTAATCCTAACATGTGTAAGTATACACACATGCGCGCACACACGTACAAACACACACACACACGAGAAAGACAGAGTGTTGAAGATTAGGGGTTGAGTGAGTGTGCAGCATGTCTTCTCCTTGGTATTTATACAATTTAACAACAACACTTTGAAAATACATTGAAAAACCCGGACAGAGACAGGAAAGAGGTTGGAACGTGTAAAGTAAAAGGAGAGAAGCTGAGAATGGGCTGTGAATGTGGCCTGTTGGTTTGGGAATCTGACTAGTGTCCGAATACAGGCCCCTGGTTCTAATCTCCCCACTGCCAAGGTGAAAGCTCTGTCATTCTGTCTCTGGGTAAGACTGTTAACCCTAATTTCCCACAGCCGACACCAGCCGTCCCCGTAACATTCCCCCCAGGTCATTGCTGTAAATAAGAACCTGAGTGGTTAAGTAACTGTAAAAAGAGGAATGACACGGAAACATTCTAACGCAGAGAAAAAGAACGGCACCTGAAAAAAGGGGGATAGAGCATAGAGAGAGAGGTGGCAAGAGAAAGGAGTAAAGGGGGAGGGCATAGACAGAAAAATAGAGAGAGAGAGAGAGAGAGAGAAGAGAGAGAGAGAGATCGAAGTGGTGGAAAACAGAGCTCTAAATCTTACAGCACCTCTAGAAAAGCCCAGCAACAATAAAAGCCAATCAAGCGTGAGTCTAATCCCACATCTGCTTGTCATAATCCAGCCGGACACCCAGCCAAGCATGGACCTACTAACTACGACCCCCACAACCCCCCACCCACCCTCACTGACTGACCAACCTACTGAATAATTGGGCATATCTGACTGGCCATATTTGGCTAACTGACTGACTGATTGGTTGACTCCCTTCTGTCCTCTGCCTAAAACATTTCACCACCTTGCAGGGCTCCGCCCTCCAACTCTCCCTCAGGTGAGTTGTCCAACTGCAAGGTAATTGTGGCCCGTAACCAGAGGAAAGTTCTCCTCAAAGTGCGTTGGTCGGTCCAGGCTGACTTCCTGGATGAAGGAGCGATGTGGAGAAAAAGCAGAATGGCTTGGCGGGCATGTGATCGCTGTGATAAGACAAGGTAACCATTTCAACATCCCAAAATAGGGGGTTAAAGGGGGAAACGTTTACGGGAAAAAGGAATTAGAATGTTGCTCCGTCTTCTACTCTGAGTTGTTGACGTACAACAGGTCAACCGTTGTTTGTCTGTAAAGTTGAGTTTGACGTGAACTTTGGGATAGATTTATGAGTAATGCGTTCTTTACACACTTTGTTCGTCTCCGTGTGGCTGCCTGATGGGAAAGAAG
Source organism: Esox lucius (assembly GCF_011004845.1). NCBI lineage: Eukaryota > Metazoa > Chordata > Actinopteri > Esociformes > Esocidae > Esox > Esox lucius. Next base: position 29,148,406 of record NC_047570.1, on the reverse strand, counting down.
CATTTAGAGAAAGGAAAAGAAGTGTTTTGAGGGCTAACTCACAAATCACTGCAACATTCTGGAGAACGGTGCTCCGACCGAGCAAGCTGTGTCCCTGGCTCCTGTCAGCAGCAGTATTTATTGCGACATGTGACCACAAAGTGTGCTGAAATCAGCACGTTTAAGAGACTTTGAGGAGTTAAGCGCGTAGTTTTGCTGTAGTTAACTCATTATTGGTGTGATATGTTATGAGAGAATTGTATGTGTGTGTGTGTGTGTGAAAGGAAGAATCAGCCCAACTGACTGTCTGAGTGTGTGTGTGTGTGTGTGTGTGTGTGTGTGCGTGTGCTATACAAGTGCGTGTCAGAGACAAGGTGGAGGACAACTGATATATCTTAAAGACATAGACTCAACAGAATAACAAATAAACTTGGACATGCTATCTGTTAAAGCACTCAGTTGATATAATGCGTTTCCCTCCATCCGTTCCCTGGGAGTCCCTCCCTTCTTTTCTCCCTTCCTTGCTCTCTCTCCCCTCTCTTCTCTCTTTCCCTCCCTCCCTTTCTCTTTCTCCCCCTCTGTTTCTCACAAGCATCCCCTGCCATCTGTTCTCTCTCTTTCGTTCTCTCTGACACACAAACCCATACACAGAACATGCACACACAAAAACCAAATCACACACAGGGTCTGTGTGAGCCTCTGTCCCACTGCTCACAGAGGGGGGCTGAGCCACAGGTGTGGCCGCTGAAAGACCTCTGGCAGGTGTGTGTGTGAGTGAAGGAAGAGAGAGTTCAGGTGTGTGTGTGTGTGTGTGTTTTTTTTGTATATACATACATATATATATATATATATATATATATATATATATACAGTGGGGGGAGAACAAGTTTGATACACTGCCGGTTATTCAGGTTTTCCTACTTACAAAGCATGTAGAGGTCTGTCATTTTATCATAGGTACACTTCAACTGTGAGAGACGGAATCTAAAACAAAAATCCAGAAATTTATATTGTATGATTTTTAAATAATACATTTTCATTTTATTGTATGACATAAGTATTTGATCACCTAAAAACCAGTAAGAATTCCGGCTCTCACAGACCTGTTAGTTTTTCTTTAAGAAGCTCTCCTGTTCTCCACTCATTACCTGTATTAACTGCACCTGTTTGAACTCGTTACCTTCATAAAAGACACCTGTCCACACACTCAATCAAACAGACTCCAACCTCTCCACAATGGCCAAGACCAGAAAGCTGTGTAAGGACATCAGGGATAAAACTGTTGACCGGCACAGGGCTGGGATGGGCTACATGACAATAGGCAAGCAGCTTGGCGAGAAGGCAACAACTGTTGGAGCAATTACTATAAAATGGAAGAAGTTCAAGATGAAGGTCAATCTCCCTCGGTCTGGGGCTCCATGCAAGATCTCACCTCGTGGGGCATCAATGATCATGAGGAAGGTGAGGGATCAGCCCAGAACTACACAGCAGGACCTGGTCAATGACCTGAAGAGAGCTGGGAGCACAGTCTCAAAGAGAACCATTAGTAACACACTACGCCGTCATAGATTAAAATCCTGCAGCGAACGCAAGGTCCCTCTGCTCAAGCCAGCGCATGTCCAGGCCCGTCTGAAGTTTGCCAATGACCATCTGGATGATCCAGAGGAGGAATGGGAGAAGGTCATGTGGCCTGATGAGACACTAATAGAGCTTTTTGGTCTAAACTCCACTTGCCATGTTTGGAGGAAAAAGAAGAATGAGTACAACCCCAAGAACACCATCCCAACCGTGAAGCATGGAGGTGGAAACATCATTCTTTGGGGATGCTTTTCTGCAAAGGGGACAGGACGACTGCACCGTATTGAGGGGAGGATGGATGGGGCCATGTATCGCGAGATCTTGGCCAACAACCTCCTTCCCTCAGTAAGAGCATTGAAGATGGGTCGTGGCTGGGTCTTCCAGCATGACAACGACCCGAAACACAAAGCCAGGGCAACTAAGGAGTGGCTCCGTAAGAAGCATCTCAAGGTCCTGGAGTGGCCTAGCCAGTCTCCAGACCTGAACCCAATAGAAAAGCTGAAAGTCCATATTGCCCAGCGACAGCCCCGAAACATGAAGGATCTGGAAAAGGTCTGTATGGAGGAGAGGGCCAAAATCCATGCTGCAGTGTGTGCAAACCTGGTCAAGGACTACAGGAAACGTATGATCTCTGTAATTGCAAACCAAGGTTTCTGTACCAAATATTAAGTTCTGCTTTTCTAATCAAATACTTATTTCATGCAATAAAATGCAAATTAATTACTTTAAAATCATACAGTGTGATTTTCAGGATTTTTTTTTTAGATTCCGTCACTCACAGTTGAAGAGTACCTATGATGAAAATGACAGACTTCTACATGCTTTGTAAGTGGGAAAACCTGCAAAATCGTCAGTGTATCAAAAACTTGTTCTCCCCACTGTATATATATATATATGCCTCAACCTACCTGCATGCATGTTTCTGTATGCTCTATGCATGTGTGTGTGCGTGTGTGTGTCTCTGTATGCTCTATGCATGTGCAAGGTATATGCATGTGTGTGTGTCTCTGTATGCTCTATGCATGTGCATGGTATATGCATGTGTGTGTGTCTCTGTATGCTCTATGCATGTTTGTGGTGTATGCATGTGTGTGTGCGTGTGTGTGTCTCTGTATGCTCTATGCATGTGTGTGGTGTATGCATGTGTGTGTGTCTCTGTATACTCTATGCATGTGTGTGGCGTGTGGTGTATGCGTGTGTGTGGTGTATGCGTGTGTGTGGTGTATGCGTGTGTGTGGTGTATGCGTGTGTGTGGTGTATGCATGTGTGTGGTGTATGCGTGTGTGTGGTGTATGCGTGTGTGGTGTATGCGTGTGTGTGGTGTATGCGTGTGTGTGGTGTATGCATCTGTGTGGTGTATGCGTGTGTGTGGTGTATGCGTGTGTGTGGTGTATGCGTGTGTGGTGTATATGTGTGTGTGGTGTATGCGTGTGTGTGGTGTATGCGTGTGTGTGGTGTATGCGTGTGTGTGGAGTATGCATGTGTGTGGTGTATGCGTGTGTGTGGTGTATGCGTGTGTGGTGTATGCGTGTGTGTGGTGTATGCGTGTGTGTGGTGTATGCATGTGTGTGGTGTATGCGTGTGTGTGGTGTATGCGTGTGTGTGGTGTATGCGTGTGTGTGGTGTATGCATGTGTGTGGTGTATGCGTGTGTGTGGTGTATGCGTGTGTGTGGTGTATGCGTGTGTGTGGTGTATGTGTGTGTGTGGTGTATGCATGTTGTGGTCTCTGTGTGTTCCATTGTCACTGAGATGATAGGCACCAGATGGAGGGGGAATGAGAAGGCTGGGAATTAGGAGACAGCCTCAGACACACCTGTCTCCTCACACAGGTGACTTTCATTGTTCTTCTTCTGTATCATTGCAACAGCCCCACATTACACACACACACACACACACTCATAAATCCCACGCAGGGCTGGACCTTAAACATGGATATGTCTCTCAGAATGCGAAAAATGACAAGTTCTGTAGAGGGGCCAGTTTGGACTTTGTGTGTTTGGGAAAATGGAATCAACACTGCATTGGAGGGATGGGAGGAGAGGAGAGGAGGAAAGACAAAAGAAACAAGAGTGTTTTTGTAATTCCCCACGGCTAATTCTCCATTCAGACAACATGGAAATATAACCACAATGATATACTAAATGTCCTAAAATAGACATTTAAATCTATTTTAGTCTCTTATATCTTCCCAAAGTAGCTTGTCCTCAATCAACTGGTGGTGGGTTTGAACTGCCTTCACACACAAGTCTATTAAATGGAACAAGCCATGATTGATTCCCCAACTGCTGAACATCGGGAATGTAATTGGATTTGGGAAAGAGACGTTTATTTGGCTCACTGGTTTGCAAACATTTACTACTGCCACACACAACACAGAGCATACATACTTACTTTTATTACAGATAATTTGGTCAGGTAAAAAAAAAAAGGTTAACATGTATGTCACAACACTGTACGCTTTGCATTAGAGATTTGCAATGTTTCCACGGTTTTATGTATTTAAAAGTTACTGAATGAACAACAGCCTGGGATCCAAATGAATGGGTCTTTTAGCTTAACACAGCCAAATGAGCTGGCTCACTAAAAATACTTGGAAAGTGTATATTAGACAACACAGCAACGCACTACTATAACCGCTATATTTATCAACCTTAGGGCTTTAGAGGTTAAGCCTCATGAAGAGTGGTGACATTCAATTCAGCTGGCCCCAAATAAGAACATAGCTGGGCAGTCTGACATCCTCCAAGCATCCCACAGCTATTTACTGCTACACACATCTACAATAATAGCTAGACACCTGTAAAGGCTAACACACACAGATAACAGGAGCTTTGAAATGTCACCATGCCTGAGTCACAAACGGCACCCTAATCCTTTTAGTACACTACTTTTGACCAGGACCAAAAGAGTTCAAAGTGTGCACACTTGATCACTTTCAGTAATTTATGAGAAGCAATGTTGCAGAGTTGGACAGGCAACCATGAACATTTTTTGTTGGACCACACGTGTTGTCCCATTAACCACCAGTTAGTATACACTGCTAATCAATCTTGATAAAAGGTTATTTAAATGTCACCTTTTCATTGGTACAGTACCTGGGCAGTAGAGGAGAGCAGAGAGAGAGCTAGCCCTGTCTCCCAAAGCAGGAACAGCAGTGGTTTCATCTTAGCTCCGCAGTTGTATTGTGGTGAGTTGCAGCCTAGCGGATGGCATGTTTTAGCCAGTGTCAAGCAGGGGGAGAGAAAAGCAAAGTGCACAAAATCTGGTGTTAAGAACGATGCTATCAGCTGTCACAGGTAGATTGTGGAAACTAAGAGACAATGGGGAAAAAAATATATACTGTGCTGTAAACTACTGAGAAGGACAGTTGTTTCTTAGTGTATCAATATTGAATGAATGTGATGTTAACGATATACTGAAAAGATATGGATAACTGACATGTTACTGCACACATGGTGCACGGTTCTTGAAATCGTAGAAGCCCCTCATCATTCACCTCAAACTTGTTAAAACATTTTAAAAACCAATACAACGTTATATTAGAACTATGCTTGATGTTTTAAATGTCCTTGACTTTTAAAAACGAATATTGACAACGAATGGGAATGCCCACGTTGTCAAAAAGATTAAACACATTTATAAATGATTAGTTGCCCAGTAAACATAAAATGGCAGAACAATATTAGCCCTGAAATAAACAACGTGGACTTAGTCAAATTGATTTTGTAGCGCAATAAGAGATTTTTACAGACAGACAGGTAATATTTCAGACAGACATATGGACATAATGATGGCACTGATATCAATGTTACCTTCTCTCGAAAGAATGCGCTGCGCTCATGTGCAGTTCCACATCTCCAACTGATTCCTCAACCCTGATATAGACCCGCCGCAAACCTATCAGATATATTATCGCCACCAAAACGTGCAGTCAAATAGGAGGTATCAAATGAATAAACAAGTAGTTCGCATATAACAACCAATATTTGGTTTTCAGCTGTCTACTTCGCAGTCACAAAGCGCGAATTCTCTCTCGCTCTAACTGAGCGCGACTGCAGTCAATAGCTATATGGAGCTCAATTGAAGGGACAAAGTTAGTGCGCTGCGCAGTTGTCCCATGGCCAACGTGCATTTCAGAGGCGGCTACGGGGAAATAAGTGTTTTGGATTAGACCAAATCTTTACTTACATTTTCTAGAATTACTTTTCATTATCATCGTCCTTACGATTACTATCATCATAAACATCAATATCTATTAACATCGACATCATTATCATTTTCATGATTTTCACCATTCGTGTTTTAATAACATGGGAAAAAGTTGTAAAATACATGCTGGGTTATGGCAACAAAATAAATACAGGATAATAGCAATACTATCCATACATCAGTTAGTGTGACCATTTTCCTCGGTACAATATGTATATGACGTCACATAACCAGACCTACCTAGAGGCCACATACTATTCTGAAAATGATCTAAAGTATGAAGATCTTGTTACTGTCACACCATCATTTTGGGCCCTTAATCAGCTCCCGGGCTCAACTCCAGGGCAGTAGGTGTGCCTCCAAAATGACACACTATCTTCTGCTGTAGTGCATCTCTTTAAACAATGCATCTCCAGACACCTGAAAGGCTTGGCTAAAAGTGCCCACTAAAGGGAATAGGGGGCCATTTGGCCACACCCTACGCTGTTTACTGTCAGCGCTGCTCACTCGCCTAGCCCTAATACAGACCTCTTATCCTCTGTAAAGTACAGTGAATTACAGCTATCACTCAACATGCCCTTTGGAGTGGCATGCAGATCAAAGCTGGCATTACAATGTGCCAGGGGGGCACAGCTTGTCTTTTATTGTGAGGTGAGGAATAGATGTTGGCAAAGCATATGGGAGATACCGGGAGAGCGAGGGTAGTGAAAGAAGAAAAGAGAGCGAGAGAAAGAAAGAAAGAAAGGGGGCTTTTGACTTGGATGAACTGTAATATAACAAACTCACGGGACTTTCAGACAATTATCCAATTGTCTTTTTAAGACTGGAGGATGGATGGATCCATGAACAGATGAACGGAGGATGGAGGGGTCGAGATAACCACGGCTGGGTTTCATGGACGTTTGGCTCCCTCTGTTGGTGGATTGACCAAAAACTCTGGTTTCTTAAGAATGATAATTTGTGGAAACGTGAGTGAAGGTCAATTGAAACCACACACAGAAAAAGGACACATGTAAGACACAAGCTCTACAGCTGCACCATTGATAAGGTGTGACAGGCTGCATCACTGCTTGGTATGGCAGCGGCAGGGCCCTTAACTGCATGACCCCTCACCGGGGCCAAACTCCCAGTCATACAGGACTTCTTCACCAGGCAGTCAGAGGAAGACCCTAAAAATAGTCAATGACCCCAGCCAGCCAAGACATTGACTATTCACTATACAACAGCAGGACAGCATGGCAGGTGGTATCAATACACACACACACACACACTTCATATTGGATTCATGTCACGTTGAACTTTTGAATAAATGCGTTCTGTCAAGGTCTACTATCGCTTTTGAACTAAATTGGGTGGTTTAAAGACACAAATGAAAGTGAGTTAATATAATTAAAAGGGAATAAAGAACACAAAGCATCCTAAAACACCAGCTCAGAATCTAAACAGGCCAAACCCATTCACATCCTACATTCCCTGGTTTCCTGACTTATGAGACGGTGGAACAGAGCCATGCCTGGAGACGCATATTAAAATGAGAGAATACTAAAAGGATATGCCAGGAACAACACAAGTGAGCAGTGCTCTGGTCTCAGTGGAGACACTTGGCCATACTGAGGCCCTCGAGAGCCGGACACACTTTATCATCCCAGTCAAAGACAAAACACCACTACAGCTGGGTAAGAAAAAGCCGTAAAGCATAAAACTGTTGCGGACCAGAGCAAGCCTCCCATTCAACCATGCAACCACTCCGCTGAGAGGGGTGAAAAGACAGAGGTGTCCTAGAACACCAGTACAGTAGACAGGAAAGAGGTTGTGGCCCCATCAGAGACAGAGCTTTCCAAGTAGGTAAAGAGCACCGTACCACAGGGGAACCCTAGCGGTTCAGTGGAGCTCAAACCGGATCCAGGAAACAGAGAAGTAGCTTTTAGCAGTGGTAAAACGAGTGAGTAGAATATGCAGCACCAGAGAGTGTGCAGCATCAACTGCTGAACCACCGAAACACTGTAACACTGAGTTGGCCAATCCTCCAGATCATGCAGCTCGAGGCCCGGACAAATGCTGTCATTTTGGAGCACAACCGACGGAGCAGTGGTCTCGTCCCTCCTGTGGGAGAAGAACAAGAACAACGCCTAATATATCATAAATAAACTATTACCAAATTAATTTGAAGTTGTTGTAAAGTGCAACAACGGCAGCGTTTTGTATTTTGAAAAATGTTTTTCAACAGTCGTAATTGAAATGTGGTCTTCTTTGCTTATGGAACTCATACAAATAAAAATACCCCAAATGCACTGCAAGAGTACATTTTGTACGTGCATTAGCAATTTGATCATTTAGTGTCCAGCAATTTCCTGATTTAATGACTTTCTGATGGTGTTAACTATACAGTAGATAAGAAAGTGTTTCTGTTAATGAGAATTTTGTTGAGGTTAAGGGGTGTACTAACTATACATAATCTAGATACAGTATAAAAGTAAGTATTTTATTTTTTTGCTGATCTCTGCTTATTGTTTTTATATAATATCTTGCACACATACATTTTTATTACTTTACATATTCTATATAAACACAGTTGCTTGATGTGTGTGTGGACAATGAACACCTTATTAAATTGAAGTGCATTTCTTCTTCAGATTTCTTATTAGAAGCTCCAAAATAATACACATTTAAAAATGTAGACGAACTTTGTGCTTAATTTTTGTGTACACAGGCAAACAACTAAGGCAGGCCTACTGAACATTGAAGACAAAGCTGTCAGAGACAATGCCATGGAGCTTAGCCCAGGAATGGAGTAGTATAAGATCTGGCAAACCATCCACTCCCACAAAAGAACAGCCAACACTGTCATGTGGCCTACGTCATATCATGCCTTCGGGACATTAGCTGTGTGAGGGGATGTGGGCTCTGTGTTCTGGCCATTTCGTCCGAGAAGAGGTGGGGGGGTACTGTTTGGATAGGGAGTGGATGGGGATATTTGTCTTTGGTTTTTCTTTTATTACTGCTTTCTCATCTCATTTTTCTGTGTATTTAAAAAAAAAATAAAAACACATCTTTGCATTTCTGTTGGTGAATTGTCAGATTGAACTCTCTTGTTTGTGTTTAAAAAATACTAAAAACAATAAACAATCAATCAATTGAGGAGATAGAGACTAGTTAGAGAGTATTCTTTGCGCAGGGGCTCGAATAATATAATTTGATCCCTTCAATGAACTCATCTAGAATATAAAAAAAATTCAGGACCACAAGTAGGAAGCCAGTCCACTTGGTTATAGGACTTCTCTTTATTAAGCATTTTTATTAGATTATAAAGACGCCTAAGATAATTTCTGAAGTTTCAAATGAATCTGGCCTTGGGTCTTGCCACTCTTTAAGCCACTGCTATTTGGTTTTAAATGTTTCTTTTACTGTGTAAAATGCAAAAACAAAAACTGAATGCAATGACCTGCAAATCCTTCATCCCTATTTTTTATTGAAAATAGTACATATAGTACAAGAAAACATATCAAAAGTTGATACTGTCACATACTGGACACAGGTGCAGAGTCGAAATACCAGGAATAATCCATGTTTAATGAAACAAAAAAAACTCAAACAAAACAAAAGGCAGCAACCAGTGACATGGGCTGGAAAAACCAAAATGAACCACACAGCATGGCAAAATCAAAGAACTTAAATAGGGTCCCAAATTGGAGGCAATGACCAAAACTTGTGTCCAATTGGGGAGACCAAAAAGGATTGGAGGTGGCTAGATGAGCCACCTCCTGTCCTGTCCTGGCTATGCCCCAAGCCCAGCGCAGAGATGGCTAGGGGCATAGCCAGGACATAACAGTACCCCCCGCAAAGGCGTGGGCTCCCGACCGCAAGACCGGGACGACAACACCAGGACAGGCGGAGGCACAGCACCCGGAGCCGCCGGTACAGGCCGGGGAGGCAGAGCTGCCGGAACAGGCCGGGGAGGCGGAGGCGGCGGAGGGCAAGAAGACGGGAGAGCCGGCGGAGGGACAGGAGCCGGCGGAGGGAGCAGGAGCCGATGGGAGAGCCGGCGGAGGGTCAGGAGCCGGCGGAGGAGCGGAAGCCGGCGGGAGTGCCGGCGGAGGGCTGCGGCTCCCGGGCAACGCGGTGTGCTGGTTTTAGCTCTTGGGCAGTGCGGAACCACAGCCAGTGTGGAAAGACATCAGAGCACTTGAAATGAAATAAGCAAGGCCTTCCCAGAAAAACACGTCATCTTGATGGCAGCACATGTTGCTCCAAAAACTGTTTATATTGTTCAGCATTAATGGTGCCTTCACAGATGTGCAAGTCACCCATGTCATATGCACTAATGCACCCCCATACCATCACGGATGCTGGCTTTTGAACTGTGTACTGATAACAAGCTTGGATGGTCCCTCTCCTTTTTAGTCCGGAGGACGCAATGTCCATGATTTCCAAAATGAATTTCAAATATTGATTTGTCAGACCACAGGACAGTTTTCCACTTCACCTCATGTCCATCTTAAATGAGCTTGAGCCCTTATGTCATGGAATAAAATGCTAATTAATTATTTAAAAATCATACAATGTGATTTTCTGGATTTTTGTTTTAGATTCCATATCTCACAGTTGAAGTGTATCTAGGATAAAAATTATAGACCTCTACATGCTTTGTAAGTAGGAAAACCTGCAAAACTGGCAGTGTATCAAATACTTGTTCTCCCCACTGTAATTGTTTATCATTATGATTCACATATTATTTTCTACTTTTCCTGTATCCTGAAACAACAAAATACAAACTTGGTGACAAAGAAGTTCAGTTTCCAAATATGAGTGGATGGAGGGTTGGGCAGTGAGAATGGTACAGGGCACTGAAACAGCGGTATTGCTGAAACTCTAGCTTTTTGGGGGCCATAAGCTAAATTATTTTGGGGGCCCCTCTCCCCTGTTGGTTGGGTGGGCCCTAGTGGTCGGTGGCCTTAAGTGACCGCTTATGTCGGTAATGCCTAGAACCGGCCCTGGCTGAAATAATCCCCTTCCTTTTTTCACCAAAGTGAAATACATTTTGTGGTACAGAGTACTGATCAACATGAGTTACCCGAAAGTATCTGATGTGTGCCAGACCTTGCATTTCCTATATAGAAGAGGGTATAAAAAGCAAGAAATGATGGCGTGTGGGTTTTCCGGTATTTGTCATGCATTATTTGTCTTTTTCCTTCACTGTGTGTGGTTTGCCATATAAACTTTCTACTGAGAGTTCATAAAGTTGCCTATTCTTGCAAACCCTCGTTGAAGACTCTGTGTCGCCTGACAAAATTGTGAACATTTTAGCTTTTAAGTGTCTACTACTTGTGGTATTGATGTTGTGTGGTTCATTTGCGATTTGCTCCCTTCGCTCAGTCAAGCTACCTGAACAGGTGAAAAGATGCACTCAGAGTAGATTCTGTAATACAATATTGAATAATATGTAAACCACACGTTAGTCCGACCCTAGCACACCATGTCACTAGATATCCACTCAGGGTAAATTTTTCAATGCTAATTAGAAATATTTTGCACATTTTGCACCGATCTTTCCTAGATTATGGAAGTCTCATATACATTTCGACAAACATACGAATGTGTGAACTTTGTTCAGTTTGGAATTAGTGTAGAACCCCCTATTATCGACACAGCCAACCGCAGTTTTGAAATATATCTTCTTGTACTGAGTAATCATTTGATCAAGTTGTCAATGTTTAGTGATTATTAGAGACATACAAATGTTAACTAGAATGTCATTAATTAGCATTTTGGAAATGTCAGATTAAATATTAATATTTTCAGCTAATTGGTTAGCGATGTGGCTAAAAAATATGACTGTTTCTCCCGTGTTACTAGAAAGTTTTAGCCACCTTTAATGCCACCTGGTGAAGAAAAAAAGTCAATACATCTGATCACTTTGATTACATGATGTCTGGTCTGTCGCACAAGTCATATTTCACTATTTGCAAGTTGTCTAAAACAATTTCAATACATGACATTGAAAAAAAAAAGATTTGCCTCCATACATCTCTATAAAAAATGGTGGTGGGCTAGCTGAAAAGGGTATATTTAGTGACAAAATATACCGTTGTTTTCCAGTGCTTTTAAATTTTGAACTTGAGAGGATTAAGTTCTAATCTATGATAATAACAATGCTTTTCATTTGGTAAGTGTTTTCTTGCATCACATAACCCAGGAAAATGCTATTTCAGCTATTTGGACCATGGTTTTCTGCCCAAATATATATATTTGTTTTAAAATACAGTTTTTCCCAATTGCTTACAAGCATCAAACAATACAGAAGTTAGAGTAACAAAACTCCTCACACAGTCAGCAAAACGGAAGTGCGTGTGAACCCAAAATCCATGAACTCCTGTCTCATTCAAACTCAACCACCTGCAAAACAATATACAGGTGCTGGTCATATAATTAGAATATCATCAAAAAGTTGATTTATTTCAGTAATTCCATTCAAAAAGTGAAACTTGTATAATGTATACATTCATTCCAAACAGACTGATATATTTCAAGTGTTTATTTCTTTTAATTTTGATGATTATAACTGACAACTAATGAAAACCCCAAATTCAGTAGCTCAGAAAATTTGAATATTGTGAAATGGTTCAATATTGAAGACACCTGGTGCCACACTCTAATCAGCTAATTAACTCAAAATACCTGCAAAGGCCTTTAAATGGTCTCTCAGTCTAGTTCTGTAGGCTTCACAATCATGGGGAAGACTGCTGACTTGACAGCTGTCCAAAAGACTACCATTGACACCTTGCACAAGGAGGGCAAGACACAAAAGGTAATTGCTAAAGAGGCTGGCTGTTCACAGAGCTCTGTGTCCAAGAGGCGAAGGGAAGGAAAAGACGTGGTAGAAAAAAGTGTACAAGCAATAGGGATAACTGCACCCTGGAGAGGATTGTGAAACAAAACCCATTCAAAAATGTGGGGGAGATTCACAAAGAGTGGACTGCAGCTGGAGTCAGTGCTTCAAGAACCACCACGCACAGACGTATGCAAGACATGGGTTTCCTTGTGTCAAGCCACTCTTGAACAAGACATAGCGTCAGAAGCATCTCGCCTGGGCTAAAGACAAAAAGGACTGCTGCTGAGTGGTACAAAGTTATGTTCTCTGATGAAAGTAAATTTTGCATTTCCTTTGGAAATCAAGGTCCCAGAGTCTGGAGGAAGAGAGGAGAGGCACAGAATTCACGTTGCTTGAAGTCCAGTGTAAAGTTTCCACAGTCAGTGATGGTTTGGGGTGCCATGTCATATGCTGGTGTTGGTCAACTGTGTTTTCTGAAGTCCAATGTCAACGCAGCCGTCTACCAGGAAGTTTTAGAGCACTTCATGCTTCCTGCTGCTGACCAACTTTATGGAGATGCAGATTTCATTTTCCAACAGGACTTGGCACCTGCACACAGTGCCAAAGCTACCAGTACCTGGTTTAAGGACCATGGTATCCTTGTTCTTAATTGGCCAGCAAACTCGCCTAACCTTAACCCTATAGAAAATCTATGGGGTATTGTGAAGAGGAAGATGCGATACGCCAGACCCAACAATGCAGAAGAGCTGAAGGCCACTATCAGAGCAACCTGGGCTCTCATAACACCTGAGCAGTGCCACAGACTGATCGACTCCATGCCACGCTGAATTGCTGCAGTAATTCAGGCAAAAGGAGCCCCAACTATAAGTATTGAGTGCTGTACATGCTCATACTTTTCATGTTCATACTTTTCAGTCGGACAACATTTCAAAAATCCTTTTTATGTATTGATCTTAAGAAATATTCAAATTTTCGGATTTGGGATTTTCATTAGTTGTCAGTAATAATCATCACAATTAAAAGAAATAAACATTTGAAATATATCACTCTGTGTGTAATGAATGAATATAATATACAAGTTTCACTTTTTGAATGGAATTACTGACATAAATCAACTTTTTGATAATATTCTAATTATATGACCAGCACCTGTATTCACAGCACATATTTTCTCAAATGTTTACACATTGTTCCCAAAACCGTTAAAAACACGTTCAAAACAGAATGATGGAAACTAGTGTGCATTTCTGCAGTAACCAGATGGAAATATAAAGAAAATGTTTGATATTTGTTGGAAAATGTTAATTATGTTAGAATATTTAGTCAATCCAAACACAGTTGATTGCAGTTTCAACTGAAAACTGATCCAAATGTTGTACACTGTGCCCTTTGAGAGAAACGGCGAATGTGTGAAAGAACTCCGGTATCAATATTTCCAGGTAAGATGTCTGTTCAATAACCAAACAGGGTATTTACACATTTACACATAATGTAAAGTACTGTAAAACTATGGATTTACAGTTTTGTTTATTCATCTTTGTGGATGAAGCTGGATTCAACTTGGCAAAAACACACTGCTGGGGAAGAAATGTGATTGGATATAGAGCCACCATGGATGTCCCAGGCCAGAGAGAAGCTAACATCACAATGTGTGCAGCACTGTACAATGATGGTTTGTTTTTGTTGCAGCCCTGGAATTTGGGTACATTTGTTTTTTGTTTGAGCTTATTATTTTTCTAAAGTAAAATTTACTACATGCAAAGATGTAGAAAAAAAAAAGGATATTCCTTAAAATTGCTGTGTTTGTGATTCATTCTTGTTCCATATATTTTAGTAAAGTAATTTATGTGAGGTGTTTTTCTTACTCTATGATCAAATACGGATTTATGTGAAAAATCATTTAAAAAACCTACAAGATAAATCTTTGTAATTATCCCAGTTTTTAGTGTTTTTTAGGTGAGTGTGTTATGAGTGACAGTTTGTGTTTCTGAGTGAGAATTGTTGCCAGCGTTTGGTGGTTTTTGTGAGTTTTGGGGGTGAGATTAACTGTTTTGCAACGATGCATATTGGTAATGCACACTGTGTGAAGAGTTATGTTATTGTGGTTTTAGTAGTGACTGATGCTTGTAAGCAATCGAGAAAAACTATAAAGTCTAATGAAATGGAAGCGTGCAATGAAGACCATATATTGGCTGTATCATAAAAAATGCTATTTCTATCATTTATTCCATTGGTTTTATGGATAGGGTCCTCTGATATATATACATAATGCCCAAATACAAAAATCAGCCTATTGGCTACTCTCTAAAACTGACACCTGAAGTGGGTTCAGCCATAACGTTCCCTATAAAAGTGCTTCCAAAGTTGCACATATCACAACATAATTTACTCGGTGGCTATTATGTAGAGGGACATTGCATTGGGGGCAACAACTGAGCTTATTACCACCGCCCTGCAGAATGTATGCCCCGAAGCAGACACCTAATTAGATTACAATCACCACAGGCATAAATATGTAGAGGAAAAACGCGCCAGGGAGATGCCTTGTTCAGGGACATCGCCTCTGTGGGGTGGGAGTATTAAGTAGAATGCCCCCATCTGGATGAATAGATAATGGGGGTGTGTTCAGTTTTTACTTATCGTCATACTAAATGATCTTTGGGACGTCAACTGTCCTTTAAATACGTCACTTATTGCTTCAAAATACATCTTGGCACATCCACCACACAGGAATTGAGACACTGTAAAGTCTGTTCAAAGAACATTTTGTCAAAACATTGCTCAGTGTTTCTGTGATTTAGCAGACAATATAAATGAAACAGCTTGTCTTGGCTGTTTGTTAAACAGCTTACATTTAATCATTCTTTGGTACATTCTCCAGAGCAACTCATGCAACAAATCAGTGCAAATAAACTGTTCAACCATCCAATTCACAGACAGGTGACAATTTTATTTTTAATTTTGTAATGCACCTCATTTAAATTCTCTAAGATTACAATGCAATTTTTATTTTTATTGATAGGCTCTTATCTGCCTATCACTTCTACGTTCTTTATGGATTTCCTTTACATAGTAAATTGGTTTACAAGCTACATACAGTGTTTAAAGCACGTTCCGAAGCGACACAGCCCACAACCTCCATTAGGTGGCGCCGTGAACTTGCAATGTATGTTTGCAGGCCACCATTATAACAGAGAAGAAGAAGAAGACGCCTTCAATGCAAACTCATCGCAGTACATTTTGCAGTCACATGAGAACCACGCTATGGCTTCAGTCACCTCGTCCAGTCGCTCAGCGCGCCCCAATCGTCGGAGCGGTGCTACTCCGTCCAGCACCAGTCCTACACGGCTGTCCCGCAGCCAGGAGAAAGAAGAACTTAGTAACCTCAATGACCGCTTAGCCGCCTACATTGAGCGGGTCCGCCAGTTGGAGAATGACAAGTCTTCTATGCTGCTTCTCCTGGAGGAGAAAGAAGAGTCCACGACCCGTGAAACGGCAAACATACGACGTCTGTATGAGGCAGAGTTGGCAGACGCGAGAAATAGCTTGGACGGACTGGCGAACGAGAGGGCCAGGCTGCAAATAGAGATGGGTCATCTTTCTGAGGAGCATAGGAAACTACAAGCCAGGTAAAGGTACCTCTATATTTGTTGTCCTGTGATTATTGTGGAAAAAACATCAACAATATAATTAAAATCTACAGTTTATATTTATGACATACATTAGTAATTTCTTTGTTTTATCTTACAAAATAGGCAATGAGTTTAAAAAACTGTAATTATAAAAGCCTAAGGTCATAACCACATTTGTAGAACAGAAGAGGGTTGGGTGCATGTGCCCCATGCAGACAGGCCTGGGAGGTAACTTGGTCAACTCTGAGTTCCATTGGAGATGACTGGTCAAACAAAAGTATTTTAGGCTGGTACAAATTTCCTTTAGAGCAGTGGTTCATAACCATGGTCCAATCTGGTTATACTTGTCCTATCCACAGGGACTACTTGAGAAGCCTAATGAGACCAGAGCCTTCCTGGTAAAATGCACATAATGGGGTCCATCAAGGGTACTCTGTGCAGAGAAAAATTCAGTTGGTGCTCCGGGACAGTTATTTTAAATGAAATGACTGAGCTGTGATATTCACCTTTTTATTCATCAAAGGAAGGTTATAAAAAAAATTGGAAAATCATTGAATGTTGCCAGAAGCAAAGTAGGATCTGTCATTGTGAAATGGAAGACATTTGTAGCCAGGCTGTTTTTGGGAGGTGATCAAGAACCCAATGGCATCTCCAACTGAGCTTCAGAGTTTCTCTACAGAGATGAGAGCCTGATCCAGATCGCACACAACCTCTGACTGGGGCAAAGATTAATCTTTCACCATGACAATGACCTGAAGCACACAGCCAAGACACCGCTGGTGGCTTGGGGACAAGTTTGTCAATGTCCTTGAGTGGCCCATACAAATCCCAGACTTGAACCCAGTTGAACATCTATGGCGAGACCTGAAAATCATAGTTCACAGTCGCTCCACATTTAATCTAAGATTGAGAGGATCTGCCAGGAACCAAGGGAGAATCTATCCATATTCAGGTGTGTAAAGCTGGTGGAGGCATACCCAAGACAACTCAAAGCTATGACCACTGCCAAAAGCGCTTCAAAAAAGTACAGAATAAATGGTCTGAATATGTTTGTTTGTTTGTTTGTGTCCATGTTTGGGTATGTATGGACAGACAGGTGATAGAGTTTTTATTTACTTCCTAATGAATTCGCTACACCAAAGATTTTGGAAATGTTGGTGCTTTAGTGAAACATACACTAGATCATGATTCGTTCAGTTAGACATGGGGAAAATCCAACAAGTGGCGTGCGTCAACTTCATTATCAGCATTATCATTGTAATTTTTGTGACAAGCACTTTGTGACAACTACTGGTGTAAAAAGGGCTTTATAAAATACATTTGGTTGATCGATTGATCAACACCTCTTGCTGACAACATCAAATCATCCTGTCCAGACCCTTAAATCATGTGAACATTGAGTCCGGTGCCAACTAGGCTAGGAGATAATGTCCTTGTTATTTATTAAGGACATAAATGACGACAACAGTAGGTAAAGGTGTCAAATGTCCCTGCCCCACAGCCTGCCGAGATGGCACGCCAATTTCTATTTCATGTTGACTGTGGTAAAAGTGAAATGCTGACACACATGGTTACAACCCTTCATGAACTGGCAGCAGGCAATCAGGTGATATCCACCCTCGTAGTGTTGATGAAGTTGAGCTGAAAAGTGGAATTAACCTCTGAAAGTGAAGTTGTTCTTTTTCTTTTTTTTAAGTTGGTTGAAAATTAATTGCTGTCCTCGATGTCACTCATTGTTTTTAAGCCCTGACCTCTCACCTGTGTGTACATATATCTTTCATCCCAGACCAGGAAACATCGTAATCACCTGTCTTCTCTTTCATCCTAACAGGAACCAGAAGAAGGAAGCTGAGTGCAACATGGCTGTTGGTCAGTGGAGGAACTTGGAGGCGGTCCTCAACTCTAAAGATGCAGAGCTTGCCAATCAGCTGGCCGATAACCGGAGACAGCAGGAAGTTGTCAATGACCTCCAGGCCCAGGTGGCCAATGTAAGGGTTACACTCCAGGCAGGAGGTGTTCAAGTGGGGTTCAGCATTGGGCGAAACATGTATATTCTGCATTTCTGATGATCAACCATCTTTGCTCTTGCCAGATGTAATATTTGAAGCTGACTAACTCGACAAGCCGTAGATTGAAACTGGTACCACAGTTTGCTAGAGTGAATCTTCTGGTGCTGTTTGGAGGAGCTTGCTTATACATGAGTGTAGCGATTTACTCCTGGAAAATGATAAGCCTTTAACACAGAGTAACCTCTTTGACCTCTTAGTTGGAGTGTGCACTTGCAGAGACAAAGACACAGCTTAACTCTGAGATGTTGAAGAGGGTGGACCTGGAGAACCAGGTGCAGACGCTCAGGGAGCAGCTTGAGTTCCAGAGACACATCACCGAACAGGTAACGTATACTGAACGCGCGCACACACACACACACACACACACACACTGCAGTAGCTCCCTAACAGATGAATATCACAACACGACAATACCACCAGTGGGAGACTGATGTACTACTGACTGGTTGTAGAAGTAGCACCTTTTGACAAATAAATGCTAATAATGACATTACAAATAAGAATAGTGCTTACTGTATTATGATGGAAATGTTCCCTCTGCCTGCCTAGTGGGGGGGGGTGAAATCCTAAGAATTCAGAAGACCGTTAGGTTCAGGCGAGGGTTAAAGGGAAGTGGCTAGGGTAGGTTAGTGAGGGGAAAGGGTTTTGTCAGAGCTTTGGCTAAAGTTCAGGGATGTATGGCGCATTTAGTTTCTGTCATGTTGAACAAAAAAGGTGTTCGTTAGGGGGTTACGGTGGGGCCAGGGGAGGGGTTTGAAGTTGGAACCGTGGAACCTAACCTGCATCTTCTGCCTGCTGCGTGTAGGAGGCCAGGGAGCTCCGGAGCAGACATGAGAGTCGGCTGGTGGAGGTGGATTCCGGGAGACAGAGGGAGTTTGAGAGCAAGCTGGCGGAGGCCATGCAGCAGCTACGGCAGGAGCACGAGGCACAGATCATGCAGTACAAAGACGATCTGGAGAAAAACTACAATGCCAAGGTTGTCTCTCCTTTCGGAAACATTGGGCCAATCGGAAAAGTGTGCCGCAGCACTCACGTCCAAGTTTTACTTTTAATATGCCCCTGGTTTTAACGTGACATGTCATAATGTATTGAGATGGGTGTGTCATTGCAGTGTAACTGTGTTTCTCAGAGAGGCCTGAGTTCCAGGGTGTCTCAGTGTGCGCACTCTGGATTGTTAGGACAAACAGCAGAAGTGAAAAGGGAAGGCAGACAGATGCCAGTGCAGATTAGGGAGTGTGCTATCCATCTGACAAAGGTATTCTCAACCTGTCCGCGCTTTAAGTCCAAATCACAGTCCATAGGCGCTGTGGTCCAGAGCTTACATGACTCTGACGGCACCATCCACAGAGAAAACGCACCCCGAACGCTTACCCACATTTCCCCCACCAACGTCCGGAATTCTGTGGTTATGCGTTTTGGACTATGATGATGCCTTTAGGTAGCAGTGTACTCTTTTGTATACTGTATTCAAAATGAATCATATAAGACCTAATTGGACACCAGTTGAAAGGGAAAGAACCAGCAACCACTAGGCCCTCTATGGATTTAGTTTGATTAGAACAGTCATTGATCTATTACAAATTCCATCCGAACAGGCTGAATTTCCACATACCTGGAATTCTTGGTTCTGTTATGTGTATCTCTACTCATAGGAGAAACTGCAAATCTTAATTTGATTACCGGTCTACAGATGCATCCCTAATTTTGGGGTTATAATTCATCACATGTCGAAGGAGCAGTAGGTAAAATGAATTTAGATCTAGTGTGACATTAACTGTGTGTGTGTGTGTGTGTGTGTGTCTGTCTGTCTCTGTGTTAATCAGCTGGAAAATGCCCATCAGACAGCGTTGAAGAGCAGTGACTTTGCCTCCTCTACCCGAGAAGAGCTGTCTGGCACCAAGCTCCGCATCGAGAGTCTCTCCTCCCAGCTCAATCACTTCCAAAAACAGGTATTTGGTGGTGGAGGTGGACACAGGTGTAGTGCCATTTCCTGTTGACAAAGACCTGTGGGACTAATAAAGGTTATGGTTAGGATTGGGGAAGGAAAGCTGATCCTAGATCTGTATTTAGGGCTGTGTGTACATTTGTGCCCCCCCTCCCCCCCACATCTAATATTAGGACATCTCCAGAAGTGCTGGTGTTTTGTTTCTAAGTGGTTTTATTGGTGAAACAAACTTTTCGACCCTTTGGGTCCTCATCAGGTTTTTAGCTGATTGCAGTGTTCAGTGTTTTCCTGTTGGTTTGTGCCCCTATGTGACCGAACACTCAGAACAGCGCCTTGGAAGGCCGCGTGCGGGATCTGGAGCGGACACTGGACGGAGAGCGCGAGGCGTGGCAGCAGCGGCTGAGCCACAAGGACGAGGAGATGTCGGCCCTGAGGGCCCATATGCAGAGCCAGCTGGAGGAGTACGAGCAGCTGCTGGATGTCAAGCTGGCCCTGGACATGGAGATCAACGCCTACCGCAAGATGCTGGAGGGAGAGGAGCAGAGGTGACGCACGAATGAGCAGGCAGTGTGGAGGCCAGTGTACACGTTCGCGCAAGCACGCGCCCCCCCGCACGGTCACGGCAAGACCTTTTGGGGCTAGTGGGTTTTGGAGTGAACCGTCTCATGCATGACTCCTAATAGTGTCGCGTACATCCGTACCCCAGTTCCCTGAAGGGGGGGAACATCTCGGGGTACATGCCCTCACCGCAGACATGACCTGAGCTCAGCGTTCAATCATGCCTTTCAAGGCCGCTCAGCATTGAAGACTGACTGGAAGCCCGGCCTATTAGGTTATATAATTGTGGCTGTGCATTTCCCAAACCTATTCCGGTCTGCCCTTCATTGAGCCTTGACCTATCATAATTCATGTGCGGTCATGTTCGCTGTCAGGCGTTCACTTTGAAACAACCTTGGTGTTAGAATCAACCCTGAACATGCAGCCAGTGAGACTAGACCGTCGTGGTCTTCAGCCGTGTCAGCCTCTTATTTACATGTCTGAGAGCAATCCAACATTTCAAGCCACTTCCTTCCTACCTTGTCTGAAACACCCGACTCCGACTGAGTCAATGCCGAGGGGTTGGTGGAGGGGTTCTGGTTAGACTTTGTGACAGAGATAGCTGAAGCTGGGAGGCACAAGCTACTTGATAACAAACGGGATATAGAACACAAGGCTTAGACACGGTCGTCAGGCTGGCTGGGGTTTTTCTTGTAGGCATTAGCTTTTTATTTTTGACTTTTTAAAATGTTAACACCTTGCAGGGATTTTCCCAAATTGGTCAGTCAGGCAGATGTGCTAAAAAGTATTCTAACGTTAGAAACTTCTTAGAAAAGTTAGACCTTCAGTTCTGTGATGTTATCAGAAGGATGATGAGTTCACATGTTGCATGTGGTGAGGGCATTTACCCGAAATGTGACCAACTGGAGGGGAAATTTGGCATTAAAGAAACGCATAAGAGAAGACGTTTCACCCACCTTTTAGCAGAGATTCTACCTGAGCACCTTTCTGCTCCTCGGTTGGCAGTTGCCTCATCTGTGACCTGGACATTCATGCCAGGTTTTGTGCCACAAATCTGAAAATGATTTGCATTTGGAGACCGGAAAACAAAAACAAAGCATTTGTTCACAAATGACAATGCTGTTTTACTTCTAATCAATGTTAACGGTATGTTGTTGAGCAGAAAAGGTGCAAGGACATGGAGATGAACATTTAGGTGTTGTTGTTCTGTTTTTAGACTCCACCTCTCCCCCAGCCCCTCCCAGCATTCGGCCGTGGGACGCACACACGCGCATGGTGCTCGCAGAGTTGTCCGTGGGAAGAAACGCAAGAACGAGGGCCGCACAGGGTCTTCCCCGGCCTACAAGGTCTCACAGCACGCCAAGGCCCACAGTCACATAATGTTGTCTGATGTCGACCTGAAGGGAAACTACATCGTGCTGAAGAACACCTCGGAAAAGGTACAGCCCCCTTAGCTACCGCCTCATTCTGGCCAATCAGGACAGTGAGTACTTACCGCCTCGCTGAAACCTTATTGCATTGAGAAGTCCCAGCAGCCTTTGATGAAATTCTTATTTGTGGAGTTATAGCTCTTATTGGCTCAGCAAGCAGCGTTTGTATAGTCATATAGTATCAGGTGGAGGGGGCCGGGTACACTGGCCATAACTATCCAAGTCAAAACATGGCGCAGCCTTTGGCTGGCTATCTTGTTACTTTTTAGCTATCATCAGCACTCGTTAAAGTAATTATGTGCTTTGTCCGCTCTCTCCTGCACTGGCAGCTCTCACTCTCCCCACGTAGGGAGATGAAGCACAAGTTAATGGCGGTTGAGCAAGATTTCTATATTTCTGTTGGGCTCTAATCTCGATTCCCAAACACTTCAGCCAAGTTTGCGGAAGGTCTGATGGAACATTCCATCAAACTTGGCCTTCATTCAGTGTGAACTGTGTGTCATACAGACCAATCAGGTCTCAAAACACCTCCTCCCACATCTACAACTATCGGTGTGTTGAAACTTTTGATGTGGGACGGCTGAACATACAGAACAGCTCCTCATTCTCGATTGATACTGACTTTGGGTATTACAAGGCAGTTGTAGAAAACACACTACCGTAGACCATGTTTCAAGTTTAATTAACAAGGGTAATTCATAAGCAGTAATAAGAACCCAAAGGGCTTTTTGTCATTGTGAAGTTACCAAATGTCCCTCGTGTGTCATGTCTCTGAGTAATAACTTTAAACAGTGGTTATGTGGGGTTACATTCTGGCAGTTGAAACACAAGCTTGTTTAAATATGACTTGATATTCATGTTAATGTTAATAAAAACATACAGATATTTTTATTTATGCCTTACTAGAGCAACTGTTGTGGAAAATAGTACAGGTGAGCAGGGGGTGGGATTTGAACCCAACCAGCAGAAGTACATGTGCTTTGGCTGTAGCGGACCACCTTAGGCCTGGACCGTTCTACACCACTTATTTATACATATTTTTTTTTGCCATGAGCAAAGGGACCAGCAGCAAGTTATCTTGTGCTACTTTCACAAACTTCTATCATTGTTAGTTTTCATTGTCATCCGATCTTATTGGCTACACTGTACATATCTTTATTGCTTCATGCATAACAAATGTGGAGAAGCTAGCTGGTTTTGCTAGCTATTCTTATGTTTTGGGTCAACAAATGGGATGTTCCTTCGGACATTCACTAATGAATCAATGACATGGCTATCTAGCAACGTTATCATATTTAGATTTTAACAATCTAGCTGTTTTGAGTTCCCCCCCAAAAAAGTCTTCTTGTGCCAAAAAGATATCTGATCACTGTCATATTTTGACCTGCTATATATCAAAGTTAGCATCATACGTTTCTTTAACATGTTAGATTTTTTCCATCTTTTCCTATCTGTATCTTTTTTTTTTAATATAGAATATTTAATCATGAATGTTTTAAGGTAGTGCTTATTTTTCTGTTTGGTGCCTAATGAATATGCTACACCCCACTGTTTTTCCCTGCTGTTTCAGGAGCAGCCACTAGGAGGCTGGGTGGTGAGGAGAAGTCTCTTAGACTCTCCTGACATCATCTTCCATATCCCCTCTTCTTGCGTACTGGCTGGGGGAAACACCCTAACTGTGAGTACTCATGCACACATGCAGGCATTCATTGGGGAGTACTTGAGTTTGGTAGAACTGGCATGAATCTACTCTAACCAGACATTTCATACAGAATTACATTTATTTTTCAGTTATTTAGCTGTATTTCTTATTTAGAGAAACTTATAGTGATGAGTGCATACAGTACATTTTTATACTTTTCTTATATTGGACTCTAATAGGAAATTAACCCAACACTGGCCTTGTTAGTGAGATGCTCCACCTTTTGAGCTGTAATGGTTCTAATGACAAAAGGAGTTAGTGAGTGCAAAACTCAACAATTGTTGTAGCCAGCACACATGTCAATCTCCGTCTATCAGATCTGGGGTTCAGAGTCTGGCATTGAGGCCTCTCCAGGTGACCTGGTCCTGAAAAACCAAAGGAACTGGGGTCTGGTTAACAACGTGATAGTTACTCTACTCCGCCCAGATGACGAGGTAACTGTTCAACATCACCCAATCAGGGTCCTTTTATTTACAGTGTCTGAGAAGCTTGATCTTGCCCCTGAATGAATCTAATGTCGAGTGCACAAAGATACATTTGAATGAAAATACCATTTTAAAATTAACAATATCATGAAGAAATATTTTATTAAAAATATTGTTGCAATTATTGGATCCATTGGAAAATCTTATGAACAAAAACTAAGTGATGTATTAAGACTATTTAGTTTTACCAAAACTGTGTTTAGATAACACCTCCATGCAAACAAGTTATTTGAAAGGTTTGCCTGAAGAAAGGCCCTGCTGTCACCAAACCACTAATGTAAATGCCAGTAGTTTGCCAAATGTCATTTGAACTTTGATTGGAACCAGGATCTGAGATGTGATGAGACAAAAATGTAGTATTTTGGTATTAAGACCAGAGGTTGGTGTTAAATGCCAAATACATGTTATTTTGTGTACTATCAAGCTGATTACATTCCACAGCCTTTTTTCATATTTTCTTAGGGTGCCAATAATTTTGGAGGGCACTCTGTCTTAGTCCACATTTCCAAATTGCCATCTCACAAAAGCCTTGTTGTCTTTATTGCAATTGTGCAGCTGTTTTTGGAGCCATGTGTCGCAGATTTAGTAAACATGCAGCTGAATTAAGATCATATTTAATTTCCTACATGGTAAAGATGGTCTAGACATTACTATTATATACAGGGGAGGGCCCCTATCCTGGATTACCATTCTACTCTGAAACACTTCTATGGAGTGATTCATCTCACCATACAAACCAAATATGATTTATTAGACCGCAAATAAGACATCCTGGAATGCAGCCTTTGGTGAAATTAATTTGAATCCGGGGGACTTTTCCCCTGCGGTTTAAATCCAGGATAACCTTCTTCTCTCCCAGTTCTAACCTTCACTAGTGGGGGAGATCAGACTGGTGGGAGACCAGTGTTGGGGGGGGGAAGGTCTGCCCACTCCAACAGGCTGTCAGAGGGGTCTCATGTTTCTGACGCTGACTGGCTTTCCTATGCTGATGTCATCACCAGGTGATGGCTGAGCTGCGAGTTCAGGGCATGGACGAGGAAGACTCCGATGTGGAGGTTGATGACGAGTTTGTGGACATGAGCAACATTCACCACCTCAGAAGACAGGTACCTGTTCTTTTCCACGCACCTTAGGAAAATGGGAAATGAGTCACAGATGGGACAGGAAGAGGCAAACCAAACCGGTTACAAACGCTTAAAACGTCAATTCCAATTTCATAAACTCCAAGTGGCATTTTTTCCCCCCTGGGGTGTGGTACTGCTTTAGGTTAGGGATGAAGGACGGGGAAGGTGAACCTTCATTTTTCCCTGGAGGATGTTTTCTTATTGCTGTGATTTTTCTGTCACCATTTCTTTAAGCCTAAGAAAAAGAAAAAGAAGTGCTGTCTGCTGTTGTGAAGCGCCTACTGTAGGTGGTCTCCTGACAGCCATGCTGTAGGTGAGGTGACTATTGCAGCATGGCTGTGGACATCCTCAATGTGCCCCGAGTCTCACCCTATTCCCAATATAGTGCACCAAGGCTCTATGAAGGGAATTGGGAGCCGTTTTGTTTAAGCCCCTGCTTGCCTAACACCAGCTACAGCTCTTGTTAACGCTCCATGACCTAATAAATGTGATTTCCCCTTTGCACCCTAGTGCTTATAAATGTGGAAGGGCTTTTGTTGTTGAGGCAAACGTCCTACAATGTTGACAAAAGTAAACACATTTTAGTTATCTGTCGCCATTCTTAACCTGCGGCACAGTGACTAGTGTCTAGTGTGAAAACCAAAAATGTCCAGCAGCTGTCACACACAAAATAATAGTCTGTATGTATTGGTTTTCTTACATTATTTATACAACTTTCAAAATAACCTCTTGTATTTCAAAATGGCTCGTCGTACTGCTTTTGCCTGTAGGCTGTTGTGACCTGGGTAAGAAGGTTTGAAACCCGGGGTCCATATACCTCTGGGGGCCCGGGAACATTTGGGTAAAACAAACAATGGAAGAATATATTTATTTTAATTTTATCCTGACCTAGGGTGCATTCAAAATTAAGCAACACTCATCCCTCAGTGCAAATGGACGCAGTTTCTCCCTTTGCGATGGCACTGCTGGCTTGACTTGTGTTGGGTTCCCTCTGCATGAACTGAGAGGGCTGTGTGTTGGCCTGTCTTGTAGTCTTAGACCTGACCCTGGGCAAAACACTCAGGAGTCTGATTTTAGCGATGGACTCTTTTGTCTTGGCAGCACAGTGTTACTTTGCTGAGGGAAGGAATAAATTGGTTTGAAGATTTTGTTTTAGTTAAGGCAGTTATAGCTAGCCTAGCCACCTGAGAAATGCATTCATTAAGAATAACCTCCGGGAGTCCTTTCTAGCTACTACTTTTATCAGTAACATAGTGGCCCTGCTAAACGAGTCCGTTGTTGAGGCAAGGCCCTCCTCCAGTGTATCAGGAGGCCAAGTGTGTATGTCTCTGTGTGTGGAGTTTTAATGCTAATGGATGTTTTGTGTCTTCCAGGCTCCAGCAGGAACAAATGAAAGTTGCTCCGTCATGTAATCCATGCCATAGCACTGTTACAGGCACACCGCCATCTTGGATCGTCCTTGAGTTGGAGTGGTTCGGGAAATTTGCCTTTGAAATACCGGAGTTGAAATTACTAACTTTAAACTGCTATTCTCTACATAGTGAACTACTTTAACTCGGAGTCACAGCTCCAGTAGGACACTACCCATGGAAATGTTTAGTTTGTCACATCCCCTGTGTGAGCTTGGTGATTTAGGAGTACTGCTACACATTTGTGTGGTTTCAGTTAAGTTTTTTCTTAATCTGTGTAGTTTGGTATGGCTGGCTGTGCCGAGAAAAATAAAATAAGTAACTCTTTACACAAAAGTTCAGATTAGCTTGTGCTGTACAGTCTGCGATTATGGTCTGATGTTTAAACAGCACAAGCACATCTGAGTCTTTAGCATCAGAATGGCATTTGCACACGTACTGTGAGCAATATTCGGAATTCCCTTTTGTTCAGTAAAATGCAACCTCTTTCATTGGTCATTGTTTTTTAAGGAAAAAACTATTTTTCATATATGCCTTGTCCTGACCATGTTTAAAATCTGTGCCACGCTCGAATGGTATTATAGTATGTTTGTGCAATGACTTTAAAGTGACATGGATGTTTTTTGGGGATTTTCTACTCTCGAACCTACAGCTCTTTTTGCCATTGAGCTCTGACCAATTATGCTCCAAAAATATATTGTACAATGTGGAAATATTTATTATATTTATGGTAATCCAAATATATAAACAGTATTGTTTCCCCATGTTTAAAGGGTACTTTGGTTGCTTTGCAATATTGTTTATTTTTAATTTATTAAAATTATAAAAATAATTTCTAACAGTCCTGTCAATGGTCGGTTTTGTCTTCGAGAAACTCATTGTTGCCTTTCACAGTGTACCATATCCTTTTGCGTCAAAGTACTAAGATGAAGATTTCAATAAAGATTGGTCCTGAACTAATGTGGGTAGTTCATTGTAGGTGTAGTTCACTTTCTGCCTGGATGATGGATGAGCCGTTACAAATGTTCTAATGTAATTACAGACTGTAGTAATGTAATAGGTACTCCTGTAGTGGTGATGTTTGAGTCAGGATCCAACCTGGTGCGGCGCGATATAGGTGACATTTATT
This sequence comes from Esox lucius, assembly GCF_011004845.1. Taxonomy (NCBI): domain Eukaryota; kingdom Metazoa; phylum Chordata; class Actinopteri; order Esociformes; family Esocidae; genus Esox; species Esox lucius. The sequence continues at coordinate 29,120,327 of NC_047570.1, read as the reverse complement.
TTGTACGGAAAGAGGCAAAAACATAATTGTGGCAGAAATTGTGCTTATTTTCAGGGATCATGGTCACGATACACTCATTTCACTAATGATGTGAGACCATGGCATCAATATACTTACTGTAGTACATTCTGTTCTTACTGTCCCCGAAGACAGCTGTTTCTGTTGTTCTGCTTGTGATAAACAAACCTGTCCCTGATACTCCTGTACTCCTTAGAACACATGGAATTTAACTTTTGTTCACTGAATAACGGAATTGTTTAGTGCACTTTCATTTTTGTATTTCAGAAGACACACCTTTTGATTTTACAGAAATCAGTTAATGGAAAACCATCTTTCCACTTAGTTTTCAGATAACCTACATATAGTCTCCCTGTGTCACAAACTCAACTTCACATCTAACACACACTACCAAAGTACAGGTTGACTCTCCACTCTCAGTTTCTCTCACTCACTAACAATGTACACCCATTTATCTCAGTTCACATCAGCTGACCACTCACTCGTTTTTTCTCTTACACCGACACACACTGCTCTCAACTTGCACTTAAGGGTATCAACCGGAATTTAAGGGGTCACCAGGAAGAAACGTTTGACTATGATATGATATTTACATTGATTACATCTACTGAACCAATCCTGCCTGTATTGCAAGTCTTTTGGCATCTGCTGGGCATTGCGTAGCCCATCAGTCCCATGTCTATTCCTGGGTTAAAGCCTACCGTGCTATATTTGACTGAATTTTCCTGTCATCCATGTTTGTAGCCCTACTGAATAATGGAGTTTGCGAAAATAGCAAACATCTTATAATGTGTGTGAATCCATGGCGTAAAAGGAGGTCTGGTTTATAGGGGATGGTGCTTGTCCTTTGGGTATTGATACATGGTTTTCAGTGACACTTTGCTCTTGGTTCTCCGGTGATCTGAAAATGTGCACCTGCTCGCGTTCAGGGGGCGGCTCTTTTTGTGCATTTAAATTAAGCCTGATATGGGGGTTACATTATAAAATGTGCGACTGGTTGGCTGAACGCGTACGAACACGTGCAAAGTGGATGATGCACGTTCTCTGACAATTATCTGACATCACGCTCAACGTCCTTTTTCTTTGAAATATATGTCAGTTTATGGATGCATTTCCAAGTCAGTTCATTTGGTTTTCTCTTCGGTTTTATGTGATTTGTTGATGAAAACGGAAAATATTACAAGAAAGGGAAAAGGGATATTTTCCCCCTCAAACAGACCCCCCCCCCCCCCCCAGACTTACATAGGCAGAGTTTTTCTATTCTATATAACTTTAACAGGGTCATACATGAACTGGGAAATTTCACTGTAATCTTGTCCCAGAATGATCTTTTGAAATATAGTCTCCAAAAGAATGCTGTCAATTAAATATATGAAAAATGTTCTTCAGAGAGAAGTTTGGTCCCCCAAAGCTTGCTTGGTAGAAAAGTATCCTCAGGCTACTCACCGTCTTCTTGTGCCAAGTCGTTGTTTAAAAAAAAAGAATACCAGATGGTACCTGGTTCAAATAGAAATGCACCTCATGTCCTTGCATCCTTGATGATCATAAAGACGTTGTCCTTTAGATGTGTTCGGCCTTGTTCCAATCCAGATACAGCATTCTCCTTGCAGAGTAAACCCAGATCTATTCTGGATACACCACAGTCTGTGTCCAGGAGGAGTGTAAACTGCACCCAGTACCCTTCCAGCTAAACCACGGTCTCCTTGTTGGTGTCCTTGCTTAGGAAGCTGTGTTTCAGTGTGTGATACGTGTGTGGGGTCGGTGGTGGTCGGGCCATCTGTAACCTCACTCTCTGGTCTGTCCGTTTCCACGTCCTGAACAGGTGGATGTGGTAACGCAGCGACACCTGGTGGTGAACAAGAGCAGTTTATTGCCATATATAGTGGCGGCGGTTCTGAAAGTTCTGGAATGCGATTTGTTATTGCTGGAAAATATTTCAGGGAATCTGTGGAATCCGCTTTGTACTTTTTGGATTCTTTACTGTGGCTCAGTATTTGCTATGAACCCCACTCACTCAGACCCTCACAAAAGCACAACTCAAATAGGCAGCCTCTTGCCTGCTCTGTTTTCAGGACAGCAGCTATAAGTTTCAGCAGAAATTCAAACAAGCTTAGTAGACAGGCATAGTGACAACGCACTGATAACTAACATCACTACAGTAACTCATCTGCAAAAAGAAAGATTGTTAAGCTTTTGGTGGCAACTGTTTTAAAACAGTGATACTCTGCGAGCAGTCATGTTCTCACGCACTCTCTAAGCTTCTATGGAATGCTTCTCTCTTGCTGCATTTTCAATAAACATTGGTAAATGCTTAAATCAATTCATCTGCATTATCACACCTGTCCAATAACTTACAGTACAAAACTCACCAGTCTAATAACCAGAATCCAATTACATCAATCCCATGAATCACCAACAACCTACCTCAGTACAACAACTCACCAATAACTCACCACAGCCTCATAACACACGTCAGTCCAATAACTCACCAAAAATCCACCTGCCTAATAACTCACCAGAGTCCAGAAGCAGTAGATCGTGAAGAGAGCCAGAGTTAGCACGATGAGTCCCACGGCTTCCGTACTGTTACTGTAATAGAGGTCCATGGCACCCTGCACACACAGCCATCCTGATAGGCTGGCGAGCGGAGTGATGAACAGGAAGCAGATGATGTCTCCGCACAGCGTCCATCTCTGGTGCTGCATGGATGGCGATCCCAGCCACTGAGTATGGGAGGCAGGAGGAGAGGAACAGGGTTGGGGGGAGGGGGTTGTGTTCTGTAATTGGTTTATATACAGCCCATTCACTTAAGTTTTAGAATAGGGGTTACCGCCCAATTGGGGTTGCCTTATGGGTTTGGGTTAAACATGGTTAGGTTATTGAGATTAAGACTTGAGTCAGGTTAAAGGAAGTGTAAAGGGGTGGTTGTGTGTGTGTGTGTGTTTTCTCTCATAGGTTAGCTCATTGGTTCCTAATCTGCAGATTACCGTCACACGTGTGATAGGCAAGGAGGAGACCATTAATACAAGATGATGTAATGTCCTGACCTGGCCTGGCTTCTACAGCCCAGAGAAGCTCATGGAGATATGCTGGAGTTCCACTCCTGTTTTTGCTTTGGGTGCTTCTGTGACATCAATGGGCTGTGCCACTGAGGGCTGTCCTGTCTTTGTTTGATTGTAGACAATTCCCTCTTCAAAAGTGATATGGCCATTTTAAATGAATCAAAAAGGTGAATACTCTGCCACCTCTTACTGTGCTGGTGTATAGTTTCAACAGGTCTAGTCTAAAGCCATGGTTGGTTATTTATTGGTGGGTTATTTTTTTCACCTGACTTGTCCTGCTGACCTGGATCATAATGGCATGGCAAGTTACACACAGCTGACTTATTATAAATTATGTAAGCCATTCTTTTAACTAGCCATGCTAAAACAGTCTTTGGGACAAGTGCACCCTCCCTTCAACTCTTTGGAGCATCTACAGACAGGAAAGACACCATCTAATCTGCTCCTCAGGCTAAGTGGCTTTATTGGTCAAACCAGTCAGGGACATCAGACACTACAATGTGAATCCAACAAGGATCTCTGTTCAACAGCGTCAGATGTTACATAATCCATTTCAATCTGACATTTGAGTCTGTGTCTGCAATATGAATACGATTTTGCTGTACTGAATGTATCCCAGGACTCTATAGATGGTGGAGTGTGTTCATTCAGTGGTACCTCAGTGGGTTGTTGGCCATCGTTTGTTTGTTAGTTTTGCTCTTCGGCTTGATTCAGTTATTGATTTATTTGGGTGGGTATGGATGTGCTTGTTTGTTTGAATGTCATGTGCTGATCGTGAAGAAGATGCCTGTGTATTCCTTTGTATAACTGATGTCTCCAATCCTTCTTACTGTATTTATACATATATGAAACTGGATGCGTGTACAAAACGTATGTATATGCTTATGAGTGTACGATTGGATGTGGGTCTAAACTGTGTACTCGACCATGTGTTGGTTTGCTTGCATGCGTGTGCAAACGTCTTTCATCTCCCCAAACACAGGAGTAAAATGTATTATCTGCCAAAAGCTTCCCCTCCAATACAATCCTTAACAGTCCCATTCGTGAGAAAAGACCCCAACCATATTACCAGGGAAGGTGGTATTCCGAAACAGAATCCGTGTCTATAATCGCATACACTCTCCATTGTTTCCCCTACCTCAGTGAGAGGCTTGGGCAGTCTCTCCAGCGAGTACTGGTGGTGGCAGAGCTCACAGCGGCTGCTGTTGGAGGCCGTGAGCCAGTGTTCCAGGCAGGCCCGGTGAACCGCGGCCAGACTCCCCGCACACTCGCAGGGGGAGAGCAGCTCCCCGACACCCCCTCCCTCGTGACAGATACGGCAGAGCGGCTCCTCACTGCTCAGGCTGCAGGACAATGAAGACACAGTCAACAAAGAGGAACATAGAAAGAGATGTGTTCCAAATGGCAACATGTCCCCTTAAAACGGAAAAAGGGATGCTCTCTGTAGGGAATAGGGAGCCATTTGGGTGCAGTGTAGGAGATGGTAAGAGAGTCAGTACAACCTCTCTAACACCCCTCCACTCTTCATCTGTTATTTCCCCCCTCTGTCCTGACCCACCTGTCAGAGGTGGGGCTGTGAGTCATTGAGGTAGTGTGGCAGAAGCAGTCCATCCCTTCCTGGGGACAGGGTTCAGATTCCTCCCCTGGCCCCACCTCCGTCAAGGCCTTCCCTTCCCCTACAGGGCTGCCCACCTGCAGGCCCAGGGTCTCCTCTGGGGTCATGGCTGCTACATAGGGGGGCATTGACTCAGACTGGGGTGGGTTTCTGCAACACAAGGGCTCAGTCAGAAACATCCACCCTGCATGTAGGTCATCCAATCTCTGTACAGTTGACATGTATGTTATTTTTGGGCCAATAAACAAGTTGGGTTTAGGCCGGGTTGAGTCTGGGGCTAAGAGAATATTGGATCTGGGACTATGTGATGAGGGGCTAGTAGTAAGAGGATCGGTTTTGTGAGTTAGGACTTGGGGTGGGGCTAGTGGTGAGGGGTTATGGTTTGGGGGTGTGGCTGGTGATTGGGTTGGTTTGGTGATTACCATGACAATGGCATCCAGTCCTCAGAACAGCCTCTACTGACACAAATCAAAGCAGAGGCTGTGGTAGCCTGGAAACACTCCTCAGAATCCAGCTTGATTAATAGATTAACAAGCTGCCATATAATGTATAGCCCAATCCTTAATGTACACTTACGCTAACCCCTGACCCCAGTGCACAAGATGTGAGAAGATTGGACAGGTGCCACCATTAGGTTACTGTTCCGATGTATGCAATTAGATATTTATTGTAATCTTAGATCTCCACAAGTGCTTAGGGCCTGGTGAATCATCTGTAATTGGACGATAGACAGCATATTATCTATGATTCATCTTTAAAGGAGGGTTTCCTGAATAGCCTTTTATCCATGTGTAAAAGGCTACATCTGCCCCTGTTTTGATCTAAATGTCCAGACCCCCTGGGAAGAGGATGTTACCCACACTCAAATCCTGGGATGGGATGTTTTCTCTTCTGATTGGTTAAGTCAACAACGTCTTTGTAGCCAATCAACTCCAGACACTCCCAACTCCTTTGCATCCTCCAACGTGAAGTTCATCTGATTTAACATGTCATTGATGGGTCTGTGGTGAGCATTTGGTAATGAGTCTTCAAATCGAAATACTGCAAAGTGTCTTGATTCATTTTGATGATACTGTTTTGGACAGTAATATATAGTGGCCTACTGTTGTAAAGCAACATCATTGCACTGAAATAATTTCAATTTTATAATGGTATTTTTTGCAGTTTAATCACTTGATAAAAGGAAGGCAAGGCATACAGAATTTCCTGATCCAGCCATTTATCTTTCAGGCTGGTTAGAGCAAACTCATGTTGTAATATGAATTTAAAATATAACTATAGCAGGAATATGATAATATTCCAACAGAATTACTTAAGGAGTTATTTCCTGTGCTAGGTCAGCCAATGTTGAACATAATAAATTGCTCCCTTTCCTCTGGATGTGTACCAAACTCACAAAATTTTTTGGAAATTAAGCCTCTTTAAAAAAAAAAACATTTGAATCCTGACATATTAAACAATTATAGGCCAATATCGAACCTCCCGTTTCTCTCAAATAACTTAGAAAAATTGGTTTCCAAACAACTGAATGCCTTCCTGAAGACAAATAAAATGTATGAAATGCTCCAGTCCGGTTTCAGACCCCATCATAGTACAGAGACTGCACTCGTGAAGGTATCAAATGATCTTCTGATGGCCTCAGACAAAGGTTCCGCATCCGTCCTGTTGTTTCTTGATCTTAGTGCTGCTTTTGACACTATTGATCACTCCCTTCTCTTAGAGAGACTGGAAACCCATATTGGGCTACGTGGACATGTTCTAGCCTGGTTTAAATCTTATTTATCTGAAAGATAAATACGTTTTATGGTCGTATCCCAAAAAACGGTAAGTAACCTCTGCGTTACCCTTGATCCTGACCTCTCCTTTGATGAACATCTAAAATATGTCTCAAGAGTTGCTTATTTTCATCTTCGAAACATTGCAAAAATCAGAAACTTTCTATCAAAACTGATGCAGAAGAACTAATCCATACTTTTGTTACTTCTAGATTAGATTACTGCAGTGCTCTTCTTTCCGGTTACCCTGACAAATCAATAAATAATATATTCTGGACATGCATTTATTAAGTATTACAATTTGTACTCTTAATATGTTCACCCATTACAGCCAGAAGAGGAGTGGTTACCCCTCTGAGCCTGGCTCCTCTCTAGGGTTCTTCCTAAATTCCGGCCTTCTTAGGGAGTTTTTCCTAGCCACTGAAATTCAACACTACTGTTGTTTGCTCCTTGGTGTTCAAGGCCGGGTGTTTTGTAAAAGCACTTTGTGACAGCTGCTGATATAAAAAGGGCTTCATAAATAAATGTGATTGATTGATAAACATTAATATAAATAGCTTTGAAGCCACTTCCAATACCTATAGCCATTAAAATGTCTAACAAATTCTAAACTGAGTGGTTTGAATGTAGAGTACCGATTGGCCAAAAGCCATATTATTAAGAACTGTATATTGTATACCAGTTAATTTAACCAATATGGAATTTCTAGAATGTGTAGTATATGGCCAATATACCATAGCTAAGGTCTGTATGTAGTCACTGCTGTTAGCCATGGTATATTGGCACCGTTAACACTGAATGAATTTCTAAAGCCCTCCCACCACGCCATCACTGCTACTACTGTAGGCACACACAAGCTAGCCCCTCACCAAACACCTTCTAAAAATAGTGACCATTGGTTAGTGTTATGTTGTCTGCAAATTCCAACCAACTGTCTCATACTGGCATTGAGAATCCATAATACACCTAATGAAAAACAGCTTTTCACAACTCATGAGTGTAAATTAAAAAAGTTGACAATAACAGTGCCGGAGTTGACCGTGGCAGGGTTAACAATCCCCTTCCATTAAATCAGTGTACTCCTCCCATAAACTGATGCTCACCTGCTTTTACACTCATTTTTAAATGAAACTACATAATACTTAAACAATAAAAGGAAAGGTCTGGTTTTGTAAGGAGAAGTACATTGATCACTGATCACATGAATTAATTAAAAACCTTTAGAAATGACTTTGCCAAAGCATTAAAATAACTAGTGCTTTAAAGAGATATTGCAAATGTTCTAAAATAGCGAGTTTAATAAGCAAGTCCGATCCTTCTCAGAAGTTTAGTTAGTAGATGAAGGTGATGTGTCTGATGGACGCGCAAGCTGTTCTATTTGTGGAAAGACCCACTTGCAACACACATACCCACCCCCTTAACTTATCATGTAGACCTGCCTACTTACAAAACAGCAAACATGCAGCCATGAAAGTGGATCAACACTGTAACAAACACTATAGGACAAAATGGAGCCAGAGAGATAGAGAGTGAGAAAGAGAGAGAATGTAAGACAAGAAAAAGTCTTACCATCAAGGCAGCAGTGTTGTTCGTGTGACCGACCCTTATTAAATAGTGGGAGCCCCTATTCTCCAGGGCGGCTTGCCATCTCTGTCCTTTCTATTCCTCTGTGTGTGTTTGCGTAAGTGTGTTGGAGGAGAAAATGAGGCTCAACCCAGTGTGTTTTTCCATGTGTGTGTGTGTGTGTGTGTGTTTGTGTGTAGATTAAGTATGCTAAAGGTGGACCGGTTAGCCGGTGTGCTGAGAAGAAAACAGTGAAGGATTATCTCAACTAGAGGGGGGAGAGGAAAGTAGCCCGGGCCCTGACCAGACCAGACACACAGAAATCCTATTCAGTTCACAGTGAGTTACACCGGGAGCCGCTCCACCTCACCATAACCACATAATCCTGTTACAGGCAGCCTCAACCAAGTCCCTTTCACTCAGTGAACCCGCTTCCCGGTCCATACTAATGCTGCTAGCATAAACCCACAGCCACCACTACTTCAAAGACATGAGGGACAGAAGGTGTTGGCTGAGGCAGGGGTTTTTCTATGTACTCTTTATTTTGTGTATTGTTATTTTAGGGCAAATAAATACTGGTATAGATATAATTCCAGTGGGGCGAACAAGTATTTGATACACTGCCGATTTTGCAGGTTTTCCTACTTACAAAGCATGTAGAGGTCTGTAATTTTTATCATAGGTACACTTCAACTGTGAGAGACGGAATCTAAAACAAAAATCCAGAAAATCACATTGTATGATTTTTAAATAATTAATTTGCATTTATTGCATGACATTAGTATTTGTTCACCTACCAACCACTAAGAATTCCGGCTCTCACAGACCTGTTAGTTTTTCTTTAAGAAGTCCTCCGGTACTCTGCCCCCTGTATTAACTGCACCTGTTTGAACTCGTTACTTGTATAAAAGACACCTGTCCACACACTCAATCAAACAGACTCCAACCACTCCACAATGGCCAAAACCAGAGAGCTGTGTAAGGACATCAGGGATAAAATTGTAGACCTGCACAAGATCTTGGCCAACAAGATCTCTATTGAGAGGAGGATGGATGGGGCCATGTATCACGAGATCTTAGCCAACAACCTCCTTCCCTCAGTAAGAGCATTGAAGATGGGTCGTGGCTGGGTTTTCCAGCATGACAACGACCCGAAACACACAGCCAGGGCAACGAAGGAGTGGCTCTGTAAGAAGCATCTCAAGGTCCTGGAGTGGCCTAGCCAGTCTCCAGACCTGAACCCAATAGAAAATCTTTGGAGGGAGCTGAAAGTCTGTACTGCCCAGCAACAGCCCTGAAACTTGAAGGATCTGGAGAAGGTCTGTATGGAGGAGTGGGCCAAAATCCCTGCAGTGTGTGCACACCTGGTGAAGAACTACAGGAAACGTATATTCTCTGTAATTGCAAACAAAGGTTTCTGTACCAAATATTAAGTTCTGCCTTTCTGATGTATCAAATACTTATGTCATGCAATAAAATACTAATTAATTACTTAAAAATCAAACAGTGTGATTTTCTGGATTTTTTTTTGATTCTGCCACTCTCAGTTGAAGAGTACCTATGATAAAAATTACAGTATTCTACATGCTTTGTAAGTGGGAAAACCTGCAAAATTGGCAGTGTATCAAATACTTCTGTAATAGTTCTGTATATGATTTATTATTAGAATAAATATTTTGTTTTTTTTATTAGACAGATTACTTATAGCTCATCTCTAGACAGGTGGTCGGCACAGGGACAACACACACACTTGAAGTAAATGTGTACTGTACATTTAGTATCCTATTCAACCTAACACCTGATCCTATTCAACCTGATACCTGATCCCATTCAACCTGACACCTGATCCTACTCAACCTGATACCTGATCCTATTCAACCTGACACCTGATCCTATTCAACCTGACACCTGATCCTGTTCAACCTGTTACCTGACCCTATTCAACCTGACACCTGATCCTATTCAACCTGATACCTGATCCTATTCAACCTGACAACTGATCCTATTCAACCTGATACCTGATCCTATTCAACCTGACAACTGATCCTATTCAACCTGATACTATTCAACTTGACACTTGATCATATTCAACCTGACACCTGATCCTATTCCACTTGATACCTGATCCTATTCCACTTGATACCTGATCCTATTCCACTTGATACCTGATCCTATTTAACCTGACTCCTGATACTATTCAACCTAACACCTGATCCTATTCATCCTGATACATGACCCTATTCAACCTAACACCTGATCCTATTCATCCTGATACATGATCCTATTCAACTTGATACCTGATCCTATTCAAACTAACACCAGATCCCATTTCACCTGACACCTGATTCTATTCAACCTGACACCTGAACCTATTTAACCTGAAACCTGATTCTGGTACATTATCAATTTCTCAGTATTCTGTGTGTCAGTAGTGTGTGTGTGTTTTGATCATTATTCTTCTGATTTGTATACAGATCGGAAGCCAAAAAAACGACAGAGGAAATTTCAGGTGGGACAGAGATCTTCACACATCCCTGGTAGCACATGAAATAGGTCTTGAAATATGAAATTCAATAGGTCTGACATTCTCTGAATGGCGTCTCGAGCAGATAGCGAACTGCTTAATGTCTCCCACTGAGCTGGAAGCTTAGACTGCCCCATTGTCTCTGTCTGATACTCAGCCCAATGAAGCAACAAGGGCAGGATGGATGAACTTACAACTGAATTACATTAGAGGGGTATCAGTCTTTTTATGTGAATAGGGATTATAGCAATTTAGCTTTTAATTTTTTTTGAAGTGATTGGTGGTCCTTTGATCCTATCTTGTAACATATTCGAAAGAGACCGCTCAGTAGTCTAGACATTTTCCCATATGCCACCAGTGATTCAGAGTAAAATAAACCAAAATGTATGTTTAATTAAATTATTCTATTCTGTATCATGTTTTGGGAAAGATGGTGAGTAAATGTCAATACATTTTTTAAATCATCTACAAGAGTTAGAGAAACTATTTTACCATTTTAAATATAAAAGCGTCCAGGAAGAAGAACTTAGCTTAAAAACGTGAGAAAGCATTGTCCACTGGCTTTGAGAGTAGAGATTAGTAGTTAGTGGGCAAGGCCAATAAAATAAGCCTATCCATTCATATTTATAGCTTGTCATCTCTTTATACATTCACTCTAAGCTCAGATGAAAGTTTTGCTGGGGTAAGAAAAACACTCTGAGGAGGAATGGTGGGTGTAGAGAGACTTTTTCTATGACGGACAAAGCTGCTCTCTATGTGTTTCTTCCCCCCCCAGCTTCTCTCTCTCGGTCTTCCCTCCTCCCTCTCTTCTTCTTTTTCCCTCCCTCCTTTCTCTCCTCCCTCTCTCCCTCCCTCTAATCCTATCTGCCATTCATCCACAGTCTGCCTCTTGACAAAGCCCAGAGGGTATACAGAGTTACTGACATCACAGTGCATTTCGTCATGAGCCACCAGAGGGTGGAGAATTCCATTGACAGTCCCGCGACAGTAGCACAGAAAACCAGACGCCACAGATTACCTCCCGGAATATAAACACCACAAATGACCCCCATCGTCACACCCCATTGGAAAAGGACTTCCTATTTTGTATTTATTTACTGGGGGGCAGGGGGCAAATCACGGTTAGGGTGAGGGTTAAGGCAGGGATTTGAAGTGGTGTTGTGCATGTTTGTGTCTTGATTTAAGTTTAAGTATATAAGTAAGGAACATCCAAAGCCTGAAGGCTGTGAAGGGGCACCAGGGTCCATGTGTGAGAACATGGCAGTGTTCAGGTGTGAGAACATGGCAGTGTTCAGCTGTGAGAACATGGCAGTGTTCAGGTGTGAGAACATGGCAGTGTTCAGGTGTGAGAACATGGCTGTGTTCAGCTGTGAGAACATGGCTGTGTTCAGGTGGTCATGGTTAGGTGTGAGAACATGGCAGTGTTCAGGTGGTCATGGTTAGGTGTGAGAACAAGAGCAGGGCAGTATTCAGGTGAAAGGTGCTCTACAACCTCCCAATACCATTAAGGTCAAAGGACCACCAATAGAGGACTGTCCTTGGAGCCCTGGCAATAATTAGTTTGGTCTCAGGGAGGACTGTCTGTGTTTTTCCACAGTGAATAGGCCTGTAGTATCCATTGTCAACTCTTTTTAGCCAATTCAGTTTGGCCATGTGAATTCGAGTGTATGTTATACTGGGAGAAAGTTGGATCTCCCTTAAGACAAATACTTTTTCCACATAACCTTGAAGTGAAAATGATAACGTGTATAAATTGGCGCTACCTATAGTAGGTTTTGAAGTACTGGAATAAATAATTAGAATGTATCTTTAAAATAAAGCATTGATTCAGTAATAGATAACATATGGGTGCATTGGTAATATGCACCCAGTAGAGGCAGTCATAAAGATACAATAACTTAAACATTTTAAAATGTTATGACCCACTCCTGGATTAGATAAATAAAATACTCAAGTCTCCCTCTGACTGAAATTGAAAAGGCGTGATCTATCATTGTTTTAATGTAATAACAATGGTCTATGTACACCTTAGAGTTGAGTGTGTTAATTGTAAGTGGGTCAGTATTATGAAGGACTTTCAGGAATTTAAACATACGTTTTCTAATGTGGATCTGGAATCAGAAAGAGGGACTTGATTTCAGTTAAATTACAATACAATGTTGCAAACATACTGGAATACACAACGTAACAACCTCTACTCCCGCTCTGCATGGGTCCAAAGATCACTGCATTTGTCCAGAAATGATCGGCCTCCTGTGAAGGGCATCTATACAGACATTTGAAGCTTATCGATCCCTCCTGACATTACGTGCAGCGGGTGAAGATGGAGAAGGGGGTTAAAACGCTATGAAACCCAGACAGAGACTCTGCAGGAGACCGTCTAGAAACCAAGACGGGGGCTCTGTTAAGAAATCACAACCTGAATAAATACATTAAGAAAACGAATGAGCCGTGTCAAGCTTTGTACTGAATGACATTTCAGAAATGAAAATGGCGTTCGTATGATTTGGTGAGTTTCCCCTGAGTGCATTGTCCTTAGCTCTTTTAACCCTAACCCTAGAACGCTGTGCCGCAGAGGAAGAGTGTGTGCGAGACCCGACAGACAGGACTAGCCAGGACTGTTTGAAGCAAGCCAATAGGTCAGAGAGTTTTATCTGGGTGGCTCTGTCATTTGACTTTGAAGGGTCTTTTTTTAAAGCGCAGATAACGGGATTGGCAAGTGGACAGAGAGACGTCCAAACAAGCAGATCAGAAATAAAACAAAATCACTTACATGGATAGTGTTTCATGCAAGAGGCTCAGCTGAATGAATGCTGCATAGTATTAAGTCAGTACTTTAGCTTTTTATAGTGGCCACATTAACTCACAGACTGGTACTGAATAGACAAACCTACAACAGCTAGCAGGTAGCCCCAATCACAGGTATGCTTTTACTTTTTAGAAATAGAAGGGCCTGTAATTGCAACCAGGTGTTCAAATCCAACCAAGAGTGTGCAGGGATCTGGCAGAAACGTCCATGTGGTGGGTCGGGCACTTGCAAAGGTCAGTCCTGGTTGTTGGAGTAGTTGCAATGAGGCCAGGACATTGTAAATAGGACGCCACAAATTTGGGTGGGGAGAAAAATATAATACCGGAAATAAAGATACTGCTGAAAATGATTACGATTTAGCCGTAGCAATTTGAATGAATCCTTAAATCAATACATTTCTGAGCTTATTTTGAGTGAAAGCAAGTTATATTTACTTGCTTTCACTTACAATTGAAAAGCAAGTTAATTTAAATTGCTCAAAATCAAAATAAGATCAGAAATTACCATAAAATACTACTATTATCAACACCAAGTACAAAGGTGTGGAAATGTAATTCTTTCTATGCAATACGTCTCACACCTTACCACTTTGTTAACAAATTTATGATCAATATGTCAGATAGAAAGTTCATGCTCCAAGCCCAAATTCGTTCAGCCTTTAATATAGACAAATGACTTGCACTCTATGTAAGGGTACCATATATAATTGCATGTCCATTAATGGACAAGCTCATTACTCATTGTAAAATCTTCCGGCTGCAGAATAATCTGTAAAGAATGTTTATCAGCAAGCATTATCAGTGAGCTCTCCAAAGTGGGATGAGTGTCTCTTAGAAAATAGGTATAAAGGGACCCTGAAGACGAGAGAGAGGGAGAGGCCATACCACAGAACTCGGGTCAAGTGGCCGTTCATCCAGCTGGCTGTCTGGTGTGTGTTTGTGTATGTGTGCGTGTAGAACAGTTTTAACTTTATCTCTGAAGGAGTGTGGGATGGGATGGCTCCACTTGTCCAGTTCAGGGACAGGAGAGGAGAGTGCCTTCCTATCTACAGAGGAGCTAGGACTCAAGTGGTTCTACAACCAGTGGCTATCCTAAGAGTTCTCTATTAAAGAATGGCTAGTGTTAGTAAAGGACTCTATTGCAAGGCGGTCGTTGCTAGAGGAGGTCTGTGTATTGTGATACATTTAGGTGAAGATGAATAAAGTCAGTATGCTACAACGAAGGCTACAATGGATCCTAGGCTAGAATACTCTAGGCTAGAGTGGATCCTGGACTACTTTAGTGGATCCAAATCTACAGCTAGATTATTAACCTCAGTTTAAAGAGACAATCTTCAGGTATTACCTTCTAAGAGGGGAAGTGGATGAGTGGCGGAGATGCCAGTTGGAGTGGTGTGTCTCAATACAGATCGGAGAAGAGCGGACCCAGGACTATATTGGATCTACAGCAAAAGGGGGCTGGAGGAGGGGCGGTACTGCCCTTCTCTGACCGCTGTGTTCCAGACAAGTTATCCAGGGCTGAAGAGGCTCTACAGCACCTGTTCCCTGTACCTCCAGGACTGCCAGAGAGTAGAAGTGGATATGCCCAGACTCATTTATACTTATAATTGACTGGATTTATGTGACGCTTTTCCAGAGCTCATTGCACATAATGTGCCTCACCCGCCACCTTGAACCGCCGCTGTGGGAGACTTAGGTCACCCCTTCTCCTCCAAACGGCAGGCCACCAGGGACTTGGAGTGGCGTTCGTCTGCGCGCCCTGAGGGCTAGTCTGCCCCCGGTCCGTCCCAAACCACTGTGTTTCAGGTCAGTCATCTGGGATTAGAGTGGATCTGCTGAAGGCATCTCAGATTGGATCAATTCCAACAGCGTTAGAGAAGTCTTGTCTTTCTGAGGGGGGGAGGACCGTGGACCACCACTATCATGACGGAGTGGACACTCCTCAAACGGCTCCTGGACGCCGTCCACCAGCACTCTACCATGATTGGACGCCTCTGGCTAACCGTTATGGTGATTTTCCGCCTCCTCATAATTGCCGTGGCGACCGAGGACGTGTACGCCGACGAGCAGGAGATGTTTGTGTGCAACACCCTGCAGCCAGGCTGCACCACGGTGTGTTACGATGCCTTTGCCCCCATCTCACAGCCACGCTTCTGGGTCTTCCACATCATCAGCGTCTCCACGCCGTCTCTCTGTTTCATCATCTACACGTGGCACAACCTGTCGAAGCTGCCCCGCAAACCGGCGGGCCAGGGCCACGGGGCTGACCCGAGGGAGGCGCTTCGAGCCGAGGGGAAGGACAGGGGTCGCGAGGCGTTCGAACGGAGCTGCGACTCGGATAGCTGCTCCATCCGCTCACACCGTCACCTGGGTCACAGCCTGGCCGACGTCTTGGAGGGAATCACCACCCAGGGTCAGGGCCTCCTGAAGGGAGAGGCCGCCACTGCTACGGCCGCCACCGCCATGTCTCTAACCCCGGCCAGGGCTCTCGTCTACAGGGAGGGCCACTACCACGCGCCAGGAGGCCCTGGTGGTGGTGGAGGAGCAGGGGGTGTCCTCTCCAAGTACTATGTGTTTCATGTGTGCTTCCGGGCGCTGCTGGAGGTGGGCTTTGTCACGGCCCAGTGGCTCCTCTTCGGCTTCCACGTGCCCGTCCAATTCCTGTGCGAGGCCACGCCCTGCCGGCTGCCGGTGGACTGCTATGTGTCTCGACCCACAGAGAAAACCATCTTCCTCCTCTTCATGTTCTGTGTCGGCGTCTTCTGCATCCTTCTCAACCTTTTGGAGCTCAATCATCTAGGATGGAAGAAGATCAGACGCTCGGTCAGGCTCGGGGAGAAGGGCTCGTGGACTGGTTACGGGGGACCTAAAGGGGGGTATGATACCTTTGAGACTTTCGCTACAGACAGTCCCTCACTGAAATCTTCTCTTGGGTTCAGGGACATCATTAGCACAACGTCGCTACCAACTTTGGACCTGGTAGTTGACCACCGGCCCAACTGGACCTGTGCTGTGAACTGCTCCACATTTAAGGAGCCCGAGGCTGGGTTAGAGACAGCAGACAAGCTTCCCAAGAACCAGGAGCTCCGGATAGGAGAGATACCACTTCTGAAGAACCAGAGGGAGGGCAGGGGATTCAAGCTACACAGTACAGAGGTCTGGATATGAAATACTGGAGAATCTTTATAGTACTTGATAACTATGAGAACTGATTCTACACTCAATTTGTAAGTACATACACATTTGCTGTGGTACTCATTGCTGCTAATGTTGTTTCCCAAGAAAACACTTTAAATGAGTGTCTTTAGATATGAGCATATAGTTTCCCTCAACACTGTTTAAAAATATTACTTAAAAAATAAATAGCAGCCATAAATGTCTAGACATTATTACAACATATACAAAGCAATAGTTTAAAAACATACATTTACACATTCCCAGCTTCATAGTTTTGGGAAATGTTACGTAACTAGAGGTCAAATAATTGACAGCCCCCTACTGTACCTTATCATCCATCAGTCTTTAATCTAGCCTGTATCTCCTGACTTGAAATGGACCCCAACCGTGGACCAACCCAAAGCATTGGAAATAGTGCCTCCTTTTTACAGACCCAAAAAGAATGACAAAACCTAGAAGACAAAGAACAATCCATGGACTATCTATTTATCGACTTGATGTACCTTTAATCCACTAAAAGGACCAAAGTGGTGATTGAAACTGGTTCCAACAATGTTGTACTAGGGTAAGTTTCAAGTACAATTAAATTGTCCTGTGGAAAATGTAATTTGTAAAGGTGGAAAATGTAATTTTGTTGCATGTCTTTGAATCCCTTATTAGGAGGACATATTCACTTATATTTCAAAAGAAAATATACAGACAAAACTGTTTTGTGTGATGGCAACATGTTAAGTTTAAAAATGATCAATATCAGAGGCAAAAATGTCAAAGATGACTCAGTATTTGCTTTTCATTTATTTACGTAATATATGTATTAATATATTCATTTACAACATCTATAAAACACCTTTTTGAATAAATTATGCTAGAAAAGAAATAAAAAATGGAAAGAAAAGGTTATGTACAGACAGTTTTCATTGACTAACTTTGTGCCGAAGTGAATACTAAACATGTTGGTTTCAGAGCTGGTATAGAAGAGCAGAGCATTAACAGGGGAAATGGACACATCCAGTCGTCCTGTAAGCAAAGTGTTTGTCCCCTCAGTCACAACACAGTGGTCCCAAAAGCCACCCCATTCCCTATACTTCCTGAATAGGGTGTGGTTTGAGATGTGGACAAGCACGCACGCACACATTCACTTTTACAGTCTTTCAAAGTGGGTTTTTGCACATTCATTATCAATACCAAAACTGTATATTATCTTCAGACTAGTTTGGACATGGCTCTTTCCATGTTTAGTTAGTGTAGTTGGATAGAAATGTATTTATTTTTTTAATATTAGAGAATATACGTTTATTTTGGTAGTAATTCCAAATCTGGACTTTTGGGCAGACAGAATATCTGCTTAGTACAGTCACTTTTGAAATAAGATTTTTTTTTTTATTAAAAAGACAAATAACATTTATATATTTACAAATACTGTATATATATTTTATATTTCCTTGCAAGATCTCATTGTTTTGTAATTGTTCTAGAATTCTCCATTCCAGAGCAATGTCTCTGGATATATTTTAATCTCAGCAGAAAATGATAAACAATCAGGCTACAGAGACATCTTAGGTCACGTCTGAGCAACGCAACATTTCAGACCAGAGACATGATACTAGGGAGGCATATCTGAATAAAGTGCCACTTTGTTTCAAATTAGGCTCACCTGTGTGGCTCTACATACACTTGTTTGTTTTAGGGGTTCTGGGGGCTTGCAAGTGTGCAAAGCTGAAGGAAAAGAGAAGAGACTGACTGGTGTGGGTCAAATAGTTTTTGATGCTTTGTGTCTCAGCTATCAGTGAGGGACAGTGTGGCATTCATTTGTCAAATGTGTCCACATTTCAAAATGTTTCATTTATTTTATAACGTCTAATAAAACATATCTAAAAACAATGTAATATCTTTGAGACTTAATTTTAATCTAAAACCTTCACCTCATTTTCAGTTTAATTGTGGTCCATAACAATGTAAGTATTCAGAATAGAGATTACAGAAAGTACTGATATGATATCGATATTTCTTCTCATTGTGAAGGACAGAAAGTGCGAGGCTCGAGGAGACAACAGAGACATGTACAGCATGTGCATGTCCGTAGGTGTGCATTCGATTCTAAAGCTTCAGTGCAATACAGACAACATTTAAAAAGCACTTAAACAGTCCAAACGTGTCATGACATTCACACCTGTCTGGCACAGGATGCTAGGACTGTCTTTACCGGGAGTCAATACGTCTCTGTAAGACCAGACTGTGTAAACAGAGAGAGACAGTTACAGGTGCAAGTTTAGTTCCTCACAGTTTAAAAAGGCATGTTGTGGGTAACACTTAAGAGCACGACAGGCAGGCAGGCAGACAGGCAGGCAAGGTACTTAGAGACAGACAACTGGATGAACTCTGGACACCTGTTACACAGCCCACAGCCTATAACTGGTCCCAGATGTTTCCTAGGTCAAGTCACATAGTTAGGAATAACTCTTGGTCCTAAAGATAACAGCAGAGAACAGGAACAAAAAAAGACCACTCCTAACATCAACACTTGAAGAGTTACACAGGCAAACCCCCACCGAACGGTTATACAACACATACGTATTTAGGGTTTTTTCCAGGAACGTTTTTGTTTTTCTCTTGGTCGAAGATCATAGGAAACACATCTTCTAAGAAACCTGTCATGAAATGTAATCAATTTACAACCACGGAATGTTCGAATTTTCAGATAAATATTTTAGTATATTTTTTGGGCCGCCACCTATCGGCTGTCAGTGCTCCAAATGGAACGGTCTTTAGGTGCCGCCGAAATGTTCACATTTTACACACCATTAAAAGAACAACGTAAAAATAAATATAGCAAAAGACAAAGAAAACAGGCAGAGTAAGACACTTACTGAATGTCAATGGCAAAATGCAAGGCATTGTGGACTGAGGAGGGTGTTAATGAAGTGAGCTGGAAAGTGCATTCAACAGAGTGTGTGGTGGACGTCAAGGTTCCAGATGTAGCCTGTGCTAAGAGCTGTTGTGGAATACCAAATCAACCCTCATGCCCTAACCCACACGCCCCCCAACTGATCCAACCATTCCACATCTACATGGGTGGAGGGTGTTCAGGAGTGTCGGAGGCTGACCGTGTGACGGATGACAGGAGTCTGAAGCTGGGGATCGGAGTTTCATGAGAAGGACACCGAGGCCCGGTCCCAAAACAACCCGCAAAGCTCTGTACTTCTGGACATCTGAGGGGATCGGACACACGCAATCAATACGGAAATAACCCCACCTTGCCCTCTAATAAGCTAGGTGGAAGAAACTATTGCACAGGCTAATAAAATCCTCTCAGATCTCCACAAGAGCATGGCAGGCTTATTTAAGCATGGCCCATTGAATCCAGTGTCACTGCAGATTCTTCCCCTCCTATTGGGACCAACTGGGTTCCGCCCCGTCTCAATGGGGCAGGGGCACCATGACCTCCACATAGTTGATGGGGAAGAAGCCGGAGTCTCCGTTGATCATGCCTTCATACCAGTTTTCATCTATCTGGTTGGTGAGGATGATGATGTCACCCTCTTTGAAGCCCAGCTCGCCCTCGTTCTCTGGCTCAAAGTCATACAGGGACCGGGCACAGGGCTGGTCCAGCAGCTCTAACTCTGTCGGGAGGAGAGGGAAAACAGAGAACAGGTCACCCGCGGTCAAGCCCTCTGACCAGTATATGAAAGGTTGCCAGATCATCAGATCCTTGAGGCGACAAAGTGACGAATCTGTCGTTCTGTTCTTCTGTATGACAGCTGACCCTGGTTACTGTGCCTCAGGAGAGAGTGGGAAATACAGGGAAGAAAAACACTGACATTTCTGAAATTCACACACGTGAATTAGGGCAAACAAAAACACCCACCTAATGACTGAATGTATTTGCCTTAATAGTAATGGACTGGATATGGGGTTGAAAACACATCCAGTACAATCTGTCCAACAGGGAGGGTGCTGATGAACATGTGGAGCTGAGGATGCTTTCAGAAAACATGGTTGATACTGGAACAAGGAATGTGTGTGTGTGAATGTAGGACTCACGGTGGCCGTTGCGAGTGGGACTCTCTGGCCAGGACAGGGGGATGTCGGTGAAAGAAGGAGCTACTGGTTGAGAAATGGATGATCAGACAAGTGCAAACAAATATGCTCAGGATAGCAACATTTCTATAACATTCTCATGGGTTTTTTCAATTGGAAAAGATGCCCCGATTTCATACTTAATCCATCCTTATGCGAATTTTGTAAGCCCTTAAATGCTTGGGGTGGAATTTTTGTAAAAAGCAAACTTTTGGGGAAAGAAACGACTCCATGATCTGTCCCTCGGTAGAATGGAACACAAATCACTCTTAGCTTGATTAGTTCTTTGCCATGGAGGTTTTACTACCAGCTTTCCACAAGCAGGCCGCCTTTTAGAAGCCATATTGCTGTATTTAGTTATTTGGCTCAGAACTGTCAAAAGTTGACAAGAATTTTTACTTCACAGATTCTCAGGAGGCAGTATTATCCACGCTTAGGATTAATATTTCCAATATTTCTGTTTGTGTAATATGTACAATTATACCTACGTTTCTCATTTCCATTTACTGTATGGTTGATCTGGATGTCTGCAAAGAAACAATTAAACATGACATGACTTTAACAGTGGATGGTGGTTGAGAAATGATAACATGAAACACAAAAAAAACACTTGATCAAAAACAAACATTTACACAAACACACACACACAGTACCTGATGATTTTATTGAAGAGCTGTATGACATTGTGTTGTGTTGAGAGTTGTCTATGGCCTCAATGCTGCTCATAATGGACTTTGGTTTCAACTCTTTCTTCGGCCGACTGCTGGCTGAGGAGATCCTGTGAACAGTCATCAGGTTCTTCACTTTGGCCCCAAAGCGTCTACAATACTGCCTGACATTCTACTGTCTAAAGTGGCCATTGTCCTTCAACATCGGAATTCCCAAATATCTAAGTCATGAAGTGAATTTCAAATGTGGACCCGAAACACTGAACTAAAAACTGAAAAGGGCAAACAGATGCTCACTTGGGAATGGCGTTAATGTGTCCAGTTTGCATCTAGGAAGGCTGTTTTGGCTCTGTTGGGTATGATGGCTGTAGTCAGTTAGTTACCTGTTCTGTAGTTTATTGTTGAGGTCTTCTAGGATCTCCAAGGACTGGCGGTGGTAGTCTAAAGCCGCTTCAACCAACGCTGACAGCTGACTTACCTGTTCCACCTACGATGCAAACACAGAGCAGCAATTACTCACATCTAAATAGTAATATCATATTCACATATTTTTATATCTGGTAAACAGTTGAGCCGACTGATTTGTATTTCTTGGTAAGACTGGCATAGAAATTGTACTGCAAAGTCCTGTACTTCAACACAAAAACATTTGCAATTATGGAACATATAAATACATTTGGTTGGTAGATTGAATAACTGATTGCTCCTGCTATCCGGAATGTTCAGGGAACGTGAGAGAGTTCCCTCCCTTCAGAGAGAGAGGGAAATCTCCTATCAGGTAGCGTGTCTCTTGACTATTCACTTACGTCATTCTCCAGGAAGTTGAACATGCTCCTCTCAGCCAGCTCTTTGCTCTCCTCAAACTTCTCCACTGCCTGACGGATCTCTTCATCAGGCACCTTCCCCTGGCGTTTCCTTTTATAGTCAAAGTCCAGCCTTCTCCCCTCCAGCTTCTTTAGATGATGCTGCACACAAAACAGTGAGGAAAAACAGTGATTCCATAACATCGGTTAATATTATTGAGATTGTATGTGATTACGTACATGTTGTTCCAAGGGACACCACCTCAACACCCTTTTCCCTCTAAAGTATGGTGCCCCCCCCATGGGTCCTGGTCAAAGTAGTGCCATATTAAGGGAATAGGGTGCTGGCGCGGTAGCCCTGGGAACAACAAAATGTCCGGAACAAGTTGTGATCAAATGTACCACCGACCGTGATCTCCTTCAGGTCTTTGTCCTGTAAGTGCTGGAGTGGGTCGATGAAGTTTTGTTTGACACTGATGTCCAGAGAGTCCTTCACTTCGGCCATCTGCTTCATGGCCTCGCCGATGTCCACCAACGCGCCGCCTGTGGATGAAAAACACCTGGATAATATTCAAAATGTTTGGGAGTCCTGGAGACCTACCTGTACTTAAACAAATGAGCTGCCATATGTTTGGCTACAGTACCAACCAGTCTGTGAAAGAAGCTATCAGTTGGGGACTCTAACACCTGAACAACCCCAATTTTTGTGTACTTCTTCAGTACCCCTGGAACTACTAGAGTACAAGACAAGCTCTCCCAGTTATATGTGTCCAGCTGCATCTGTCAGTGGATCACTGACTTCATGATCATCTGGACACAAGAGGTACAGATGGGTGAGCTTGTTTCAGACTCTTTGTCCTCCAGCACTGAAGTACCACAACTATGCAAAATCTCACTTTATCCCTACTCAATCTAAAGCAAAAAAAAAAAACTAATCTGTAACAATGCTTCTTTCAAACAACTCCAGTTCATATAAAGACATAATACAAAAAACACAAACAAAACCAAGTTGGCTGACTTCAGGAAATGACTCCCAACTCCCTTCAGATTTTGGACTCAGCTGTTGGTTTTGCCGAATCATTGGAACGCCAAGGGACCATAATCTCCCACAATCACAGGTAGGAGAAAAACATCACAGGGATTACTATAAAGAAACACCAGCGGCTATATGTACCTCTTGCATCAACCAGATTACAATCTAGCACTCAACCCTAATTTGGCTTTATAAATGTATCATAGAGTTCAACCTCACCTCCTCCAACACTGCCTGCTTCCAGTTTGTGTCTCAATACAGGTCAATCAGGAGCAAAACAGCTCGAACAGCTTTTACTCCTGTGTTGTGGGCGGCCACCAGTCACCCTGAGACTAATAAGACTCACCACATCAAACCACCTTTAAACTGTCAACTAAATAGGTAAACTCTACTGCACTGAAAACCAGATACACAATACTTACCAAACTGTAAAATCCATTATTCTCCATGATTTTAAATGCACATTACCCATACTATATAAAGCTGTATATCCGTCCCTGTATGTTGTCTACCTGTAGCTGCACTATTACACCAAGTAGAAGTCTCAGAATGTGTAAACCCATAGTGATTAATGTCCTTTCTGACTGATGACAGCAGTCTATGAACACTATGGGGAAATTGCCCAAAAGGTCATTTGTTGTCTTTCTACAGTTTCTGATTGAGAATTGGCTGTAGTCTTTGGCAAAAAAATATTTTGTAGGCTATAATTAGGGTTGTTGTGTGTCTGGGGAACTGACCCTGAACACTGTTATCAAACCTTGTGTTCAGTGTTCAGTATGTTTCTTTGCCACCAGGTGTCAGAGTTGAGGGGGGACAAAGTTCAACAAAGCCAAAGTTAATACTGGCAGAAACAACACACTCACCAGTTGTCAGCACTCTGTGTGTGTGTCTTAGTGTGTGTGTCTTTGTGTATGTGTGTGTGTGTATGAATGTGTTAGTGTGTGTATGTCAGTGTGTTTTTGTGTGTGTGTGTGTGTGCGCGTGCGCTGATGCCCTCAGGTCAGGATGAAAAGCCTTTCAAAGGTTTCCTCATGTCCTATTCACAGCCTTCACAGAGCACAGCTGGTGTGTGTCTTTGTATGTGTGAAGGTGTGTGTGTTTCCGTGTGTGTACGTGCGAGGTAGACCGCCGTGGAAACTCTTCTGTGGCCAGCTGCACTGAAGGCCAACACTCAACTGACAACCAGACGGATCAGTTTCTGGAGCAAATGAAAACCCTTTCGAAGAAGTTCAGGATCAATTTTTCCTGAGGACCTGGCCTCCTGACAGACAGTCTGGAAGGCCCAAAACAACGTAGCCTTCTTACGACCTATCAGCATCAGTAGTTGTAAGCCCAGGTTCGATCTCCACAGCCACCGAAACAGCCTTATGAAAAACACAGAAGAATGTGCATGTGTACTGTCCAGGCGTGTACGAGTGAATATGCGTGCATGTGTGTGGGACTCATACCGAAGGAGGACTCCTCTCCCAGCTCACGGCCATAGCGCATCATACAGTCCCCCAGTAGGCCCTCAGTCTGTGGGTAGCCTGTGGTTTTTACCTGTCCTCTGATCTTTGACACAGTGTTCAACATCCCCAGCTTGGCCCTGGACGCTACAGCAAAACATGGACAGATCACATTTATGGGGAATGGTGTGTTTGGTTGGGTTGGTCGCCAGCAGCCTTACTGCATATTGTCTGTCCACTCATCCATCCATTCATCCACCCATCCATCCATCCATCCACTCATCCACCTATCCATCCATCCACCCACCCATCCATCCTTCCATATCACTCTATCCATCCATCCCTCCATCTATACATCCATCCATCCTAATCATTCAGCTACAAAGCAGTGTTACAGTAGATTTCTGTATTATTGTACTAACTTCAGAAATTAGTCAATATTCTTTAAATATTGATGCTTACCTGGGTTTGGTTGTAAGTATTCTGTTGTTTTGGCCAAGAGGTCAAACACTGATTTGTTGGTCACCTCGATTTTCTAAGAACAAAATAACCATGTTAGCTCAATATGGTCTTTTATTGGTTGCCATAAGTTCTTTAACCATTTTCCTTGGGACCATTCCAGCATAGTGCAGGTTTAGTAGTGGGTCTGCAAGAAAAGCTGAATTTGTTTGGTACTGGTCTGGAAGAAAAGCGTGAACACACACTGCATGAACCGGATTCAACCACTTTTACGTGGAGGGACGGTTTCACAGACCCAGGTTTAGCCTAATCCTTAGTCTTAGTCTTTGTTCACCAAACCATTACATAATGTTCAGTCGATGTTGTAGATCTTTTCCCAGCAAAAAACCTACAGGGACATTGTCAATATATACCTACGGGAAAGTCTACAGGGGCCTTGTCGATCTGTACTTAGTGGAAAGTCTACAGGGACATTGTAGATCTGTACCAACAGTTGGGAAAGTCTACAGGGACATTGTAGATCTGTACCAACAGTTGGGAAAGTCTACAGGGACATTGTAGATCTGTACCAACAGTTGGGAAAGTCTACAGGGACATTGTAGATCTGTACCAACAGTTGGGAAAGTCTACAGGGACATTGTAGATCTGTACCAACAGTTGGGAAAGTCTACAGGGGCCTTGTAGGTCTGTACCAAATGTTGGGCAAAGTCTACAGGGAGATCTCAGGTTGCTAATAGCACTGTCATCCTTACCCTTTCCATCTCCATGAAGTCTTCATCTAGCTTTGTCCCTTCGACACCACTTATCTTCTCACTCAGCAGCTACAGCGGACAAGGTAGAGTTAAAAGGGATGGAGGGAGAGAAGAGGTGGAGGGGGGGGGGGAGATGGGAAAGAGGGTGAGGTATGAGGAGACGAGAGAGGGGGGATAAGTATTATCACGTTTCTTGTTGTTGACATGGTCTCACTGAAAATGCCAGACATGTTTACCTCATCATGCCAGTGCTGCTCATTAGATTGAAATGTGTGAGAGGGAAATCAAATCCGGTGCAGTGTGGGAGTAATGGCCGTGTGCATGCCTGTGTTTGCGTGTGTGATGTCGACGCTGGTAAAAATTCATGGTTTTGACCGTCACAGTACTGTAGCACTTTGATGATGCTCCGACCAGGAGCAATATAGCTATAATAACTACCATGTTATTAGGTTTCTCTTTTCCTCCATCTTCCTTTTCCCCCAGTTCTTTCATATTTTACTGATCACCTCCCTTTTAGTGCGCGGTATCACTACCTCCTTTCCCCCACCCGCTTTCGTGTTAACACTGTGATGGAGTGTGCCCTTCAGAGAGGTGACATCGGCAGAGGCAATCACACTCTCACACGTATATGTGGGATAACCACGCCAGCTTCACTCTCATAGGGGTACAGCAAATCAAGAAGCGAGTGGAAGTTACAAACAGCCAGTCCAATAGGAACTGAAAGTAAGCTTCGATTGAAAACTACAGCGAGCTTTGATTGGTCAACTGCGATTGTCGCAGAGTATGCAACAAAAGTACCAACCTGTTCACGCTCCCTGGCCATGCTTGTCTCTGCCAGTTCTATAAACTCAATTTCTGAATAGTTTTACAATAGTGAAATATAAAGATTTGGTTCAAGCGAAAGAGAGATTCACCCTGGAGGACTTTAAGTCAAAGTGCCGTGACCCTGTTAGAATCGATGCCAACTGTCTATGTGTACCAGGGTCAGTGGCTAAAACTACTGAACCAGTAGATGTGAAGAACTTCTGAGTAAATGTACACTGCAGAGGAAATTACCTTCACTCCTTACAACACAACGGGAAGGAAATTACAACATCTCTTCTCTCTAGGAGCACTTCTCAGGCATCCTTGGACAAAGAACTAGGACTAGGAATTAGGTCTACTGCCAACCTTGGGTTCAATAAGAATCTTAAAAATGTTTTGCCCCGGTTTTGCTTAAATCTGCCATAAAAGCCATATAGAGTTTGCACTTTCTGGACTAATCAATGAGTTACATTGCCCCAGTAACGTTTTATATAGTGCTGCTAAATTATTTGAAATGTTGAATTTACTAGGCTGGATGTTTTTGCTACAAACAGACATTTCACCTGAACACTGTGTCTGACAATAAACGTCACAAAATTAGCAAAGGCAGAAAGCAGCATACCACACTGTCACCTGGAGGCTAAAGATAGTGGCGCTAATGAGTCCTGGAAGACATATGAACAATGTCATATTACTGGCTAGGAAGAGACATAGTAGACAAGACAGAAAAACAAACAGACAAGAGAAACAAAAGAACTGAGAGACAGACGGGGTCTTCCTTCCGTCCAAGGTTGTTGCAGTAAATAAGAACGTGTTCTTAGCATACTCCATAAGAAAACCAGGGCCATACACTAGAACAACGTTTTGATTAGATGAATTGGTTGGATTTACGCATGGTTGGAACAAAAGCTTCCACATCTCTAACTTGTTCATGCCCAGTGTTGGTAAACTGACACTCAGAGTGTGTGCTCTACGAACATTTTATAATCTCCCAGGTGGAATTCATTAGACTCCATTCTGTACTTCAGTGACCGTGTGCCCAAAATGGCACCCGATTCTCTACATTGTGCACTATTGTATTGTATAGCATCTAACAGTAACCCATGGCCCCCAGATAGATGGAGAGCACTAAATAAGGACAGGGTGCCATTTGGAACACAAGCCAAGTGCCTCCACCAGTGTGTGTCCTTTTCTTAGAATCAGGAGTGGGCAGTTGTGACTCAGCATAGGGAGTGCTATGTGGCTGTGGCCTTAACACAGAGTCCTCGAGGAAAAGCTATGTGTTCTACAAGTCAGAGGGTCATCGGGTGAATTGACCAGGGACCAGAGTCCTGTTCCCGAAAGTGAACACGCGTGAGCAAGCTGTGGCTGAGTCATCTCAATGACGTCATGGACGAAACCCCAGGATAAATCCATGGGAGAAAGGCTACTCACAAACTAACAGTTTCATCGGATCATGAAATACACGTTCCAAAGTGCATTTCACCTTGCCTAATTTTGGTCTACTTGGTGCGTGGACAAGATCCCTTCATTTCAGCCCACTGCCCTTTTTGGCTTGACAATGTAAAATGAAGGCTTGTTTACATGACACTACATTTTCTGAGACGTATTGACTTAGACAGTCTTACGTATTGTATTGTAAGACTCTTGACGCTAGATTATTTTGGGTCTTGAGTCTTCTAATTATATCTTCCGAGGTAGTGTGCGCCATATTGCCTATAGACTGATCTTGTTTTGCCCAATCATTCCCATTGTGTTTGAATTAACAACTGCATGTTTGAGACATGCCACGCAGGATTGCGGCCATCCATCGCAGGGAAATTGAGTGATAGGCATGCGACGCAATTGTCTTCACACCTGCAAAACTCCAGGGGGGCTTCTGTTGTGCACGCTACCTAGGAAGGTGGTGTCTCAAGATATCGATACCTGCAAGTTTACAAAACAAATATCTAGCATCTTGAGTCATGACCAACATGTATCTGAAAATGTAGCGTAACCTAACCCATGAGTTACCATTACACTTCCTTTTAACCAAGACATATTACATTATATATTTGCCCTAATATTTAATAAATGATTTACTTCAAGTTAACAATTAGCAAAACTTCAAATGATTTTATAGAACTACTCTATCAATAGGGGTAAAAAAAAAAGTGCTTGGACACTGATGAGCACAGCAATGAACATCAATGTTGGCAGGAAAAATAGGTAATTACAGGATAACTTTCTCTTCATAATATACTTCTGTCAGCTATAGCATATTTTCCAGTTTTGAGAAAGTTATAATTTATCATTAGTAATGGACTTACACTCCACATGGACAAACAGGGCCTAACAGACAAACAGGCCACAAATAAAAAGCCTCATTGTTTCAGGTTTGGCTTTTTTGACAGGGGTGTGGTAATGCCTCTGTTCCACTGATTAGATAGCAGCTGGACCCCTGCAGTGTCTGATAATAAGTGAGCTTTATTACCATGACAGTTAGTTGACCAGATGGCGACCCCTGATCTTGCAATCAGCCAATCGAGTATGTGTAAATACTTTCATTTTCTTCCTTTCCCATTGGGTCAGGCTGATTATACCGCCAGAAGCAAAAAAAGTTCTACCTTAACACTAACCCTAGCCCAGTGATAATCAACACCCTACTCCTCTGTCATGGTGTTTCTCTCTCCGAACCTATAGCCATTTACTGATATAATACAGAACACTCACATTTACTAATTATTACTGCCTATTAATTACATTTTCTCCGGATGATTCGATTTGAGATGGAAGATATTCATCATCAAACAAATAGACCTCATATCAAGACATTCTGAATACAGTTCATTTTCCACGCATTTGAGGCATTTGCCGTCACAAACCATTGTGATGACACCTCCAGTAATAGTGCTGGAGGAAATATTCACACACAGCTACCACCGCCCATTAAACGCGTGCACCCAATCAGGCAGCAGACCGTTGCAACAATGTGCTGTAACAGAGAGAGGGGGCGGAACCAGACGTCAGGGAGGGGGAGGGACCAGACCGGAAACAGAAGTGATTCTGTGTACTTAGCAGAGACACCACAGTGGCATCCCAAATGGGACCCTATTCTCTAAATAGTGCACTACCTTCGACACAAACCCACTGTGTCGATAGGCTGCCATTTGGGACACACACAACTGAGTTCTACAGTCAGCAAACCCCAATAGCTCAACCGTGCTGCTGACACCGTGCGGATTACTGGGTCAAGAACTTGGGTGTACTAATTAACATGTTCATTCTCCGTCAGTCAAACACCTCTAAATTAAGGCCAGAAAAGGATCTCTGAACCATTTCACATTTAGAAAATCGTCAATCGAAATAAATGCTCTCTCGCCGTTGAACATTATTATGTAGATGGACTAAAACATCCAAACACTAAACTGACAGCTGTCTTTGAAGCACCTCCCACAATGCTTCTCTTTTCAGTTTCGTTTTGGGGCTCTGTGAACCCAGACGGTTGTACAGAGGAGAGCCAGCTGGTGGATGAGATTGGTTCATTCGGCGTTCCTGTTACTCCACAGTTTCCTGTTCATTTCCTGTTTAAATACAGGGGCAACACAATAACGATGCCATCCAGGGGAGCTCTCATAGCAGCATCCATCCCCCCTGCCCATCTACTAGACATTTGGCCCCAGTAGGGCAGCTCTGTCCCGTGGCCTGGCTCCCCTTCTCTTCACCAGTCCTCCACAACCAGCCGACGGCCACTCAACACACAACATCTAGGTCACCGGGTAAAATTAGCAATCTCAGACGGGGGAAATAAGCCCAATATGGTTGCCAAACATTTCTAGGTCAACGGGGGGGGTGGGGGGGGGGGGGGGCTGTGGAGAGGTGTTAATGAAATAGACTGTGGTGAAATGATTAAGAGAGCAGCTATGTTCTCCTCATGGGGCGTGACCATGACAGGCTCCAGCCGACCACAGCTGCTCCTAATTCAGTACTGAGACACCTCGCAAGATTACAGGGCAAAAACCTGCCCAGCTCTTAATCCAGAGTGATGTGAACTAATCTTCACAGTGGAGGTAGCAATTAACTGAATTTAACACTGGGGGCAGGAGCCTCAAACTTCCAAATCTAATCAAGCTAGAGTCACT
This sequence comes from Esox lucius, assembly GCF_011004845.1. NCBI lineage: Eukaryota > Metazoa > Chordata > Actinopteri > Esociformes > Esocidae > Esox > Esox lucius. The sequence continues at coordinate 29,089,623 of NC_047570.1, read as the reverse complement.
TTGGAGACCTCGGAAATGAGGTGAGTTAAACACTGTTGGCCTCTACGCTGAACATTCGGGAACATATTGGACTGTGTGAAGTTAAAGCGATGACATAGTTCTTTAAATGTTTCAGCTCTGGGACAGGCAACTCTGATGAGTTCATAATGAGAAGTCACGATGGCTCACCTGGATCCAAAGTGTAATTTGAAAAGTGAAGTCAGTTAGACACAGCTCGGCTCTACTCAGAACATCTGCTAACGTTCAGAACACATATTACAGGGAAGCAATTTTGAAATAAGTGTGCTGGTCTCAGCTGTGACTTTTATATCAGAATGATTAAGACGGTATGGACCCAGACCTAGATCAACAGCCCTAGTCCGACAGGATACACGAATATGGGCTTAAGTGACTGATATCGCTGGCCTGTGGAGCCTGGTAACAGTGTGGGACTGCTTTGGAACTTAGGTCTGTGGTTTTACTGAATAACATGATGCCGATGCAGCTCCTGCCATAGGATTCCCTTCAAGTTTCATTCTTCGGTTCCTTGAACCTTGACGGCTGGACAGAGGAGAGCCAGCTGGTGCAGGAGATTGGTTCTTTCAGTATTCTTGTAACTTTGCACTTTCCTGTTGATTGGAAACAATGCAGTGGCAACACTATAAAGACGATACAGAACGTCCAGAGGGGAGTTTTCACATTGAATCCTTTCCTTCCTTCAATTCCCCAGGCTGTGATAACACAGAGACACCGCACCTCTCACCATGATTTGTGTAAACAAATAATAAAGCAACAATGAAACAGTGGACAGAAAACTACACGGAGCCTGATCTCCTGCTACTGTGACAACAGCTGACGAGTTGGAATGATGCCAATAACCTGAACCAGAAGACGAAGGATTTGGATCTAACAGCGTAACAACAGTAAAGTACTGATTCCAACACAATTACACCAATCACTTTCAAGGGTGATTTTATTTCCCTTGGACGCCGATACTGACTGGAGGCAGGTGGACACAGATTAGAATATGATACTACATAAATTATCTTAGGACAACCACAAGCTATGTTCAGTATTTCCTCAGCTTTCCCCAAATCTCCCATCTCTCTGCCAGGAAAGGTTTGAGTTGGAGAGTTAGCAGGAATTTCAAAATGACTCAGCTACTACCTAGCCAGAACAAAGAAACGCCTGGACGTTGTAAACACCATAGTGACCAAAGCCGCACAGCACAACACGGGAGGGCAGAACCTATTATCGTCTCCGATTTTAAGGGCCTCTTCAAGAGGAATTTCTTTGCTTATGTAATACTGAAAGCCAGAGATAGCCAGTTGGGAGAAAAGTGGGAGAGAGATAAAGTGAGAGCTAATGTTTTTGTAGGAGAAAGAGCTAATGTTATTGTGGTAAAGAGAGCAAGAGAGGTGAGGAAAATGTTGTAGACTAGATATTCTAAAAAGCCTGTCTTTGAGAATGAGTCTTAGGCAATAGGTTAAGGGCCCAAAAATCTGGTAACTTGAAATCAGGAGGGAAAAGCATCTCTGTAAAACGTAAGAATGTTCAGAATTGTGTAAACCATAACCTGTATGTTATATAAATTATTATTTATTTACAGTAATTAGGTCTAACCCACCACCACCAACAAAAACAACCTTTTCTTTAAGAGTTGTTTAAATTATGCTTATGCTCTATTTAATGGAATTATTGAACACTACTAAACATATTAAAAGAGTCACATTCTCATGACTGTGGTTGTGATGATACTGTACCTACCAGTATTTTCTATTAGTATTGTGGCAAGGGAAAATAAGAGGCATGAATAAACATCAGTGAAACAAGTCCAAACGTACAAAACCCTGTCATCCAGAGTCAAATGCTTTCAATCCCCAAGCTACAACACACAATGTACTACCCAGTAGTTTTAAAAGGAAGACAGACTTTGGCCTGCTTTTGTTTTCATTACTGCAACAGAACATTATTAGTTTTTGCAATACAGGCATCGTCACAACCCTAGAAAAAAACATGGTTATTTTTTAACTGCATGTTTAATACTGTATAGAAAAACCCTCTCAACAAATGAAGCACTTAGTTTATCATTTGACACAGACCACACATTGTGGACCAAGTAGCTCTGATTACATGTTTGAGCTTGCAAACACTTTGGTACACAATGTTTTCAGCAATCTGGTTTCTGAGTTAAGACAGGAAAACAAATAAAAGTAGCACAATAGTACTCATGGCTTATTACAAAGCCGTATGGCTTAGACCTAAGGGGTTGGTACAGTATAGTGGGAACATTATTTCTTTTCTAACAAAAAAGGTTAAAAGTGGGGGAGTGGAAGCTACACCAAGATGTGTTCCTAGGGCAAACTTCAACCCTGAGACGTTTGGCTAAAAGACATTCCGAGTGTGCTGTGTATGTGTTGGTGTGAGGTTTACGGTTGTGTGTGTGTGTTTGTGTGAGAGATTATGGACTCTGTGTTTGATAACACAGGCTTGTTACTACGCCATGTCTCCCAATGGAACTTCAGTGGGCTGGGCCGTACAGGGCAGACATTTCTGCCGTTTCCTGACACACAAAGCAGAGGTTGTCAATACAGGCCACGCTGGGGACATCCCGCTGCCTTTCCCTGGGCCTGTTTTGATATCAAACAACTTTCCGTTGTTGTTGGGGTGTGGTCGCTCTTCCCAGACCCTTGAGACAAGGCCACCAGGAACTGACCGGAGGCCGCACAGGTTAGGGTACAAGGAAAAGCTGCGGAGCACTGTGCCTTTCAGAAGCTTTACACTCATCGTCGACGTTCAGTGTTCCAGAACACTTTAATGTATCCCAGAACACATCAATGTATCCCAGAACACATCAATGTATCCCAGAAAACTTCAATGTACCCCAGAACACTTCAATGTACCCCAGAACACTTCAATGTACACCAGAACACTTCAATGTACACCAGAACACTTCAATGTACCCCAGAACATTTCAATGTACACCAGAACACTTCAATGTACACCAGAACACGTCAATGTACAACAGAACACTTCAATGTACATTAAAAGCACAAGAAACAAAATGACCTGGGAGACACCTATAGCGGATGACTGAAAAATAAATGTAATGGTAAAATAAAAACAACAACAACAACAGTCTAATAAAAATGTCTCCCTAGCCTATTCTTACTTTTGTAAAAAAAAAAATAGTAATAAGTGCTGCTTTGTTAATTACATTTCCAGATAAGTTAATTTCTCTGGGGAAACCTTCAACACAACATGTTCTAACCAATTGCAGCCAAATCCCTACATCCATACATTGATTCTGCAGCCAGGGAAGGGATATGGCACCTTTAAAAATGTCTCAGATAGAAATGCATGCATTCATTTCAGAATCCTCTTGATTCAGGGAGGGAGATTAAACTCCCCCAAAAAGTTATTCATGTTTAAAGGATCAGTGTCCGTTTTAGATGTAGTGTTATGCATGCAGGTTTTAGTTTAGGGGTGTTTGGACTATATTATTTATCTCTAAGGTCAAACTTACCATGATTGTAATTCTGACCTTAAACAGAAATGGACTGCTTCCTGGTGGTGATAGAAACAGGGTCCTGATCATATGTAGACAGGATGAGATAATAACACTAACGTGTGCTTAAAGCTGGGCTAGATTATGTTGATAACTAGTGGAAACGGAACGTTTGAGGAACCCAGCGGTAGAAGAAAGCAGTGTGTCTCCAATAACCCTAAAGCTAATTTCAACTACATAACACAGGATATGAAACACTGCAAAACATTTCAGGGTTTCCTCAGGCACAAAGTGAAAGACAGAAAATATGGTTTAAAAACCTGCCACGGCTCCCTCCTTTTTGGGCCTGTGATTTGAGCTGTTCACTTTCTGACTGAAGCAGATTTTTTGACTTGAATCCTCCATCATTGTTCAAGTCCTGAGAAAAGAGATCCTTCATGAAGAATTAGAGACCTGTAACACTCACCTAGTCATGATGGCTAAACCAGGGGCATTATCCCGCCACGCTAAGCCCATCCTAGACCACCTAACGACTCCACGACCCAAAGACGATTGCAAGGACACAGTTTATGGCTCTGCGTTGAGCACCATCGTCTCCAGGCACAACAGACGGTTACCGTTCAGACTTTTTGTCCTTCAGCATTGGGGCTCTGTAGCAATTTCATCTTTCATATTTGTGAACTGACACAACTTTCAGGAATCCCTGTTTGCTTGTCCATAATGACAGATAGAATTCAGGGAGATTAAGCTCATTCTTGATCGGTAGTATACCTATAGAATCTTTTAACCCATAGCATAGTTTTCGTAGAGAGAGAATGGCTGCAACAGAGCTCACAATAGCCAGCAGACAAACAGCTGAAATGTTAATGAGATTAAAACATGCCAGGCAGTTTTATATTAAAGATTCATGGGGGTGTGATTACACAATGCTTTTAGCTCAACACTCCCCGAAAGTTTTTCCGGAGATCTACAGTCCTGTAGATTATCACTCCAAACCTAATATAGCACAACTGTAATAATTAGCTGGTTGATAACAGTTAAAACTAGGAGGTTAGCTGACCAGAAACAGGGTTGGAGTCAAAACCTGCTGGAGGGTAGCACTCTAGGAACAGGGTTGGGGTAAAAACCTACAGGAGGGTAGCTCTCCAGCAACAGGGTTGGGGTAAAAACCTACAGGAGGGTAACTCTCTAGCAACAGGGTTGGGGTTAAAACCTGCAGGAGGGTAGCTCTACAGGAACAAGGTTGAAGTTAAAACCTGCAGGAGGGTAGCTCTACAGGAACAAGGTTGGTGTTAAAACCTGCAGGAGGGTAGCGCTACAGGAACAAGGTTGAAGTTAAAACCTGCAGGAGGGTAGCTCTACAGGAACAAGGTTGGTGTTAAAACCTGCAGGAGGGTAGCGCTACAGGAACAAGGTTGAAGTTAAAACCTATGTAAAACTGGCTTAAATCGTTGCTTTTACAGACAGATATTTGGTATTGATGGCCTAATGCTGTTTAACCTCTGAAGTTCTACCATGCAGGCCAGCTTTAGAGTATCCATAACCACGGCTCCCTGAAGGAGGGAACCACGTCCAACACATCCAGGACATGGGGTATGTAGCCTCACAGCATGCAGAAGTTGAACAAGCATTCAGTCAAACCCAATAAGGGCTTGAGTCGACCCGGAAGCCCCTCTTCACAGGCGATAAAATCACGGCTCAGCGAGCATAGGGCCCTTTGGAGGGCAGTGAGTTCAGCTGAATGCCCCACCGTGAGCATGCTGCCCACCCTCCAGGACATGTACTACACACGGGGTCACGGGGCAACAGAGACACTCAGGAACCTTGGTCACCGGAGACATGGTCCGTTGGTGTTGCTACTAACTAGCTGAAAGGAATGAAGGTAGAGGAGCATCATTACCAGGCCCGACTGTCAAAGGGAATCCACCTCCAGGCCAGCTTCTACACACCTTGTTCATTCAACATGCACACAAGTTCTACGAACACACACAAACACACATACGCACACATGCATACTCATCTACACACATGCACAAACACAGTCCATGCTGCTGAGCCACATGTAAACACTTTACTTGTTCTTTTGGTATTATTACAACGGTTATTATTGCATTTGAAAATAGCAATATTCATGACATTATTTTCATGTCTGTATTCTCTCCCCTTTCAGTATGTTACAGCCAGACGGCAAGATCAGTCCATCCTGACATCCATCAAATAATGTACAAGACAGAAGAACCAGGCCACAGAATAGGTTTAATGATTAAATAGGCCTATTTTCACCTAGATGGCCAATGCCATTTTTCAAGGCTATTACCCATAAATCTCATCTCAGACAATGGCTTAATCTGTCACTGAAGGATCGTGTACTTGGCACTGTAAACAGAGTAATGAATGGATGCACAACCAGCGCCATGTTCCAGATGTCACCATCCTAGATGAGGTAAGGAGGTGAGGAGAGATAAGGCTACAGTATTGTGTTGGTTGTCAGTCACAGTTCCTGGCCCAAATGACACCCTATACCATTCTGTATAGGGCACTACCTTTGAGCAGAGCCCAAGCACCCTATTCTACAGAGCCCAAGCACCCTGAACTACTCAACAGAGCCCTAGGGTTGTGCCGTTTAGGACCCAGACCAGTGTGTCATAGTGTCAATGAATAGGTGTGAGTGTTTGGGCAGCCTGGCAACATCAGGACCCTGTAGACAACCCCAGCTTGCCTAGCGAGTAAGGGCAGAAAACAATTAATTACAAGTGTTGTCACTAACTGCTCCTGTCTCTCGGGGACCACTGTCAGCAGGAAAACTGTGACCTAAAAGATGTGTACCCCACACAACCACAGGGTAGACGTATCGCAGGACACACTGTCCAGGATGAGGATGTATCGCAGGACACACTGTCCAGAATGAGGATGTATCGCAGGACACACTGTCCAGAATGAGGATGTATCGCAGGACACACTGTCCAGGATGAGGACGTATCACAGGACACACTGTCCAGGATGAGGATGTATCGCAGGACACACTGTCCAGGATGAGGATGTATCGCAGGACACACTGTCCAGAATGAGGATGTATCGCAGGACACACTGTCCAGGATGAGGACGTATCACAGGACACACTGTCCAGGATGAGGACGTATCACAGGACACACTGTCCAGGATGAGGATGTATGGCAGGACACACTGTCCAGAATGAGGATGTATCGCAGGACACACTGTCCAGGATGAGGATGTATCGCAGGACACACTGTCCAGGATGAGGATGTATCGCAGGACACACTGTCCAGGATGAGGATGTATCGCAGGACACACTGTCCAGGATGAGGATGTATCGCAGGACACACTGTCCAGGATGAGGATGTATCGCAGGACACACTGTCCAGGATGAGGATGTATCGCAGGACACACTGTCCAGGATGAGGACGTATCGCAGGACACACTGTGCAGGATGAGGATGTATCGCAGGACACACTGTCCAGGATGAGGACGTATCGCAGGACACACTGTGCAGGATGAGGATGTATGACAGGATACACTGTCCAGGATGAGGATGTATCACAGGACACACTGCCCAGTACGAGGACGTATCACAGGACCCACTGTCCAGGATGAGGACGTATCACAGGACACACTGTCCAAGATGAGGACGTATCACAGGACACACTGTCCAAGATGAGGACGTATCACAGGACACACTGTCAAGGACGAAGATGTATCACAGGACACACTGCCCAGGACGAGGGTGTACTGTACCTCAGGTCACATCACCCCTTTGACTCCCAGATTGTACTACCTGGGAAGGTTATTAAATCAGTTTGAGTTGTTTTTGGACAGGCTGTTATTAAGTGTTTTACTGCAGAATCCTGCCAACGTTTAACCGGAAGCACCCTATTTGGTCCTAGGCAATTAAACCTGGTCCTGGGAATTATGATATTCCCAGAACAGGGTTTAAGAAAAATAAATTACATGCAATTTAGGTAGATTGTTTGACTCCTTTATTTATCGCCACCGGTCCCAGATAATGGTTTTGTTCAGTTACTACCCACTAACCTTTCACATAGGATGGAACGCATTTTGACGTGATCAGAAAGAGGTAGCTCAAAACACTACTGGTTGTGACTGTCATCACACAAACGCGAACCTGTTTGTTTAACTAAGGCGAATATTCCACTCTGTTGCCCGTGAAATGAATAACAGTGGAAAGCTGTGCCGATTGAACCGAATAACAGGAATGGGTTTTAATTCAGATATCAGGACAGGAACCACAGAAAAACATCCTCCGCTGAAGTAGTTAAAGCCAAAACAAAGAGGCAGGCACACTAAAATGCAGACGAAATGTTTTGATTGACACATTACCATTAACACCATTCTAACCGTTAGCCCTGTAATTGACCACTCTCTGACTGTTGTGAATGTTATTCAGAGAAAAGGGCATGTTTAGCTCTGGGAAAAAAACATATTTTAGGCTAATTAAAGTGCAAAAAATAAAACAGAAGCCGGTACATATGTTGTTGGTTTGTACCCAAACCTGGTATATCCATGAGGCCCCGTTCAGACTGCTGAACAGAGTAAAGGCCATACCCCAACACCAAGCAGTCACCACTCTGGAGTTTCCTTGTTAGAATATGAGCATCAATATATGCATTAGGTAATGTATTATAACATCAAATAAGAATGTGTAATGTGCGGATTATGCGACCAATACGAAATGTTTGTGCTTGCCTGGACCAAAACTTGGTAATGTCGGGGAGTAAAGGATTACATTTAGTTCAACCAATAATTTACCTAATAGCTACGTATTTAGTATGTACACAGTATATTTATTTTTTAATGCTCATGTAACTACTGTTATGTTGCTTATAATTTGAATCACATCACACACTAAACGGAATACGGGTGAAGTAGGCAAGAATTGCCTTTATTAAAGGAGTAGTTCACCCTTACATGTTACATTACATGTTGGTTTCCCCACCCTTTAAGCAGTCTGTCAACAAGGTAGAACAGCAATCCACACTCTCTTTATCTGCTAGAGCTATTCAATTATATTTTTTTGTATAGTTTTAGGCACAAATCTCAAATTATGGGACCCCAATATATTATCATTTTCAGTCCATAATGTTAAGATAACCTTAAAGTACCTCAAATGTATTGTGAACCTCAACAAAGTCCCTTACAGATTATTTGACTAATGCTGCATAGAAGGCATGTTAACATATCGTAATCCATTACAAAGAGTGTAGAATTGCTGGAAATTCCCTACTTAAATTCCAAATGTTAGTTACCTTCATGGCATAATGTGTAAAATATATGGTTTACCACTGGTAGTCACTGTGAAGGTGGTGCGATGTTAGTAGCTTCAAAAGCATTCATTTGTATTAGTGGGTCTTCACCAAGAGTCTTGTTATATACGAGGGTCCCTCACATTAAATCCTTTGAAAATCTTTGATGTAGGTTATCTGGTAACACGTTGACTCTCTTTGCATGAACATACACAGAACGTAGTAAGATACACACGACGAGGTTTCTTGCAAAAATGGGAATAGCTTTTGTCAGACAGACTGAGATAAAGTGTATAATATAAATAGGAAACGGGGTAACATTTCCGAAACGTAAGAAACTCACAGAAATTGAGGCTACGTGCGCAATATTGGGCGCAACCATGAAAGTAACTTTGGCTAAAGGACAGCAAAAGTAACGGCAGCAGGTGGTTGGGAGTGGGAGACAGAGCACTCGACTAAAGAGATGGACAGCTTGGGAAACGGCTATGTTGTCCATTGTTTGTGGTAGTCTTTGTTAAGCCTGCGCGCAAAGGCATCATTGTCAGAAACCCTATCAGAGAATAGCCAATTTACCAGCTGGCAAATTACGGAGAAACTCGCGCTAGAAAGCTAAAAACCGAAGTTAGTCAAAGGGACAGGCTGCTTTTGCAAGCCTACTATGGCTGCAGCTTGCCTGTATTCTTTCTTTACACACTCAAGTAGCTCTCGCGACCATCACTACAGCACATCTTACATCACATTCCTTACAACCCCGAAGGCTCGGGCCAAAAAATAGACAACACAATAAAAACTCGCAATGCAACATCGATGTAAAAGTATATTGGAACTAATATTTAATCGCCAGAAAGATTTAGCGGATTATATTTCTGTTGTTTGCATGACATATTGATCCTTGCAATTTTCAGATGGACCTAGTTACTACAGCTTACTATTGTGATATAACGGTTAGTCTTATGCTTACCTGACTTGCTTTGTGAAATTGCTTCTTCAGCCCCGCCACTGACATCCTCAAGGGTGTATCGATTGACTTTTCAGAGGAAGACCTGGTAGAATACAATCTAGATGGAGAAATCACAACAACACGATGGGGTCTATTCCGTGTTGCTTCTGGTCTACTCGTTGCTTCACTTGGCCTCCGCTGCTCTATCTCCGCCAACGTTATTGCTGCCTGCGTCGGAGGAGAGGTTTTCCTGCATCGCATGAGATGTCGCGCATTCTTAATGCTGATTGGTGGAAAGCGCTACGTTTATGTAAAATGTACTGAGCAGTGGAAGCCCACGCTTGAAAACAGCGGTCAGTGGAAAGAGAAAGCGAGTGTTTGAGTCTTTATATGTTGACATTCAGTTAATCGGTATGAATGGCCGAATAGTAAGACACTCTATATAGTTTCATGATGTATAGCTACTGTCTATCAAGGAAGGCCATGTAATTGGCAGACCTAGGGAAAAGTCTATAAACATGCCCAAACTGAAGGTGCAACAAACTACATTATCTTTCCTAGAAAATGTGTAAAGATATAGGCCATACTCGATACTTTATTAGGGTATGGAGATTTATTCGGGCCACCATGTCATAGTAAAGTCTGTTCTGAAAGACTTTGCTGCCCCCTGCTGTAATGGAATCAAATGCACAGCGACTGCCCATTGGTAAGAGTGCGACAATTAGGCCTAATAACATAATAAAAAGTGAATTTTGTTTTATTATAGATGAATCTAAAATTAATCTAGATTAATAAATCCCTCAAAGTCATTGCTGGAATTTCTGTCGAAGGGCACTACTGCTCTCACAGCGAGCTACGTTACCTACACATTCCGCTGAACAGGGGGGTGTGTGTTCTATTGCATGATCTACAGTCTCTTTAATATTTCTTCTTAAAGGGATAGTTCGACCTAGATTCATATTTTGGTGAAATAATGTTTACCCTGAGCTGTTCTTGAAGGCCTGTATGGAAAAAAAATTCATCAAAAGCCATTATTCACCTCTGTCCCAGACAGGAATTTGCATTCTTAACATCATCCAAATTCAATAATTCAAACAGTCTGGAACAATGCTAATTCCATGCTGGGACAGAACTGAATAATGGCTTGTTGTGAATAATGACTCCATGGGCTTTCAAGAACAACTCAAGGTAAGCATTATTTCACTCAAATATGAATCTAAGTAGAACTATTCATGTAATTACATACTGTAAAATACAAACCCGATTCCAAAAAAAGTTGGGACACTGTACAATTGTGAATAAAAACAGAATGCAATGATATGGAAGTTTCAAATTTCAATATTTTATTCAGAATACAACATAGATGACATATCAAATGTTTAAACTGAGAAAATGTATCACTTTAAGGGAATAATAAGTTGATTTTAAATTTCATGGCATCAACACATCTCAAAGAAGTTGGGACAAGGCCATGTTTACCACTGTGTGGCATCCCCTCTTCTTTTTATAACAAACTCCAAACGTCTGGGGACTGAGGAGACAAGTTGCTCAAGTTTATGAATAGGAATGTCCCATTCTTGTCTAATACAGGCTTCTAGTTGCTCAACTGTCTTAGGTCTTCTTTGTCGCACCTTCCTCTTTATGATGCGCCAAATGTTTTCTATGGGTGAAAGATCTGGACTGCAGGCTGGCCATTTCAGTACCCGGATCCTTCTTCTATGCAGCCATGACATTGTAATTGATGCATTATGTGGTCTGGCATTGTCATGTTGGAAAATGCAAGGTCTTCCCTGACAGAGACAACGTCTGAATGGGAGCATATGTTGTTCTAGAACTTGGATATAACTGTCAGCATTGATGGTGCCTTTCCAGATATGTAGGCTGCCCATGCCACACGCACTCATGCAACCCCATACCATCAGAGATGCAGGCTTCTGAACTGAGCGCTGATAACAACTTGGGTTGTCCTTGTCCTCTTTAGTCCGGATGACATGGCGTCCCAGTTTTCCAAAATGAACTTCAAATTTGTATTTGTCTGACCACAGAACACTTTTCCAATGTTTTCTGGAAGTATTCCTGAGCCCATGTTGTGATTTCCATTACAGTATCATTCCTGTATGTGATGCAGTGCCGTCTGAGGGCCCGAAGATCACGGGCATCCAGTATGGTTTTCCGGCCTTGACCCTTAAGCACAGAGATTGTTCCAGATTCTCTGAATCTTTGGATGATATTATGCACTGTAGATGATAACTTCAAACTTTTTGCAATTTTTCTCTGAGAAACTCCTTTCTGATATTGCTCCACTATTTTTCACCGCAGCATTGGGGGAATTGGTGATCCTCTGCCTATATTGACTTCTGAGAGACACTGCCACTCTGAGAGGCTCTTTCTATACCCATTCATGTTGCCAATTGACATAATAAGTTGCAAATTGGTCCTCCAGCTGTTCCTAATCTGTACATTTAACTTTTATGGCCTCTTATTGCTACCTGTCCCAACATTTTTGGAATGTGTAGCTCTCATGAAATCCAAAATGAGCCAATATTTGGCATGACATTATAAAATGTCTCACTTTCAACATTCAATATGTTGTCTATATTTTATTGTGAATTAAATATAAGTTTATGAGATTTGTAAATGATTCCATTCCTTTTTTACTCACAATTTGTACAGTGCCCCAACTTTTTTGGAATCGGATTTGTTTATAAATACAATATATGTGGACTGTTTATTAGGAATTTGCTCTTTATCTATATGTGTGTAGTTTTAATCTGGATTTAGTCTCTTTTTGGCATTAACGAGTCAGTCCTTTTGGCATATTACAACCATTTATTCACCAACTGAATTTGCTTTACCAGCAGTGTCCTTTAATTCCTCCGGTTACTAGATAGAATCCCAGACAGGATTAAAAATCTGTCTTTCTGTCCCTGAACACTGCAAACAACACCAATTGCTCCTCAGTCAGTACACCTAAATTAACGGCAAAAATTTAAAACGAATAAAATGTATACCCCAAGTACTGCGGCTCTAGGGCAGAGGTTAATTCTAAACACGTATCAGTATACAACAATATGAACCACCAGATGGCGCCAGAGCTCAGACCTCACAGACATTCCAACCACCAAAGGGGGCAGCCTAAGAGCAGTTTTTACACTCCCATTCATTTCGAAATGAAAAGATACATGAACTCATTCATCACGTATTTGGTTTAGATATTTGTCTGCATGACTACACAGAACAATAGAAGTGCATGACAAATCAGAAAAATGTATTGTACATGTATTCTCCCCGTACTTGCAATGCTGTTAAGCCAAGCTTTCCTGATATTTTACATTTAATTTATGACATGCACAACTAGATGCTGTAGGATGAAGCCATTATAACATTGTATTGTAACATATTGATTACATCAGTGTTGGTTGATGAATTATAAATGCTATTATAAATCATTAGTTTAATTTTCTTTAAAATGTTTGTGTCCACTACTCTCTCAAACATCTCTTGTACTATATGGGTCAAAATGATTCCTTTTTTTCCCCAGGTGACTTTCTCCAGCACCAAATATGCATAGTGTAAAAATCTGTAAATAAATAACGTGTCTGTTGAATATGGTGCAGAGAATCAATGTAAATATCAATATCAATATCAAAATGGTTGAGGTTAAGTCCACTGCTCCTGGCACATATTGTGTGCATTAACCAGCTTTTGTGTGATTGAATGCCTGGATCTACTAACTTATTAATAACATCCGAAAGTGTGTATGTATGTGTATTTTATATATATATATATATATATATATATATATATATATATATATATATATATATATATACAGTGGGGAGAACAAGTATTTGATACACTGTCGATTTTGCAGGTTTTCCTACTTACAAAGCATGTAGAGGTCTGTCATTTTTATCATAGGTACACTTCAACTGTGAGAGACTGAATCTAAAACAAAAATCCAGAAAATCACATTGTATGATTTTTAAATAATAAATGTTCATTTTATTGCATGACATAAGTATTTGATCACCTAAAAACCAGTAAGAATTCCGGCTCTCACAGACCTGTTAGTTTTTCTTTAAGAAGCCCCCCTGTTCTTCACTCATTACCTGTATTAACTGCACCTGTTTGAACTTGTTACCTGCATAAAAGACACCTGTCCACACACTCAATCAAACAGACTCCAACCTCTCCACAATGGCCAAGACCAGAGAGCTGTGTAAGGACATCAGGGATAAAGTTGTAGACCGGCACAAGGCTGGGATGGGCTACAGGACAATAGGCAAGCAGCTTGGTGAGAAGGCAACAACTGTTGGCGCAATTATTAGAAAATGGAAACATCATTCTTTGGGGATGCTTTTTTGCAAAGGGGACAGGATGACTGCACTGTATTGGGGGGAGGATGGATGGGGCCATGTATCACGAGATCTTGGCCAACAACCTCCTTCCCTCAGTAAGAGCACTGAAGATGGGTCGTGGCTGGGTCTTCCAGCATGACAACGACCCGAAACACACAGCCAGGGCAACTAAGGAGTGGCTCCGTAAGAAGCATCTCAAGGTCCTGGAGTGGCCTAGCCAGTCTCCAGACCTGAACCCAATAGAAAAGCTGAAAGTCCATATTGCCTAGCGACAGCCCTGAAACCTGAAGGATCTGGAGAAGGTCTGTATGGAGGAATGGGCCAAAATCCCTGCTGCAATGTGTGCAAACCTGGTCAAGAACTACAGGAAACGTATGATCTCTGCAATTGCAAACAAAGGTTTCTGTACCAAATATTAAGTTCTGCTTTTCTGATCTATCAAATAATTATGTCATGCAATAAAATGCAAATGAATTACTTAAAAATCTTACAATGTGATTTCCTGGATTTTTGTTTTAGATTCCGTCACTCACAGTTGAAGAGTACTCGTGATAAAGATTACAGACTTCTACAAGCTGTGTAAGCGGGAAAACCTGCAAAATTGGCAGTGTATCAAATACTTGTTCTTCCCACTGTACATACATAAAAAAATAAAAATAAAAAAAGTAGTTTAAACGTAGGCCGTCATTATGTACTGGTATGTTCATGGTGGGCCTGTATCTTGGGGCTGGCAGGACACTCCTAGAAGGAGGATTCCAGACTGTTATAGGAACACTCTGGCACCTGGTTTCCATCTCCCTCCTACGGATGTTACATCTCTGCTGCTTATGACAACACAGTAGAACCACGGAGCACCGGCCAATGGGGAGGCTGTAAGACCAGCCCTGAAAGACAACAATAGGGACCATTTATTCACTGCTCTGAATTGATCTCTCTGGAAACAATATCTTAGGTTAAGGGGACTTCAGTGATTGTGTCACTGTCAACCTGCGCCTCTGATATTCGTACATCGTAGAATTTAGAGAGTTTACGGTGAACACAGTCACAAAGAAACCGCTTCTGTCCTTGGAGTTTCTATTTAAAACTGCTTCAAACGGAGTCCTGAAACATTCAGTTCGACTCACTGACAGCCCTGTGACCGCTGTTCATTGGGGCACAAAACACACAAAAGTTTGCCATTCATAGCCACTAGTGCTGCCCAGTCAACTCACATGATACCAAACAGGCGGAGTCATAACAACGCCTGCGACCAGCGCTCACAGTTCTTCACATCCACAGCCAACTGTACCACCAACCACCCTCAGGCTTGGTCAATTTATAATACGTTTCACAGTTTCACACCAGCCGGCGTCGGACCTTCATGTGGCGTTAATGTTAGTCTACGGAAAGGCTCCGTGGCACACAGACAGAGCACCTACAATGAACCGCGACCCCTCGCCAACCCGAGGGGCGGGTAGCAGCGAGTCCGGGACGAGGTGAGTGCGTTACCACGGCCGCGGTGCGGTTCGCAGCCCGACACCTGGGTGCTCGGGAATAAACGATCTAAACGCTTGGCCGAGATTGTTTTGCCACCTCGGCCCCTCAGCGATGACACGGGGATGTGGAGGATGTATGGTGGTGTGGGGGGGGGTGGGGGCAACCCCCCCCCCCCCCGGCCCGTGGCCCTGCGATGATGCCCAGCCAGGATGAATGTAGATAAATGAGGCAGACAGCCAGTTAATAATTGTTGCCATTGTGCCCCTCAGCAGCGGCAGGGCCGGGGAGAGATCGGGGAGGAGTGGGGGAGGGACTGTGCAAAAGGCTCCACATGATCTGCCAGGCCCTGACATGGCACCCAGAACCCAGAGCTGTCACCCCCGCGGAAACATCACCCGCGCCTCCGCAATTTGTGCACTTAACACTCCACTTGGCACATGACAGGTGCTTATTTTTCGGGCGCTGGCTCAATGGGCCTTTTCCTCTCTTAGGGGCCCTGGGCACCACACGGCATCTGGTGTGGGTGTCTGTCCTCCGTGCCCCTGCCCACGGTGTGTGTGTGTGACTGGGCCATTGATACATTTCACATCCACTCACACTGCGTTAGCGGCCCACTTAGCACAGCTGTAGTGGACAGGGTGGTGCGGAGTGTGTGTGTGTGTGTATGCACGAGTGTGTGTGTGTGTATGCACGAGTGTGTGTGTGTGGACAAAGGTGTCATGTCCTCATAGCTCATGGGGAGAACGTGACGCCAAATTTTCTGGACAGGGATTTAGATATTTTCTAACAAATGGCAGGGTAGATCTTTATTGTCTCGTTGGTAAATTTGTTTTGCCATAAAAACACTGCAAAATATATACATAGCAAAATACCCCTCCATATAAATACAGTATGGCTTAGGATACCCAGCTACTGTCATACTAAATCTGTTTGTTTCTTTTGAAGCCACACTTTTCAAGTTGTCCTTATACCCCCCCACAAAAATACAAACAAATAATTACTTACAATATTATTTGCAAAACAATGTAAAGTATATGGTTTTATTTCAATATAAATAACTGGATATCTTAAAGACAGTGACTTCAACCTGCATTAGAAAAAATAATGTGCTACACAATTGCAATAATTGATTTCTAAATATTTTTACTTGTTAAAAACAAATGACTTCAAATTAAATGTCTGTCTGTATTGTTACGTACAATAATAGGAAAGTCACACTATATACACTAAATAGAAATGAATGGGTAAATCTTTTTGGTTTTGTAGTTTTTTACAGTGTGTATTTTAATTCCCTACTATTTAGGATGGATATCTAACTCATCCTCCCTTTTAGCCCTTGGTTAAATATGAAGGTTACAAAAGTTTAAAATCTATTGAAGCAGTCCAGTAGAATATAATATTATACTGTATTGGTTGAAATATGTAATCTGAATAGATAATAGCAATATCTCTCATTTTAATGTCACACTCTTTCAGACAGCATAAGAAAGGAACAGGTACAGTAAAGGCACATGGACTCTCTGCTACTTCAACATGTAAAGACATACAGATGTTAAATATGTTCCTGATTACTTTGTGAACCTGGGAGAGATACAGCGTGGGGATTGGTGGAAAGAATGCAGGGTCCGAATGTACGTTCCTCTACCCATGCTGACCGTGGGAGAGAGAGAAAGAGAGAGAGAGAAAGAGGGAAAGAGAGAAAGAGGCAGAGAGAGAGAAAACCAAATAGACAGAGAGACCAGACCAAACCCCAGATCCACAGAGAGAGCATGTCTGCCTTGAACAGTTCCTGTTCCTATGTCCTCCAAGGCCCAGGTCTTGGGAACTCCATGGAACTTTCTAGAACAGACTAGGGTGAATGGGTTCCATATGGGAGAGAAGAGGGCCTGGAGAGTCTGACCCGTGTGATGAGTGACAGGCTCAGAGGAGGCCTGCGGCTTCATTTATCCACCCAGGGTAGGTTTCTCACAACATTCTGGTGCAGGTGGACATTCTAGGATTGGCATAGGCCAGAAACCATACACATTTATCAAGCTGTTGCAACATACATAGGCCATTATCACTGACTTACTAATTTAGTATTGCTTTGGCAATTTGTGGCTTATTGATGGATGACAGTGTTTCTACATTCCCTAGGCTGTATTAGCGGGGAAAAAACCAAAATATTCAATTGTGATAAATACCAACCTCTGCAAGATTACAGGCACATGCCAGGTTTCCAGTCTTTCTTGTGTGTACACCCCGTTGATAAATTAGGTCCTAGGTGTGCTCAAGGCTGTGACGGACCCAAAGAAACCTTTTTAACTCACAGACGACAAATTCCCACCATTAGAAAGCAGCTTTTTTCCCTGGCCTGTCATGTAAAAACAGGAACACTTTCGATGCGTGTGCTTTGCATGCGTGATGGCGCAGCGTATCGCCCTTCTCTAAACCACTCTGGATGAAACAGCATCATAGCTTGTATAACAGTGTTTGATCTGATATGGCCCGAGAACATGACACAGATACTAGTGCAGTTAGAGTGTGCGTGGGAGCAGGCAGCTGTGGGTTTGATGCACATGTCCTTGACTTAACCGTTGCCCTCATACAGGCTCAAACTGAACTGTCCACCCATGCAGATGCTGAATCCAACAATCGTTTTTTTTTTTTTTTTTTTTTTGTGGCTCAGTCCAGGGACTGAATGTAATTCCTAAGAATGGGATGGACTTGCTTAGCAAATCATTTAGCATATCCAGTTCTCTAGCAAACACCCACAGGAGCCAACCACCACAGCTGAACAATGTATCCACGTAATGCTCACTGTGAACTGCTATGAAGGTGTACCAGGGACAGGTTGTCAAGCGTAGAGGGACCCGCGTTCATGTTTACAGGTTTATATCAAGCTACTGCTAATGAATGGACGAAACTATGTGAATTTATAAAATGTTTACCCTATACTGTCTTGTGCTGGCACAGGTTCTCTTCTCACATGGTCCTTTCCAGCAGGATCCCATAACAGTGGTGCCCGTTTGGCCTTGTTTCCCCCAGTCACTATGAAGAATGCTTTGTTTTCTTCCTCTGAATAGTGATGTCGACCATGCCAAAGTACCTGTGACTAAACACCCTATTAAACAAGCAGTGTAAGCCTCTGCCGTTACACAAATACACTTGGCCTTGAAAAACGACCATCTTCTCTGTCCCAGTCCTCATCAATAATTGAATGCCTTATTGAGATCGTCTCTTTCCTAACTCAACGCCCTAAGTGTCTTTCCAGGGATATTTTAATCACACTTGTCATGTTTAAGTCCTTTACCTCTTCTAGTCAAAGTCACGGTTTCATCCTGTTCTTTTTTTCAAATCCCATGGCTGCAGTTGACAATTCAACAACATGAATGGGATTTGTCTTCTTCTTTGTCCCTGTCAATCACAAGGAGCCAGGGCTTCTTCACTACGGGCCACTGCCAAGACTGCGGGGAGCGATTGTCAGGTGGCATTACTGTCCCGCTAACACAGCTAAAAGACAACTTTTTTACATAACAAAAAACCCCAGCAATGCATTATTTAGTGAGGCAGATCAGTCACAATTTCTGATGAGATATTGAGTCCTAAACCATTAGTTTCATCCGCAGAGTCTCAGCGTGTGAGAGAAACCCTTCTGCGGATTCACGCAAACACAGTGATGAGCACAGACACAAACATTTGCGTTAATATGTTTTGGGGGCAAATCCCTGTTTCTTTTCATTTAAATTCCTAATCTTCCCCAGCCCTTTATCCCCAAACCCTAAACATTACCATAAACCTAACCCCCAATCTCTAACATTATCCCATAGTCAATCAATCAATCAATCAAATGTATTTCATGTAGCCCTTTTTACATCAGCAGTTGTCACAAAGTGCTTTTACAGATACCTAACCAGAATCTGAGGAGTGGCCAGGATTCAGAATCTGAGGAGTGGCCAGGATTCAGAATCTGAGGAGTGGCCAGGATTCAGAATCTGAGGAGTGGCCAGGATTCAGAATCTGAGGAGTGGCCAGGATTCAGAATCTGAGGAGTGGCCAGGATTCAGAATCTGAGGAGTGGCCAGGATTCAGAATCTGAGGAGTGGCCAGGATTCAGAATCTGAGGAGTGGCCAGGATTCAGAATCTGAGGAGTGGCCAGGATTCAGAATCTGAGGAGTGGCCAGGATTCAGAATCTGAGGAGTGGCCAGGATTCAGAATCTGAGGAGTGGCCAGGATTCAGAATCTGAGGAGTGGCCAGGATTCAGAATCTGAGGAGTGGCCAGGATTCAGAATCTGAGGAGTGGCCAGTCTGTGTGGGGTGAAGACTGTATGAGAATAACTCAAACATAAACCTGATGCCTGAAAAGTTTTCATCCTGATGACAACAGGTGAAATGCCTCCACATGTTTGAGGTTCTTACAGTTTCATTCTACTTTTGTAATTATACTTGTACACGCACACACACACACACACACACACACACACGTCCATGTCTTAGTGTACTGTATATATGTCTTACTGTACTTGGGAAGAGTTGTCGGGGACAAGAAGTAAATCCCATTCAAAGTAATATTTTTCCCAACCCTAAATCCTACCCTCACTGTTACCCATAAAATAAGCAAAACATCCCCTCCATCAATTTGTTGGATCACTATTCTTGTCAGGACCTCACAAGTATTGTGAAACGCACACACACACACACACACACCATAAATATTCCATGCCAGTTGAGTGTAGGCTCCACACCTCTCCCCAACACACCTTCCCTGCCTGGGTAGCAGCAACGCGGTGCTGTGGGCTCGGTCCTGACAGGTGTCTGAAGAAGAGGCCAGATGTGAGCTGTGGCCAGGTGGTCCCAGTCCCAGACACTTCCTCCCTGTCTGTCTGCCTGCACACCTCATCACACCCCTGGCCTGATTGGCACTAATTGGCAGGCAGGGCTCATCGCTCAGCCCCAGACTCACCGAGACCATAGGAGAGAGGGGGATGGAGAGATGATGGGAGGGCTGGGGGTGATGGGAGGAGAGGGGGTGAGGGGATGGTAGGAGAGGAGGAGGAGCGTGGGAGGAGAGGAGGATGGAGGCATGAGAAGAGAAAGAGTGAGAGGTAGAACAGGCTGTCAGTGAGTCTCTCCAGTGGGATGTCTCTGGCTGACCTTGGGAACTCCCCACATTACCACTGTCCTCGGATCAAAGCAGAAGATGGGAAACCAGCGGAGGAATCTCTCTCTTTTTTAATCCTTCAGTGTTTCTATGTCCCCCTCTCTCTCGGCTGTCGATAAGGCCTTCAGTGGTGCGTGTGCCGAGTGGAAGTGTGTTTCCCCGTCAGGACAAACTTGACAGTTGTAGCTAGTTCTGATGCAACACCATGCGTATTATGTACCATGCAGTTCTCAGGTTTGTTTTAAATCCACCGTGATCACTTGACGCCTGATAGGTTGTCCTGTCACATAATCTGCTGATCTACCGTGCTGCATTGTTCATTATTTTATTCAATGAGCCTCAAAATACCTGGGGTCATTACGTTTTGCAGAGGGACTGTTTCTAGAGCTAGAAAAAGTCATTTCAAAAAACATTGTTTGGCATTTGCCACAAATTCAGGAGCTTCACAAAGGTTGCACATGCAGCTAATTTTGTCGGCATGGGTTTTGGAGGCTGAGCCAGGGAACCTGGAGGGCAGCTTCCAGCGGGGAGTGTGTCATTCGTTCATCCGATGGCGTCCTACTGACCACTTTGTGATGCGTGACGGAGATCAATAAACAGTGTGTGACTGCCAGGCGAAGTCAGTTAAACCAGAAAGAAATGCCACTTCAGTTCAGCACCGCTTTTATGCTTGCAAACTTTTTGCGGACCTGACTTTCAAAGGCAAACACAACCCCAAGGCACCCTGGGATTGTTTGTCCAAGCATTCGGCGGGGCAGACCGGCTGACTGAATGAAAGGAGGCCCTCCTAAGTGTCTCGCTGTCAGTCGCTGTGCCAGCTACAAGTGGTGACTGATAAAAACCTGTTTTTCTCTCAAAAAACCTTTCTCCTTGTTTTTCCCCTTCTTCGTCTCTTTCTCCTGAACCCAGGTGACTCAGTCCTTTCGCTCTTTTCTTCCCTCGGGGCTGGATTGATGGCGGTGCGGGAGTTAATTGTTCAGGCATGTATAGGGCTTCCTGGTGGAGAGTGGGAGTGGGCCACTGGAGGTCAGGGGTTGCAGTGACATGTTTTTTTCTGGACAGCAGAGAAGCTGGAGAGGCCATGGGAGAGTGGTGAACACCAGGTTGAATAGGACATACAACAAAAGACAACATCATCTTATACTATCAGGAGATTGTAGAATGTCAGCCAGAGATGGCACTCAGAACTAGAGTGAGTGATGTGTTATTGTAGAAGGAAAAAAGAAAGATTGAAAGACACATGTAAGTTGCAATTTTCTGTACAAAGGGAAGACTGTAAAGAAAGTAGAAGACGAAGGAGTCAGTAAACACTTGTGGCATGTACTGTAATATTTGCAGAGTCGTGGTGTAATGGTGCCATTCCCCAACATGCCACTAATACAGCTCCCCACTAAAGAACAGGTTGAATCCCCAGTCCGCCCTTGCTCTTCCTGGCCCATTTCCCTCTCTGATTTCCTTACTGTCTGGATAAACTGTTTAAACATTTCAAGTATTCATTTTTAGATGATAGACAACTAAAAAGGACATGTTAAACCACTGTTGGGTTTATGCCAGAAGCAGGTAGGTGTTCTTCAATCCACGGTTACAAAGAATTGAATAATGATTCATTATAATAATGCAAACTTCCATTAAGATCTCAAAAAGGAAATCAGCTGTTAATTAAAATTCAATTAATCAAAATGAAATCCGAATTGTTGTTTTTTAATCGACTGATTTAAACTGTTGTTTTCTTAAGGAATAATGTTAAACAATAAGAATCAATAATATTCATGAGGATTTCCTGCATCCAGACAGTCTCTTTTGATTGTGTGCCTATGTTTCAGCAGTGGTTGTCCTTTAATTATCTAATTATTTGATGTTAGAAAATAATATTAGTTGTGATTAAATTTACTATTGTCCCTACAAAATGAAGCAGAATCATCATTAAAAGTTCCATGCTGCAAACTGAGAAAGGAATAAAAAAAGAAAGAAAATACAGAACAAGGAATTGAGAAACAGATATATAACAAATGTCAATCATTTTCATTAACAAGATCATCCTGTAGATAAAAAACAATACTTACAAAAAAATGATAAATTATCTGATTCATAGATTAGTAAAATAAAATTCAAAAAATATGTTCTTCAAATAGTGTGTGTGTTTGTGTTTTTTTGCGTGTGGCTGTGTGTTTCGGTGTGTACACACGCGCGCTTGGTGCGTGCGTACGTGCGTGTGTGAGACGTCAAACTGGACGTTGGGCAGAGAGAGAGAGGCAGTGGATAAGATGAAAAGAAGCCCCCTACTGAGTTGGCAGCACAGCTATATGGTTACTGTGAAGAAACACATTCAGGCATTATACACACAGCCATAATCAGACCAATCAGCCACAGCCCCGCTGACACACACACACACACACACACACACGCACACAATCTTGCACATACCCACACACGCCGCATGCTATGTGTACAGGAGACATAAATAGCCCACGTGAACAACTTTGACCCCGACGAATCCACAGCGACTGACCTCGCCACAAAAACACAACAAATCCACACATAGTCACTTTGGAATCAGACTGAGGATGTCAGACCATCAATGGCAGTTGTCGACCATTTTCCATCTTGAACTTTTCCTCCTAATAGAGAGAGCGAGGGGGCAGGAAATCAGAGAGGCCCATTAACCAGGCCTGGTGTAATTGATTGTGGCAGATCCCTGCCAGGGAACAGCAGGTCCGGGGCCCTTGAATGAGCCCAGCAGAGGGCCCTGCATTGATGTGGATAAGGGAATTATCTATACTCTGGTGGCCACGACTGGAGGACAGTGGAAATTCAATTAATCCAATCTATGTTCTCTGTATACAAGACCGTGTGATTGTCTGCAGTGAGCAGATCTGAGGCCTATTTATCCGGCACAGGTTAAAGCAGTGCTTGTCCAACCTCTCCCGGGGACCAGCATTTAGTTGTAGCCCTGAACTCGCTAGCTCTGTAACACGTCTGATTCATGGATGGCTGGGAATTGTGAAGTGGAGGTTTTTATTGGAGGGGAGTGCACATTTTAATTGAAATGTATAATGTGTTACACATTGGCAAAATATCTTATTTCTTCCACACAAATTATATTTTTTCATGAAACCAATTTTGTAACTTTCGTTCTTTTGCTGAAAATCTTTGAAGGAAATGCCTTTAATATCGGCCACTAGAGGTTACAGCCTTACCACCATCCACTAGACTTCCTGCTCGCTAGGGACAGAGATGGTAGATGGGCATCAGTGATGAGCTCCATTTCAGAGGATCCAAGGTTAAACAACAGTGATAGGCAGCCTACAAAACTGTTAAAAATCAATGTTGATCAACATTGAGTATCCAGTATCGAAGACAGACCATGAGATGTTGTTGCCGACCTCAGTGAGACTGCAGGGAAAAGTTAACCATGAGACAATCAGGTGGGGGGGACCACTGCTTTCTGCAAGACTGGAGTCAACATGGAAGAACATGCAGTCAAAATGGTTACAACTATCTCTGGTTATACTTTGGTTGTTTGAGTTAAAAAAGTAGTCAGGCAGAAAGAAAAAAAGAGGAAAGAAAATATAATATATATATGTATTAATTAGCATTTACTTAAGACTGGCTATTTATGTTAAAGGTATTTTCAATGAAGTCACAATACATTCATTTGAAGAAAGTGGAGAGGCTAAAAGACATGATACATTCACATCAGTCCTAGAAGACTCAAAACTGTCCAAACAAGCAATGCTTTTGTATTTGTGAACACAAAGCTACAGTTTTTTCATTTGTATTACTTTACATGTGGTTTCCTGTCAGCAGACGACTCAAATAACATTAAACTGCACACCAAAGGTGCCTGGTGGAACATTATAAGTAGATTTGATTTCATATGATCAATAAATACATGGCTCCACTGCTTAGCATTGATAATAAGATAGTGTTCGCATTTCACTCCATCTCTCTTTTGATTTTCTCTCTTTCTGTCTGACTCAGTCTCACACTCTCCATTCTCTCTCTGACTGCATAGGATGTTTTTCATTCTGTCTAATACTACACAAATTAATTAATAATTCAACAGGGTTTTTTCCCCATATCCAATTATTTCCATACTGTATTATCTGCTAGTAAAAGGAAAGACATCCACTAAATAAAAAAAAGAATGACTATAAAGTAACAGATGTGCGTTGAAGCGTACATTAAGACAGATTTAGAATATCATTGACATTTAGAAAGAATGGGGCTTAGACAAAGCTGTGGTCTTTGGGACAGAATGTAGAAGTGGACGTAAATACAGCAGAGGAGAATTATAGACAAGAGAAGCAAGGAGAAAAGGGGAGAGGGAGATGAGAGGAAAGGAGAAAAGATATATGAGTGCTTTGTGGAGGAGAAGAGGCAGATCCTGGGTGTTAGGCCTGAGGGGTGAGTAATTAAACATAGAGGAGTAACACCACCATCCTCGGCATGACTCCTGTCTGGGATCAAACTGCACTGACTAACCTCTCAGAGCCTATTCAAACTACTAGAAATTCACCTGAGGTTTTGGGAGGATACCCTTAAATATACCTTTTAATCTGGTGTAAACTTCCAAACCTGCTACATCTCGCCCACTACCTTCAGAAGTAGCTCTCAGTACTCACCATAAAGTGCCCCCCTCAAAGCAAGGCAAACAATTAACATCAGCTAACTCATCTATAGAATGATGCTAGTAAAAAAATGTTTAAAACCTGATTTTTCTTTTTATTTACCAGAATTTCCAGTAACAGCCTGTTACTTTCTGAAATGGTTGTTGTCTTCCCTGTGCCATAGAAAACAATGAAGTCAAATTCCAAAATTGATGTACACTGTTGATTGATGGTAGACCCTGTACATAGGGACCAGTGAGGTGGGGCTACTCGTTTTCCTGGAGCCTGGAGTTTTTCCTGATCCGGTAGGACAAGCTAGCCAACGATGGATCCTAGTGGTAGGTTATAGCATAATAATGAATCAGATGTTATTGTCTTTTTTCCCCAAAGGGGTGTGAATTGACCCAATACTTTTTCTAAGCAGCTTGTACTCTTTAAATACTTTCATAGGAATTGTATAATGTTTTAATTTTCTCAAAACACAAATAAGTGGACTTTATATAGACCATACATTAATTTTGTCATTACTTATTTTTTGCTGTTGTGGTCAATAGGTTCTTGCTTATAAGACTGTAGCACAGATTAATTGATGTACAAGTGGACAAAGCATGAAGCATAAAAATAAATCATTTTCTGGGTTACATCAAAGTAACTTCCAATATACCCACATTACAATTCCTCATCTAAATTATTTGCATGATCCTGATAAAAAATGTAAATGTGGTTTATTGGAATGTTGATGGGATGGTTAGACTAATTGTAAATTTTTTGGCAGGCCAAAGTTACTTGATGATGTGTTGCTAGGAACTTGTGCTTTTTATTTAAACAATTATGTAAAGAGTGTAGCTAACAGATGAAAAAACATACCCTTTAATTATCTTCAAATGCTCAAGAATTGTTGCAAAATTCAAGATTCATATGCTGTTTAGTTCCATTATTCAAATAAATAATATTCCCTGATGAAAAGGGGCTTTCTTAGGCCTAGTAGATTAATAATTTGCGATATCTATCTTAGGCTACTGGTCAGTAGCTACTGTGTAATGTATGGTACTTTTAAGAGCAACAAAGCAAGAATATCAACCTAAACCAATCTCAGCTCATGAGATTCCTGTTGCAGTGTGAATTAAAAAGTTAATCACCATGTTATGTAAATTAAAATGTAATTCCCAAATTTCTACTCAATGTGAAAAGGCAAAACAGGTGGCTGAATTTCCTACCAAATATGTAATTTATTTACATATTTTCAATTTTTTTTTTGACAACAACAAAAAAAGGTTTGGCTACAACATGTTCATGCGTCGACAGCTCGCTGTTTTCCTGACGTTAGTTAATTTGGGTTATTATTCCTTATATATGTTCATTTTGTTGTTGTCAAAATACACTTCTCTTTCTCATTTGTGTGGAGTGATTTAAATGCTGAATTCCTTGCATTTAGTGTAGCATGATAGATGTTTTAATTGTCAAATAATACAAAATGCTCAACGCTTCACCATTGTATCCAGTCTATTATTTAAACACAATGATGGAAATTCAGGTCTCCCATCAGCCGTGTCAATAGAGTGAAATGCATTATGCAACTAAAACCGTGAGCTAGGTATTTAGATTTTCACCATGTCATTTTATTTATCCATATTTCAAAAGGCAGGAACCAAATATTCCAAGACACATACATAGAAGGGATTTTTAATACAATTGTTAAGGAACGTTTTGTGGTAACATGGAGGACACCAACAGTGAACTGTCTATCTAGGAATCATCTGTACCATCAAGCTGTCTTAGACATGCATACAGAATGACTGATCAATCTGGGAAACATCAGGGATTCTGTAAAAAAAAAAACACAAAAAAAACACGCACGAATACACGCACACACAAGCACAGATCACTAAGCACCATCCCCCCTATGTTCACGCGTTTGTGTGTAATGGATTTTATCAGGGCAAAAGTATCAGGGCTGATTTTGACGAGTCCCTAGGCTGCTCTAGAATTCCTTTTGAAATGCCTTTCTTTAGTAGTCTTGTTCAAGTAGCCTGGGGCCATGGCCCTCAGAGATCACAATGTTATTAATACAAACATGTCAAACCGCATGCTGAAATTCAAAACAGAGGTGCCAAAATGTCAAGGTGTCAAACTCCTGAAATATAAATTATGCTTTAATATTCCTAAGCACTACACAAAATATGCTTCAGCGCATAAAAAAGCAGATGTGGCCGAGTGTTTAATATTTCAGAGGAATGTCACCAGTTGCAACAGCAAAGGGCTTTCTCTGACGCGCAACCAGGTTGTGATGTCAAATGCACCTACAGAATTAATTACTGTAATGACTGGACTAGATGTCCCCCCTTGCTGGAAAAAATCCCTTCTGACGAATTTCAAGGACATTTCAAGGAAGTGTTTTTGCCGGAATGTCAGATATCATTTGTATGTTAAAAGTGTTATGTTGGCAATTGTCATTTTTAATGAATTAATTTGGTTGTGTGAAGTATTAGATGCCAAACAGTGTTTGCACTACAGAAAATCCAATTGAACAATTCATTCTTTAAAGTATACGATTTACTTCTTCAGATTTTTTACACTATTGGTATGATTTCACATGATTTCTTTCATTCTGACTTGTCATGAGGTACATTTTCAGCAAAGGAACTCTGTAACCCAAAACACAGTTCGTAGAGTCCTCCACAAATAGTCTGCTTAAAGGATTAAAAGTACTACTGTCATTCTCTTCCACGAGTTACAAGAGGGACTAAAATGGCTTTAATTGGAAGACCTTGCTTCTCCTTGCGCCTCCTCAAAAGCCTAGGTAGCATGATTCCATTTTAGTCACCCTTGATATTTCTCCCCTTAGCCATATTTATGCTTTTACACATGAATGTATTTATTTCCCCAGACATCTATCTGTTATATGATAAGTTAATTATTTTAACAGCCTCTGTGAAAAAAAAAAAGGGAAAAAAAGACACTGTCTGGTAAATATTCAGGACGCTGTGCTGTCTAACTGAGAAGGCGGAGAGGAAAGAAACAGCTGGGACATGATGGGCCAGTTAGCACCAGCGACTGCCACCTCGTTCCTGCTAAATATTCTGACTAGCGCTCCCTCTTCTCTCCCCAGAGCTCAAGTGGATGTCACCCCCCATGACCGTTAACACACTGACATAAGTGCATGATACATATGTGACACTACAACGGCCCTGGGAACCACACCGGAAAAGCAAAGTTACCTGATGTGTTTTGTCACCTCTTCCGGTTGCGTGAGCAGGCATTTGGGGGGGGGGGGGGGGGGGGGGGGTTGTGTGTTTTACTCCAGGGCTGATCGCACGAGCGTCAGGCTGCATCTGCTCCTGTAGTCCGCCCGACCCAGCTCCCTGCCATGACATGTGATACTAGGCAGGGCAACAGCAGTTTACACTTGAAATGCTGTGGCCACTGAGCCCTGCGAAAGCTAACTGTCAGTCATAACTGCTCCGGGACCTTGAATCACTGACCTGCCTGCCCGGCCCCTGCCTGCCTGCTAGAATCAACTGAATACAGCTCTGTGGTTCTTTATACACACGGGGTTGTTCAGGTCTGCCTTTAATCTACCTGCATAATTCTGGGAATCCAATCCTCTATTATACATCACATGTTTGGGAAAGTGCATATTGCTTTATGAAGTGAATATTCTTAATTATAGTATACATAGCAAAAGGATTGTGTTTTTTTTTACCATTATAAAATACCTCATAGTAGGTTCTTTAAAACAGAACTCTGCCTGCCACATCTCCACCTGCCACAACATAGTTGATGAGTGGACAACAATGTTTGTTTGGGTCCTTGCGTTATCTGAATAGGGAAGTCGGCAGTCTGAAGGAGAAAGACCTGCCTCTTTATTGTTCTAGATTGAAAGTCTGGAATCAGGTTAGTTTATAAGTCTGGAATCAGGTTAGTTTATAAGTCTGGAATCAGGTTAGTTTATACGTTTGGAATCAGGTTAGTTTATAAGTCTGGAATCAGGTTAGTTTATACGTTTGGAATCAGGTTAGTTTATAAGTCTGGAATCAGGTTAGTTTATAAGTCTGGAATCAGGTTAGTTTATACGTTTGGAATCAGGTTAGTTTATAAGTCTGGAATCAGGTTAGTTTATAAGTCTGGAATCAGGTTAGTTTATACGTTTGGAATCAGGTTAGTTTATAAGTCTGGAATCAGGTTAGTTCATAAGTCTGGAATCAGGTTAGTTCATAAGTCTGGAATCAGGTTAGTTTATAAGTCTGGAATCAGGTTAGTTTATAAGGGCGCATGGACCCGGGTTCAGCTCATCTATCACAAAGATGGCCAAATTCTAAATGTCTTTAAACTAGTGCATGGGACTTCATCCTATTGGTTACCAGGAAGAACAGACTCACACACCCAGACATCGTAGTGCAGCTAACTACTGAACCATACATTCCCCCCCGTCACACTTCTTTCACCACATACCTCTTTGTCAGGGGTCACCGACTGGTGGGGGAGGCAAGAGGGGGATGGGTCGGGAAAAAACAAGGAGAACAGAAAGAGGGCAAAGGAGAAAATGAGACCGATTTGAGAAAGTGTTAGGACAAGATGAAGTGCACCCCTTGTGTTCCAACAATGCATACCTCCCCCCTCACCTTAGATACCTTAACGCTCTCCTTCAGCAGGAGACGGATCAGAGGAGGAGAACAGACGTAGGAGGGGGAGAGATGAAGAGGAGAGCATGAGAAGAGGAGAGGCAACAGATCCTCAGAAAGAGAAAGGCTGCTGTTTTAGTGAGGAGCCTCGACAAGGGTCCCCTAACAACAGAGGGAGGCTGGACCCGATCCCTTCCCCGCTACCCCTCACTCATTGCGGGGGGGGGGGGGGGGGGGGGGTTGCAGGAGAGCCTATAATCCAGTTAGAGGGGGGTAAGGGGTTTGGGTTAGTGAGTTTAGCCCCCAGCCCAACAGAAGGCTGCCTCAAAGGTCACTGAAACCCCTCCCCCTTCTCCCCAGTCCCATCCCCTTTCGCCTCCCCCTGTAAGGCCAGATCACAGACAAACAATATCGAGAGTCCAAAGATAAACAATGTCAGTTGGGATTACAACTTCAGTCATCACATTTGTCAATTATTTTGTCAGTGGGATAACTATTGATCCTCAGGTTGAGAATGGGCCTTGTGATTTCGAGAGAAAAGCTTCCAACTTTGAGAATTTGCAATTTCACACAATAAATCTGGAGGAAATGTTTAAATAGCCAGAGATGCATATATCCTGTAGTCCATCAAATCTTGTTAAAAGCTTACAAGAAATGATAAATGTTAAATTTCTCCTGAAATGCATTGATGTACTTCAAAAAGTGACATCAAAACTACTAGGATCACAAAACATGTATTTTTCAGAGTTGGGTCATATTTGATGGATTAAGTGCCTTTAAGCATTCATGTAAACAACACAGATGTGACCGAAGCGATGTGATGCCGCTGTTTGATCCCAAACTCCTTCCCTTTGATCTCAAACCTCGGCAAGTAAAAAATGTATTTACCGAGGGGGGTTCCAGCCAGGCACGGCAGTGGGAAATGACCCTGGCAGCATTAGCCGAACATCGGCTTAACATCGGATGCAAACCTGCAACACGCAACCCGACAAATGAGGTAAACATACTTACTAGTCCCCGGTGTTAGGAGTAGCTAGAGCTGCTTGCACCGCGACTCGCCGCAAGCCTTGCCAAATCGGGAGCTGCTGCTTTCCCAATAATTCATTTATACAGAAATCCCCCTACACTGCATTCCCAGATTAATGTATGAGAGTTGACATGGGTTTACGCGGATGTATCCCTATTTAAACAAGCATATAATCAAAGGGGCGTACGTTAAAACAAGCTGTGTTGAGCAAACACTCCTGACCTCCGAACCACTTTCTCGCTGGTTAACCGTAGGCTTTTTACCACCAGGATGTCCGCAAATAATTTGCGCTAATTGACTTTGAATGTAATTAAATTGGAGGATGAAAGAGAGAGTGAGAGAGAGAGAGAGAGAGAGAGAGAAATGGAGGATTGTCGGAGGGGAGAGCAGCGGGTGCAGGATAGAAATGCATATTGATGGTTAGCATCAGAAGCAGGTCTTTGAAGTGGTATGGTGTCAGGATTGTGAATGGTGAGCTGATAGGGAGCCAGAGACAGGTTATTCTCAAGCATAACTGTCTGTGTTGGGGTATAGAAGGTCAACTGTGTGTTTGTGTGCCATGACTTATGTTGTCTCAATGACTCAAAATAGAGTTGGAACTTACAAATTCATGCTCTATAATGTATAGTGTGCTTGGGAGTAAAGCAACCATTTGACATCACATAGCATATGCCAGACAGTGCTGTATGGGACACTGGGTTCCAGAATAAGACTGCTTAGAGGTTTTCACTTCACAAAATTTCATAAAGAGATGCCGGGGTAACGGTCCTGCGGGACAGAGATACCGCTCACCATTTGCCACTCTTTAATATGGACATTGCTCTTGTTATTTATCTTGGATCCGTTCGTCTTCACGTGTCTTTCCAGCCGACTAAAAGTTATCTCTGGAAACCATTCTTGTCCACGCCGTGTGGTGTCTTGCATCGACTTTGCACCACAACCATAGAAACAGTTGCCAAGGGCCTCCTCAAATACCATCAATGTCTGCCACCCCGACTCACTTGCTCAGCTCTGCTGGAGCCGGTAATTCCTCTCTCTCTTTCTCTTCCTCTAGCTTTCCCTTTACCCTGGAGTGCAGTGACATGCCCGTGGCTCCAGAGAGAGAGAGAAAGTTGTAGAGAACACAAGAGAGAGCTATAGGAGGTGGGGGGAGTGAAAGATAGAGAGAGAGACAAACTGAGTCCTCTGGCACAGGCTTCTGATGTTAGCTGTATGTTGTTGCCGTTGTTCCTGTGGGCAGAATGTTGGGCCACAGCTTGACAGCCGACACTATAATTCCCCATGGTGACCTCTGATAGGGCAGGTCAGTACGATATCACCATCACTGCCCACCAGAAGGCCTGCCCAGGGAGATCCAACCAGGACTGGGGTCAATGTGTGTTTACGTGTATATGTGTGAGTGGGTGTGTGTGTTTGTGTGTGCATGTGTGCGCGCGTGTGCTTGGGGGTGTGTGTGTGTTGGGGGGGGCACGTGCATGTGCGAGTTTAGTATGTGTTCCCTCGTCTTTTTCTCACAGACACAATGTGAATTAATTACTGACTGGCTTTGTTCAAGGTTGATGTTCCCACCAAGATGCACTGTAGTAAAACCCCTTAACGTGAAGAAATGGTGTGTGGTACCTTCACGTTGCAGGGCTACACTGAGTCTGCGACGTGAGGGTTTGATTAAATATGCCATATAGGGTAGCAGTTGCTCTTTTTTTAAGGCTTATGAAATTTCTGCAATAATGGAATATATTTAGTATTTTGTTAGACTGAAACACGTTTAATTGGCTTTAATATTTCCACAAGCCAAGTGTTTCTCTTTGTGTACCAACTCTCTTAATGATGATTTTTCTGTCGCAGGTTTTACAAGACAGTAGCAACACTAGCAATGCAAAATGTATTCACGTCCACATAAAACAAGTTGATTAGGCTACAGTATAAAAGAAGCACTATTAAGTTCAGTAAACAAATGTATGTTCAAGCAACCCATTTTTATTCATTTAAATAAAAAAAAATCTGTTATGCCTTTGGTTCATCTATCACATCAATATGTTTTTTTCTGCTTGCAAAATAATGTACCAGAGGGTTTCTATTATTGCTAGTTCATTAATTAAACTGGCCAATGTAACCAGGCAGCTGTAAATAGCAATTGTAGCTTCAGTAGAAACCCTCTTGTACCATATTCAGTGGAAGTAACCAATTGTAGAAGTGAAAATCAGATTCACGTCTCCACTTTCTCAGAATCTGCTGCTAATTCCTGCAGAGTTTGTCGACATGAATTTCACAGGATTCATTTTTTTGGATCGAAGATGTACAGATCAGTAAGTTATTCACTCAAAAGGTTTTGTTTTCAAACATAAAATCATGTGATAGGATGCGTATGGTGCATCGATCATTTATTCAATTGATGTTTTTGCCCAAAGCTGCACTTGAAACATTTACACCTTTACAATGGTTTATCAAATATGAATATAACATCTGTATGAAATCATCAAATCAAAATATGAGCATACGGATGTGACTGCAAAAAAATAAATGTTAGCTACTAAAGATAAAAGAGATCGACTCGCTGTCCATTTCCCAACTTATTTTCCTCTTAAAAACAACATGCTGCCTCAGAGATACACATTGTGCCTCTCAGATATTAAAGCAGTGAGCTTGTGTTTCTCTAGCCAGTTTTCTGGGGCCCTTTCTATTGATTTTCCCCCCTTTTGAACAATACATTTGAGAAACCCTCTAAGCTATCTGACTCTTTTGTCAGCCCAGATACACGCGGGTGCTGCAAAGCCCTCTGTGTGTTCCAATGGAGACCTGGCACGGCTCTGAAAAGAGAAAGAGGTCAAGGGTCATTCTCACAGGCAATGTCCTGCAGGTCTCTAACCCTCTGCCCCCCCATCCCCTGCCAGACGTGTACATCTCAAGATTAAAGGGGGCATAGCCGTTATCGGCGGTTACAAGTGCAGTTGGAGGATGATGACTGGGTTCCAACAATGCTGCTTATAATTCACTTCTCCTCCGTGTCTTCTGTCCTCTATTGCTCAGTGCTATCACTCGGTCCCTGTCCTCCTCTAGGCCATCTAACCCTGACCTTTTCTGTCCTGAGCCAACAGCCACTTACCTTTAACGCGGAGGATCTTACTGTACAAGCAACAATTCGGTGAACTCTAATTCATTAGCCTTACGTGCTTATTATCCTTTTTATCAAGGTTTGTCCTAAGTGACTTACTATTGATTCTAGCCTCACCAATAGTTTTTGTCTTTCAACAGAACTGCTACATGTTCCTCACTTGACAAAATAAAACTCAAAATAGATAGGTACGGCTAGGTACTTTATCAAATGCATGAAAATCCTAGACCAACCAGTGACAATTGGAGCAGACTCTGAAGTTTCTAGCTGAAGTTGCCAGAGAGGTGCAGTTGTGTTGGTGATGTATTGAGTGAGTTACCTACAGGTGGTAGATTGATATATCTGACTGGCTTTATATGAGGAGAAACACAGCTTGACTCTTTGTCAGAAGTCATCAAGATGTTTTGTGCATGATTGTGTCAACTTGGTCTATTGACATGTTCAAGGATGGAGAAACATTACTGGGACAAGATCACTGATTTAATTGGCCAAATACTCCCAAAGCAACAGTATTGGACATTGAAGGTGATATCCAGAATTTGCTCTCACCTAGTGGAAATTCGCTGAATTACCGCAACAGTATATTTCTTTAACATTGGGTACTGTAGACCACTTTACAAAAGATTTCTGGATAATTAAAAAATTCCAATAAAATTATTTAGATGGAAACTGTCTTCCCTACAGCCTTCAGTGCTTACCATCTGCCATGGCTTATGGTTGCGTGTCCTGATGGCAGCAATGGACAGAGGCAGAGTCCGCTTCTCCATATTACCAAGAAACATTCTACAAGGACGCACTTTTGTATGCACACGAAATATTTCTGTTAAGGAAATAGCTTGAACCACAAACAAACATCATACAGTATATGATGGACATTTTCTTATATTACAATCCAAAACTTTTATATAAGGCACCTTTTAAAAGGCTTTTTTTTAAATATTATTGTCAAAGTCAATTATAATTTTAGTTTTTGTATAATGCCCATTTTAGGAACTCTGCGCAGACTCATTTTAGGGGAAATCTTAAAGGGCCTCTCGTGAAAAAGAACAACAAACACAGACTTCCTTCGAGGCGGAGAGAACGACACAGCAAAGAAAACACACCAGTTGCCCCCCCCCCCCCCCCACCCCTCACACTGCTGAGAACCCCTCGCACAGCTCAGCCCGTGTTTCTTTTAGCCGCTGCAACAACACGGCCCGGTGTCGGCCTCACAGCACCACTGACGTGCCGGTCCCCATTCCGGGCCATAAGTCACACTGACGTCTGACCTAAGGTGTTGCGGTGGACTGATGGCTTCAGGAAAGGGGCACTTCCTGATGAGTGACCGGCCAAAGGGGGGAGACGGGGGACCGGGGAAGGTGGGAGACCTTGTGAGGCAGGAAGCACGGTGCAGGGTGATGTTGTGAAGAGGAGCTCTCCCGGTGTGATGTGGTAGCTGTCCTGTGCTGGATAGGATGGGGCGGGGTGGGGGGTGGGTTGGGGGGGTGTTGGTGGGGGTGACCAGGGGTTCATCTTGTCTGTGGGGGGGGGGTTATTTCCTAGGATCACATATTAGAGAGGTGAGGAAGGGGGAATGTTCTCGGGTAGGACAGGTTTGGAGGGGGTTGGGGTGTTGTGCATGTGCTCGGTGTCATCTGACTTTCAGGCTGGCTAGCTGATCTCCTGTGATGTACGGTACATGACAAGGCCCTGCACACACGCACACACAAACACACACACACACCTGAACGACCAGCACCTAATCATCCATCCAGGGCAGCAGTGTGGCCCCCACTACCCCAGCCTCAGAGCCCAGGGGAAGGCAACAACAGGCAGCTGTGTGCCCCCTTACTCCCATTCTCCTCCACTTGTTCTTCTCCCTCTTCCCCTCTCCTCCAGTCAGGTGGAATGAAGGGATTGGAGAGGAGTGGAAGTGGAACAGAAGGCTATCTGAGTAAAGCCGGGGATATTTGTATGCTTCCAAACGCTCCAAAGACTCCAATTAGTGTCCGGGGCTCTACTGGGGCCAGACGGCTGCAAGCCTACCAACGTGGTGGCCGTGTGTGTGTGTGTGTGTGTGTGTGTGTGTGAGTGCACAGTTGCGTGTATTTGTGTGGTATCTGGGTAGGCTGGGCTGGAGGTGGCATTCCTGGGCTAGGAGAGGATTAGACAACACCATCTGATAGGTCTGCCAGCACTGTGCTCTGATGATGACCCTACAGCCCGGGTCAGAGATATTTTCAATTCTTCATTTTAATCTGGAAATCTGGAAGATTTTCAAAACACTGCAAAGGGTGTAATGCACATCGTCATCCAAGGATACAAATAGCACCTTCTTCTCAACGCAGCAAGGCTGGTCAACTAACCACAGACACAGCCCAGTACCTCACCAGCCTCTTCGGTCAAAACATCATCAGACCTTTTCTGAATTAACAACACCAGATACACAGAAACGCGCGCTCACGCCGTCCCACCGAGGTCAGTGTTATTCTTCAGTCTTGCGTGGTGAGTCTACAGTCCATAAAAGAGCTACCCTCACTGTCCTGGGCACTGACAGAAAAGTACAGGACAGCTGAACTCAACCATGTACATGAGCTAAGCAATGACAACACAAGCCACCAACAGCATAGCCGTGGGAAATAGGAGTTCTGGGGGATTCAGCCTCAGCCCCCCAGACGAGATCCCAAATGTGCTTGTTTCTTTCTGGCACCGAGTCTGTTTTCGGTTGGCTAAATGTCATTTAGGTTGACCCCCTTGATGTTAACACGCGTAATGGTCTGACAGGCACGGGTCATCAGTACGTTTAATATCCGTTCGTTTCCACCTCATGATCAAACATCAGCCCTCCCTGATCAAAACATCTTCCCATGGCTGTGACCAACAGGGCACTGCAGAAACGTCAGTCAACTGACGGGCAGACAACTCCACACAGGAAGGCCAAATACTGAGTGGAATGACAGTGTCCGTCCAACAGTCAGTACTGTCACTGTGAAATGGCTCTGCAACAAGACCTAACAGCACAAATTGTGTGTTTGTCTGTGTGTGTGTGTGTGTGTGTGTGTGTGTGTTTGTGTGTAGACAGAGTTGCTGCAGGAGACAGAGAGTATGTTTCTGTCAAAGAAAACTATAAACTGTCTCCAGCCACAAGAAAGTGTTTTAATTACACAGCGAGATATGAAAGGTGTCCCTCAGGGTCTCAGAATACATACAAAAGCTTTAAACACAGAGTGAAAATGTGTCCTTACTAGATAATAAGCAGGCCTACAGTATTGAATTTTTTGGGCAAGTTTGAAAATATGTCAGAAAATCCCCCGTGAAAGCAATTAGAAGAAAATGTGTGTAAGCAAGAGTTATCAGTCTTCATCATCTATGTCACTGTTGTGTCTATTCTGTTAGTGATATTTTCATGATAGTTCATGAATTAGGAGAACAAAGTGAAAGCAATCAGTCTGAGTGGAAAAGCATTTTCTGACAACTGAATTGTCTCGTTGAGTGACACCTGACACATTACAGCTTTCTTGTTGCAGTCGAGAACTTATCAATAATACAATACTCATTATTTAACACACCTGCTGGGGAAAGTGTCTTGGAATTTTCTCTGTAAAATATGAAATTATTATTTTGTAAGTATCTGAGAAAATATACAGATTTGACAACTTGCAGAAGAAATTGCCATTCCTCCCCAAAATCAAATGATAAACTATTCATAGCCCTACATTACATTTTATTAGAGACTATAGTTTTGCAGGTTTTTAACTCAACAACATAATGCAACATAAGATATGAATATTTCTCCCATTTGTCACAATCAGTTATGCTCTTTTGTGCATTGGAACATACATCAAATGTCACATTATAAAAAAATAATAATTGTCTGTACATTGTCAACACTATAAAAGGAAACCACTATCTATAGTGATCAATAAGATCAGTCACTATCTATATGATCAATGAGAATAGATCATAATGAACACATTTGACCCCATTTGATTACTTAAATTTGTAATTACCCAGTCAGAAGATGACAAAAAAACTTTTTCAGATCACTAATATCATTTTTTTTATATATATATACTGCTCCACCAATGAAAGGGCTCTGCCCAAGAAAACAATCAGTTCAAAAATATTCATTTAGGCAAAGTAATGTCACTTAAAGTACTGTACTGAAATGCTTATTGTATTTTTTAGTAATCGCTTCCAGTCTATCAAATCACTGTGTCTGTTTCATTTTGGAATCTAACTCCCAGATACATGTTTAGTTATTTTACTACCCGAGGCGCCTTTTGCATCTTAAACACTCAGTCTGATCATGTGGGCATTAGGACATACATTTGAATAGAAAATGTGATATTTACCTATACTCCCAGAATGGCTGATCTAATCGTATAGAGGCCAGTTGCAGGGGGAGGCGGACAGTTCCAGGCCCCAAGTATAGTGATGAGCTTGGAGGGCACTATCCTGTTGAAAGCTGAGCTGTGAGGATGAACAGCCAGTTCACATTCTGCAGGTATTTCTCTTGTCCAGGTGGGAGAGGGCAGTGTGGAGTGAGTTCCCAACAGGGTCATTGGTGGGTCCAGGGTGTCCAGGATTAGGGTGTTGACGTGACCAAAAACCACAGAGGAAGGGAACGTCGACACAGGTGCAGGTCGCTGCGCTGAGGCCGGCAAGGCCTCAGGAATTCTTCTTTGGTTTGGTTCCCAAATCGTTTTCATCTCCAGTCATTTACTGGTCTGGACCGGTCAAAATCTGAACCAGTCTAAAACTGAATCATATAGAGGTAAATTTAAGTCAAAGACAGACCACTTAAAAATGACTTGTTTCCAGAAAGCCCCAGAAGTGACTAGATTCCATCTGTAAATAAAAATAAAAAAAATCCCACGTGGACGACATGGTGGGATAGATTTTCTTTTAAATCAAATGAAAGTTTCTGGCTTCATTTTTAAGATGCATACATTATCCATCTTCTTAATAATGCCCCTTCTTGCAGAGCGAAAGTAGCCTATAGCATTTCAACTACGCTGAGCAGGAGACAGAGTGAATATTTCAGTGCTAGCGGTATCTGTGTGTAGATTGTGTGTGTGCGTGGGTGGAGGTGAGGGTGTAGGAGAGAAAGGAACACATCTGGCTGGGGTGGCAGCAAAGGGAGGGGGGCATGTGTGTGTGTGTGGGGGGGCCGTGGGTGGTGCCTGTGGCTGTTCCCCTCCCTGTACCAGTCTCTACAAGGGAGCTGTCTGTCGCCCTGCTGATTTACACTCCTCTAAAGTCAGAGGAAACACACACACACACTAATGTCAGTGGAAAGCAATGTGGAAACTGTGGCATAAACACCAAATACCTAAAGAGCTCAGAGATTATGATTCAGCGTCTGGGAAGGATCGCACTCCGCTGTACAGGGAACACATACACACACATACAAAAGCATGCGTGAAAACACACACACACACACACACAAATGAGCAATCTGGACCACTGAGACAGCTTCTGTTATCCTGCCAGTGACCTGCAGCTTGCATTTTTTAGGCCAATTCCTCTCCTTTATCCCCTCCCCTCCCTGGTTTGGCTTTAGGTAATTGTCCCTGAGTCCAGACCTCTTGCTTATCACTCCTTGTTCTGCTCTGAAGTTGAAAAGCTGATATCTGCTGCTTGGG
Organism: Esox lucius; assembly: GCF_011004845.1. Lineage (NCBI taxonomy): Eukaryota > Metazoa > Chordata > Actinopteri > Esociformes > Esocidae > Esox > Esox lucius. Next base: position 29,049,939 of record NC_047570.1, on the reverse strand, counting down.
TGAACGGGAGAGTAATATTACTGTATTCGTATTTTGTCCCAGTGGTTTGTTGAATATCCTTGTTATTTTGTAGTATGATCGTGAGAATGTGGAAGCATCATGTTCACTAAAACATAACCACAACATTGTTAAGTAATTAGTGTCTCTGATATTCAGATCACGAGCTATTCGTCCTAGGGTCCACATTGTTGCTGTAAAGTGTGATGGACTGTGTTTAAACCCTGAAAGACTGTGTTACTCTGGCCCAATGAGTTAGCCATTAGCCGAGTAAGCCGAAGCCGGTCTTTAGTTCTAAGAGTAGTTTTTTCATCGTGAACTTGGCCCAGCATACCACCGCTGTTATACGAGACTGGTACATGAATGACGTGTGTGTGTGCGTGTTAGGGGCCCTCTGTGCTAGCCATGTGCCCCTTGCCGGCCAGGCTTCACTCCCAGCCTCTGAAACATTAATGTAGAAAGCCGATTACCAATGCTATCACAGGGGCTGGTGCTCCATACCTATTGATTTTCCTTCCACTCCCCTCCCCCCCTTCAAAGATCCAGTAAGAACCCTCAGTCCTCTCCTCAGGGCCAGAGCACCTCTGCTCCGCTCGCAGGCCTCCAAGGTCTCTCACCTAGCCGTCTCCACCTCTCCTGCCTACCTACTCACCCAAACAGCACCAGTGATTTCTACTGACACCTCAGAGAGTGCGCACCTCCAGAAGCCAGGACGTGGGTATGGGGGTTCGGGAGAGAGATAGAAATCATTGAGAGCTGGATCCGGATGATCAGTGTTTGGGGGATGTTGGGTTAGTGTGGAACACCCCAGAGGCCTCGCTAATCAAAGATGAAAGACTTTTGGGGGTCTGGCCAGACAGGACTCCACTGTTCCCCTCTGGACTCTGGATAAACAGACATGCACACACGTGCGCGCGGACACACATACACACACACCAAGACAGACACACACACTGAGATAGACAGACACACACAACGAGACAGACAGACACATCAAGACAGACAGACACACACACACTGAAACAGATACACACACACACCGAGACAGACAGACAGACACACACAACGAGACAGACAGACAGACACACCGAGACAAACAGATTCACACACACACCGACGCAGGCAGACACACGCACGCACACCGAGACAAAAAGACAGACACGCCAAAACAGAAAGACAGGCACACACACCGAGACAGACAGGCACACACAACGAGACGGACAGACACACACAACGAGACGGACAGATTCACACGCACAGCGACGCAGACAGACAATCACACGCACCGAGACAGAAAGACAGACACACCATGACAGAACGGCTCCCCTATTACTTGTATATCTGGCATATGAACTTCATTGTTATTGTTCACTCCACTCGTCTAGCTCGCCACACTGACCATCGGCGGCTTTAAGTTGCCTGGCGTGGACGGTCTCACCGGCACACTGAACGGCAGCAGTTCCACACTAAATGTAACCCACACCGAGGTCCTGTGACAATTAAGCGGATGTGTAATGGCCACAGTGGGAAGCGCTCATCGTTTGGGACTCTAATGTGAAATTCCCCAGTGTCACTGTCTCTCATGAATATACAGATGGGTGGCGTGGGCGTGTAAGTGGATGTTATCCCATCCGAACATGATACAAATGTAGATCCAGATGTAGAGAGCCTTTGCCTGGCCGTTCAAGTGTCTGGCCCGGGCTGCAGCGATGACTGCTTTCCATATTGTCACTTTTTGCGGGACACACAACAGAGAGCACTTTGTGACAGGCATTTGGGGACAGGGTATTAGCCCCTGAGCGGCGCGCGCATATGTGTGTGTGTGTGTGTGTACACGTGTCCATTATTGTGTGAGCATGCGTGGGTGCGCGCATGTACACGCGTGTGTGGAAACAGCATGCAAGCCGTGTGCTAAAACGACATTGCTTAAGGCATAATCACCTTTTAATAGCTTGTTGACATACATCATAGTCTGTTATGCAAACATCTAATTCCACCAATTATCTTCATCACCATGGTGGCAAAGTCTAGACGATGAGGTGCAGGCAAAGATATCGTATGTGTTAAAGGTTTCACCCTCTTGTACCCTCAGAGTCAAAAGTCAACTACCAGATGTCTCCCACAAAGGTGAGGAGAGGCTTTGTGCAGTTGGGTGGACTATGTCGCAGCACTTTCCACCCTCGGTTGTGAGTGTGATTTGGTTACTTCGTTTCTATGTGTGTGTGTGTGTGTATTCTCTGGGATTCCCCAGGAGTGATAGATAGCATAGAAAGCCCCCTGTGCTGCGTTGCAGACCCCTGGCTGGTCTAATCAATGACACGTTAAGCTGGTCCCCTTTGATGTGAGGGATTCCACAAGGGAGGGGAGTGGGGATAGGGTCTTTTGTGTCCATACGTGCGCGCGCGTGTGCGTGCGCGTGTGTGTGTGTGTGTGTGTGTGTGTGCGTGTGTGTGTGGTGACCGAGGGGTTGAGGGGTATTGATGATGTGCTGGATGGATGCGGTTGGAAGGGGAGGGGGTGGCTGTATGGTGGGTCTGGATGGAACCAGTCTGGAACCCATCACCAGGACAGTGGGGTGGGGGTGATGGCACGCTTGATGGATTCCTTCCTACCACTCTCCATGATCAAGCCCGTGTTTCCATAACTAGATGTTCTCTGAAGCGAATGCCAAGAGCTTGGAATCACCCTGTATTTTAGGGGGGGGCGAACAAACAAACAGAACAGAGAACAACTGTGAGCTGTAAGTTGTTGCAGTGTCACTGCATTCTGCTCCAGCCCTTCCAATGAAATGTCCAGTGTCAGAGGCACTGTACCCATTCACCCCGCCTGTACACTGTGATTTCTAAACTGAAAGCATATCTTGGTAGAGTAAAAGCATATCTCCTCAGCACGCATAGGCACTGGCAAGTACGGTCTGGTTTTGGTGACCAGTGTGGTAAGAAGAAGAACACCTTGCAAGATGTGCTTTGGATGAGGTGTTTCAATCATCCCAAGCCCTCCAGGAGTTTTTGAGAATGCCATAACAGCGAATTGGATTTTCCATGTAAACAAAATGAAGGACACTTAATGTGGTTTAAGGTGCAGCCATATTTTTTTTTTATCATGAATGAAAAAAGTTAAATGGTAAAAGCTGTGCCTTCTACTTTTATCATGGTGAGGGCCTTTTATCTACTACTATGACATCTAATTTGTCAGTACCAGTGGTCTATAAAGTTACGCACTCTGTTGCGCACTTGTGCAATTGGGCTGTACTCTGCTGGCTATACTCTGCCCTCATTCAGGGTGGTTGCGGTTGGTGGGTGTCCCTTTGGTTGATGCTAGGCAATGTGGGTGGATTGATTTCCTGCCTGTTGGGCCCTGCCCGGGGCCTCCACCAGATATGTCCACAGTGTCACCGGACTCCCCTGTCTCAGCCCTAAAGTCTTACGCTGCTATATTATTGTGCTGGGGGAGTAGGGTCAGTTCTCCTTCTCCACTATAAATACTTGTAGATATAAGGAATGCATTTTCTAAATGTTCCCTGTCACCTGCCGTTTTAAACTTAGGAGGATTTTAGGTCCTGACCCACACCTGAGGAGTGTTGTCCCTGTCCTTGTCCATCTGGTCATGCTTCCAACCTGGACTAAGTTTAAATCGACTCTGGACTCAGCCCACATGCATTTATTAATCATTACTTTTAATATGTTCACCCGGCACAGCCAGAAGAGGACTGGTCACCCCTCTGAGCCTGGGTCCTCTCTAGGTTTCTTCCTAGATTTCGGCTTTCTTAGGGAGTTTTTCCTAGCCACTGAAATTCAACACTACTGTTGTTTGCTCTTTGGGGTTTAAGGCCAGGTGTTTTGGAAAAGCACTTTGTGACAACTGCTGATGTAAAAAGGGTTTATTTATATATAAATTGTATTGATTGATTGATTGACTTGAAAGTTATACTTGAGTATGAAGTACAAATATACTTAAAAGTGACTCTGGTTGAAGTCACCAATAAGGAAATCACTTGAGTAATAGTCTTAGAGAAGATCATGTTAAATGTACTTAAGTATCAAAAGTATTTACATTTAAAATAAATGTAAGTATCAAAAGTAAAAGAAAAAAGTGCTCCCTTGCTCCCTCTATTTTCCTTATTGCTCCCTCTTTCTCTCAACTCCTTTCTCCTCCTTCCCTATCCTCTTGTTTCTCACTCTCTCCTCTTGCTTCCTTACTCCCTCTGTCTCCTCTTGCTCCCTCCAAGTATCTTGGAGCTGTCGTGTGTGTGAGAGAATATACTGTAAATATTGTAAATACTAGGCCAAATCACAGTAAATATTTTCTTACTGAAATATATGCTAATACCACCTAGATGAACATTCAAATTATGAAATAACTGGATATGAGTCATAGACATTTCAAAAACTGAAGCCATTACATAAGCATTACCATACATTAAAATGGACAACAAAATGCACCCAATAATTCAAACTTACTTGGGAACATTCAAGTCTGCGCAGATGACTCTCATGGCCACCTATCTCTTGTCTTTTATTATCTTGAGGAGCCTTTGCACAGCAAGGAACAAGGAATTTCATTGGGAAGCATTTGGGCATAGCTGGAGGGACCAATAGATTTCAAGCTGCAAGAGTAGAACCACCGCATTTATTCTAGAGTGCGTGACACTTACTGAACGTTGATTGATACCCTTTCTTGTATGCATTGTTGGCAGTTGCTTTCGCAGCATCTACTGTAGAAATTGAGTTGAGAAGATGACAAGCCCAGCGTTGGTGCTTTGGTAGCTTAAATTCAGAGCTCTCTTACCACATGAAGTGCCACTTGTGTCTACCCAATATCACTGAAATATTGGTGGTATGAGTATGGAAGTCTGTTAACCTATTTTCATGAGGAGACAATTGTGAAAAGATTTTATTTTGTAGCGAGTAATGTCGAGCCTATTGTTAATGTATCGGAGTAAAAAAAAAAAAATATATATATATATATATATATATATATATATATATGTTTTATTTATGTAGTGAATGTTAACAGAAATTAAAAGTGAATGTTAACAGAAATATAAAACCTCCAGTAAAGTACAGATACTCCCCAAAAAGAGTATTGCAACAAAGTATTATTACTACATTACTTTACACCACTGGTCAGCACAAGAGGTCTTGAACTTTGGCACAAGAACTACAGCTGTAATGAATTGGAGATCTTCTGCCATTCTTCTACGTGCTTTCGGAGGCCCTCCTGAATTACTCTGAATGTTAAGTACATCTTGCGAAAATGCTTAAGATTTTATGTGCAGTTGGAAGTTGACTGGCAACATCCATCCCATTGGTGCATTGGTCGCTGTCTGGTTGTATTGAGATGAGCTTATTCTACATAGATTGGTAGATGTTTCCTCTGTGTCCAAGTGAATGTCACATGACCTCACGATGAATCACAACGAGTTAAAACAAACCCATCTGTTGTTCACTAATTTACCCTCAGTGCCCCAGCTATGGTGAAGATATAACCTCTTTTTATTAGTATGGCTATGCAATATTTTTATTTAGCTACTTAATCTGAGACATCTGAGTGTATCTTTTACATCAATGTCATTCAGGTTTTCATGATCAAATGTAGAAATGGCTTCAGAGTTTTCCTTGAGTGTAGATTTGGTAAATTTCTACTAGCTAGCCCCACTGTTTTGTCTCTCACTGCAGTGTAGCTGCCAGTAAGCAGCGGACTGGCTCTGGGTTAGTTTCATCAAGTTCACCCCCTCAGCACCTTGGTCAAAAAGGCGCAGCAGCGCTTATACTTTTTGAGGGGGCTGAAGAAGGCCGTCTGTCTTCCAAGATCCTTGTGAACTTCTACCGCTGCCCTGTAAACCACCCAGCATGTCACTGGTGCCCAGCTCCCAGCCGTCGTGGACCTCCAGCGCAAGTGGTGTCTTCGCAGGGCGTGTGGCATCATCAGAGTCCCTTCACGTCCATGCCACAAACTGTTTGCCCTCCTCCCATCAGGGAGGCGGTACAGGTCTCTTTGTTCCCACACCAGCAGGCTCAGGAACAGTTTCTATCCATCTACTGTAACCCTGCTGAACTCTGTCACCCAACACTAACCATACCCACCCGCCCACCACTTAGTACTGCCTCTCAGAGATCTTGTTACACTACTCTTTGTACTACTGGACTCTGACAAAGTCTGACATGGATGTTTTCAGTTGTTACATGTACCTTACACCTCCAATTTGCTCAAATGTACACAGTCAGAATTACCATTTGTACTTGCATTTGCCTCATCGCACAACTATTCATTCTCCACTTGTACATACATATACTTAATACTTGTACATTTTCTGCCCCCCCATATTTGCCTTAATTGTACATTTACAATTCCCATTTGCATTGTATTTGCCTTCAGTGCACATTGATACATTCCACTTGTAACATACACTATATTTAATACTTGTACATTTCCTGCCCTCTTCTATTTGTTCTTCTGGTTAGATGCTAACTGCATTTCATTGTACTGTACTCGTACTGTTCAAAGACAAAGTTGAAACTATTCTAATCTAATCATTCCCAGTGGTTGTGATTGGTGGAGGGGTTTTCTTCCCGCTGGTCCAAGGATTGGCTACACCGGTTCTTTCTATTTCTCACCAATCTGCAGGAGGTCAGAGCTAGTGATCAAAGATAGCTTTCGGTGGCTACCTGGGGCAAGCGCTGGGAGTGCCCATTCTCAGTCCCCTTCTCTCGTTTGGCTCTGTTGGTGTTGGAGGAGGGGTGTTCTTGTACTACATAGCTTGGTTGCAGATGTGCTGGATTTCCTGCAAGAGTTTGGGGTTTTTCCCCGTCACTGCTATTGTCTGGCAGCCATCTCGCCATGCCATGTGGAAATTGTTGTGGCAATGTCTGGTCACGCTTCGACACACTTAGTGCGGCCCCATTCGAGCAAACCTGGTGTGATTTTATCGTGTAGATAGCACCGTTTTGGGCCCTGACTTCAGCCTAGCACATTGGTGGCCCCATGCACTTTCGATCCACATTGTCTGGACTGGACCGGGGGGGGTCTTTGGCAGAACACCTTCCAAGCGACTTCAGTCCTTCCGGGCATTTCTGTGGCTTACAGTAGCAAGGCTCAGGTACCGCCTCCTGGGAAGCAAACTGGGCGCTCTTGTTGATCTGACTGTGGCTGAGATTAGCAGGATGGCCATGTGTATCTGCCACGTGTCTCTGTGTGCTTCTAAATGAGGTCTCAAACCTCTCAGTGGATGTCAGAGCAAAAAACCAAGCCATAAACTCCAAGGAACTCTTTGTAGAAAGAAATGTGTCACGGCATATCAGATCTGGGGAATTTTATTTTAAAAAGCTAAAGCATTGAAAGTGAAAGAACTTTGGAACAGCCAAGACTCTTCATGGCGAACCTGCCAGAAGGACAAACATCTCTGCAGCACCCCATCGATCAGGCCATTATGGTAGAGAATTTAAATGGAGGCTACTACTGGGTGAAAGGCACACAACACATCTCTAGTTGAAATGGAACTAAAATCAGACTATGAGGCCTGAATGACCAGCGCTGGCGAAAACAAGGTATGTTTTTTTTCTTGGATAAGCGTGGTGGTCGGAGTTGAGGGAAGGATGAACTGAGAGGTCCTTGATCAAAACCTGGTCCAGAGCGCACTGGACCTCAAACTTGGGTGAAGATTCATCTTTCAGCACGACAATGACCCAAAGCACACAGCCTAGACAATGTTGTGGTTGCTTAAGGACAAGTGTGTGAATATCCTTGAGTGGCCCAGCCAAAGCCTGCACTTGACTGAATGTCCCAGCTCACTGACGATCCCCATCCAATCGGACTGAGTTTGAGAGGATTTACAAGAAAAAAATGGAAGGAACTGTCCAAATCTAGCTTTGTAAATCTGGGGAATTGTGTGAAGATTGAAAGCAGGGGTACGGTGTGTAGATTGTGAGAAGAATGTGTAAGGCCAGAGAATGTTATCTGGTGTACTCTGTAAGTCAGCACAGCGATGTGTGTGTGTGCATGAGTTCATTGCACATTCATGGCTGCGTGTGTGTGTGACCCTGAGAACTTGGCAGTGTGGGGTGTTCCTGGAGTGAGGGGTCTTGAGACAATCTACTAAAGTCCCGATCCCCTTTCAGCCCATACACAATTCTACATCCAGCCCTTGGCTCTGTGCCTCATAGCTCCACAGTTAGTGTGTCTATATCAAACCCATATTGTTTCAATGCATATCATTTGTCAGTATTCAGTGATGTTAGCGAATATTTGTCAGAAAACGTAAGTGGTTAAAAAGAATGAAATACTCAAATGTGTGAGAAAGAAATATGACGAATGGAGCAAAGTAAAAATAAAATAAAAATTGTTTTGTCTTGACTTAAAGCATTACCCGTGATTCTTTTTCTTCACTTCAACATTTCTGACTGATTAGCCCTAATGAAAAATATATCAACCACATCCAAAAACGAAAATTTACTATAATTGTGTATCACATTTCCTGCTTCTGATGGATTATTTTGCTGCCGTAGGAAACTGGCTCAAATGAAGATATGACAGCAGTCTGCACATGGCATGGTTGTGTTATGTTATTACACCGCCAGTAGAGTGGCAGACAGTCAATGGGGATATTGATAGTGTCTCAGTGGCATGATTCTGTTAATGTGACAAACAAACAACCATTTCCTCACTGCACTCCCAAACATCACTTTGGCCACAATCATCCAGAGGCATCAGAGACATCCTCAGTGCACTCTTCAGTCTTCCGGCCTGGCAACGGCACTGATGGATAATGGATCGTATGACATCGTCTCCATCCCAAATGAAGCCCCGTTGCCTTCATACCAGAACACTGCAATATGATGGACCACTAAAGAGGACTTGAGGACTAGAGGAAAACCCCCATAGACATTCATTAAAACATGTGGCCTTGGGTAAAGCATGAGAAATGCCTGGAAAAAAAATAGAGCTTTAAAAGAAATTCACTAATACACAAGTTGCCTACATGAGACAGATTCTGCATGGCCACTGAGCACCCAGGGTCCAATTTGATCACCAGCAGACTTTCACCATCCACCATGCTCTGACAACTCCTCTGTCCTCCTGCCATGACCTCACCTCTTCTGGGGATGCAGCGTTCAGTGTCTTCGCCTCTATCGGTCATCATAAACTGCTTGTTAGATTTTTGCTCTTCAAGCACTCTGAGGTTCTATGAAAAGTGATATAGAAGTTCAACAGGCATTATTATAATGTACTTACTACAGGCACTTTAGTTGTGTATGTCTCTCACTGTTCCATCCCCGGAACTAATGGGAAACGTCACCGTGGATTTAAAGCAGAAAGGCCACATAGATCATCATGTCACCAGACAGAGAGGGCTCTAGAACATTATAACCGGGACAGAGAGCATTATAACCAGGACAGAGAGCATTATAACTGGGACAGAGAGATTTATAACCAGTACAGAGAGCATTATAACCAGGACAGAGAGCATTTTAATCAGGACAGAAAGCATTATAACTGGGACAGAGAGCATTATAACCAGGACAGAAAGCATTATAACCAGGACAGAGAGCATTATAACTGGGACAGAGAGCATTATAACCAGGACAGAGAGCATTATAACCAGGACAGAGAGCATTTTAACCAGGACAGAAAGCATTATAACTGGGACAGAGAGCATTATAACCAGGACAGAGAGCATTATAACTGGGACAGAGAGCATTATAACCAGGACAGAGAGCATTATAACCAGGACAGAGAGCATTTTAACCAGGACAGAAAGCATTATAATCGGGACAGAGAGCATTATAACCAGGACAGAGACAATTATAACCAGGACAAAGAGCATTATAACCTGGACAGAGAGCATTATAACCGGGACAGAGAAAATTATAACCAGGACAAAGCATTATAACCTGGACAGAGAGCATTATAACCGGGACAGAGAAAATTATAACCAGGACAAAGAGCATTATAACCAGGACAGAGAGCATTATAACCGGGGCCGAGAGCATTATAACCAGGACAGAGAGCATTATAACCAGGACAGAGGGACTGACATAAAGTTTCTTCCACCCCAGATCGACTAACTACTTATCTGCCCAGCACTCTGTGATCTGCATCATCTTGGACACTAAACACACCCACCCCAGCCCATTCACACATACTTGCCTGGCACACAGATACTCGGACACACACACAGACTCTCACTCACACACTCACACTTATACTCACACAATGAACGCACACACACCCACACACCTATTTAGCCACACACATACACACATTCAGTATGTCGTCGTGACGAGCGCTGCTGAACACCATTCTCCCCGTGTGTTTCTATCCAGTGTTACATGGGCTGGTATTAACACATCTGTATTTATACATTCACACTCCCTTTTCGGTTGCTGGTTTCATTCGCTTCTTTAAAATGCGCGTGTACTCCGTACTCCTTGCCCTCGCTGTTTCGGGACCGAAACGCAAGCATTTAGTTGTCGTCGGTGACAACCTTACCAACAAACACTGGCATTTGTGTGCTGGTGACTGAAGTCACACGGCTTGAGCTCTTCATCTCAGCGCTCATGAAGGGTTAAGAAACATACCTGCCGGCAGTCCTGGAGCCACCCTGTCAGGAGGGTTGGGGCTTTACAGAGACAGCCACATCAGCAGTGTGTGTGTGTGTGTGTGTGTGTGTCTGTCTGTGCCTTTCCATCTGTCTCTCTCTCTCTTGTGTGCGTGCGCGCGTGTGTGTGTCTGTGTAAATGATGTGCCTCTTTGTGTGTTTGTGTGTGTGTGTGTGTGTGTATATATGTGGGTGTGTGCGTGAGTCTGTGTGTCTAAGTCTGTGTTTGTGTGTACGTGCGTGTGCTCGTGTCTAAGCACTGATTGATGTAGCTCTGGCTTTTTCAGCCCTTTGGCATAGGTGGAACAGGTGTGACTCTGCCACAGAGATTTTAGACAAGCCATATCATGGTACAATGAGGTCATTGTGGAACACGCACATTCCTTATGCAGCTATAGCCTCCGACTTTTACGTGGCTGGAGGTGGCCATCTGCGCGCGCGTGTCCACGGTGAGGACGATTTTAACGATTTTAACAGTGTGAGCGGGATGCGGGGCTCGTCAGGTGTGTTTGTCCGCACACTCTAACAGACAGCCCTTCAGACTGACAGGTACACACACACACAACAAGACCCTCTGTTCAAAATCCACATCGTTTTGTGGCCTGTGCGTACAGGAGCTCAGCACAACGTACAGTTTAATGACTTTGGAACATGTCACCGCCTGGTCTGAAGAGCTATTCCTTATCCCGGTCGGCAATGTGAGGCTCCTGATTGAACATGCACTGCACCGCTCCAATATTCAACGTGTGGTTTCCTCGTATGAAGTCATCTCTCTGAGTCAGCGTCTGTACCAAGTACAGCTGGGTTTGTTTGAATCCACATGTTGTGTCGTTCAATCTCAAACTGCGCACCTCTGTTTATCCTGAACTATTAGGCAGTGGATCTATCAATCTTCCTCTCTCTGTCTTTCTCTCTGTCTCTCTCACTGTCTTACTCTCTCTTTCTTACTCTTGCTTTCTGTCACTTTGTCAGTTTCTCGTTTCCTCACCGAAACATTGTCCGGGATGTGTGTGTGTGTTTGTGTGTGTGTGTGTGTGTGTGTGTGTAGGTGTGTGTGCGTATGTGTGTGTGTGTGTGTGTGTGTGGTTCTGTATCCAGGGTTGGGCATCTGGACCAGGTCCCTTAGCTGTTTTATACCGTAGTTTAACCAGCCTTGACTTGCTGTGTGGTAACATGTCTACACTGAGTGGATGACTGGGAGGATGTGTGTGCATGTGTGTGTGTGTGTGTGTGTGCGCGTGTGTGTATCCGTGTGTATCAGTGCGCTGGAGCTTGGGGCTGACTGCTGGGCCATGCTTGAAAGACTTCTGGCATGTGCTGGTGCCTGCATTTCTCACCCCTGACTGGAAGCATATGCTGCCGCACAATCGGGCCAGTGTTAGCGTTTGGGTCCCAGGCAGCTTCCTCCACATCTGGCAGTGCTTGGCCCTCCTTCCAGGTGAATCACGACCCTGGGGAGGGTGGCTCTCAGTCAGGCCCACTCACCCCCCCCCCCCCCCCGCCCCCTTCAGCCCCGGCTTCAGCCTGCCTCCCAGCCCGGGCATCTGGAACCTTCTGGATACGTGTCACACTTAAAGCACCGTCTCCCACATGCTTTTCCAATCACCCCCCCACACACTATTCAACCATGCCCTCCTTGCCCCTCTCCACCCAAACCCTGTCCCTCTTCTTCTCACTAGTCACTTCTAGTGACGTGGTTTATCCAGCCTTGGATGAAGGGTGTGTGTGTGTGTGTGTGTGTGTGAGGTGGAGTTGTCTTTGTGTGTGTGTGTGTGTGTGTAGAGTGTGATAGGGGGATTTCTCTGTGACCCTTAAACAGGAATGTCATGGGCAGGCTGGGTAATTATGTCCCCATGCCTGATGGGAAATGTGTGTGTGTCTGTGTGTGTTTGTGTATGACTAGGCCAACCAATGGGATTTGTGTGTGTCAGCGCTGATTGATTTTGACACAAACAGATGTATATGGGTAGGAAACATGCCTGTGTGTCTATGTGGAATCTACCCGTTCTGATCATTAAAACTGAAAATCAACATCTTGCACTTATTAACGACCGAGTCCCAGAGGAGATTTCAAGTAGCTCGGAGACACAGCGCTGATCCTGTACACACATGTGTATCTTTGTCTGACATAAATCTGTGTCCCTGTCCATAAATACTGCTCACCTATTGTCCATTGTCAGTTAGCCTAATACTATTCTGGTGACTTTCGTTTCAATGTATTCAATGTGCTTTCGGGTATATGGTACATTGTCAGTTAGCTTCTAAACTTAGGTTCTAAAACACACACCTGTGAAACTACATTTTTTTTGCGTGTTTTAGAATAATATTTAAATTGAGATCATGAATGAATAATATATACATTTTTCCTCTCACCAGTTTGTAAACACACATTAGTTGTGTGGGTCGAGCGGACAGACACAGAGCATTTCTCTTCCTGCTCTTCACAAAGGAATGTCGCTGCTAAGGTCTCACATTTCACTAAAGAGGCAGAAATGGAGAGAGTGAGAAAGACAGGGAAGAGAGAGAGAGAGATAGAGAGAGAGAATGAAAGGAACAGGTCACCCTAATGGTTGAGGCTCATGTTGTCTGTGAGCGAATGAGATAACGTGTCACACTTGTTTTGTTTAAATATTGAACAGCTTTAAAGCTGTGTGGCGTGTGTGTGTTTGTGTGCGTCGACCAGCCAGCGGTTAGTGGATCATCTGGAGGCCTAACGAAGGCAGGTCTTTGATTAGCTGTGACTGTCTCTCTCTCTGACACACACCACTGTGGTGATTATTACTGTCTTTGATAGGGCCTGCCTGCCTACCTCAGACTTCATTTTAAGAGAGAAAACACTCATTATATTACAGTGACTGTTTCTGGCTGTTGGTGCTGTTTTGGGGCCATGGCTGACAGGGCAGAAAGCTGGGCTGGGCTGGGTCTCTCATTTTACTGACTTGGACTGGAATGTTTTTTTTTTCCAGTTTGGACCATATTCCCTATGCCAGGTGTGGTAAAGCTACGGCCTGCAATTCAATTAAATCCATTTGAGTTTATCTACAACAAGATTGAAATTATATAGAAATGATAGATTGTGAAAGAAATGCTTAATTGATTCTGACAATAAATCAGACACCAAAAAAAAACACGTCCCTTTGAATCGCTTCATCTTACTGTGGCCCTAAAGCCAAGACGTTTCCTATCCTCTGCCACCACATTTGAATTTATTTACAATTGCCATTTAGCAGGTTTTTCTATATAATTAGTTTTTCTCCATTTACTTTAAACTGTTAATTAATTATTATGTTTCTTTAAAATATTATTTATTTGCTGTATAAGCACTGCAATGTGCATAGTAGGTTACATGTGAATATTTCAAATTGCTTCTGGTGGGAAAACAATGTTCTCAGATCAGGCTGTACATGTGAGCAGTTTTGTGACAGCTTGGTTTAATGTTAAAAGAGGCATGGTCATTCAGAAAAGAACCAAATGCTCACTCTTTAGTATGGTGGTGAATTTGATTGTATTGTGCTGATTTGCTTCCAAAGATCCTGGAAACCTTGTTGGGGTATATGGTAATATGGATGTTGACAAGCACCCTGAGATTTTAGAGCAAAATTGGGTGTCACAGTTTAAGAAAGGCAGGACACGAGGCACAGAACCAGAGTGAGGAAACATCATTTCAATGGTCTCAGTAAAACAAAAACAACAGTTCATGGTGTGTCTCTCTCAAGGAGACCCACCATGAGATGCCCCAATTAGAGGCAATGCGGGAAAGCTGCCTCTAATTGGGGACAAATGGCAACACCTAGAGGCACCTCTGTGGTGAGGCCCTGACTGTGGCCCCCAAGTGCATAGACATGCATAGAGGCCCCCAACAGGTCCCGCATTCGCCTCCCATAACAGTCAGAACGCATAAGGCCTGAGGTTCAGGACAGACAAAAACTTGGCTGGCTACAACCCTACGTAGCTACGTAATAGGAAGCCCAAAATAAAACGGTCCTGGTGGATATTAGGATTTGTTGAGGATAGGCAAACACTTCGCTGGCTACATGATTCTCTGGTCATTTCACTTCACAAAAAAGTCAGTTATCCTTAGTGATGGCCATTCGAGGGTTCATTACCGTTCTTCTAGCAGCAGGATATTATGCTATGCTAACTCAGATTTTCTTTTTCAAAATAAAAGCTATCATTGAAATATATAAGTTAATATACATGACATAAGTATTTGAAACATCAGAAAATCAGAACTTAATATTAACTTATATACCTTTGTTTGCATTTACAGAGATCATACGTTTCCTGCAGCAGGGATTTTGGCCCACTCCTCCATATAGACCTTCTCCAGATCCTTCAGGTTTCGGGGCTATCGCTGGGCAATATAGACTTTCAGCTGCCTCCAAAGATTTTATATTGGGTTCAGGTCTGGAGACTAGCTAGGCCACTCCAGGACCTTGAGATGCTTCTTGTGGAGCCACTCCTTAGTTGCCCTGGCTGTGTGTTTCAGGTTGTTGTTATGCTGGAAGACCCAGCCACGATCCATCTTCAATGCTCTTACTGAGGGAAGGAGGTTGTTGGCCAAAATCTCGCGATACATGGCCCCATCCATCCTCTCCCCAATACGGTGCAGTCGTCCTGTCCCCTTTGCAGAAAAGCATCCCCAAAGAATGATGTTTCCATTTTATAATAATTGCACCAACAGTTGTTGCCTTCCCACCAAGCTGCTTGCCTATTGTCCTGTAGCCCATCCCAGCCTTGTGCAGGCCTACAATTTTATCCCTGATGTCCTTACACAGCTCTCTGGTCTTGGCCATTGTGGAGAGGTTGGAGTCTGTTTGATTGAGTGTGTGGACAGGTGTCTTTTATACAGGTAACGAGTTCAAACAGGTGCAGTTAATACAGGTAATGAGTGAAGAACAGGTGGGCTTCTTAAAGAAAAATAGATGTGAGAGCCGGAATTCTTACTGGTTGGTAGATGATCAAATACTTATGTCATGCAATAAAATGCTAATTAATTATTTAAAAATCATACAATGTGATTTTCTGGATTTTTGTTTTAGATTCCGTCTCTCACAGTTGAAGTGTACCTATGATAAAAATGACAGACCTCTAGATGCTTTGTAAGTAGGAAAACCTGCAAAATCGGCAGTGTATCAAATACTTGTTCTCCCCACTGTAGCTCTCCACGGGAAGTAGGGGCGTAGTAAGCCTCACCACCTCCTGCCTGACGAGATACTGAAAGCTTTTTGGCAGCTAGTAGCGCTGACCATAAGCATACTGGTAAATACCATATACAAGGGCACTTCGGGGTTACTCAGTGCAGGGCAGAATTCTCCTGTTGGTACAGTAACAGAAGGTCGGGAACCACTGAGTTAGGTGACCAAGAACCCCATGGTCACTCAGACATAGCTCCAGAGTTCCTGTGCGGAGAACATTCTAGAGGGACAACCATCTCCGCAGCACTCCACCAGTCAGGCCTTGATGGCAGTGACCAGACGAAAGCCACGCTACAGAAAAAGGCACACGACAGCCATTTTGGACTAAGGCTGTAAAGTAAGAAAATTTGGAAAAAGTGAAGGGTATCTGAATACTTTCCAAATACTGTGCTGTATGTGTTTCAGGCGGCAGACATGCACCCAGCTCTCTCAAACCCACCAGTTATCTGAGCGGTGGGACCACAATGTTTCACAAACACTTGATCAACACCATGAAATATTTAGAAGGGAGTGGGATGTTGCCTGAGGAAACGCAGCATTACAGCAGCCTGCAGTGACTCTTGGGGAGGGTATGGGGAATCATGCAAACAGTGCGTAATGGCATAGTTGTACTTTGGTATACAGCAGGTCTAACACACAGCATATTTCTTTCACACATATAAGTGTTAGTTTAGTGAAGTATGGGACAGACTGGATGTGACCTTTTACATGCATCGTGTCATTACTAAATGTGTTATTCATGGGTATTTTTTTTCATTAAATATTTGCAGAAGCATTTGATTAATACAATATTATTCAGTTGTCTTTATTTTTTAGACATGACCTCTGCGGTGCTCTGTGGGATGATGACTCAATATTTACTAGATGTAGGGAATGTGATTTCATTGGTCCCTTAACGTGTCTCAAGCATTACATTAAGTGGAGTTAGCTTATCCCAAAGCAGGTTAGTTCTGGAGGATATTTTGCCATAGTTACGTACCTGGCTATACAAGGTTGAAGCAAATGTATGATACTTTTTATTAGAAGTTTGAACTCAGTGTTGATAAAAGTTACCTTGTTAACTCCATCTCGCATCCTACTCTACATGCCAGGTCTCTAATCTTGGTTTTTTCTCCTCTTTTGTCAAACATTGAGGGGTATTTCACAGAATATGCCCACAGCTTGCAGTGTGCAATGTAAGTTGAAGCTCATTTGTGACAAAAGACACACACACACACACACACACAGCAGACTTTAATTGCAAACTGCTTGTGTCCCAACATGTTGGCCCCTCTGCCAATTAATTTATTATTGAAATGAGGACAGAGGGTGCGAGCAATAGACAACTGAGATCTTACCGGACACACAATGGAAAGACGATAACTTCTCTGATCTTTTTGTCAGTGAAACCAAATGGACATTTTCTGCATACAAACTGTAGAGATGATGCATTCGTATACAGGAATCAATCTTGACATAATGTTTTCCTATAATCTTACAAAACTCAGTTTTCTCTTCCTTGGGAAAATATACAGGCATGCGTAATGACATGAAGAGTACAGAAATGAAATGGTACAGACTCCAAAGCCAACCTGGGATGAGCCCCAAAGGCTGTGCAGTTTTGTTTTTATCAAATGTACTGCTTGTCATTCAGCAAAGGCCATAGCTGTGGGAAGTAGGGATTCTGGGGGGGCTCCAGACCGTTTTAGCCTCAGAACCCCCTGACGAGATTCTGAAAATCACCTAAAGCTTTGCATTTTCTGTTCTTAATGCTACCGGTGTGCTTCTTTCGCAAGTCAATCTGCCAGGACAGATGCGCTGCCCTCATGAAACAAGCATGTTGTACTACTGGGATTTCTGTTCACCACCCTGTGTGTCTGAGGGGTCAGGGGGATTGTGGCTTCAACATGCAAACATGGCGCTTCAGGAATGTCCTCCGAAAAACTAGATTTCTATTACTGGAACACTCTGGATACTCTGGCTAACAGACATTGTAGCTTTGGACTTCATGGACGTATGTGCATGTTATATGAAAGGTTATCAAGCTTGCGTGAGTGGGCATCGGCACACCTGCGTCTTTACTATATTTTTCCTAAAGTAGAGTTTTTGGAATGTCTCCAGTCTCTCCTCAGTCTTATCTCCATCTCCATTATTTTTCCAGGCACACCACTTTCCTCTTTTTCACAAACTAGCTACCGAAGTTATTTTTTGCAGTTTAATTTGATTGGTCAGTTTCGGCTTGATGCGGGAAACTTGATTCGTGTAACTGAGTAACTGAGTGAACAACAATTAGGGTAACCCATTTACACAGCTTTTATTAAGATCTCTCTTTAAAGGTTATTTCTGAAAACGTTTTACCTGTGTATAGCCTCAACTGCATAACTATTGCAAAGACTTGCCAGGTTGTTAGCTAGGTTTAGTAAAAGCAGGCCGAATGCAGTTGAAAAGAAAACATTTTATATATTTTTTTTTCTTAATCAGGAAATATCTTCTCTGTTTCATCAACAAGATCTCATAGTCTCTTGTCAGTATTTCCTCTGCATGTATTCAAACTCAAGATTCACCTACTTTTGTGATTAGCAGTTTGTTTTTAAACCTCATTTTGGGGCAGGATGTATTACATGTTGCTTGTATGTGGATAATCTAGAAGTTGAATCCCTGTCATATCTCAGTCATTTATTTAAAATCAGTGGTTTTAATGACAAGGGGCACAAATGACCAAATACCTGGCATAGTGTACAATTTTCAGAGAATCTGAATGAGATTTTTGACTCGAAAGCAGAACAACTACAGGTTAAAAATCATCTTTAAATGTCATGGACTGCATCAATTTGAATGTCATAAGCTATTATCCCTTCTGTACAATCATACACGTTTTACTCACCAGGATACTCATGAAAGTAAGTACTTTTAACCCCTTGATTTCCAACATTATCTCTAACTTAATGCTGTCCAAAATCTGTTCGCATGTGCATATGTTTAAGGTTCACATTCCACATTCTCACCTCTTTCAAACATGTGACAACTGGAACTTTCACCCAGTGATGTTTGTCCATAAACAGGCCACAGCACCACAGCCCGTAGGTGTCACTTATAGGCCCTCCGGCAAGCCTCCCTCAGCCCCTACATGCCCTAACACAGCCCTGACACACACAGCCCTATTGCCCTGCTCCATGCTGGATGTCTCAAAGTGTCTGTGAGTGTAGTGTGTCTGTGTGGGTGGATGTTTGTGTGTGTGTGTGTGTGTGTGTGTGTGTGTGTGAATACGTGTGACTTACTGTGAGAGTGACTGTGAGTCAGAACATGTTCAATGCGTGTTGGGAAGATGGTGGGTATAAACAGAATCTCCCAGTAGTTATATTTTGACGGTAATAGTGAAAAGTATTTTTCTGCAACGTCATCAGTTTAAAAATGTTAATACAGGAACCATCTTTATGTGTGTGTATGTGTGTGTGTGATTGTGTGCACATGTGTTTCAGCACAGGGTCACAGGGTGGACACAGGGGGAGACAAACCCACCCCTGAGAGTTAGATAGATCCAGAGCCACCTGAGTGAATGTTTGTGTTGGACTTAATGACACCTAAACACAGCCAGGACACGCACAGACCCAGACCAGACTCCAGGCCCTCCTCTCTTTAATCTGTCTCCTCTCCATTCCCCCTGTTAACAGAGCCGAACCCAACCCGGGGCCAGGGGAGGTCACAATGTGTCACTGCAGGGCCTCAGTGCTGCGTGTCTACCACTGTCTGTGAGGCTACAGTACAGGAAGCTGCTCAAAAGACTGGTTTATTTTTTACTGAGCTGAGATAAATGTAAAATAAATGTACTGTAAGACAAATTTACTCTTTAGATTTGTGTTAATCATTTAAAGGATCAGTTTGGGTTGACTTGATTTAAAGTTGTGGTGTTCTTATATTAGCAGTAACACTTAATAATAAGCAAGTATTTGTAAAGGTGATGTAATTCATAATTCTATGGTTATTTTATCATTCGTAAATACATTTCAAATGAAGTATTTAGACAGTTATGTTCCATTGGTCAAGAAAGTACAATGTCATGTGAGTGAGGCGGCCTGCCTCTGCTAAATTGTGATGCGCCGCGACAGAAAAACAGAATATATTTCAGAATAGTTCTTTCCCCACGCTGAGCACAGTTTCATCGCGCGCAGTTTACTACCGCATGAGCATCAGAGCCGAGCAACAACGTACTGCACCCAACGTTCGGAATATCAAGCCTTGGAGTACAAACCTGCTGTATTTGTACACGCGCAGGTTTGTGAACTGTCAGCAAGTGGCTGTCACATTGATATAAACCAGGTAGCCATTGTCTGAGTGACAACTGTCACGACTCGATAGCTAAAATCGGATACAATAGATTAGCGTCATGCTTGAATCATAAGAGATTTGGCAGCAATAATAAGACCTCTGGTTTTCATATTTTGCCTTCAAAATGTGTCTGCCATGAAATGTTATATACATTTGGCAGCAACAATGAGATTTCGTATTTCTGTCTGCAAAACAAAATTACTATTTAAATAATACTTTACATAAGTTAAATAATATTATAAGGTGGAGCACACTGAGAAATGGTTAGAGCTTAAGTAAGTTAATGTAGAGGAAGTAAGCGGAGCCGGCCAAGAAGAGTGAACGTCTCTTACTGAGTGAGTGAGTGAGTGAGTGAGTGGGTGAGTGAGTAACTGACTGACTGAAAAGCGGATTTGTGAACTATAGGTCCCGAGTTTGTGTCTCCTCGCAGGCGAAGCGAAGTACGCGTTATGAATTATTCCATATAGACGAAACCTTCGCTGGCTAAAACTGTTAGTATCTGCATTATAGTAAGCCTGAAATAAAACAGTTTATGGTCATATTGTGACTGTTTCTGGTAGATTTTCAAAGTATGCATCCGTGCATGTGTTTTGGGTCAGGATAGACAAACACATTTGCTGGCTACAACAGTAAGCCTTAACTGAAACTGTATACGGTTATATTGCGACTGTTTCTGGCTTGGAAAAGTTCATCTTCAGTCTCGCTTGCAATTGCTCAATTCTTATGATTATTCCTTGGAAGTTAGTAGATACTAGTAAGCCTATTACTGGCTAATAAGCTGTTAAAACGGCCAGTGGCAGAAGCAATACAGTTCATAGACGCTATGGTGGAGGTAAATGGAGTCTAGCAACTGCTGAAATGTGTAATGTCGTGGCGCAATGGTTAAAGACAGTGCCTCTCTTGTGGAAGACCTAAGTTCAAATCTATTGAGAGCCACAACATTTATTTATTATTTCTGGTAGATTCCACAATTCTCTCATCTTTTCACTTGATGAAAAAGTTAGTTATCATCACCTTTATTGATAGGTATTGTGCAAATGTCATTCACGAATGAAAGAATAAAGTACGTTGTTTTGCCATGAAAGAAAAAACATGTTCTTATGCCATGAAATGAAATAGCTTTGGCAGACTCGCTAGCAATTGCTCAATTCTTATGACTATTCCAGTAAGTTAATAGATACCGGTAAAGCTTATTACTGGCTAATAAGCTGTTAAAACGGCCAGTGGCAAACGTCATACATAGAGGTTATTTTTGGTTGAGGTAAACTTAGTAAGAAATGTTAGTCAGTTTAACTGTATCAGTGTCATTCACGAATGGCCGATTAACTGTTAAAACGACCAGTGGCAAAAGAGGATTTGTTCAGGATAGAAACAAGAGGCTATACTGACACCCGGCAGATGTACAGCTCTGTGTTGTAGTGGTTAATGACACAGCCTTTCACGTGGGCGACCCGGGTTTGAATCTCGCGAGGGCAGCACTTGCAATTGCGGGCCGGCTGAACTAGGCTTGCCTGGTTTCTTGTTATGTTATTGTTGTTAATTTGCTTGTGCTCATTAGCTTTGGAGTGGGATTGTGTTATGAATCCAACCACACTATATTGTCCATTCCCCCACTGTAATGTACAAGGGATACTGTTTGTGGAAAAACTATTCGGTGCCGCAGTGAATGTATTGTACGAAACACTCAGGAGTTTGCAAAATTACAAATATAATGTAAAATAATGGGGCACTGTGTGCTACATCCAGCAAAACTACATTTTATACCGTTCTTTAACCCTGAATGCAACAAACAGTAATATATTGTACATTAAATCCTCTTAGTTAGTAGCTAGTGGCTTTAATTTGGAGTCTGGGAGGTGATTCATGAACAGTTTTATAGAATGATTCAAAGATCATTATACTTAGTTTATTATTAGGGAATGATGTTAAGACAGTATTGTCAAATAATGTTAGGAAGTGAAGTTGACAAGAGAGACTGCTGTCCAGGAAGGACGTTGTAGCATTTCATTCATCAAGCCTTTAGTGCTGGTGATGCCGCCATGTCGGCCCGCAACCCCCCACTGTTGGGAAAGAAAGTAGGGGAAACACTGTAAGTGCTTGCCATATATTTAGCCAATGTTTACATCAATCTGTTAACTGTTTATGCACTTACATATGTTTATGAATAGTTAAAACTCAAATAGGTTTTATGTTTGTAACAACTACTGCTTTGAAAATATGCAAGTTAAATGCAAATCATTTTTATTTGACAAAACATTCTTGCCATTTCCATGAACAATATAAACAGTAAAACTAAAATTAAATAAATAAGTTAAAGCATCCATATTTAATCAATACTCTGCACAAACTAGTAACACCTGTTAACCAGAATAGTGTTGTTCTCCCTAAAGAGCCTGTGAGGGCACGTTCTGGACAATCGATATCACAATGCAACTCAAGGTGAGGAGTTGATAATTATGTTACCCAGTGGTCGGCAGGAAGCCAAATGGGACAAATACAAACCCGTTTCCAAAAAAGTTGGGACACTGTACAAATTGTGAGTAAAAAAGGAATTGTATAATTTACAAATCTCATAAACTTATATTTAATTCACAATAGAATATAGATAACATATCGAATGTGTTATGTCATGCCAAATATTGTCTCTTTTTGGATTTCATGAGAGCTACACATTTCCAAAAAGTTGGGACAGGTAGCAATAAGAGGCCGGAAAAGTCAAATGTACAGATTAGGGAACAGCTGGAGGACCAATTTGCAACTTAATATGTCAATTGGCAACATGACTGGGTATAAAAAGAGCCTCTCAGAGTGGCAGTGTCTCTCAGAAGTCAAGATGGGCAGAGGATCACCAATTCCCCCAATGCTGCGGCGAAAAATAGTGGAACAATATCAGAAAGGAGTTTCTCAGAGAAGAGTTTGAAGTTATCATCATCTACAGTGCATAATATCATCCAAAGATTCAGAGAATCTGGAACAATCAAGGCCGGAAAACCATACTGGATGCTTGTGATCTTCGGGCCCTCAGACGGCACTGCATCACATACAGGAATGATACTGTAATGGAAATCACAACATGGGCTCAGGAATACTTCCAGAAAACATTGTCGGTTAACACAATCCACCGTACCATTCGCCATTGCCGGCTAAAACTCTAGAGGTCAAAAAAGAAGCCGTATCTAAACAGGATTCAGAAGCGCAGGCGTTTTCTCTGGGCCAAGGATAATTTAAAATGGACTGTGGCAAAGTGGAAAAGTGTTCTGTGGTCAGACAAATCAAAATTTGAAGTTCATTTTGGAAAACTGGGACGCCATATCATCCGGACTAAAGAGGACAAGGACAACCCAAGTTGTTATCAGCGCCTGCATCTCTGATGGTATGGGGTTGCATGAGTGCGTGTGGCATGGGCAGCCTAGACATCTGGAAAGGCACCATCAATGCTGACAGTTATATCCAAGTTCTAGAACAACATATGCTCCCATGCAGATGTCGTCTCTTTCAGGGAAGACCTTGCATTTTCCAACATGACAATGCCGGACCACATACTGCATCAATTACAATGTCATGGCTGCATAGAAGAAGGATCCGGGTACTGAAATGGCCAGCCTGCAGTCCAGATCTTTCACCCATAGAAAACATTTGGCGCATCATAAAGAGGAAGGTGCGACAAAGAAGACCTAAGACAGTTGAGCAACTAGAAGCCTGTATTAGACAAGAATGGGACAACATTCCTATTCATAAACTTGAGCAACTTGTCTCCTCAGTCCCCAGAAGTTTGCAGTCTGTTATAAAAAGAAGAGGGGATGCCACACAGTGGTAAACATGGCCTTGTCCCAACTTTTTTGAGATGTGTTGATGCCATGAAATTTAAAATCAACGTATTTTCCCCTTAAAGTGATTCATTTTCTCAATTTAAACATGTGATATGTCATCTATGTTTTATTCTGAATAAAATATTGACATTTGAAACTTCCAGATCATTGCATTCTGTTTTTATTCACAATTGTACAGTGTCCCAACTTTTTTGGAATCGGGTTTGTACATCTGGATGAGCATAAAGACGTGGCTAATTTTTCATAGTAACAGGTACAGTACTGCAACAAGCTCTCCAGTCCTCTCCACCCAAACAGGTAATAAAACCACCACTTCCACTGAATTCATCGTCCTCACCACCCAAACAGATAATGAAACCACCACTTCCACTGAATTCACCGTCCTCACCACCCAAACAAATAATGAAACCACCACTTCCACTGAATTCACCGTCCTCACCACCCAAACAGATAATGAAACCACCACTTCCACTGAATTCACCGTCCTCACCACCCAAACAGATAATGAAACCACCACTTCCACTGAATTCACCGTCCTCACCACCCAAACAGATAATGAAACCACCACTTCCACTGAATTCACCGTCCTCACCACCCAAACAGATAATGGAACCACCACTTCCACTGAATTCACCGTCCTCACCACCCAAACAGATAATGAAACCACCACTTCCACTGAATTCACCGTCCTCACCACCCAAACAGATAATGAAACCACCACTTCCACTGAATTCACCGTCCTCACCACCCAAACAGATAATGGAACCATCACTTCCACTGAATTCACCGTCCTCACCACCCAAACAGATAATGGAACCACCACTTCCACTGAATTCACCGTCCTCACCACCCAAACAGATAATGAAACCACCACTTCCACTGAATTCCCTGTCCTCTTCACCCGAATATGTCACGTCCTGGAACGGCAGACCTGCCGTGCCAGTGAGATCCAACGCCCTCCCTCCCTCATTTAGATCACTGACAACTGTTCCCTGTTATTGCCTCATCTGTCTTCCTGATTACTGTCCTTATTTAACACTACTGTTGTTTGCTCATTGGGGTTTAAGGCCAGGTGTTTCATAAAAGCACTTTGTGACAACTGCTGATGTAAAAAGGGCTTTATAAATACATTTGATTGATTGATTGATTTAAGTTCTTCCTTTCCCAGTGTATCTTGTCAGTCTGTTTGGTGTCAGCCGTATGTTTCTGTCTAGTTGTCTAGTGTTTATTTTGCGATATTTGAAGTTATTTTATTAAATGTCCTCCGTTCTCCCTGCGCTGGTGTCCTACCTCATCAACCATTACAAAATGGATAATAAAACCACCACTTACAAGGAATTTACAGTCCTCTCCACCCAAACTGATAATTGTTCACCCACTGTATGTCCGCAGCCTCTATACACACACACACTCACAGGTAAGAGCCTTCAGATGCAGAATGTCTAACAGAAAACATGAATGACCGGAATGACGCTGTGCCACCTTACCTCCACTAGCCTGAAATGTAGACCTTTTCATGAATTCATGAATTAATGGAATGACAGTCTAATCACAGTTGCTAGCAACAGCTCCTGAACTACGCCACTTTGCCTGCTGTACTTTATTATGGGACCATGTTGCCCAAGGTAGAGTGTGTCATTAATTGGTGGACTGTTGCGATGAAATTTACATAGCTTGTATTGCCAAGCAGTCCTGGTCATGGCAGGGAGTTGGAAGGCTGTCAGTGTCTTGGGTTTCTGTGCCTCCCCTGGTCCCGCTCACGGCACAGCTGTCAAAGGCCATCTCTCACAATCATATTCATCAGCGGTAGATTATACAGTACCTTTGTTGTCCACACACAAATGAAAGTATGCCACCTAGCAAGAATAAACCAAGGAGAAAGCAATGCTTGTGGGCCACCTGGGGTTCGCCTTGCAGTATGATCTCCAGCACTGGGCTGGTACTTTAGGGTCTCGCTGGCTGGTCTAAGCAGCTCTCCTCTCCGCCAATCTGCCGAAGCGCAGCACACACAACAGAGCGCAGGTTATCACGCACATCACACTCCTGAAACACGTCTGAAAAGATAGGATTGAATTTGGTCTGGTGTGTGAATTTGGCCAGGACGTTCGGGTAGTGAAAGTGGATTCATCGTGAAAACCTTTTCTGTTTCTGGGATGGAGCCACATTACACCACACAATGTTGAAAATAGGATTCCACAATGCTATCTAATTGGTTACCTTAGAAGCATTGGAAAAGTGCATTTCTAATAACCGGCAATTATTGTATAACATTGCAAGTGCCAACACTGATTGGTTATTACGCTTGACCAATGTGATATAACTGCTATATTACTGGCTTATAATTAATGTAATAATGTGTAACGCTTTAATGTTAATATATATGAGCATATACTGTGCTGGGCTTCACTGTCATTCGGTGTTCAAGGGTGATACTTTTTTTTGTCTTCGCCACTGTTAACATCTCCCTTGATTTTTTTCAAATTACTTACAGTGAAGGAAAAAAAAATTGATCCCCTGCTGATTTTGTAGATTTGCCCACTGACAAAGAAATGATCAGTCTATAATTTTAATGATAGGTTTATTTGAACAGTGAGAGAAAGAATAACAAAAATCCAGAAAAACCAATGTCAAAAATGTGATACATTTATTAGCATTTTAATGAGTGAAATCTTGACATCCTCCCTGACATCCTTGAACAGCTGTTTGGTCTTGGCCATGGTGGAGCGTTTGGAATCTGATTGATTGTGTCTGTGAATAGGTGTCTTTTATACAGGTAACAAACTGAGATTAGGAGCACTCCTTTTAAGAGTGTGCTCCTAATCTCAGCTTGTTACCTTTATAAAAGACACATGGGAGCCAAAATTCTTTATGATTGAGAGGGGATGAAATACTTATTTCACTCATTAAAATGCAAATATATATTTTTTTTTAATCTGCATTTTGTTGTTGTTATTCAGTCTCAGTTCCATTAAAATGACAGACTGATCATTTCTTTGTCAGTGGGCAAACGTACAAAATCAGCAGGGGATCCAATAATTTGTTTCCCTCACTGTAACTGGTTCATACTTTGCTGGGCTGTTACCACGCTGATGTTTGCCTCTATGGTCCACATACATTCAGGCAAAGCCCAGGCGTCTGTTGTCCCATGAAGTGACAGCTTGCTCTGGTTGTGTGTGATGACATGGACCGGGATGGAGCATGTGAAAGGTGCTCCCCAGGGATTCAATTATTCCCATTGTGTTTCCCCTAACCTCTTGGCCCTCTGCTGCCCAGCGCGCGTGAAGTGAGATTTTAGGATTTCTCTGATGAAATCACATGGCTGTCAGATAGGGGACAGCGATGAATGAAACACAGAATCAGATGGGGGCGAGAAGGGAGGGGAGATGAATGGAACACAGCATCAGATGAGCATTTATAGCTGCTCTGAAGGAAAGGCAACTTGTGCAATGCTTCCCACAGGGGGATTTTGGCTGGAATGCCTTGCTGTTCCCCTAATGTACCACAACCTCCTCCATCCTGACAGAAGTACTAGAGGTGGTGGGGGAGAGAAAGAGGGAGAGAGAGATCTGGAGAGATCGTAGAATGGTTGAAAGGGGGAGAAAGAAATGAGAGAAAGAAAGGGACACAGGAGGAAGGACAGAGAGATAACCTGAGGATAGGGAGGTGTGAGAGATGGTAGGAGAGATGATGAGCCATGGCAGATGTCCCAGTGTGAGTCACCATAACGATGAGTGGGGAGAGACGGCTGGAAAATGTGTTTACGTGGAACGTGGGTGTGTGTTGGGGCAGGGTGCAAGTCAGAGTCAGGTTAAAGTTGAGAGGTCACACCACACCCAGTACTTCTTCTTCTTCACAGTAGGCAGACTTCAGCACAGAACTTTGAGCAGCAGTGTTCATCTCACCTTCACTGATAACACCGTATCTACACAACATCAGGGTAGTGATAACACTCTCTGAACAGCTTACATTATTCAAGAGGAACTGAACGCCAAAAAATACTTGTATTCAGCATATTTCAGAACAGAGTTTTTTCAGATTGGCATAAATTAGATTAGATTAGATTAAACTTTATTGTCATTGAACAGTACAAGTACAGTACAACAAAATGCAGTTAGCATCTAACCAGAAATGCAAATAGAGGGCAGAAAATTGACACGTATTTACAAGTATTAAGTATATGTATATTACAAGTGGAATGTATAGATGTGCAATGAAAGCAAACGCAGTACAAAGGGACAACACTAAATGTGCAATTAATGCAAATAGAGGAAATGTTACAAGTAGGATAAATAGTTGTTCGGGTACAAAGGGCAAATTCTTAATGGCATTTTAGATGTGCAAACGAGGAAAATAAAGGAGTAATTTTGTAGGATAGCATGAGCAATCGGGATGCAGAGATAGCAGCTCTAAAGTCCCTGAGGTAGACGTGTGTGTAACAACTGTAAAGAAATACATAAATGCAAGCACAATGGCAATCCTAAATGTGCACATGTGGTGGACACGACTTGCGTGTGGGTTGGGTTTGGTTTACTATCATGCCTACTTGCCACTAGTATATTTTGGAGGGGTTAAAAGCAGAAGTCAGGTTTTAGAATGACGATCTCTCCCTAACATGGGACTGGTATGCATAGGAATTGGTATTCTACCCAACCTTAACAGTGGCATTGGGACACACTATCTAGCAGCACCTTGGATTCGTGTATGTATGACCACATGTCACCAATGTTATGTTGAAATACCGTTATATTGGCTCATGTTGATGGGTTTAACACTGATCACTGTTTTGGGAACAGTTTGAAGTGACATGATGTACCCCTGCGTCACATTGTAAATGTTCCGAAATTCAAAACCCGAGCGGCAGCCTCCTGTGTCCTGCCACAACATGCTTTCAATAATAAGCTGGCTGGATATGGTCTGTGGACTTTTCTTGCACCAAACACCTTACCTAGACATACATTTGCACGATTAAGGCCTTTTCAGCTTAAACTTTCTCTTAAAATGATTTGACATAGATACAGTCTTTTAAAAGTATCCAAATTCCTGAACAATAGGTTAATTTTACTGAATTACAAATGATACACTAAAATGATTTGTTTGATATTTTTTTGATTATTTTAAGACACTGACACTCAAAACCAGTTACGTATATAAGATTCCAGACTTCACATTGTGTGTCAGAGCAGACACCACTCCATGAAGTCCAAGGAACTCTCCACAGACCTCCGAGATGTCTATGGAAGCATAGAACTTAGTAACACTATGAATATATTGCTAAAGCATTGAAAGTGTCCAGGACCACAGTTGGATCCATCATTGTGAAATGCAAGAAGTTTAGAACTGCCTACACTATTCCTAGAGCTGGCCATCCAGCCAAACTAATTAACCAGGCAAGACAAGCCAAGAACCCAATGGCCACTCTAACAGAACTTTAGAGTTTCTCTGAAGGGATGGGAGAAGTGTTCCTTCAATCAGGCCTATATGGTACAGTGGTTAGATGCCCAAAGCCACTCCAGAGTAAAAGGAATATTACATGCCCTCTGAAGGACTCTAACAGCACAGGGAAAAATGCTTTCTGATCTGATTACGCCAACATAAAATTATTAGGTCTGAAAGCCAAGCCATACATCTGACGAAAACACGGTTCCACTCATCACCTGACTAATACCATCCCTGTGGTAAAGCATGGTGGTGGGACCATCATGGGTGTACGAGACTTGTCAGGATTAAGACAAGATTGAACAAAGCAAATCCTTGAAGAAAACCTGATCTAGAGCATACAGGACCTCACACTATAGGGTGAAGATTATTCTTTCAGCATGACATCTATCGACGCGCACTGCAGAGTCAAAGCAAAAAAGTCTGTTATTGTCCTTGAGTGGCCCAGCCAAAGCCTGGACTTGAAACCCATTGAACATCTGTGGGGAGACCTGAAGACGCTTCCTATAAAAACTGGATCGAACTTTAGAGGATCTACAAGGAATAATGTTAGAAACTGCTGAAATCCAGGTGTGCCCAGCTGGCAGAGATATTAATTAGTCACTAAGCTGTGATCACTGCTAAAGGTCTACAAAGTACTGAATGAACGGTCTGAATACAAAAGTAAATTAGATATTTAGTTAAATATGCATGACGATAACCATTTTGGTTTTGAGACACTCCAATTATACTTTGGCCTTGTGCTTGGGATTATTGTCCTGTTTAAAAGTGAACTTCATTCCAAGCTTTAGTTTTGGTGTCATCTTGCCACACAAAGCATTTAACACATTGCAGCTGGATCCCTCATGCTTTCAGATAGTACTTTTTGAGTAACAGATTCATTCTTGCCACCCTCCCATTGTAGTATGACTGAAATGAAACAGTTTACAGTTATATTGTGTCTGTTTCTGGTGCATTTTTTTCTAAGTACGTATCCGTGCATGCTTTTTCGGTCAGGTTAGACAAAAACTTGTCTGGCTACAACCTTCAGTTGCTACGTTATAGTAAGCCTAAAATAAAACTGTTTACGGTATTGCAACTATTTCTGGTGGATTTTCTAAGTAAGTATCCCTGCATGCTTTTTGGGGTAATATAGACTAGATCACAACTCCTTGGGTAGTAAAAGAGTTGGGGTTTCCACGATTCTCTCATCTTTTCACATGACGAAAAAGTCAGTTATCATCACCTATATTGATAGTTATTGTCATAACGAATGAATGAAAAATTAACATATTTGTGCCATGAAATGAAATAGCTTTGGTAGTTTTAAGTTCTTCTTCAGTGTAGCTAGCAATTGCTCATTTCTCATGACTATTCCAAGTAGTAAGTTAGTAGATTACAAGTATTAAGTAGCCTACTAGTAAGCCTATTAAGCCTACTGGCTAATAAGCTGTAAAAACAGCCAGTGTTAAAAGCAATACAGTTCATAGATGCTATTTGTGGTGGAGGTAAACTTAATAAGAAATGTTAGTCAGTTTAACTCAATGCTTAATGGTGTCTAGCGAAATATTCAAGTTTTGTTTCATGTTAATGCGTGACAAAATGATCTACTTTTGAAAAGCTATACTGACACTCAGCAAATGTATAGTTCCATGGCGTAGTGTTTAAAGCCAGCCTCTTATGGGGAAAACCCAGGTTTGAATCCTGTGAGGGCAACAACTATTATCACTTGTAGTCATGGGCTGGCTTAACTAGGCTTGCCTGCTTCCTTTTCTGATTGTTCTTAATGAGCAGCAGAAAAAAATATGAACACTATTATTATTATTCACTCAATTGTAGTCTAAACTCACAGTTATGAAACTGAAAAGCAGTGTGGCAATGTGTAACTGTCAGGTTTGGTAATGCATTAGCAGCAGTCCATTTGTTATGTCGGTTACTGACCTTCACTAAAAAAGACAATATCTCACTTAGGGCACTCGATTAAAGGAATGCCTGCTGCCTTGGCTGTTTTTAATGGTCTCAGTAAAAAACGAATTAGTGCAAACCCTGAATATTAGTCCAAGCATATTATAATTTTTTAACACCATTATTTTACCTGGTAAGTATGCTAAGAACAGATTGTTATTTACAGCAACAGCCAATTAAGGTTAACTGTCTTGCTCTGGCCCAGAACAACAGGCTTGGTCACCCTTAAAACCCATGACGTTTTGTTTACTGGCCCAATGGTCTTGACCACCAGCCTATCCTGCTGCCCCTTATAAAGTGGCGCCTTCCATTTGATATGGGTGTGCTTTTGTGTGTATGGAAAATTGGATTACTAACATACAGTTGGACGGAATCAGATGAGTTGAACTTGTCGTCACCTTACTCAGGCATTTTTTTGATGTTGCAAGGGTAGAGTTCCCCCAGTCTGGCGGGACAAGTCAGTGTGTGGGAAGTGGAGAGAGAGGAGGGAGGACGGTTGGGACGGAGCTAGGTAGGTAGCCCAGTGGTCAGAGGATCTGAGCAGTATGTTGGTGAGAGGGAGAGAAATGAAGAGAGGCTGTCTTGAGGGAGTGCGAGAGATAAAAGAGAAAGGTGGCTAAGACCAAAGACAGCCACACACTAAGCCCCTGGGTGCTGTCCCCTGTAGCCTCTGTGACCTTGTCTTGGTTCCTAACCCTGGCTCATAACCCCCAAATCCCAGGCCCTGTGAATGATGCTTGTTGTCCCCCGTCCCCTCACTAGCAGTCCCCCTGCTGAGAGATTCCAGAGGCTCCCCTCTCCTGTCTCTCCCCCTCCTCTGTCGGCCTCTCAGGGCTCCTGGGTCACTCGTTTGTCATCATGACCTTTGACCCTGGCAGGCCAGTGTGCTCGAAGGAATGTCTGAGATGTTTACCTTGGCTGAGACTGATGGTGTCCAGGTGGCTTTCTCTCTCCATTCACTCTTCTGTTTCCCCTGAAGCCAGGCAGAGAGGGCAAGCGTCCCCATGCCTCAGCCACCCAGACCTTCCTGATGAAGAATGCTAGGATGAGAAGGAAATCTGCAGTCTATATTCACAAAGTGTGTCGGTTCAGATTCAGCATCAGTTTTCCCTTTTAGGTGTTAGTTAATAGGGTCATATGCACAGAGGGGACTTGGTTCTAGATCTTCCTTTTAGGTTTTAGTTAATAGGGTCATATGCACAGAGGGGGCTTGGTTCTAGATTTTCCTTTTAGGTATTAGTTAATTAGGTCATAAGCACAGAGCGGACATGGTTCTAGATCTTCTCCGAGACACATTATAAATACAGGCCAAGATCTTAACTTCAGTTCTTGGTCTCTGTATTTTCATTGCTCTCAATCCACTGAAGTAACAAGCAAGTTTTTTACTTGACAGTCCTTGACAGACAGCATCTAGCCTTACCTTCAGACCCTGTAAGCTTCAAACAAAACACTTTTGCAAAGTGCTAGGAATTTTCGGAGGAGAGAATGCAAAGTGATAGAGAGAAAGTGTGGGAGAGAAAGGGTGGAGTGAGGAAACGGGAGGGAGCAGGAGCGAGGGAGGCCGGGGGGAGAAATATGGATCAGTCGTCCGTCTGTGTCTCCACCGATCCAGACACGTCCTCCCCGCTCCATGTCTCAGCGATTCACCGTCAGCCAATAGCATCGCCGACCAAACACTCCCTCCCACAATGCACTTTATTCAGAATGGTGCTATCTATCACTTCCCCTCTCGCTGGACACGCGTGACGGCTCTGCTCCTCACTCATCTCTTCTCCTGTCCTGGAAAAGTTTCCTCTGTCTCTGTACCCACCACACACACACACACACACACGCACACCACTAAAGAGGCCATTAACACAGTGTTGTAATGCAAACAGCCGGCCGAAGAGAACAGGCCAGGTGTCGAGTAGAGAGGAGATGGGGGTCTAATGCAGCCATTACTGTCCAGTTTCACCGCATCGCGCCTTACAGAGATTATCATAAAAGCATCTTGCCCTCTCTCTCTCTAATGCCTGATCAATACCAGACTCACTGGATGGAGGGTTAGAAGCATGAGTAAGAAGGGGGTGTCATTATTCATCTTTCTCTGTTCTCCTTTGTGACGTGATGAGCGCAGTAGCATCCAGCAGGGTAGGGGGTTGTGTTTAGAAAAAAACATGCAGAAAAGGAGAAATGTGAGCACTGACTCCAGTTTACCTCTCCGGACACTGGGTTTGGAGAATGATTGTTCCACTTTAGCCAAGTCACAATCTTTTATCTCATCATCATTATTGTGTCGCAATTATTTATGAGACACAATAATAGAGAGTGAAGCCAGTTGTACTCTCTCTCTCCCTCCATCCCTCACTCCCTATGACTCTCTATGACTCCCTATGACTCTCTATGACTCCCTATGACTCTCTATGACTCTATCCCCTTGCAATCTCTGACTATTCCTCCCTCTCCTTATAAGGTGTTTTCTTCCTGCTAATTTATTTTCCTGCTGGTGAGCCCCGTGTGATATGTACGGATCCCTTCTCACACTTTCCACTGCCGATTAAATTGACACAAATATGCTTTGTGTCAGTCACTCTGACAGACCATCACTGCCCCCCACTCTCTGAGGCTTCCACTCCCTAACCTTGACTGGCAGCAAGGGGAACATAGCCAGAGAACGTTTTTGTAGCGGCAATCGCTGCAGCAAACAAAGTGGTTGCCACTACAGAATCGACGCTCCCCATTAAATGTCTCTGACACAAATACGTTGGTGGCAGTGATCAGTTTATTAGTGTGCAATTGTTTAAATTGATTGGAATACATATCAGATCTATCAGAATGTTCATTCCGTTTGCTGAAGTAGCTCACTTGGTTCACGTAATGTATTTTTGGAATTGTAAAAGCATATACTGACATTTGAAGTGCACTTGGAGGCCATCCATGCTTTTACTCACACTGTTTCAGATAAAACGGATCTTCATGAAACCATCAGATGAACACACATATCGTTCAAATGATTCACGCACACACCGCTACACAAACACATGCATTAAAACTATTCACACGCCCACTACTCATTTGCACACAAACGCACTGTTATTTTGCGCTTTTTCTTTTGCATATATGAAGTGATTTTTAATAACTAAACACAGTGATTTTAACCACTGAACAGTTAGTTGCAGAGAATACATTTGACGTGTCAAATTATGTGGCCTCTAGGTTAATATGCATACTTTAGGAAAATAAATGGCATTGAGTGTATTGCATGTCTGTCATTTTGCTGACCATCCTGTCTAATGCAACTTACAATTTTTAATTGCATCTAGGTTTATTTTAGTCACAGGTGGGAGGAGAGGAAATGAATGAGCCAGCTGAAGGTACAGGTGGTTATGATATTAGGCCATGACACTGGAGTTCACATCTCTACTCCTCCTGCCAGTGCCATGGGATCTTGGTGACTTCAGTGAGTTAGAAGACCCGCCTCCCACCCCGGGACTGACCAGCACAACCCTGTTCAGCTTCAGTGGCCAGCCGGCAGTGGGACGCTGGGCAATTTGATGCTGCCGTAATCGCACACACAGTTCCAACAAAGATTTTTGGTAGAATATGAATCATGCCTGTTGTATGAACAGAATGAGAGCTCTGCTTCTCAAACTGCCACATGGCAATGGTCAAAAGTTGATTTTATTTGTGCATTGCTTTATTCCTCAACTCATAATTTTAATTTGTTCAAATGGTTAAAACACTTACTGGGTCATTGTTAATGTCGTAAATTGAGCACATTTCTCCCTCAAAATCCTAGTTATATTTCTCATCATACTGGCAACCTGTTATTAGTCTTTTCGTCTTTACATTCTAGTTCTTTCCAACAACTGCATGGAGATTTGGAGATGTTGGAGCAGTGTTTTCCCAGGGGTTTCATTTTGACAAATGCTTGAAAGGGACATTAATATTGTTTGGCTGCTTCATCCTAGGAGTCGCATGTTCAATATCGTAGTCTGTTGACTGTCTGACGATAAATACTTTCATCTGTCAATTGAGCTCTTAATTAAATATTTCCTTCCTTGAATTCCACATATTGTCTGTCGGTCTTGTCATTTTACACTCACTGAACAGTGTGACAGAAATGTCTCCCTCGTCATCGAAATCACACGCTTTAATGCTCGGACGTCCCAGAATTCAACTGGGCACATCTGAAGTGAACTTGGGTCTCTTAGTGTACTGTCAAAATGGCTCCCGTTCACTATACACAGCAGCACGTTTATCTTGACCCTGGGCCCGTACAAATAGGTGCCATTTGGGAGGCTCCCTGGCTCTCTCAGCTTCAATCTGTCCTCTGTGATTTAAAGTGACTGGGGCTATGAGAGTGTCTGTAGTGAGTAATGGTTGGGATGACAGCTAAACTCCTGCTATTTGGTGCTGGTCCGAGCCTGGTGCGGGGCGGGCGGCTGCTGGATGGAGTCATGGGCTGGACCTGCTGAGTGGATGGGGGTAACAGCTCCCCCTTTGCCCTTTTCACTGTCTGAAAGTAGACACAGACACAAACACACACACACACACTGCATGAAAACTATTCACACACACCTACACATTCAGACACACAAGAAAAACATTCCTGCATTGTTTGTATTGCATAGTTGGACAGATTTAAACCCTACCTTATCACTCATTCACCATTTTGAAGCTATGGGACACGCTCGTTCATATGGCCTGTTTTGTTCTCATTATATGTCATTCGCTCTTCTTTTGAGGGCCTAATCTCTCAGAAGAAGTGACTTAAAGGACACCCTGTTTCCTGTATTGTTCCCCATATTAGATACAGGATGTATACCACAGACACAAGCAAGGACACAGACACACACACTAGTCTTAACAATAAGCAGTTCCAGTCTAGCTGGCTGTGTCTGGGCAGCTCCAACCTGGGTCAGTATGACACTACCTGGTCATTCCAGAGAGCCAGGAAGAACTTTGGCACTTGATAACCACAAATACGATTTAAGCACCACCTTTACTGTAGCATTTACCTCAATCCTACCAATAATACGCCAACCCTAGTTTAAGTACAAATAGCTAATTCATATGCCCATATAATAGCACATGTATTGCATCTTTTGTCCGTTCTAGAAGTGTTTGTGATATCTCTGTCACTGTAAATGTGGTAAAGAGGTCTTGTGGACCAAAACAATGGAAATGTCATGGAAAACTGTGGGGTAAAGAAGCCACATTTCTTCTTAGCCTCCCCAGCAACATGTGCATATATTTAGGCTATTGTTTTATTGTGTAGTCCACATTATGTTAAGTTAAAGATTAGAGTATGAGGCTTGTATGTATGTCAAGTCCATCTAGAATGATGACATAACCTGAGACAGAGGAAAAGTCCAGTATTGTTCAATAACTGTATGATAAGAGAGAATAATCAGAAATCCATATTTTATTGAATCAAAAAAGTTGAATCTATTTTATTTTTGCATTTTCTTTAGAAGATAACACTAAGGTAGCCACCTTCAATTTAATTGATGAATTACTTTAGCTTTGGTATGAATAGAAACAAATAACAATTATTTATAAAACAAGCCCTGAACATTTTAAAAAGTCGAGATTTTGTCTCCTTTTTATCTTATAATATTACATTTTCAATGAATAAAACAAGGTACAGGTCAATCTGTCTGGAAAAAACAATAATAATCGCAAGTTCAAAACACACATTTGTAAAAACACAGCAGATCCTCAAGCCTTTTTTTTCCCCACTTTTTTCGGAAACCAAAATGGCCAGCATGTAAATGACAGCATGACTTGTTTCTCTTGAACACTGAGTTTATTTGCTGCGGTTTGAGCGGGAGCCTCGTCCGCTCCACTGCCCTCGGGGCACCAATACGGCAGCAGTGGTTCTACTCTGCCATACAACAGCAATCTAACCAACCAGCAGGACCTCATAATCCATCCCAGGTCTCTGTGTCCGTCTGCATGTCTGTTTGTTATTCATCCCCTAGGTAAGGAATGAATGGAGAGTGCCAGGCGTTTGTAAACTCCCGGACGGGGAAGATGGAGCGCCTCCACCCGTTTGCCATGCCTGATTGGCTATCTACCCTGATCCGTGTGTAATAACCTCATAACATTTGGGTTATTCAAAAATCTGAAAAAGCTTTGATGTTGTGTGTGAAAGTAATGGGGGGGCTAATGTCCAACTTCAGGGGTTATTAGATATTTTTTTTATCAGTTACCATATGAGAGCCTCTCTGCAAAATTGTAAATGCTTAGATTTGTACTTCAAGCAGGCACGTCCTTCGGCAGCTTGTAAAAAAGTTTTTAAATGATTTATTTTCTCCTTCTCTTCTTTTCACTTCTTCTTTCCCTGGTAGCCGCCACAGGAACAGACCAGACAGACAGAGCAGCAACATCATACCTGTTTTAACTTGCTGTGTAATTTGTGGATTAGCAGACGCCCCTAATGGCTAAGATCAGCAGCAGGAGAAGGAAAGGGAGCTTTCCCTTAGAGAGAGAGAGACAGGTAGAGAGAGACAGAGAAAAATGGATGAGGACGGAGTGTTAAAGGGGGAATATGGAGAATTAGGGAAAAAAGTGAAAGAAAATAGAGATATGAGAACAGAGAGATGGAAGGAGATAAAGAGGGGGGAGGGAGTATCTGAGAGTGAAGGAGGTTATGAGAATGAAAACTGGATAGAGAGGGAGTGAAACAGGAAGGGACACCGAGAGAGGAAGACAGAGCGAGAGAGATTATTAGGCTTCTCTCTGTAGAGCAGTCTTTGCATGGTGCTTTAACCTCTAACCCCCATGAGTAGCTCATAATTGAAGCTACCCAACAGTAGGGTAAAAAAGAAACTGTTCATTAGCGATTTTATGTGTCACCCAAAATAGTGGGTAACGCACTGATGGTAACGGTAAGCTTTTTCTGAATGAGTGAACACATTTTTGTCACAAATGTTGAGGATGTTAAGTGCATTTTAAATAAAAAAAAATATTTCCCTAGGACAAATGTTTAAAAATCTATATTGTCTTGCCAATAAAGTATTTATAATATAACTGAATTTTTTTCTCTTATGACAATGATGATTGTTGTACAATTCACAAACAAAATTATTTGTGGGGATCATGATGTTCTTGGATGAGTTGGACTTGATGTCCAAACGCAGCTTCAACGATTGCAGCATGTGAATGTGTGTGGGAGTTAATTCAATTATTGATTATTGAGTAAGTCTTGAGAACACAGGACATGTTACCATCTCATGTGCTGTCAACTAAGTGAGCAGTGACAATGAAGTTCCTTAATTTTTCTTGTCGTATATCATAACCCTTCAAAAGATATAATGGATTAGCACGCACATACACACAAGAGCTTGTGTAAGGTCCCCGGTACTAAAGAGCGAACACAGAGACGGACACATTCCTGACGGCACAAGGCACAACTTGTTATGGAAGCGGTTCACAGAGCTGTGTTAAGGTGAACACAGACCGGCAGCAGGGCTGGACTAAGCTCTCTGCTCGGAGAGGGGCAGCATTGATTTAAAGCATTACTCAGGCTGAGAGAACAGGAGAGAGGGAGGAAAAAAGCGAGGGAGAACGAGAGAAAGAGAGGCAGAGTCTCTCCTGACTGCATTAGGAGTGCCTCCAGCCTTTGGGAATCCTTTTGATCAAATCTCTGTGAGAGATGAGTGTCATGCCCTCTTCAAGCCAGCTGTGAGCAGGACTGCCCGGGTGACTGTGGGGGTGGGAGTGTGTGTGTGTGTTCTGCAGGGCTGGGGAGGGAGCAGGCAGCTCCTGAGGTGAGAACGCCGAGTGGGAGAGTGGGAGGATCTCATTCCAATCCCCTGTGCCCGGTTTCAACACACACTCCGCAGAGCACATCTTGAGGAGTTTAGAGCCAGTCCTCTGCAACATAGAGAGACGGAGAGACAGAGAGGGGGGGAAATGGTGTGTGTGCGCGCGCAAGTGTGTGTCTGTGTTTGAGAGTGAGACCAGTACGTTTGTTGTTTTTCGTGTCGTGCGAGCGCAGAGTATCGTGTGTGTGTGTGTGTGTCTGTGCGACAGCGTGTGCGGGAGTGTGTGACTGTGGACTAGTGTGTGTGTGTGTGTGTGTGTGACAGAGTGCTGGCGTGTGATGGCTCTTTTGCATTATACACTTGTACAGACTGGAGAGTTGGAGGCAGTTCTTTTGTAGGACTCACAGGGAATGGCAAACTACACAGTAACCCTGGAAACCTATCTCTAATGACAATGGCTGAGGTAAGAAACATGTTGCCCTTTCCTTCTGTGTTCTTTCCATTCACCGAATTTCTTACATGCTCCTGAGATACAAATGAGGAAAAAAAACGAATGACTATCGGGCTGTCATTTTGTTTCATTGCTGAAGTTATTATTCATGCTCATTCACAAAATGTGTCCATGTTGCCTTAGTTACTTCAGTCGTGTTTTATTTCCTGCATTTAAGTAATGCTGTGAGAACGCATTTGCCCTGATCCGGCTGAGTCTGTGCTTGCTGAGGTGCACGGAGATGCTGCATGCGCACCGCGGCAACTCCCTTTAAACAAAAGGAGGAACTTTACAGTAGTCATCTGGACAGGCAGACAGTTGTTTTTACCTGACAACGGTCCAGGCCGTCCAGGAGATTTAACCCTTCTAATCTAATGGATTCTGTTCATGTCACATTGGTCTCTATGTTATTACAACAGTGGGCCGGTACACACCTTGGTATTGTTTTCAGACTCCGTATTTGTAGACTTTGGTTATATTCCATTTTAAGTTATTTCAGGTTTTTGAATTTTTTTTCTTAATCCGTTTTGCTGTCTGGAATAGCTTATCTACCAAACTTTATTTAGTGTGTGTGTCATTTGTTTCATTGAAACTATGTGTTTCCCAGAACTCTGCCCCAGCCAGTTGCTGTGCTGCCCTGTATTGAAGACTGTTAAGGCATGCTTGCTTTAGCCTTACTGTTTCTCCCTGTCTCTGTGTGTGCTGGCTTCTGGCCACTCACTAGTGGAATGTAATTTAAGAGCAGCTCAATGTTTTGTTGCAGCTGTAATGTAACAATTAGTCGAAGTGTCTGTGTGATGTTGTTAGGAGAAAACATTCACACTGTCTCTCATTCTGTCTGTCTGTTTGTCTCTCTGTCTGTCTCTCTGCCTGTCTCTCTGCCTGTCTCTTAGTGTCTGGAGCTGTGAACAACATTCCAAAACATTGTGTTCTGTGCAGTTTGTGTGTGATTGTGTATTGTGTTCAGAGCTTACATTTTGGATGACCTTATTTCATGATTGGATTCTTTTAGATTAATATCAAAATTAAAAAGGAGATCCTTGCATTTAATTTGTTTTAAGTTGCTTCGTATTTTATTACATCCCATGTTTTTGTGAGGATGAAAAAAATAAATCCTACTTGATGCAAATCTGGCACTTAGCATCATTAGCACTTAGCAATAGTCTGTAACAGTCTAGTAGAGCTGGGTTCTCACAAAATATGTCTAAAACCTATTTAAAATAATAATAAAAAGGTTTTACTATGATAATTACAGAGTTATGACTCCTATCAAATCAACTTTAAGTATTACAATATTTACATAGCAATTCCGGCGGCAAATCATGGAATTTACTACTTTGAATTTTCCCCCCTAAACATTCTATGTTGAATATCTGTAAAGACATCAAAAACGAACAATCCTGTAACAAAAAGTTTGACACTGCACAAAATATAAAACAATGGGGTTTCCAATTAAAACTGCTCTGCATAGTAAACTATAAATGAAATAAAAATAAATATTTATTACAAAAGGAATGAATACAGGTACACAGTTACCCACTTTACAGGTATATACAGGTAGTGTAAACTGGCTCCACCTAAACCTCTGAACTGAAAAGGGATTTTACTGTGACTCTCTCTCTCTCTGCCTGTCTCTCTCTCTCTCTCTCTCTCTCTATAGTTTCTAACTCTCCTACTTTCTTCCCATCTCTCATATTTTCTCACCCATTTCCTTTCAACTCCATTTCTCTTTCTTCCCTCTTTCTCCTTTCCCTCAGTCTCTGTGGCACTTTCCCTGTCCCCGTCTCTCCCAGTCCCTTTCTCCCTGTCTCTCTCTGGGTGTGAGTGTGTGTCTCAGTGTTGCAGGGCCCTGGGGCAGAAAAGAGCAGGGCTTGGCTCCTTTCAGTGGTGTGTGTGTGTGTGTGTGT
This sequence comes from Esox lucius, assembly GCF_011004845.1. Lineage (NCBI taxonomy): Eukaryota > Metazoa > Chordata > Actinopteri > Esociformes > Esocidae > Esox > Esox lucius. Next base: position 29,008,481 of record NC_047570.1, on the reverse strand, counting down.
GTGCGTGCGCGTGTGTGTGTGCCAGCCCAGTCAGCTTCATTAGCTTCATGATGGCCCGTCAGCGAGGGGCTTCTGCTGCAGCCCGTACCCCCTCTAGCAGGTCCCAGGGCGCAGTCCGCCCCTCACAGCCTCCCCAGCCCCCTCACCTCCTCTCCAGCCCGCCCCAGACCCCCCCCCCCCACCTCCTCTCCAGCCCTCCCCAGACCCCCCCTCTCCACCCCTCCCCAGCCCTGCCCTGCGCTGCCACTGAGAGGCTTGTGAGGATTTGTCAGCCAGATGTGACAGGATTGTCAAGAGGCAGGCAAGAGAGAGAGAGAGACAGAGAGAGAGGGGGAGAGAGAGAGAAGGGGAGAGAGAGAGAGAGAGAGAGAGAAGAGAGAGAGAGGGAGATCTGATATTAATCAGAGCGTAGCTGGAAGCCAAACTCTCTCAGACGCAGTACTAACATGTTCCTCTCATTTACTATACTGTCCCCTGCTCCCCCACAAATCAACCTCTCTCTCTGTGTCTCTCCCTCCCTTGTATCCTCTAACGGGTGGCTACAGCAACCGGGGAGCCAATAAAAGTTGGGGGCTTTTCTTTTTCTTGTCTTTTTTTTAATTCCTTTTTCTTCAATCTGCTGCGATTTCTGTTTTAACATAAACAAGACTAACCCACTTCTAATGGAGATTCAGGTAAAAATCTGCAACTTTTTCTTTTCCCATGTTGTGTTGTGTGGAAGTAGGTGGTGTATTTCTTTTCATTTATTTGTGTCCGTGTTTGTTTTCGTGTCTGCGTGTGTCTGCGTGTGTATGTGTGCGCACACAGGGCTAAGCAAAAATACCTAAATACAATTACAAAATATCTACATACCAATGTAATAAAATAAATTATGACATCAATTTGGCAAGTAAGGTAGATAATAAAAAAAAGCATATTTTGTAGTTTTTCTATTAGCCCCCTTAACAACAACATCAGTAATAGTAAAACATATTTTTTTACTATGATATGACTATGATATGTGTTTGTTTTTTTAAAGTACCTTCATTGAATGCCCTGCCTGGCAGTCACTTCGCTTGAGATCTACTTCTAAATAACCTAAATGTAAATGCAAAGAAATGCAAATATTCACAGCTGGCCTTGTTTCGAATGCAGAGCTTATTTAAAAAATACTCTATTCTTTGAAAGATTTAATTTCCACTTTAAATTGTACATTTCACTGAGCTTCTTATCATACCATATTTGTTCTCCTAGTACCAACGCAAACTGAAAGGAGGCCACACAACAGTCAACCACTATTAACTTAAAAAAAAAAGTTTTTATTTTTGAAAATAAATATTACAGCTCTGGAAAGGGTATATTTACAAAATACATTGTATTGTAGTACAGGTAAATAAAATACAAATGATATAATATTCAGTTAACTGAAATACGTATTTCAAATGCATACGCCTTGCAAAAAATGCTACCTATCTCTGCAAGTGCATGTGTTTTCTGTGACTGACTGCTGAATTGGGAGGAATAATGAGTTTTTCACGCTGTCTTTGGTCTACTTTGACTTCTAATAGGCTGAAGCTGAGCCTGTCACTACATGCAGAAGCAGAGTGCATACTGCTCTTGGTTTGCTTTTGCATTTCACTGTCAAGGAGTTAAAACTCCCATTTGGCCTTTAGTCAAACTATATTGAGACAAGACTTTGTTTTGGTGTGCAAAACTTTCTACTGGATTTGAAGCGAGGTGTATCCGATAGAATGGGGTTTGCTTGTTAACATGTCAAAAGTGTCGCATAGCCGTGTAACATTCATATTTTTCCCTATCAGTTTGGGATTTATGGTCATTCCGTTGAAAAGACGGAAAAACAATTTCTCTTTTTATTTTGCAGAGGGGATATACAAGTGTTCAAGTTCACAGAGGGTCATGTTACACACAGCTTTGAATCATTCTGTTTTAAGTAGCTCAAGTCACACTTGTCATCAATTAGCCTAGTGGTCTAACTGCCAGGCAACCTTATACCATCCATGTGTTTTAGTGGCATATGATTTATATAACCCACAGGAAGTTTTCTGTATGTAATCCATTAGCTACTGGTTACTGACCACTTGTTTTAAGTCTGTTGGTTAGTTGTTTTTACACAGAGACCTCCTGGTGTACTCCTAAAGCTTATTTCCTGTAGTTGCTCAGTGTGACTGGGTGCTTTAATTATAGGAATTCTGAGTTCTTTAGTTCCTGGTACCACCAGCTTGGTCTTTATTTTGTCTTCGTTTTTGGCTGGTAATCCTCATTATGACTTTAGTAGGGAAGATGTGTTTAAAAAGTATTTAATTGACTGTTATGGATTTCATATCTTGCTTTATGTCTTTGAAAACTAAATGGAAGGGTTTTATTTATTTTATATAATTCTTCTATTAATTCTTCCAATTTTTCTAGCACACCTGTATTCATTTCAGAAACACATCTTATTCACATATGGACATTAGATAACAAATCACAGTAATGTATTATAATTTATGATGATGAATAAAAAAACGTATGAACGTGAGTTTGACAACAGTTGATGGTCATAGAGGATTAGAGGATGAGACAATTCAATAGCGCATTTGTTTACACGTTCTCTGTTTGGGTCAATGTAGCAGGGGAATGTTTACACCATGTTTATAACAGTAGTATGATTAGTACACATTTTTAGGTAGTAATTTGTATTAGGCAAGACTATGAACAAGATTATGAACACAGCCAGAGAAAGAAGGACTAGGAACTGTTCCTCTTTTCCTGGTGCACTAATTAATTACTGTATTAATTGATTAATTAATCATTCTACATTTTCATCTTCTTGGACTGGTCATTCATACTAGCGGATCATAGGAATGTCTTATTCCATTCCCATGTTTATCGTCTTGGCCCAGGCACAGCTAGTTTTACATTGTTTGACAATCTGCATCAATCCTCTCCTAATGGATTTGCTCTCCACTAAATGATGTTCAGTCAATACAGCTGCTCACTTCCATCCAGCCCCTGGCCACTGGTTGCTGTTGAGTCTATGAACCAGACCAGTATGGACTTACTGCAAGATTTATTTTAGGAGCCGAAGAGGAATTACTTCATATTTATTGTGAAGGATTTTATGGCTGGCGAAAAAGTCACTGACCACGCCAACTGGCACCTTATCGCCTAGTCAGTGGAGTATTGTAGACCATGGTGCCGAGGTCATTTGGGACACTTGTCCCGGAACTCCCAGAAACTGGAACACTGACATATTGAAATACTGATGAAATGAAACACTGAAATGCTTGCACACAGAAACACTGAAGCACTGACAAACTGAAACACTGTCATACTGAAATGCCAAAGTGCTCAAACACAGACACACTGGAACACATTCCCATTGAAGGAACGTGTCCTTATGGTCACTTCATGCTGCTAATCTGCCTTGTGTTGTCTTAATGACAGCATGAATCCCCAAAATGTATTATTCAGTGACAGAATTTACATAATTAGGAAAGAAAGTTGATTCTGGGATCATTTTGGATCAATGCAACTTGTTGAAAGGTCACTACTATTAAACACATTCCCCAGAACACACTAAGTTGTATTTTATGTAGAACAGCAATTCCAATCATGTGCTAACCTCTTTACCTGTATTTTGAGCGAGTTGTTTTAAGTTGCTATGGTTTTGTACTACTCAATCACTGAAAATTATTTTCTTTACTGGAGTAAATTTTTTCTCATTTGACACTAGCACTAACAAATTGGTACTCAAGTGTAACAACAACGGGTTGCTTGTAATGCTTTGAAGCACCATACAGAGAGGGCGTGAAAGTGAATAGTGAGCTGACCTTTATGATATGTGGCCTGTGTTTCTGCTCAACCATATCCTCCCTTCTGAGGGTGGGAGTCTGTGTGAATAGGTATTTCACAAACACACACACACACATACACACACAAATACACACACACACACACACACACACACAAATACACACACACACACACACACACAAATACACACACACACACACTCACGTTATCACTTAGGTTTGGGGCGTCATGGTACGTTGCTGCTTTCTCTGCCTTTCACCCTGCCCCTACCTCAACCTCACCCTGCCCTCCCACATTCTCCCCTTTCTCCCCCAGCCTGCTGTTGCTACTCAGGCCCTCCCACGGAACCGGGACTTGGTCTGACTCTTATAACTAGCGTTTAATTGGGACAAATGGTTGTAGGAGAGGAGGAGAGACGGAGAGCTTTTTTACAGCAGTCTCAGGGGTACTGGGAGGTTACAAGGCTCTCCCGATTGCGCAGTGATTTGTTTTTGCGGTGTAATATAATAAATGTTGGCAAAAAAAACAATTAAAAGCGATTAGGATCTCTGGGTGTCTTTGATCAAAAGTTTTCTCTCGCACATGCGTAGTTGTTAGTTTGGCCAATAAAAAAGCCAAAAGAACAATGTTTGTTTTTATTTAAGAATGTGGAAAGAAGAGCAGATCTCCACCTTAGGGAGAAACAGAAAACATAGGAAAAAGCAGACATGACCACTTAGGAAGAGAGACAGAGAAAATATATTTAGAAAAAAAGGAGATTAAGATGAGCAGAGAGAAAAGGTATGTAGTGTGGACCAACCGAGAAGTGGAGAGAAAGAAAGATAGAAACGGGGAGAGAAAAGTGGTAGCCATCCGAAGAGAACAAGAAAGAGAGAGAGAGATGAAAGTGAGAGAATGAAGCGAGAGAGCACTTCTCAGACATCTGCTTTCCATTTCCCAGCCCTGTGGAACAGTAGATCCAGGAGCTGAGTGACAGAATTAACACCAGCCTTAAGACCGAAAGAGATGACGTCAGTTTCCACGCCGGTTTTTTAAGGGTCTTCCCCCCCTTGCATTCTGGATAATTTTTGAGCTAAATTGATTGTCAGAAATACCATTAAAAAAGTTTGCAGTTAAGATGGATCTTAGTGGTAGTTAATGAAGATTGCTCATCTTATGATGTACTGACATTTAAAATTGTACGTGATGTGCTGGACAGATAGTTGAAAAAGAGGAAGTTCTATTAACTTTGGTAGGAGACAAACTGACGACATGAACACAGAAGACAGCATCACTGACACACTCAGATAGTCTTAGGTAGTATCCATAGTGGGAATTATACAATGACCACCGGAGGGGGGGGGGGGGGGGGGGGGGGGGGGGGTCAACATTTACTCCGGGCATGTTTTGACCTGTTTTGGGGGGGTCAAACCCTCCAATCTCCCCCATAATTCGAACCCTGGTAGTATCCAGTGCGGAGCATGCCTACTGTTCACAAAAATGTACATAGTAAAGATCTTGAATCAAAACTCTCCAAAACAGCATATTTCCATCTACATCCTGGTATCCCAAATGTCTCTGTGATCACAACATTCACCAGGTCTCTCCAAATCCAACTGAACTCTGACTGTAACGCCCTGGACCTGCCTTGACCTGAGAACTGATGATTTAACTCAGAAACTCACGCTAATAGAAATAAATGGCTAATTTAGCCAAACGGGGTGACGGCGGCGCTGGTAGGGGAGAGGCCTGGTGGGCCCTGGGTCTCGGAGGGTGTGCAGGCACAGGAGGGCGGACCTGCGTGTCCGTGTGATGGGATTAGTGTAATTGGGCCGTGTTGGTTCTGTGCCCTGTAACGAAGGGATTATGATGGTCCGAGGCGACCGAGAGGTTCTTCCACCTCACTTCAGCACCGATCATGTGCCTGGTCAGTGAAGGAGATGAAGATGAGGACGAGGAGGAGGAGTGACATAGAAGGAGAAGGAGGACAGAGAGAGAAGCACAATAGCGTTCCTCGGGTGCATTTCACTCCAGAAAGTTCTGGTTTTCCCATTTTACATGGGAAATCACTTGGTTGTTACAGCTCGACCAATGTCTTCATCTCATTTCCCCCGTAGTTCACTCAGACGCCCTGACCACCCTCACATTCAGTCCTGACAGAATGAAGGGAAGACGACAAGGACAGAACACAAAGAGGGGCGTCTTTTTGTGACGGGACGCACCCTTGCTAACGAACCAGTGGGAGGAGTTCACCGTGCGATTCATTAAGAGAGAGGGGCTGTCCCCTCCTCCCCATGTTCAAGGGTTTTAGCGCTACGGCATCGCTAATCGCTCCCCACTCAGCATGCTGCTCATGTATGCTAAGACATGCTGTTCATCCATTATAGATGGTAAGGGAGAGAGGCGCTAGCGCAGAGCAGTGGGGTAACATGTAGCACTAACACAGGTCACTTTGATCACAAACTGATGACTCTTCTCATGGGCTGATAGTTAGCTCATCACGCAGACATAATGTTGCTGGCTAGTGTTAAATGGCATGCATGCAATTTATTGATGTGTACATTTCGGTCATTTAGCAGATGCAGTTATACAGAGTCCCTAGATTCTGCAACAAAATGTTTAATATTTTGTCAGTCAAAAAATCCTCCTCAATCCCATTTACCCTGACTTGTCAACTCAATCCAATTAGCACCCACACACACAGTTGTAGGTTCACACTCTAGAAAACACACACACCTGAATACAATCTGATACAATTGAACTCAGTCAACGGTTAATTTGAAAAGTCTAGTTCCCACTTCCTTCCAGAGAAGGGAAGTGTGACGTGTGGTTGTGACCCAGGGAACGTCTCCCTGCTGCATTGTGTGGGGCGGAGGACTGTTTCAGCCAGTCACTCCACTGCCCCCTCATCCCAGCCACTTAACACAGCCCTGGACCGGAAGCAGGATCTAACGTTACACAATGAACACCCTGAACACACAGCCAGATCAGCATTAGGGACTAACATCGCCCATATGCACGGATGTGCAAGCGTGTGGATACACACACACACACACACACGTTCACACCACACTGTCACACACTCTCACACACAAACCCTCTGTCTCTGCTGAGTGCTTGTACTGAGAGATAAGGACCATTAGTGGCTAGAGACAAAGAGACAATTGCGTGTCCCAAATGACACAATATTCCCTACAAACTGCACTACATTTGACCCCTATGTGTGACCCTGCTGTAGTGCACCATGAAGGGAACAGGCTGCTATTTAGGACACAGACGGAGGCATCATCTCTGTGTTGTGTAAAGAGTGTTATGGCCAGTAGAGCCTCCGGACATGATTGGCTGACATGGAGTTGGTAGGCCAGGTGTGGAGGACACCTCTTTGATACAGTCGATGAGCCTAGCATGGGAAGAACAGGCCCGCAGCACTGCTGAGTGTGTGACCGCGTGTGTCATACACACCACAAACCACAGACACACGTACATACACAAACACACAAACACTGCTCATCCCTGGGCAGGGATGAGTTATTCATAATGGGCGAGCAGATGACTGCAGGCAACCGTCTCTCTTTTTCTTTCTGCTGCTGTCCATCCAGCTGAGAGAGGTGTAAGGCTGTGCATTTATTCATGGACAACAGATGACCTTCCCCCCTATGGAACGTAGTGGATCTGTCTTCCTCAGCTCTGTTGGTTGTAGTGGGATGGATGCATTCCGCTGTAGAATTAGATTCATCTCTGTTTGGGCTTCCCCTTTTTCCTGTTTTCAGCTTTATTTTATGTCTGCGTTTCTCACCGCAACTCAACTTCTGACTGAAACCCCAACAGTTCTGGTCCATCACCATTGAGTCAACTAACCAGGGGGATTTGATGTTGAATTGGTGAATCAGTCATGTTAGTAACTGGCTTAAACAGAAATGTGTAGCGCTGCCGGGACTTGAATACAAACGACATGGCGTAACTAGGCTTCACTTTTTATTTAGTACCATCTCTACCGCTGAACCCAATCATTCCCAGCACTCGATTTGGTAAAGGCTGCATATACACCAGCTTCTGAATATTTATGGATCTTCTGTGTCTGCCTGCCAGGCGATCTGCTGCACCTTGGTGAACTGTACCTGTGATAGTTTCAAACCTGGGAAGCTGAAGAGGAGACTGTGTGAGCACTGCAAACATGGATGGGTGGCGCATGGTAAGCACAGAATTAACTGTTACTCAACATGAGTCATTTAGCAGCCACTCTTATCCAGAGTGATGTTCTTGCGCAGGGAACAATAACAGATTTTTCACCTTGTTGGCACTGGGATTTAGTCCAGCGACTTTCAGTTATTGGCATGTTGATTGAGTGTGCATTTGGGTGTGAGAATGTGGGTGCGTGTCTGTGTGTATGTTTGTGTGTGTGTGTGTGTGTGTGTGTGTGTGTGTGTGTGTCTGTGTGTTTTCTTCATTCATTTTTGTGGGAGTGCGTGGTTGCCTTGCAAGCCTGCACGTGTGCCTTCTTATTTTGCATTTGTGTGTTCGTATTGGCCTGTGCACGTTTTCTCACCTCACTGGTGCGAATCGTCCCCCTCTCCATCCTCCTGCAGCCCTGAGCAAGCTAAAGGTGCACCACATGTACCAGAGCAGCCAGGTGGAGATCGTCCACTCCAACGTGGTCTTCGACATCTGCAGCCTGATGCTCTACGGAACACAGGCCATCCCGGTCAGGCTAAAGATACTACTGGACCGGCTGTTCAGTGTTCTGAAACAAGAGGAGGTCATCCAGATCCTCAACGCACTTGACTGGACCCTGCAGGACTACATCAGAGGATACGTTCTACAGGTAGGCGGGGGGAGCTATTGTATTTGGAAGCGGAGGAAAGGGGAAAGTGAGCATGCGTGGGGGGGGGGGGTCGTACTTTATAGGAGACAGTGAGGAGGACAGGAGGAGGTCAGGGGAAAGGGTGAGATGTGAATGCCTGCTTCTCGTCAGAAACTCCCAATTTCTCCTCTTCCTCCTCTCTGCTCTGGGAGGTCTCCATCCTGATGGGGGAGGGATTTGTAAATATTACTTAGTTCCAGATCTTGGCTCTCCACCTGGAGCCAGGCAGAACCACCCGACACAGTGTCAGCGAGCCTGCTACGGCTCAGTTCGATTAGTCCATAATCAACTATTCAGCTTTCTCTCTGCATTTAAATCATGTTAGCTCCTCTAATGGCGAACACAGAGTCAGAATCCTCGACAGGCAGAGCCAAACGAATGCTCTGTGATGAAATATTAATCATGGTTACGGCACGGAGAGGCTGCAGTCTGACTTTCAAAAGATGCCTCAACTCATATGTGATTACTACAGGGCCGGGGCAGCCACTTGATCAATGTGAAGGCAGGGCCTCGTCCTCCTCTCTGATCTCACCCCACCCTTGCTTGTGTGTGTGGATGCGTGTGTGTGTGTGTGTGGCGCACGCATGTGCATGCGTCTGTATGTTCATTTTTTCGTTCCTGTGTGTGTGTGTGTGTGTGTGTGTGTGCGCATGTCCTCTGACACTGACGGAGAGCGAGAAAATCCACAAATGAAGAGAATTTACAGGCAAGATGAAAGGTGTAGCTGTAATGAAGAGTACCCCTCTGTAGAGCATCTCTGCATGAAGTGGTCATCTGAAACCTTTTTTGGACACTCTGATGTGCCGTTTCGCTTTCTTTCCTCACACAATCCTAACCACAATCCTAACCTTAACCGTTTCTCTGGAAAATGTGAATTTGTCCCAAGAAAAGTATCTAATGGCAACCTGACACCTATTTAAACAGTCGTTCTGGGTTGTAGAAGATGTGATACTGAAATTACAATAGGAGTGCCAAGTACAGAACTATAACTATGAAATTCTCTTTCCCTCCTCCTCCTCGCACCCTCTCCAGGACATTGCGGGGAAGGTGTTGGACCGCTGGGCCATCATGACATTCGAGGAGGAGATTGCCACACTACAGCAGTTCCTCCGCTTCGGCGAGACCAAGTCGATAGTTGAGCTGATGGCCCTGCAGGACAAGGAGGGCCAGGCCGTGCTGGTGCCCAGTACCCGCACTAACTCAGACATACGCACATTCATTGAGCGCAGCACCCCCCGCACCACCACGGCCAACAGCGCCCTGACCCCCAAAGTGGAGAAGTTGAGCTCGTCTAACGTGCATCACTTTGAGAACTTCATTAATAGCATGGCATTCATGCTGCCATTTCAGTTGCTGGGCTCTGTTCCAGCGCCACTCCTCGGGCTGCCATTGGGGACACAGCAGCAGCCGGGGGGGCAGATGGAACAGGGCCAGGGACAAAGACACGGGGATGAGAACCCCAACCCCCTTCCTGGGCCGCCGCCTACTGAGAGCAGTCTGGTGGGCTCTAGCTCTGCATCCTTCACCTCTGACCTGGATAGGGGTGGAGAAAACCCCGTGGACGGTCTGTCGGCCACGCCCAAGATGGAGGCTGAAGACTTCCCCACCAGTGACAACTACTCTGACGGTCCCTCCACACCTTGCACCCCCTCCATGATGAACTCTGACCTTTCCCAAATGTCTCCTGATAGCAAGCTCCAACGTTCCATGGACCGGAATGGGGTAGGCGGGGTAGGGGGAGGGAGCCTCAAGAAGGGGCGTGTGTACTGCAGCGCGTGTGACAAGACCTTCTACGACAAGGGCACTCTGAAGATCCACTACAACGCCGTGCACCTGAAGATAAAGCACAAGTGCACCATTGACGGCTGCAACATGGTGTTCAGCTCTCTGCGCAGCCGTAATCGGCACAGCGCCAACCCAAACCCGCGCCTGCACATGCCCATGAACCGCAACAATCGTGACAAGGACCTGCGTGGCGGCGGAAGCCTTTCGGCCGATGAGGGCTCTGAAGCGGGTGACAGACCGCGGTCTGAGTACCCCCACTCGTCCATCCCGGTGTCTCTGGCCTCGTCCCCCGACAGCCACAAGTCGATCACCAGCTATATGGTGAGCCATGTGGACTCCACTACCAGCAGCACAAAGCTCCACCACAGCAACTCCTTTCCCAGCATGGGACACCAGGGCCACGGCATCCTCTTCCCCAATCTCAAGACGGTACAGCCTGTTTTGCCGTTTTACCGGAGCCTGGTGACTCCTGCCGAGCTTGCCAACACACCTGGCCAACACCTCCCCTCACTTCCCCTGCTTTCATCCTCAGTGCCCCTCAAACCCACCTCCACCACTGCCCAAGACCCCTGCAGCGCCACTGTCGACCCCGTACCCAAGAAAAAGTCGCGGAAGTCGAGTATGCCCATCAAGATTGAGAAAGAGGCAGTAGAAAGGGAGGGAAGAATGGGGCAGGAGAGTGGCTCAGAGGATGAAAGCCCTTTACAGGGAAGGGAAAGGGAGGACTGTGAGAGAGGGGAAGGAGGAGGTAGTTATGTGTGCGTGAGACAGGCTGGGGGAGAGAGGGAGAGAGGAATCTTTCTAGCCAGGGACCGAGAAGAGAGGGAAGGGGTGAAGCGTCCAAGGTCCCGTAGCACAGAGAGAGAGATGTGTGCAGCCAGGGAACGAGAAAAGGACAAAGATGAAAAAGAGAGGTCCCGGCAGGCGGAGATGGGTGTGATCACCTGTGCCTCATCGCCCTGTGATGGCAAACTTCACCACCGAGAGAACCAGACCCTCCCTCTGAGCCGGGAGCATTCAGAGACAGACGGAGAAGAGGTCGACCAACTCAACTCTCAGCACCCGGACAAGCCGTGCGACTCTGAGTGTGACGACACCAATCACCGACTGACCAACGGCGCTTTCTTCAGACTCTCCGACAGAGAGGACAGACCGGAGGGCTGTACTGAAGACTACACCGACTCCAGCTTTCTGCAGTCTCGTAAGGAACCCGAGGAGGGGCCACTGGACAGGAGCGAGGTTCCGCACCACTGCGAGATCTGCGGCAAAACGTTCAAAAACCCGTTCAGCGTGAAGATGCATTACCGCAACGTGCACCTGAAGGAGATGCACATGTGCACAGTGGCCGGCTGCAACGCCGCCTTCCCCTCCCGCAGGAGCAGAGATAGGTGAGAGAACGTTCACCTGTCGGTTATTCATCAGGTTTTATATTCTGTCAGTTATGTTTAGTCTGTCAGTGAAAGGGACTCCAGCACCGTAAACTGTACAATATTTTAACCTATGCGCCTGTCAGATGTTTTGGTCGAAGCGATATACCGACCCTGGCAGTCAAGAATACGTTTCAGACTTATTTAACAGAGATCAACTGGTAAATAAAAGATTGAACGATTGCTGAAGGTGTCTTGGAAAAAACTACTGAGAAGCAAACTTTCCTACATTTTGTGTCTTCCAGGCACAGCTCTAACCACAACCTTCACCACAAGCTGTTAACCAAAGACCCGTATGGTCCATCACCCAGCTCCCTCTGCAGAGACAAGGACCCAGGAACCCTGGACTACCGCCAGGACCTCAGGGACCTCCAGAGGGACCCAGGCAGCCAGACCTCTGTCATCTTCCGAGGACACAACCGGATGGGCCTGGTGTTCCCCATGAGCAAGATGTCTGATGAGGGAACAGGGGAGAATGAGGAGCTGGAAGGAGGAAGAGAGGTTGAGGAGGGGGCTGTTCTGGACCTAAGTACGTCATCGTCCGCACTTCCTCGTGGGGGTGGCAGCGCCCGCTCCTCCTGGGATTCAGATGGGGCAGTCAGTGAGGAAGGGGAGGGCCTAGAGGAGGGGTCTCTGCCAATGGAGGAGGACAGTGATGGGGAGAGCTGCGACGGGATTGGTCTAAGAGGCCCAAGTTGGGATGGGTTAGGTTTGGGTGGGGAAAGGACCCTGGGCTGTGTGGGAGGACAGGGGGGGCCACAGGGGGGTGGAGGTGGCTCACCCATCACGTGCCATGTGTGCCAGAAGGTCTATAGCAACAAGGGGACATTCAGGGCCCACTACAAGACTGTCCACCTGCGCCTGCTTCACAAGTGCAAAGTCCCAGGATGTGACACTACATTTTCGTCTGTGCGGAGCCGCAACAGGCACAGCCAGAACCCAAACCTGCACCGCAACCTGACTGTCAGCGGCAGCACCGCTCACGACCAGGAGTAGGAACACTGAGCTTCAGGTCACACAGACCCTGAATCATTCTTACTGTATTCTTTTGTCTTTGTTCATTTGACATGAAAACAGGCTTGCTAGCTAGCACTTTTTGAATAAATCCATACCGTTGTTGTTCCCAACCCTGATGAAATCGAGGAGGGGACTATGTATCGGTCTCTGTCTGTACGTACAAGCTTGAAACGTCACATCTATAGACTAAGGTCTAGCAACGCAATCTTTTTTGAAATTAGTACCTTAAAATGACCAATAAAGCCTTCACGATGGCTTGGGCTGCCATATCAATCAGTCAAGGATATTCGTATTGTAACAAAATTTGGTATACACTTCGCAGACATTCTTAACATGTGAGAGTATTCATCAAATCGCTGCGCTATAATCGCCGCAGGTTTATATCTCTTGACCTGTTTGGACATGCTCAGGGATATAAAAAAAACAAAAAAAAACACAGGCGATATCTATGACCACTGGCACAATTTTCAATCAACTTGGGTGGGTGATGCGTCTTGTCATTGAGATCCAGCATTTACAAAATGTATTTGATTGGCCCAAGAATGAGAGATCATTTGTGGGGTACAATATGTTTGATGTTGTCTTGTTTTGGGGGAAATGGGAATTTATGGGATGTCGTAAGCTAGGGATTGTGAATTCCAGATACATCTCTGTTATGGGGGATCAGATTTGTTTGTTAGGCAAATGGTACCGGACAGTTTATCTCCCTGTATGTCAAGTAGATTTCTACAAATATGTCAAGTCAGGCGACTTACATTTGTTCTCTTATTCACAAGAAGACTTCCTGATCCCATTCCCATTTTTATTTAATACTTACACTGCAGTAATTTTAGGCTCATTTGGATTCCATTCCCCAGGCTAAAAACTGGCATATTCTGTATTCTTTTTACACAATATCTATTGATGGTACATGAAAAAACTGGACACAAAATGAATGCATTTAAATTGCCTATCTTGCCTATTTTTTGTCTTGATTTGAATTTAAAAAATCATGTATCATCCTCAAAACGTTGTGCATCTCACCCTCTAACTTATTTCAATGTACTAATTATTGTTGCTTTGCCATACATTCTAGTATAATTCACTCAAGTCCAGTTCTGAATCATCGGCAAATTTCTAAATCACATACTGTTCAAGTATCACTTCTCTCCAGTCCTAAACTGTAACAAGTGAAATATTTTTGGTGTGATTCTTGTTAATTATTGTCGACTTGATGTCCATTTTTCCCTGTGAGTTAACACATTGTTTCAATCAAAAGCGTTGGTGACATTCCAGATGTGTGGCGTATGTGTTTTTTGATTGTGGTCTGTAAAGATCTTTAAGAGAAACGTTTTAAGTGCTGTGAACTTGATCAATATAAGTTATTGTTTGATGTTGTATGTGTGATTCTGTTCCACTTCTATTGTTGCTGTTTTTAGATGTTGCATTATGCTAACATGCTAACGTTGACCAAAGATTTCTCAGTCCCAAGGTGTGCACGAATTGATCCCTCATACAGATAGTTATCCTAACTGGGACAGCTTCAATCTTGTGCCGAGATTGAGGGTGTCCTAATACGTACACTGTACATGAGGTTTGCAGTATTAAAACCACCTTCTCTTGACTCTCGTATCAGAAAACACACCACAGAAATAAACAGTATTCAGACTTGGGCTCTGCTAAAAAGCTATAATAACTCTTGGAAGGAAAAAGATTACCGGAATAACTTTTATATACTATTTTCATGGTCTTTTTTCTAAGCAAATCTGCTCAAATTTGAGGACTTGTGCACTAGAGTGGTTGAGGGTATCATTCTACAAGCAGACAGGCATTCATCGTCTCCAAGTGTTGGATCAAATTATATTGTACTGTGAACTGAGTCAAACACTGAGAAAATGTAAAACAGAGAGGTACAGTAAGTATCCAGGGCCCAATGTCCATGCACACCCTTCAAACATATGGTACCTAAATAATTATTGAATTGTATATTTTGTGAATAACCATTTGTAATCTAATAAAAAACCCAAAACGTATACTGTATAAAATATGCTAATTTTACTGGACACGTCCTGTATCCTAATATATGATTTAGGTGAGGGAAGAGTACAGTCCTTGGATTACTTCACAAACGTTGTTTTGGCCTAGGTATATATATTTTACCTTATGTATTTAACTACATTGAGCTAGATAAATGATCGATTTATTTGTGAAGTTGTATGGATTCGTAAAAGGAAACCAACATGTTAATGTTTTTCATTTAATGTTACAATATTCATTCCTACTTAATAAAAAGCCATATCTGTTTGCACGCTTTTGCTCTGGTCTCATTTCATATCTGCTCTGAAACAAACCATGTTGCATGAACAGGACAGTACAGGAGGCCGGGTCAAATCCACTCTGATCTAACGGTCATCTGTTCTCACTACCCAGAGGAGAAAAACCACCCCAAACAGCCATAGGGACAGACACGCTCATACAGTACACCTGCATGCAGATACTGTTGAAACAATACGTACGCAGCATATCGAAGCCAAATCCTTCCCATGAATCAATCCCTCACGTCACAGGGCCTGCGCTAGGCAAGCATCCCTGGAGGCTATTCAGTGTGGATATGTTGAGCTGGGCATAGTGCAATGTGGCTGTCGGAGGGCATGGAACGGAAACGCACCGGCAAATGGCACGAGTGGCTCCAGCAGGCACACCCTCACCGTGTGAGGAGGGTGAACCCGTTACACAACAAGCCCAAGCGCACGCTACAACTAATGTACCAAAAACAAAGCGTTGTGTAACATCCCATTTTTCAGCCAACCCACAGTTCATACTGCATTTGCATTTTTTACACAGAGCTGTCCGTTACCACTTAGCTTGATGCTAAAAAGCCTAGTTCTGACAAGTGCCTCCATCCTTTACTGCTGGTGTGGGAATGTAGTACCACTCGAACAGGATGCCACGGTTATTTCCGTCGCCTCGGTGCACTGTATGTAGGCGACAGTATCCGTACACAAAGCTTGTAGGAGGCGGATCACTTGTTAATTTCCCTCTGCACAGGTTTCACAGCAGAATCTGAAGAAGAGAATCTGACTTTTTACTGCAAGTGGCGAGGGAGCTACATATGTTGGCCACACAGCCGAGAGAAGATTATTTGTTTCTGGTATCCTGTGTTTCCCAACTGGTGGGAGGTGACCCAGTGGTGGATGGCAGCCAATTCCTGAGTTGCGACCAAAGGTTAGGCTGTATAGCAAGAAACATTTTTATGTTTATCTTGAGGTTGGAATAAAAATGATTCATCTTAAGTGAATCATGGCAAAAAAAATGAAGTTTAGGAACCAATGCAGCAAGAAGAATATTCACACACAGTCTTGTGTTTCCTTTGGGAGGATACATCAGTGTGCAGGTATGCATCCAAACTTTATTTTCTGTTCCCTTCAGCACCTGATAAATAATGAATGTGGAAGGCCTACAACACCACTAAGAGTCCAACCATTGTAACCACAGGCCTTTATCATCATCATTTCTGCTGCTTAAGCCCCACATGTTCCAGAGAGGAAGAGACCGAGAGAGGTCTTTCTGGGGCACTGACACTGGATCCCACCACTGTCTTGGGCTGCGGAAGAGGGCAGGGAGAGGGGGAGACAGAAGGGGAAGGAGGGCAGACAAGGGGGGAGAATGGATTGTCCATGGGGGCTTAGGACGCTGATGAATACCGGGGGGGTGGGGGTATTACCGCCCTGGCACTGCAGCCAGATGGACAGCAGATGAGAGTTGTTCCTACTAATAATCTGGTCTACATCCTGGTGAGGAGTAGCATGGAGCCAGGGAACAAGAGAGGGAGAGGGAAAGTTTAGGAGTTCTAGACAAGTTACATCACCCGTCGTCTCTCAGGGATAGCATCATATTCTCTGTCATCTAGTCCAAGTCTACAGCACAACAGTGAGAGGCAAATTCTAAAATATAGTTTAGATTCAATGTCAGGCATCGAACTACTGTATGTCTGTACTGTATGTATTCACAACGCTCATCCGGCGCTCACACTTCTAATTCAGGTAAATTAAATGTGTAAGCACATCTGTGTGACGGGTCAACTTTATAGTGGTCGCACATTCTTGCAGTGCAGATTGAACAAATGGAGATCCAAGTGTTTTCAAATATTGGATTGATAGTTGATGGTTGTTTGTATACTCAGTATATATGTAGAATATATGGTCCCAAATATCTATTGTTATATAGTATATAATAGTATAGTATACTATATGCATATATATAGTATATATACTGTATATATATATATATAGTATATATGTATTAGCAACAACACCCTATCCCATCCTTTGTAATTTTCCATTTATACTCTGAAGAGTTCTAAAGAGAGGGAAGGGGTGATAGGGCATGATAGGGGCAGATAGGGATGTGGTAACACTTTATTTGAAGGGGTGTGCATACGAGTGATATGACATTGTCATGATACTGTCATAGCCATGACATTACACATCGTTATGAACGTTTATGAATGTTGTCATTCGGTTGATTATGCCATTTTTTATGCAAGGTTGACATTGTTTGGGATGTCTTTGTTATAACAACTTGATGGTAGACATGTACCTGTAAAAACTGAAAACTTCAGACTTGGTAAGGCAGTGTCAGAGTCCAGTAGTACAAAGGGTGGATATGGTTGGTGATAGGTCATGGAATACAGCTGGGTTACAGCAAATGGAAAGAAAGTGTTCCTGAGCCTGCTGGTGTGGGAACAAAGAGACCTGTACCACCTGCCCGATGGAAGGAGGGAAGTTTGTGGCATGGATGTGAATGGTCCCTGATGATGCCACACACCCTGTTCAGACACCGCTTGTGCTGGAAGTCTATGATGGCCGGGAGCTGGGTACCAGTGATGTGCTGGGCGGTTTCCACTACCCGTTGCAGGCCCTACCAGTCGACTACGGAGCAAACACCCAACCATGCTGTGGCGCAGTTAGTCAGAAACGTGTCATTGCAGGCCTGATTATCAAACTTGAAGAAACTATTTAGCTTTATGTGTTAGCATTACAACGGTCATATGTGGTTGGTTTTGACATTGGTTTTCATGAGACCATTATAATTGTGTCATGAATATTTTTCTTGACCTCAAGTGGCACAATTGGGACTTGTCATAAAGATGTCATGATATGTTATAACACTGTCAAATGCATTCATAACAGTGTCATGAATATTTTTCTTGACCTCAAGTACAGTGGTTCAATTTAGACTTAAAGAAGTCATTAAGTTTGTCAAATACTCTCAAAAAGATGTAATTGAGTCTGTCAAATGCTTTCAAATACCTTAACAAAAGCAATACATTTCTTTTATTGTTTTTGCACAACAAAGGTTCCCTAAAAAAAATATATACTTTAAACAATCCTACTTTGGTAACACTTTCCGATAAGGGTACATGAACAACCGTTAACAAATGCAGTAGTTACCTTGAACAAACATTGATGAATAATGATGAACAAGAAATTAACAAACGGTTAACAGTGATAATCCTTATTGTATTAATGGTTTACAAATGCATTAACAAACAGGGTGTAGTGTCATTTGTTCATGTTGACACAGGACATAAACTCATGTCGTCTTTTGCAAGAACACAGTCAGTACTGTCATTTGTTAAGTTTGATACAGGACATCAATTAATGTACAGTACCTAGTTCTTTGCATGAATAATAGCCTAAATAATATAAATTATTCATAATATAATCACATTGAAAATTGTTAATAATGTAGGCTAGATAGTGATAGTTTAACAAATTACCTTCACAAATAGAACATGGCTGAACAAGTTAGCTAAGTGCTACCCAGAACTGACAAACACTTGACTGGAGCTAGCATACAGCTAACTGGAGCCAGCTAATAACCAACCGAAGCCAGCTAATAACCAACCGAAGCCAGCTAACAACAAGGAACAAGGAACTAGCTACTCGCTAACCCTTAGGGTAGTGTATCCCTTAATCCTAGGGATATTGTCAGGAGTGTTGTTTTGGGAGAAAAAGGAATGCACCACCGTCACAGCATTTTACATAGACTTGGGTCTCTGTCATAGTTATACAATTACCATGCTTTTCCAACCCTCTGTAAACACTTTAACAGGCAAGTTATCAAACTGTATCGTTAGGTCCAGTGTACTTTTGTACTTTACCGACCAGGAAAACAGGATAAATGATGAGAAAGACATGGCTTTTCCTTGAAGAGTTACAAGAACACTGATTGTTAACAGTCCCAACTAGCTAACATGAATGAATGTCCTGCATCAACATTAAGAAAATTACAGTATAAACTATGTTCCTGCAAAAAAACTTTGATATTAACTTGACGTTTTTTCACTTCATGGAAAGGTCTGCCCAAGAGACCATTATAATGGCGTATGGCTAACCAGTGGCGCCACTATCATTTTGAAGTGAATCTTCAGTGACTCAGGAGTGTGATTACCTTTATGACTCCATATTTCCAATTTGTATTTCTGAAATGCATGCTCAATATGCTGAGTATGAGCACCAGTCTCAGGATTAGCAATGTTCATTTTATGGCAGACCAAATACTGGCTAAATAGTTTCTTCAAGTTTGATAATTAGGCCCATGTTTATGACAGGTTATGTTATCTTGGTTACTGTCATGTTGTCATAAAAAAAGACACTGACAGGTTATGCTGTCTCAGTTAATGTCAAGTTGTCATAACAAAAACATTGACAGGTTATGTTGTCTCAGTTAATGTCAAGTTGTCATAACAAAGACATCCCAAACAATGTCAACCTTGCATAAGAAATGACATAATCAACCGAATGACACCTAATGACAACATTCATAAAGGTTCAAAATAATTCTTTCATGTGTCATGTCATGGTTATGACAGTATCATGACAGTGTCATGTCACTCTTATGCACACCCCTTTAAATAAAGTGTTACCGGGATGTGATAACCTACACCTCATTCACCTATGGAGTACATTTTAGCTAGCTACATGATCATTAGCTTACTAAAAATGTTAGCTACAGTAGCTGGTTAATTGTAGTTACTAGCTCTAGAATGATATGTCTACAGTGGCATTCCCCCAAACCGGATCAAAACTAAGAAATGGGGAAATCATCAGATGGAAAGTAAATGGTAACAGAAAGCATGACATTTGACTTTTTAGTCAAATCTTCTTCAAGTGTTCTCTTTCTGTTTGAATTCTTTAAAATAATTGTGTCACTCTGTCTTCCCAATATCCTAGTTCAGTTTTGAGTTGCTGACTTGATGACTGTTAAAAGATCAACTGTCTTTTAGAGCCAGGGCAATTTGTAATTGTCTATGTAATCAGTGCAAGGTTTGAATGGTAGTGGTTTCACCTCTGTTAGGCTGTCGTCAATTACTGTGAGTACTAAAGTCCTTCCCAGCTCCTTCGGTGCCCATAAAACACATGTGGTGTACCTGGTCTCCAGCAGTGTTTGGAAATGTTGGAGACCACACACACACAAGGTAGGCAATCCACTTGACCTCATCTAAATGTTGTCTGTCAACTAACATCACTGAAACCTCCCTCCAGGTCTCTGATCACTCTTCCATTTTTACATCCTACGACTCTCGCTGTCCCCTTGCCCACCCCAATTGCTCAGTGACTCACTGTGACCTCACAGAACAATGTTATAAGCTGCCGAGTTAAAATTTGCAAAACTAAACTTCTGAATGACCTATTATCCATTAAAGTTTCTCCTACTGTAGCTAACTTCTTTTCAGATCTATCCACTGCTAAAGCCATTTTCAATTGTACAATATTTCAAGCTTCTTCCTGAAAACCAGAATATGCTTTGTCACACGGTCCTCAATCCGCCCCCATCAACTGCATCTTCCCTCTCTGCAGATTACTTTGTCAACATTTTTGAACAGAAGGTTGATGACAGCTTATTCACCTAGCCTATTGGGTCCACTGGTCCCTCACTAACAGAACTTGTCTATGCATTAACAGCTTTTTTTCACTCTCTTGAGCACCCTCCAACTAGTGATTTCCGGTCACCCAACTGCCTTTCCCCTCAACACCATGTGTAGAACATGCAGATTATTATGATCATAGTCCAACCCAAATTCCCATTCTGCGTACAAGAAGGCTAGATTGTTAAGAGTTAGCATGCAAGATCTGATGGATGTTTTAATCCAGGCTACAGTAGAGAACAGCCTCTCAACACTAGATTACATGCATTCATAGGAAGGGTGATGATGACTGTGAGTGGTTTTCTATAAGGGATGAAAATTCATGACCTAAACAACTTTCTGGCACAGTTGCTGAATCAACACTGTTAATTCTGCATGTTCAACTGTGATATAACAGTCTGCATGTTCAAATGTGATATACAGTGATACTTTCAGTGATAAAGTCCTAGACTCTGGTAGACAGGCCGATGATGCTTTCATTATTCATATACCGTACAGTATTAGGGAAACTGCTGACTCAAGCAGCTGGCTTCAAGTCTGAAATTTTTCTTGAATATTCATTTGATTTTATTAAGGGCCTTTTTCCTCTTACCATGTATGTCTTGTTTAACACCCAGCATAACAATTTTCTGAAACTCTTTGAAGTGAGCGCAACTCCTCTTTACGAATGAACAGGACTAACTGTTAATTTGATTTAAAACATTTCCCCAGCTTTGATGATGAATGCTTACACTTTAGCCCTCAAATCTGTCCCGTGCAAAAAAAATTGGATTTGCTGGGCTGATGGTTGAAGAATGCTTTACAAAGGTGCTTCCAATCGTTACATCTGTCCCTAACAAATGAGGTGGGTCAGGGCAATAGTAAGATATCTATGCTGCTGTGGATGTCGAAGCATCATCCATGCCTACTTTCTTATTGACTGGTATGATAGCTTCTAGAGTTCAAGTGGGCTCGACTGATGGCGCTAGACTGGGTTTTTTCTTCATCCTCAATCTATAGATTTTTGACACCACAATTGAACTTAGTTTCATATGTGCCATTGTGACTAGAACACAACACCAAAATCACTGGCTACTAGCAGGTAAGCTACAGTGAAGTCCATAATTATTATCACAGCGAGACAGTTGGGGGACTATGTACAAAACTCAAATAAAGCTGACAGTTGATACTTTAACACCATCGTCATTGTATAATTTCAAATCCAAAGTGCTTGAGTACAAAACCAAACTTGTGTCACTGTACAAATACTTATGGACTGCACTGTACATGGGTATGAGGGTATGAGGACTGTGTGTGATTGTGATAAAACCAAATAGATGGCAGGATTCTTCTTCTGCACATAAAACATAGTTATCTCTTATATTTAAAACAACCAGACTTAGTGGGCCAGCAGGAGATGACATTAAGCTGTCAAAGGCATTTTCATTCAAATGTTTACCCAAAGATTTTGATGTTTGCTTTATATATTTCTTAATTACTATGTTGATGTCGCATGCCATGTCACAAGAGTTTCATTGTTCAGAAAAACACATGCTATTCGGTACACTTGACAAATAAAAGACTTTGACTTGAAAGGTTAAAATCATTTAGAAATATAATAGTTTGTCACCTGATAGAATTGACAGATTCAAAATGCCTTTCATTTTAACATGTTAAAACTGTGTTTTGCCAAGGAGACAGTGGGAAAGAGAAACATGGACATTTGATTTCCTTGAATGATTTTGTTTCTTCAGTTACTTAGTTAGGTGGTGTTCGAGTAAGGAAACAATCTAAAAAAATTTTTTATTTTATTTCTTATTTTTAACTTGTTTCAAAGAGCCATATAATGAAAGAACTAACAATGCTTTAATCACATTCTTTTTGAGGTCAGGAAGCATTTCTGTGTAATTTTAATTGGATTTTCAGTTGGTCTTTGTTTTTTGCAATAGGCCTACAACTTATATTTTCAAAGCCTCTATCAATCTATTAATGCTCCGTGTGATGGTGCAGTGTCATTTTTTTTTTTATGTTTCCTACCGTTCTACAGGTTTTGCCAAGGGATGTACAGAAACTGTTGCTATTTTAAAAAAAGTTATCTATAATTTTACAAAAAAATGTATATAATGAGAACATATTTCTATTAAAAAAGAGAACATTTAGCATGAAATTAAAATCCAAAACATAGGAAACTTGACTGCAACATTCCTGAAATATAAAAAGAAATCCCACCCAGCAGAGATCAATCTTGCACAATTTTATAAAAAATAGCTTAGCTACATTATAGGGTAAAGATACTACATAATTTATAAGACTAGTTTAGCTATGGGGCATGGATACATATCTTTGTTAAATGTTGGAACAGATTTACTACAATTCAACCTATTTTGCCATGGGGTTGAGAATTTTTTTTACATACATTTGGCAATGCACATTGATTACATTAATACAATATGGTTTTCCCTGATGAACAGATGCTAAATTGCTGCTATATATTCTATGTTTAAAAAAAAAGATGTGACTCTGCAAATAGCGGTCTTCCAGAGCTTTTGCCTGTGATTTCGTGATCCCCGGAAATAAATGGTTGTGAATTGTTGGACTAGTCAAACTACAGATATAGAAAGTGATAGCTGATATGGCTAAACGTGTGATTGTGAATGACTGACTTATGAGGAAATCTACTGATGCACATCGCAAAATGTATTACTGCACCTGCTGTTTTCTACTGCTTACTTTCCAAACGAAGATCAGGCCAAAATGATTTTCCAGAAATGTGGCATTAGACATGGAGAAACATGTTAGGGCTAGTCCTGGACTAAGCCTTTTCTCAGTCCAGGAAATTGACCCTACATCATTTGGGACGCCCCCTTGATGTGGATGAGGGCTTGGTCCTTTGGCATTGCTTGGGTTTTACTACCATCTTCTGGTTGAAACATATCAACACATGGAATTATTCTGATTTTCTTCTTAGGTCTTGAATATTGTTTACATATTATTTTAAATGTAGGCTGCTAAATATGTGGAAATAATATTTTGTTCTGAATATCTACAGAACTCGTAGGGATGCTGAATAGAATGCAAATAAAAACAGAATGCAATGATGTACAAATCATTTATCCCTATATTTAACAGAAAATTGCACAAAGACAACATGTCATTTTTTTTTTGGAGGGGGGGGGGTACATGCCCATTTTGAATTTGATGCCAGCAACACGTTTCAAAACATTTGGGACAGGGGCATGTTTACCACTATGTTGCATCACCTCTTCTTTTAACAAGAGACCAATTGCTGTAGTTTTGAAAGTGAAATGTATTCTCATTCTTGCTTGAAATAGGATTTCAGTTGCTCAACAGTTCAGGGTCTCCTTTGTCATATTTTTATACGCCAAATGTTTTCAATGGGTGATAGGTCTGGACTGCAGGCGACGCCTCTGCTTCTTGATTGCAATATTATTGTAACGAGCAAATTAACACTTACTGCCCAGATAAAATGCTTTAAGCAAGTTTCTCAGATTCATAAGACTTTTGCAGAGTAGGTCTACTGTATTTTGACAGGCCAATAGAGATGTGTTGCCGGACAAAGAAATAGCTAAGGCCTATTGATGTTAACATAGGGTAATATGGAAGGTCCAGGTAAGGGCACAGGGTCTTGCTAAACATAAGTACAGTACATCAACAAATGTAATAGGCTAATGATTGAATATTAAACGTCTTCTATTGTTTGCAATATGGCCCCATAGTTTTTAGTTTTAAATTTAAAAAAATGTCGCCTGTGTGGTCTACCAGATCAGTGTTGGGTTATTTGTCATGTTTCGAATTACCCAAATTGGGTGTCAATTTCAGGAGTAATTTGGACTATAGTGCATATTGTTACTATTGTACTTATCAAATGATCATATTCACGATTACGATATTTTTTTAATTTATTACCATATACTTTGGATAACAGTGACAGCTTCTCGACGTTGGGATTTAGGTTTGCAACCGTATTCTTGCTCTGATCTACACACATTTTTGTGCGTGAGGCACCGTTTCCAGGCCTTATCCTTTGCTTTAATTATTTATTTCCGTGTAAACTGCAGTCTTGCTATCAAAACATTGATGGCCGATAATTTCCCTCTCTGTTGAGGGCCGAAGGGAACTAAAATACCGATATAATCTCAAATTGGAGTATACTAAAACTACACGGTCATTATGGCTCGTCCACGGCCGCGGGAGTACAAGGCAGGAGATTTGGTTTTTGCGAAGATGAAGGGATACCCACACTGGCCGGCGAGGGTGAGTAGGTGATGCAGCCGAGCTGAAAAGAAGGGAGGCGGGGTTGCCTGAGACAATACAGCCGATGCTTTGGTATAGATGCGATAGTGCTCTTGCCACCTTTACAATGCGTGTTTGTCTTTTGCAGCAAAGTGGTTAATTTACAGTGCTCCTACCTTCACATTTACATTTTGTAACTTACTATGTTAATACACTGCTGGCAAAAAGCGTAATTCTCACGTCGACATATCGTTATTTACCATGTGTTCAGGAAATGAAGGCATTATGGATCACTTCTATTTTTTAATCCGTTTCTTCTTTTTGCGTTTTTTTAATCTAACCCATTCCACAAAATCCCATAAATGTAATGTGGTTTCGTAGGCGTAAAGATTAATAATATGCTGTATACACCAGTCGAGCTACCTTGATATCAAACTGCGCATGGACTAGACCTGAGGAAAGCGGATGAGCCCTTTTCAGTAAGAACTAAGGTGAATAAAAGACAAGGGCAAGGCCTTTCACATTTAATTATAAGCTTTGCTATTACACAGTTACACATTTTTTTTCCAAATACAGATATATTTTACACTTCGGTTTCTGTTTGGAATGCCATATTAAATGAATGTGTTAAAGTAATGTAGCATTCGAGATATTCGTGTTTACTGAGAGTATGGTGACAACAAAGTTTGGCTATCAGCGGTGCAGTTCAGACGTACCCACATGTTCATTTTTAGATTAAGTTAATTTACTGAACCGATGCATGTGTGTTCCTCTCTCCCTCTCTCAATTAGATTGATGAACTTCCAGAGGGAGCCGTCAAGCCCCCGGCTAATAAATATCCCATCTTTTTCTTCGGCACGCATGAAACGTATGTCAATACACTATCATATGCTTCCAACGATGCTGTCAAAAAGAATCAAGTATTCTCTGTTTTGCACTCCCACTGACCAGAGCCCCTTAGGGGGTAGTAGCACTACTTGGATTGTATAGCCTCAACTGTATGTGTCGTAGGGGTTGATCTTTCTTTTCAATTTTGTATCACCATCTTATTTTATTTATTGGCAGATCACCAAAATCATTCTGAGGGCCTATGTAGTGTGATTAAACAATAATAACATTATACTGTTATTATCAGCAAATGAATGTTTACTTTAAATAATTTAACACTGTCTTAGGGCCTATTTACACTGTGAAAGTTTTGTTCATACATGCTATACATTTTGTGACAGCCTAAGCAGGTAAGCATTAACATTGTCTACCTTCAAGCCTTAACTTTTGCGAGGTAACATGGAACACTAACGCTACAGATACTCCCTTAGGTTCTCTTCATTTTGATAGACGGGATCACTGGATGTGAATGAATGTCACGTGAGCAGTCACATAGGGAAATCAAAGGACTCTTACCACCGTTGACAAGCGGCTAGCTGTCTAACAATCTAGAACACAGACAAACTGATTTGTATCGTTTGAAGTCAGTGTCCCCTAAATAATTGAATTCCCATTTGCCTGCTTTCAGGAGCAACGTTCCCAATACAGGTGTAAATAGAAAACTATTTATGTATATAGTACTGTTCGTACACACACCGTAGTGATAGTCATTCTAACTGTGACATCGCAAGACAGTAGTAAGTGGACTGTGTAAGTGTGCATGACATTTGCTTTGTAACAAGGAACAGTTGTTAGTGGTTGCAGCATTTTGGCCTTACCTCTCACCGTCTTCATCCTGCCACAGTGCATTCCTGGGCCCCAAGGATCTCCTGCCATACAATGAGTACAAGGACAAGTTTGGCAAGTCCAACAAGAGAAAAGGGTTTAACGAGGGTCTGTGGGAGATTGAGAACAACGCAGGAGTCAAATTCACTGGCTATCAGGTCGGTCGCACTCAGTCCATTTTATCGATTGGCCGGTAATAACGCAAGTAATGCAGTTTGACTAGGATGCTCATCATTTAAAAAGCCATCAACAATACACTCAGATATAAACATGTATTCTCATGTGATTATGAAGCCAAGGTACATCTGTTGTTCTGTAAACTATTCCGTTGGTATTATGGCTTACTGTACTTTACTCTGTTCTATCTCCAGGCCATCCAGCAGCAGAGTTTGTCCGAGACGGAGGGACAAGGTGGAAATGTGGCCGATGGAAGCAGTGAAGGAGAGGAGGGAGATTTCATAGAGGAAGTCGAAGATGACAAAGGCAAACGGAAGGATGAAAAACCGGGGTCGAAACGGAAAAAGACTGCCTCCTTTAAGGTGCGCGTTATCTCAATGTAGCTATCAGAATATACTGTCTCTTAAGATGCATTATGAACAGGGTGGTTCAAACTGTGAATGCTGATTGTCTAAAAGGCTGATAGCTTTTCATGCTTTTATTGTGTTAGTGACTTGTTAACCTGTAGTAATAAGGAAACTTGGGTTTGAGAGAAAATTGGCCTTGCTCTGAAACACCCAATTCACTGGCAAGACGGGGAATTGTTTTAATGGTTTTTGTTGGGCCAAGAACAAGCCTGCACCCCCGGAGTTACAATGGGTCTTAGGGTTGTTTCTTTATTTATCTATTGTTAAAGGGATAGTTTGACATAAAATCATATTTGGGTAAATTCTACTTACTTCACCATGAGAAAAGCTTGTAAAATATGACACCATGGGCCTTGAAACACAACCCAAGGTAAGGGGAATTTCAGCCATATATGAGTTTAGATGAAATTGTTCCTTTTAATTTCGGCAGATTGTTATTTTTGTCTAGACTATCAGCGCTTGTATTTACGTACACTTGATCAGTACTTTCAGATTTCCTTCAGTAGAACTATAAATCTGTTTGGTATCCAGGTGTAGTGCTTTTCATTAACAGGATTGTGCGCTGTTAACCTGTACCCTATATAGCACTACAAAAACAGACACTGTGCAGATATTGTGCCTCTGTGTATCTTACTTGTGGATGCATGTAATAACTCTAAAGAGGCTTCCACTACTTGCTATCTCCCTTTCATCTGCACTGACCTGAAAACACGGACAAGGTCAAAGTAATATGATGGATGCCTTTCAACCCGGAGTCTGTTTCCACCTGTTTGGTTGTGTCAGCTAAATTAAGCATATGACAAGTTAAGAAGAGGCCACGTTACACTGTGTAGATCTGTCTCTTGTGCTGATTAGAAGTTAAAGGTCAGAGTGCAGATGTGTATGTACAGACTAGCAGTGGGGAGAAAAGTTACAGATGCTTACAAAATCACATCACTACCCATGTTATAGCCTACAGTTATATTCTATTCCAAGTCGCCAGTATATCTTTAAGAAGACGGATTACGGAGTCATCTGGAAGGGATGCAATTCTAATTGTTTATTTTAATGGTTTTTTATGCATAAGAATAACATTAGGCCTCTAAGCTGATATAGAGGCAAGGTTATTGTAGTTATGCAAGCTACTGGAGTGTAGATTTAGTATTAGGTTGAAAAAAGTC
This sequence comes from Esox lucius, assembly GCF_011004845.1. Lineage (NCBI taxonomy): Eukaryota > Metazoa > Chordata > Actinopteri > Esociformes > Esocidae > Esox > Esox lucius. Next base: position 28,980,015 of record NC_047570.1, on the reverse strand, counting down.
AGCCACTGCCCCCTCCACCCTGCCCTCACTTAGCAACCAGTGTTGCCTAGCAACTGTGCTCTATTACGCACATTAGACAATGCATTTGTAGAATTCCAGAAGACCAACCTCAGTCTTTCAAACTGTAATAGGTTAACTCATGCTTACATTACAGAAAATCCCATTTCATTGCATTAGTCCTTCCAGGCACTGGATATGCTTTTATTTAATTTATTTTTCTCAGTGGAAATGCAGCTGTTTTGTTTAAGCAGATATAACTTTTGAGCTGTTCCTTATTGGCTATATGTGCACTGCAGTTAGGAAGGTTGTTAAACAGAAACAGTTTAAATGAGTTACTGTAGTGACCAAAGGCTTACAAGGTCATGAATAGCAAATATTATCACATTATGTTACTCTAACAGATGAAGCTGATGTTATCACATTATGTTACTCTTACAGATGAAGCCGATGTTATCACATTATGTTATTCTAACAGATGGAGCAGTTGTTATTGCGTTATGTTACTCTAACAGATGGAGCAGATGTTATCACATTATGTTACTCTAACAGATGAAGCAGATGTTATCACCTTATGTTACTCTAACAGATGGAGCAGATGTTATCACATTATGTTACTCTAACAGATGAAGCAGATGTTATCGCCTTATGTTACTCTAACAGTTGGAGCAGATGTTATCACATTATGTTACTCTAACAGATGAAGCAGATGTTATCACCTTATGTTACTCTAACAGATGGAGCAGATGTTATCACATTATGTTACTCTAACACATGGAGCAGATGTTATCGCATTATGTTACTCTAACACATGGAGCAGATGTTATCGCATTATGTTACTCTAACAGATGAAGCAGATGTTATCACATTATGTTACTCTAACAAATGGAGCAGATGTTATCACCTTATGTTACTCTAACAGATGAAGCAGATGTTATCGCCTTATGTTACTCTAACAGTTGGAGCAGATGTTATCACATTATGTTACTCTAACAGATGAAGCAGACGTTATCACATTATGTTACTCTAACAGATGGAGCAGATGTTATCGCATTATGTTACTCTAACAGATGGAGCGGATGTTATCGCATTATGTTACTCTAACAGATGAAGCAGATGTTATCACATTATGTTACCCTAACAGATGAAGCAGATGTTATCGCATTATGTTACTCTAACAGATGAAGCAGATGTTATCACCTTATGTTACTCTAACAAATGGAGCAGATGTTATCGCATTATGTTACTCTAACAGATGGAGCAGATATCAGATGGAATGCTGATGAAATGATAGAAACACCATTAACCACTAACATTTCAGAAATAGGAATTTGTTCTTAATTGACCAGCCTGGTAAAATAAAGTACAATGTAGTCATTACTGTACATTTAAGTAATTGAGTCAGAGACCCTACACTGGTACCTGATCAGGGTTCAGATGTTGACTCACTAAAATCTGTGAGATTTATTCAAATAATAGTTGACATAGCTGTAGAGTACCTGATCAAGTCTAGTTGGTGAGTGTTGATCTGTCTGTGTGTTTGTGCCAGAAGTCTTCTAAGCTGTCAAGGATCTCATCTGGAGACGATGATCTGGAGAAGGATGGGAAAGAGGAGGATCGGAAGAGTGGATCAGAGGGGGGAGACCCAAATAACGACATTATCCAGAACCTCTCCGACAGCAAGGTGTGCCCCCGGAGGAAGTCAGGGTTGGGGACAAATCAAATGGATGTCAGTCACAGTCAAAACTCTTCTAAATAGATTTTAACTTCGTTTTATTCAGAAGATGTTAAAAAATGGAGTCTGAATTAAAGTTTACTGCTTGAATGGACCCAAACCCTGGTAGATGGTCCCAGATATGTTTGCGTTGGTGACACTGACACAAACAAGAAATGAATGATGTATTAATAGTACAGATATAAGCACCATCCCTAATCATAGTTTATTTACATTTCAATTAGAGATAGGTTAACTCCAATGTAGACTTAGGCAGAATATACGGCATTAAAATACTGATGGTGAATGTATAGAAATCTGGATGCCCCTGAATCCTTACTGAGTGGCAGATAGCTTGCATCTGGTCATAACTAAAAGGTTTTTAATCTCTCAGCCAGGTGAGAGATTCAAACAATATGTTGTTGTAACACATTTTACCCTAGTTGCTGTTCGGTAAGAGCAGATTTAAAAATGTACCCCTTTCTTAAAAAGGATGGGGTACAATAATAGACTTGATTACGAAATGTTTTATGTTTTATTTGTTTTGAAAATGTTGCATATATTGTATATCCAGTGAGTATGGAATATGGTGGACAAATATTTGTTTAATTCTGTTCGACATCTTGGACATGTCTTATCATTCAAACAAGTCTGTTATAAAACCTTCTGTGACACATTAGATGAAGCATTTGTGTATGTTATGTAATACTTTTATAGTATATTTTTCACTTAAAAAGTATTTTCCCTTCTTTTCCAGAACCAGTTGATGAGAGAAGAACATTAGGTACTGTGGACGACTGCAGATGAAAGGAAATAATTGAATCAAAAGAAAATGTATTTATATAGCATATTTCTAAAATTATAAAAGGTGAAAAGGGTAAAACTATTTAAATGGAAATATAAAATAATATAATAAATATATGAAATTAAGAAGTGAGACATACATACAACATGTATTAAGACAAGACAAAACAACATTTAACAGTGAATGAAAGACTTAACAGAGCAGACCATAGAATAAATACAATATAATATAAAATCAATAAAATTGTTAAATATAAGTAAGACAACTAAAAGGTACCCTTGTCAAAAAGCAGGTCTAAAAAGGTAGGTCTTTCTTAAAAGTGTTAAAAGCATCTGACACCTCAGATCACTTTCCTGGCTCTTCCAAAGGCCCTGACCATAGTGACTGAAGCAGACTCAACAAAGGTTTTGGTTTAACCTCTAGAACAACTAAAAGGCAAGTACCAGAAGATCTGAGGGAGCGACTGGGCAAATACACAAAGAAGCATATTCAACACATATTTGGGTGCCAGATCATGCAGTGCTTTAATAATCAATAAAGCAAGTTTAATACCTCTAAAACTGTTCAACTGATTCTGTCTTTCATCTGATATGGAAATGGGTTAGGGTTAGGCCTATTATCACCAAGGGACATTTCTATCATTACCTGTATTGGGCTTGCCACACAAATCTCATAAACAGATCTACTATGTTGCATTTCGGTGAAAATAGTGCAGACATTAATAGTCAATACACACATACTAGGGGGCAGGGTAAAAAAACGTTTGACATCTTGTATATCTTGTATCTCTTATCATTCAGACAGCACTATTACGGTAAAGCACTTCCTGTGTTACGTTAGATAAAGCTTATGTATATGTATTTTCATTATTTTATAGTATATTTTTCACTTAAAGACTGTTGACCCTTTTCGTCCAGAACCAGTTGATGAGACAGGGTCCTGTGGACAACTACAGGAAATAATTCAATAAAAACAACATGTATTTATATAGCATATTTCTTACAACGAATGCATTTCACAGAGCTTATTGAATTCGATTCTAAAAAGTGAGGAGCTTACTCTGAAATATTTCAATAGAAATATAAAGAGTCAAGAGAAATGTATAAAAAAAGACTTGAAATGCATTAAAATAGTAAAACAACAGTAAAATAACAGTGGATGAAAGACCAATGCAGCCAAGACTAGAATAAATCAAATATATATTACTAGTGTTTCTTAAAAGTGTTAGTTTCTGACACCCTAGATTACCTGGCAGGCTGTTCCAAAGGCCAGAACCACTGTGAATGAAGTAACCTCAACTATTTTGTTTCTGTCTTTTGGAACTGAAAGGCCAGTTTAAGATCTTAGGGACTGACTGGGCATACCCATGAAAGCATAATTGACAAATATTTGGGTGCCAAACCACATAGTGCTTTAAATATAAATAAAGCAATTTTATTAACAACTCTTTAACTAATTAACTCATTGTGGACATTGTAAAGGTCAACACTGAGCTAGCTGGTCATCTCTATGTAAGTTCAAGTCTGTTCTAAATCAAAATGAGATGTTTGTAATATAGCCATAAATGGATATTTATATTGACATAGCTGCCACTATCTGATAAATCCATTAATGATATCATTCAGCTAAACATATACAACATTGTAAAAATAATATACTCTCCAAAAGTCTATGATGATTGATACATGTTGGGTATTGCAGTGTTGTAATGAAATTAATTGTATTTTGGAATTTGCTTTTCTAAAATAATGGTTTAGGAAATGGGCTAGCTAATTCTGGATTGGGGGTATTCTCCAAAATTCATAGGGTTTCCTCTGGTTCAAAAGAAATAATGAAATCAGGAAGGAGTAAACACAAAATCTAGGGATCTGAAAACAGGATTTTCTTGGAAAACCTGTGAATTTTGGGAAGGTTACCAGTGCAGTTTGGTTGGTATAAGACAATCCATATCAATCACAACTAAATGTAACCTGCAAATGATGAATGGGACAAAAAGGTTGATAAATGTAACAAGTGTTGTGCACAAGCTGAGTTACATATTGTAACTCTTTAAACTGCACTTTGCGCTATAGAGTATAGGGCCAGTATTCTACCTGACTGATCTAGGTAACAACTAATCTGCGGCATAAATGGCACCCTACTGTATTTACAACGTAGTGAAATATTTTTTCCTCAAAAGTAGTGCACTATATAGGTAATAGGGTTCCATTTGGGACACTACCCTCATCTTTCTGTGGGAAGCGGAATCTGTTTTAACGTGTGTCAATGGTTATATTTTAAAAGCTTTTTATAGTTGCATGCTTAACTGTTGTACACAGCTACCTAGTTCTTTTTTCAAGGTTTCCTACTACCTGCTGTTTTTCCATTCACACTTCTTCCACTTGTACAGCAAATCTGAGACAAAAACACAACACAATCATGTTTGTGAAACACCTTCTCAGACCTTATGTATGGGTTATCCTTAGGTTATGCTGCATTTATGGGATGTTGGGAACTCTGAAAAAAAATTTTTTAACTGCCCTCCAACTTAATTACAAAAGTAAAAATTGAGTATCATCCTTTTGCTCTGACCACTGACATTGTACTGTGACATTACCTATTAAGGAAATTGTCTTGATAACAGAATTTTCACCTCTCTTTATTAAAACCAATGCATAATTGTTTACAAGCAAGACAGCTGTACTTAAGCTTATGACTGACTGTTAATTGAATGTGATTGTTTGTCTGTTGCCAATAAGTGTTCTCTATGAGTTCAGAGCACATGAATGTGCTCACAACAGGTCGTATTTTCAGAGTTTCCAGTTGTCAGGAATGCAGCTTTAGTCTTTGGTGTAAGTTTAGCATCGGGCATGCTAGAAAATAGTGTTTTCTGCCCAGCTGCCTTTTTTATTTCCTATTACTGTCTTTATGAAAAATATATTCTATTTATTTTTTGATGATATCTGATTATAACACTGTGCGATTTCTGTTTATACATTTCAATCTTTGTTCATGCTCATAATTAGAACAGGTTTTACATTTTAAAGGTTTGTAGTTCAATGTTAACTGTTTTTTGCTGTTTACTGACAATACTTTTACAGAATAAACTTATTGGAATGCACTCTAAATGTGTGCAAGCCTGGATTATATCAATAACACGAACATATCACAGAAAGCAGAAATCACAATTCACGAGTATGGAATAGTCAGTGAATGCATTTAATATATGGTAAATATACCACAGTTTAAGTGTTGTTCTTATGCATTCGATATGATACATATGATTCCATATGATACAACACAAAGTGCCTGAAATCAGCCCTTAAACATGGTATTTTTTGGCTATGTACCATAAACAGTACAGATGCCATATTACAATTATGTATTGTTTACAAAAACAAGTTATGTGATGGAATCAGTAAAAAGCGAATTTGTTAAACCCGTGATTCGTGATCTTACACACCAGAGCCAGAATCAGCATTAAGGCTTAAATCACCCGGTTTATAAATGTTTTTCGACACTTGATCATATGAATAAGCACAACCAGACAGCTTTGGACGGACATTACATCAATCAAATCTGATCTGAGGATCTGAATGTCACAGGTGTCTACAACACCAATTGTAGCACACACTCCCTGATTTCATATGCTGTGTAACACTTGTTTTCTAGTTTACACAGTTGGAGTGTTACAAACGATTTAAGTGGACCGTCTAACTTCTCGATCTTAAATGACTGCAATTCGCAGCCCGGTTCAACGCATTGCACATATGCCAGCTGATTAGAATGCGATTGTGATCAACACAGAGGAGCTGTACGTTAGAAGTGAGTGCAGAGGGTTAACCGAATCATAGAATTACCATCGAATAAGAAGGCCAATTGAAAATGTATCTGTGGAACATAAAATATCTCAGAGCAAGTGGTGCTTATGTAACACCATATTACGCTATAGCAGAGGGACTTTCGGACTGATCGTTTCCAATACCAGCGCACGCTGGCTTCGCCTTGCAAGCGGTGCATGGATTTATTACTCAACTCTGCAAAATCCACCCACCGGCGTGCACTCCCCAGACTGACGTTAATCAAATTGCCTCAGCCCAAAACTAGTTGTTAATTAGACCAGACCAGGCAAGGTAGCTAACTAATTCAAGATGCCGCAGACAGAGATGCCAGATAAGGAATTTTTTAACGTCCATTAGCTCCAATGAAATACTGCTGATATTTCAGTCAGGTGGCTAGGTAGCTGCCATAGCTAACCAGACAATCAGCCCAATGCAATACCGGTTACGTAGCCGGATATAGCTGATGCCAGTACTTAACTGTATAACAAGTAAACTGGCTAGTTAATCCTAAATAAATAAAGCCAAGCCACTATAAATTATCGTAACTTTAGCCCAGACTACGTAATGTAGGGTTAGGGTAATCCCCAGTAGCTAATACACTTTATTTAACTGGTAAATTAAGTAAGTGCTGTGAAAAATAATAATGATAATGCCAATAAAACTATGATTTCAAACGTGGCTTTAACAGAGACTTGTGAGACAGACAGGGATGAGAGCCAGTGGTGCCGAGGCTGGCTGCAGTGCATTAATAAGGTATAAGAAAGAGGGGGTGAAGTTAGTGCTTTGGTAGTGAAATTAAAAAATAGAAGTATATGTTTGGTTAATCCATGGAAGTGGGTAAATAAAGAGTAGTCATATACTTTTATTTTCAAACATTTACAGAGAGTGATATTGATTGAATATTAGTTGTTACTGGTTTCATGTGTCAAAATATATATATTTATTAATTGTTTTATCATACTGTATATCCATATTGGTGCAATTAGTAGTTTACAATACATATTTGCAATGGAGCTCATATGAAATAATGAACATGAATGTAATAAAAAAAAAAGTTAAATAATAACATTTATTGGTGTCCAGTTTAAATGTACTATTTTAGTAGGAATGACCTGAGTGTATAGAATATTACAAGACGCCTTACATGTTAATAGACCTGAATGACAAGCAATCACACTGTACAGTTTAAAAATGTAATACGTTTTGGTTCATATCGATGTTTTTTCGTCTTAAATCGACCGCGCAGGGGAGTTTATAGTCTACCCAATACAATAGCTGGATTGTACAAGCACAGTAACTGTATTTCTTGGTACATAAATTAATCTGGCAAACCATAATAAAAACTGTCTCGATATTAGCGATAACGTCCGCTTTTTTTTCTTCCGCAAAACAGCACCGTCTAGTGGGTAAAGGGAGAACAACTAGTAGGTTTCACAGGATGAGACGTACATCGCGGAAGTGTGCGACTGTCCGTCATTTTTGGGAAGAAACACCGAGGCATCAGCAGTAAGGCAAGTAAATATCAACAAACGATGGCCTATTCTGCTTTGAAAACAATGCAATTAACCGCAATTATGTGGAATTGATATTTCCCACCATTATCAATCGTAAAAGCCAGTAAGGACTAAATACACCGCAGTTGGTTACGAAATGGCGACTGGAGGTGGCGGCGGCCCACCGTCAAATCTTGAAGGACAGGCATCCAATTTCGCGCATTCTGGAGCGGGAAGGAATGCCGGAGCGGCCTCGAATATGCCCGTCCCTGTTGTCGCAGCACCAATTCCCCCTCCTTCGGGAGGCCTTTACCGAGAGCCCGTGTATAACTGGCAGGCCACGAAGAGCTCGGTGAAAGAGCGCTTCGCTTTTCTCTTCAATAATGAACTGCTCAGCGATGTTAGGTTTATTGTCGGCAAAGGTAGACTAGCACAGAGGATACCAGCTCATAAATTTGTCCTAGCTGCTGGTAGTGCAGTATTTGACGCCATGTTCAACGGAGGAATGGCCACCACCTCGACTGAGATAGAGCTACCTGATGTGGAACCTGCAGCCTTCCTAGCCTTGTTAAGGTATTGTCTAATCGACCGTCATGCAGTACAATCTGACATCCATAGACAGTTAATGTTGTTTTTGCCTAATTATATATTTGCCTTTGTTGCTATTTGTAGTTTGCATTTTTCTGAATGTGACATAATGGTAACATTTTCTTTGATTGAATGAAACTGTTGATTCCCCGAACTTCCTCTTTTTAAATGTCTAATGTGTTTTCTGTCACAAAACAGGGAAGGCAACATTATAATAACCAGCAATGTATTGATCTAATACGTAATGTTTTTAGCGCTACAAAATGTAATAAAGCTTTTGTGTGATAGTACATTTGTGTTCTGGACAAGCCATTGCCACTGTCCAGTCCCTCCCACCATACCTCTTCGGCCACATTCCTAGCTACTGTGCTTCAACATCTTACTTCTTGCTCTTTAGGGTTAAAGCTGAGGATGAGCACTTTGCAACATTTGCTGATGTAGAACTGGCTTCATAAAATACATTTGATCGGTTGATTTGTGTGTGTGTGTGTGTGTGTGTGTGGACTTGTTTTCCTATCTTATCAGGACCAGAAATGTATGACAAGACAGGAAAACAAGACAGGGACATTTTGCATGTTCTCAGGGGTCAACATCTAGGTTAGGTTTAGAGTTAGGCGTTATGTTCAGGATTAGGGGTTAGGTTTATTGTTAGGGTGTTGTTCTGGGTTTCGGACAATTTTATTTTGAATGGGAATCTGTTTTTACTCTCCAAAAATGTTGTGTGTGGGTCATTGCAGGTTCCTGTACTCTGACGAGGTCCACATAGGGCCAGAGACTGTGATGACCACTTTGTACACAGCAAAGAAATATGCTGTCCCTGCTCTAGAGACCCAGTGTGTGGACTTCCTCACCAAACACCTCAGAGCAGACAATGCATTCATGTTACTAACTCAGGTAATTAAAGGAAGTCCTATTGCATAAAATGTTACGTATATAATACTATTCATTCTGTTAATATAACAAAGGACACTTAACAAACGGGCTATGTTTCTCACTGAAAATATTTTATGTTTCTCACTGAAATACTTTGCTTAGCCTTATTTTGCCAGGTATGTTGGCTGAGAATACATTACCATTTACAGGAATGAGCTGGGAGCATTTACGATTAACTGCCTTGCTAAGGGAAAGAACCACACATTATTTTGCTCAGAAATTAACCTCAGCTACACCTCTGATTTATAAAGGTTGATGCAAAATAAACATATCTGCTATCAGGATTTGCAAGATACAGTGGTCAGTCGAAATAGAACCCTTTTAGATGTGGTGAAGAGGTCAATAGATCAATCACAACCATGGAAATGTTTTTGGGGAAGGTTCCTAAGTCTCCTGTTAGCATGCTAGCAAAAGTAGGCTACATTTAGGCTACTCATTCTGTGTGTATATTACTCTGCTCCGGTAAAAAACAGTGTAAGCTTGTGTGAATGTCCACCCCAATACATCTTAATGGCATCACCAATCAACTGCATTACAGCTAAAGACAGTTTTCACTTCCACTGATTTCTGTATGCTACTGGCTTATATGAATAGAAGTCAGCATTTAGCATTCACTCCCAAACCTGAAAAGGAGAAATGTAGTGGAAATATCCAAATAGGAATTTAATAAAACAACAGGGAAATTGTTGAAATCATGACGACCTGGTCAGAGCATCTCTGCGGGTAGTAGATTATACACCAGCTCTTCACTGAATAGAATCAATTCTGTTGTAGTAGTTCCTCACTTCGGCAGGATACTGCTGGCACTGCCACTCCCCACTGAATGGACAGGTATCCCCGTAGAACTCTTCCATCACCTGGTGAAATTCATGCTCTGAAGCTGTTCTGAGGTCTGACCCAGTACTTGATGGGTGTACCTAATAAACCGATCACTAAATTTGTATACTCTATGTATGTTCGAGATATGTCTGCTCCTATTTGTTGTCCAGTTGAGCAAACCGTTTTGATCCTGTGATGTTTGAAATGCATTTCTTTAAACCAAGTGTAAGTTCCCTTGGCTGGTACTTGAACAGACTGCCTCTGTGTCCTGGTGATGTTTCTTATTTTGGGCTCTTTCTTTCTGCAGGCCAGGCTATTTGATGAGCCACAACTTGCCAGCCTCTGCTTGGAAACTATAGATAAAAGCACAGCAGATGCTATAAACGCAGAAGGATTCACTGACATTGACCTAGGTAGGCATGGAGTATAGGCCGTTATTAACGTGAGAGCAAATCCTAATCGTGGAAGTGCAAAAGGTGAGGGTTTGCCGATGTGTACGCTTCAGAAATGACATGTTAATGAATGTGTAATCCTGCAAACCACAAACTGGCCCCGGTGTCAGAGAGGTTAATAAAGGACCTCTGTTCTAGAATATGTAGTGCCATTGATGGCTTTCACCGTTTCTAAGTAATCCCCTGGATGCGAAAGAATCACACCCGAATCAGTCCAGGTCAGCAGGAGGGTTCGGCCGATGAATTATAGTCCTGTGCAAGCATTCCATATTCCATGCCTACATCATCACCAACGTCACCAGCTTTATACTTGTTAAGACATCACGCTATACAATTAAAGGGGCCATACGTGGGATTTGTACTGTGCTGCTAGTATAAATTCAAGAATAAATGACCAGAAGACATCTGCAGTCAATGTTTTCAGCGAATATGATATGTAAACCTTCTTGCTAGTCCATCTATCATTTAGCATTGAATTGTAGTCTCCTCATACTTGCTTTAGACACAAGCAGTTCAGTGTGCCTCTCCCTAAACCTACTCATTTTCCATGTGGACTGGCTAATTCCGGTCTTGTATGTTAAGGGAAGGGGAGGAGTAGACACGTGTTGTCATTGTTAGAAGTTCTGTCCTGTGAATGTTCACGGCAGGATTCTACATGGTGCCCCTTTATCCTAATATTTAATGGTATGGCCTTTTTGCACATGCACCCATTGAAGAAAGTGACTAGTATGTGGTTGTCTGTAGGCATTCGGGGGACACTTGAGTTTAACCTATGACCCTAACCCAACGGTTTTTGGTCTCACCATGAAGGCCAGAGGTTCTCAAGCATTTTTGATAGCCAAGTGTGAGGTGAACATGGCGTGCGTTTTAGGAGTTTTACTATAAACTGTGTATTTGCCATAGCTGAAGGATACATCCTGGGCACTGAGAAGTTTTTCTAAATGCCGACCTCATAGCATTGGAGGGGAAAATACTGCAGTTACATAAATGGAATAATAATTCAATGGAGTGCTACGGATACTAACATACATTTTATTGCAAGGATCCCTTTTCGAAACCTTTAATGGGTTGTTGGTAGTAGTGTCTGCTGTGAAACCCGCTGTTGTGGCCCAGGCATAATACTGGACTCATGTTTAGATACACTGTGTGCTGTGCTGGAGAGAGACACCCTGGGGATCCGGGAGAACCGTCTGTTCGGGGCAGTGGTGCGCTGGGCAGACGCTGAGTGTTACAGGCAACAGCTTCCCCTCACCTCAGAGAACAAACAGAGGGTTCTGGGCAAGGCCCTGACCCTCATCCGCTTCCCCCTCATGACCGTGGAGGAGTTTGCTGCAGGTGGGCATCTCTGTCTGGGACGCACACGCGCACAGCATCTACATGTGTAGTTTAAATAGAAAATACATGTTAAAACAAATCCTAATGTTAAATGAAACGTTTTAAGTTTGTGAGATTTCATGTAGCCTAAATGCTATTGCATTTTATTATGCTAATTCTCATAAAATGTAAATACTTGAACATGCCTGTAGTCTACAATGAAATAATATAAGACATAGAAAAGTGTATAATCACTGTATAAATGTGTTGATGTGTGTTGCCCAACTCCAGAAACCAGTTTGATATTCTTTCTTGTGCAACAGGGCCTGCCCAGTCTGGGATATTGTTCGATCGGGAGGTGGTAAATCTGTTTTTACACTTTACAGTAAACCCCAAACCGCGGGTAGACTACATTGACAGACCACGCTGCTGTCTCAGGGGAAAGGAGGGCAGCATTAATAGGTTCCAGCAGGTTGAAAGTCGCTGGGGATACAGTGGTACCAGTGACAGGATCAGGTGAGACTGTGTACCTGGTTCTCTGCATTGTGCCGTGTCCAGCGGGCCCCCATATTATTCACTTGGAACCATTTAAAACCCAGGCGTACCCTTATTGGGGGAGACTTCATTACATGCATTTGGGATTTTAGGGTCCCCTTTGAAGAGTAATGTAAGACAGTTGCTGATTCCTTTGTTTGGTTTGGTGTTTTTCTAAAGTGATTTGTAATTTCCATCTCTGTAGATTTAATGTAAATAGAAGAATATCAGTAGTGGGGTTTGGACTGTATGGATCGATTCACGGACCTACTGACTATCAAGTTAATATACAGGTAAGTGTTATATTGGCTTGGGTAATTATTTCATAATGATGTCCTGTTTTACTGATACATATGTGTTTGTTTAGGTACAGAACAATTTAGCCAATATTCTTAACTGTGTATGAAGCACTGAGAGATGTTATGAGCATAGTTGGGTTGGGCAAATTGTATCAAACTGCTGGATCTTTTTTCCCCCTGTTTTGCACATACACAACCATGGCCATTATAGTGTATTTGTTTAGAAACAATATAAACAAGTTATGGGACAAAGAGAATTAATGTCAGCTTCGGTCTTCTGTTTCTGCAGATTATTGAGAGTGATAAAAGCCTAACACTTGCCACAAATGACACAGGCTTTAGCTGTGATGGAACAGCCAACACTTTCCGAGTCATGTTCAAGGAGCCTGTGGAGATTTTACCCAATGTTAGCTACACTGCCTGTGCAACCTTAAAGGTACTGTCATTCTGTTATGACGAAAGCTGACCGTGGTTTTTCACTTTAACTCTACTATATTGCCAACGTGACCAGGTTGAGGATTTCTAATAGAAAAAACTACTGTTATGACAACACCAACATTTGTTGGCAGTTATGTTTTCAAGACTGAGTGCTTTGCGAACAGAGAACAAACAGTAAATGGGTTGTTTGGCAACATTTCTTTCATAACAATATGCTTGTCCCCTATAGGGCCCGGATTCTCACTATGGAACTAAAGGGTTAAAGAAAGTGAGCCAGGAGTCGGCCACCGGAACCAAGACGACCTTTTTCTTTTTCAGTTCGCCCGGGAACAATAATGGAACGTCCGTAGAGGATGGTCAGATCCCAGAGATAATCTACTACACCTAAAACGTCTCATCACCCCTGGGTTTTGTTCAGTTGGGTTAAACCGTGTTCTCATCTACTACACCTAAAATGTCTCATCTCCCCTGGGTTGTGTTCAGTTGGGTTAAACCATGTTCTCATCTACTACACCTAAAACGTCTCATCTCCCCTGGGTTGTGGTCAGTTGGGTTAAACCATACTCTGACTTGGTCCTACGCACACTTGTCCGATAAGAAAAAGCTTTTGATTTTGTGTTTTGTCATTTTCTCATGTTTTCTTTAGCACCATCTGTTGAACACGACACCCATATAAACACAACTGGTTTGTCAGTAGGCATGCTCAGAATGTTGCAGATAGGGATGTCATGAGAAGGTATTGTGATTCTTGGTTTTGTAATAGCTACATTTTTGTATTTCAATCTGAATTCCCTGGGTCAGGTACACCACATCTACACTTCAACTAGGGCAGGGGGACGAAGGTATAAATGTGAGGAAAACTCACTGTAACGGAGGTGTTAGTAAATGCTTAAGTTTTCTGAATCAAAATGTTTTGCAATGGTGTGCCCTAATGAACACAACCCAGACAGTCATTTGGGCCTCAGAGTGGAGTGTTAGGTGTTGTAGCCTGGTTGTAGATCTGTTTGTACTCTATTCAACTCCATTGCTGTTGTTGCCAAAGACAATTCCATAAGCAGTTGGCAAGACACATGGAAACAATGTCCATGCTAGAAGGGTCGGGCCTCAAATGGTGGACACAAAACCATTTGGAAACCAGGAGTAGTTGAAGCGTTTTGGGATCTGCTGTTTTAGGACCTCAGGTGTGCGTGTGCTGGACATTTGATGTAATAAAACTGGAACCCAAAACAGACTGCCATTGGAACATAATGTGGGGAAATGTAGATCTGTATATAAAATCCACATATTTATTTGACTGGATTGGCTAGTATCCGGTGATGGAGGTCAGTGACACATCAGTTGTACATGTTGTGTATTCTACTGGCTAATCTGTGGTCTGAACTGTCTTTGTCAGGGAATCACATTCACCAAACAGATAAGACCGTGTTAATGCGGGAAGGGGCTTCCTGAATTTTCCAATAACAAAGTTCCCTTCACTGTTCGATCAACGTCGACTTCATAATTGGAATGCTGACATGGAAAGAGTTCCGGCGTTATCGTGCACTACCTGTGTTGGAAATTTCACGCGAATCTTACATGGTGACCATGATGAGAATTTCTACATCAGAAAGTTTGCCAATGTATGTGACATGCTTTAAAGTGTTACTTTGTTTGCTCAGCATGTCATCTATGAGTAAAACAGGACAATGTAGTGACTGTTATTTGCTTAACTGAGCAGAAATGTATATTTTTAGCTTTTGCAATAAAATTATTGATTTGTTTAATGTCAGCTGATATTAATTGGTTTGCCATTAAAGTTACAGTCAAGGATTTGGGAAGCTGTTCAACAATGCAGAAACGATATTTGTTCCATTTACACATGGACTGAATGGGATTCCAGATTTGACCCACCTCATAACTGGAGAGATTTAGCTGCTTTGCTCAGGTTCCCCATTACCTTTTTCACCTTATCAGCTCAGGAGATGCATTTTTTTTTGTTAATGGTGAGATGATCTGGCCTATAGGCCATCTGCCACCCAATCACAGATAAGGTGCTCTCATAATACAGGCCTTCACTGGATGATGTGGGAGCTAGGGGATGGGAAAGTAATTTGCCCTACTCAGCAACAGCACAAATAATTGTAATATGAGATGTTCACCTGTAGGTGATGCTCTAAGTCAAGTCAAATGGGCAATTCCATCACTAATGATACAGTATGATGGAACAGAAGTTCAACATACAACTATTAATACAAGGACTGCTTTTAACAATTTAGTCTGAGTGGGTAACAAAACAAACATGTTTACTTAAAGAATGCAAACACAAACTGGAACAGAATAACGGTTTGTCTGTCTTTATTATTGTGTGAACAACAGGTGTATAAATGGGTGGTATTTTCCAGAATCCTACCTGCCGTGTTCAGTTTGAGAGGTTCTACCTGAGCTGGTAAAGAAATGTTCCCATTCCAGCATGCAAAAATCTCTAGAGAAATGTTATCCTAGCACCATGCTTGTGAGAATTTATAGAGATATGAAAACAAGGAAAGGCACCATAAAAGACTACATGGGGACCTTCATAGTTGTGAAGTCAGTATCACTTGTCTGAAGTAATACCCACACGACTGTTAACAGAGTAACACCTTTCTGCTACTTAGCGAGAGACCAGACTTGTTTCTAAAAAGGGAATATTCAAATACTTTTGCTGCAAGTAATGCACATGGGTGTTTTTTCCGGCCAACAAACCTGTGATACAGTCACTTACAGACCTGTTGGAGTGTGTAAGGCTTAAAGCCCCTCAGTGCAAGGACACATAGCGACCGTCTTGACTGGCATTCTCTCACCCTGTTCTCACATTGTTATTTACCTGGCACAGCTCTTCATTACTTTCAGAATCGCCTCTCGCTCTTTTCCGGGGGTTCAGAGTCTGGGGGGATTTGTCGACCAGCAGCAGGTCTTATTTTCCTGAAGTAATGGGTTTTTCTGCATGGCAGTTGTTCTGTGAATTGCTTCAGAAGGCACAGTGTCTTTGTGCCTCCTTTGAGACTGTGGGATTGGACAGA
Source organism: Esox lucius (assembly GCF_011004845.1). Taxonomy (NCBI): domain Eukaryota; kingdom Metazoa; phylum Chordata; class Actinopteri; order Esociformes; family Esocidae; genus Esox; species Esox lucius. The sequence goes on along the minus strand of NC_047570.1, from coordinate 28,963,770 downwards.
ACAAAAGACAGTGGGATCCTTACAGCTGTCTGATGATAGGAGGCCTTGGGAATTGAGCTGAGCCCTGAAAGTTTGGTTGGCTCCCACAAAGGCAAGAGGCGTCCTGCCCATAGCTGGCACAGTGGCACATGCCGCCTCAGAATAGTTAAGTAAAAAATATATATAATTTGATGTTAGTCATCGCTAAACTTCGTGATTTATGACATCTGTTGTGTTTTGAGGGGGACATACTGATGGGAAGATGCACCTTCCAAGATGTATGCATGTCATTGGCAGAGAATGATGTAGAGCAGAGATGAAAGAACAAGGGAGATCTCCTTCATTTGTTCTGTTTTATTAAATGTCATTGAGCTAAATAGTCAAGATAGCCTTAAGTTGACGAGAACGCTTTTAGTCTACTTTCTGAAGTGACCACTATCTTTGGTGCAGAGTAACACAGGCAGCTCATGTGATTCATTGATGAGTTAGGTTTCAGATGAAAGTAAAAAATTAATATACATATACTTTCATAAGTAAATGAATAAAACAAATGCGCGTATTGGAAGAATGAATTAAATAAAAATGTCATGTTTCTCTGTAGTGCTATTAATCTTACATACTCATAAGCTACCAAGAAGTAATTTCAGTTAAATTAGTCACGTTTGAGCCAGCTTTTCTAGCTAGCCTGTGTTACTGCATGTCTGCCAGGTTGATACAATTTTATAATAGCAAGCAATTACAAAAAAAAAAGACTCAAAATCTTCTTAATGTTTTAGCCAGATTTTTTACAAAGATGCAAAGAAGCTTACACTGTTTCTTAAAAATAGGCAATTCAACTCAAGAACTATTAGATATGCTGGGAATATTTTCTTTAAAGGATTGGCACATAATGGTTATCATTCTTTTGAATGAATTCCCCACTTCTATAGTTTGTGATAAGTAGACTAAATTAGATTTTGTATTACTCTCGGAGAAAAAGACAGATGACTCCCAGAATGTATAAATTATTTAAAACAACATTAACAGTGAAAGAGGTATTCTAAAATAACCTAGGCAGAGATAATAGATTTTTTGGGGCGTAGAATTCATCACAATGATTATAAAGCTATTTCAGGTGTTTGAAAAATAAAACAAATATCCATGCAGAAACTGCAGTTGGAACCCTGGGGACTGAAACAACCCTATCACCCTGCTAATCTCCTATCTCTATCTCATTTTAATGCCCCACAGCTACAATGCAAATATGTGCCACCTGCACTAAATGCAGTGTTAACTGTAATACACAGTTCAGTTTATGGCAAGGTGAACTGAATACAAATTATGAGAAGGCTGGCACAGGGACGTGCTTTGCTTGACGTGCCTGTTGGTTTTATACATTATACAACCACTCACCCACCAGTTCTCCAGTCTGGTCACTTCAGACAGCCTTACTGGTTTTGGTGGTATTAAGGCAATGCTGTCCTCTTGTTGTAATATTAACAGTAAATATCCAGTTGTCACGTCTTTTAAGTTCACACCACAAAATTAATTAAAAGTAAATTCAATATCTGGGGCCACTTGGAAGTAAAGCTAATGTTATTTGAAATTGAAACCGGGAATATAATTGGTTTAGCATGTCTCGGTTAAAATAGAGCCTGGAGTATCTTCAGAGTTCATAAATCCCCTTTACTAGGGAATCAGGATGAGTCTTGGTAATTAGCCTTTCTTTAATATCTGAACTAATTAGTTAGGATATGGTGTGATTAATCAAATAGCTATGACACAAAGTAGGCCTAAACTATCCATATATATTCTGACTGCAGACTTCATGGCAACAGGTACGCTGGGAAAAATGAGCAGTCTTGTTTTTGCCTACTTTGGTCTACGGCAACTTCCTCCCCTGACAAACGTCGCGTCTTTGTTTATTTCTCAACATGTCCAGGATTGTGTAAGTGTACAAAAGGCTACAGAGAATGTGCAGACTAAATATAAGTTAACATTTTTTGTAATTGAGAAGCAGTGCATCTTGGATGTTGTTACCGGGAGAGATTCAGGGAACAGACACAGAGGATGTGTTCAGGGACCTGGTTGGTGTTTTATTAACAGACGTCAGAGGCTGAGGTGGTAAGGGCTGAAACCCAATCGCTGTGACCGGGTGGCAGCGTCGCCTTGGTGGTGGTTTTGGGGGTAACAGGGTTGGGTGTATGTATCTTTGACGGCTGCTCCACCCTTCCAGGTGTCCCTGTGAGGGCAGCAGCGCTTGGAGATGGCCTCGCTCTGCCCTGGCTGACTCATCTGCCTCTCTAGCTCCTTCATTTTCTTTTGGATGTCGGACCACAACCTCAAGTTCAACGTTGACAAGACAGAACTGCTCTTCCTCTGGGGGACCTGTCCATCATGGTTTTAAAGTCCATGGTGTCACCTTTTGTGGAGTGCAAAGAACCTCGGCATGAATCGAAACTACACACTGTTGTTCAAACATCGAGGCGGTAACCCGCTCCTGCAGGTCCATTCTCTACAACCTCACATCACACAGGAAGCAACAGAAATTGTAATCTAAGAACTTGTCATCTACTCACTGTTGGGAGGGCTACCTGCTTGCAGAACACAGCAACCTTTCCAACTTCTCCCATGTCACCCTGCTTCTCTGCTCACTCCAATTGCAGCTGATTAACCCAGCCAAAAATCTCCTCTTTCCTTGCACCACAATGGAGGAACCAGCCTCCCCTTGAAACTAGGACAGCTTCCATGCCCACTATCAGAAAACCTATTCAACCTGATTTTTTTTGACAGGTTCAATGTGTGAATGTTGCCTTTGTGATTGCCTCCTTGCAATTTTGTATTTTTATTTTGTCTTTCCTCTAAAGCTGAGTCAGCTACTTCATTGGGTAGGATGTACTTTGTACTACGGAGTTATGTGGTCAACCTAGCCATCCTAAAATCTATGCATTAACTGTAAGTTGCTATGGTTAAGGGTGTCAGCTAACCAACTAAAATGTAAATGTGTGGTAGCGATGTAAGCTGTATTTGCATACAGTTAACATATTTTAATATGAATACTGACAATAGCAGAAGTGTTCTGTTGAGCTGCATGAAACAGGAGCACACTTAACACGAACCATGCCGAAAGATCAGCAGAGGCTACAGAACTGTCAAAAGTCGGTCGAGGCATGCATAATAAATTTATTTGGCACATATTCCCTGCTCCTCCAAAAAAGAAAACTCAACTTAAAACTTAAAACTCAATGACTCAGGTCGTTTTGTATAACAGAATCGGACCTAAGTGCCTTAGTTATTTGTAGCATTCTAACCCGTGTTTTGTATTTTTTCGACTTAAATTATTCCCCTGTCTGGAATGCTAGCGTGGAATGCTAGCCCCGACTCCCCCCTGAAGGGCTGTTGGGTGGCAACCAGCTACGCAGACGGGCTGGGGCTGATCCAATGAGTTTTGTGTGTCCAGCATATAGCGCTCTGGCATTCAGGACAGCTGCCCACATCGGTCCCTTTCTCTCTCTGTCCCTTCAAACGCTTATCTGCCTTTCAGGGTTTACTGAAGGGATTTAGAAGCTACATTTCATCCATACATGAGTTAGGGAGGAGGAGGCTGTAATGGTGACTCAAACTACGGAGAGGAGTGATGGCGGTCTCATAACTTACAAAGCTACTTACTTTGTGTCTGTGGGGGGACTTGAATGATTGACCTGCATGGTGTACAATGCACAAGGCTGCCATGCACACTTCATCCCGTCCCAATCCTAATCATACACACTAATCGGAATGGGTTAGAGCAGAGTCACATGGCCGTCGCTGTAGCCCAGTAATCACCTTCACACAGCCACATGAAGAAATGGGGTCTTGGCAATCGCAAGTCATGACTAACCTGGCTCTTGTGCAGAGAAATCCACACACTGAAGAGCATGGGTAGCTTCAGATAGGTGTAGAAGTCTCACTGACTGGTGATTCATACAGTATGCTATGCTTGGATGTTAGCACCGGCTAATGAGCTTAGAAGGAGGATGACAAAGGATAGAGTGAGAGGAGCCGAATGGGGTCAGAAATTGAACTGGTGCTCTGAAAGATGAAAGGATTCTTTCATGTTTGGAGCTCCAGAGGGGAAGAGGGCTGAGGGTTTTCCCAACAGAGCTTAACCCATGGCCTTTCTTCCCATTGGAAAATCTCTGTCTGAAATTGCTCCCTCAGAAATGGCACATTATTCCCTATATAGTGCACTAATCAGACCAGAACCATATGGTAATATAGTGCCATTTTGGACACACCCAGAGCTGATGTACGAAACCAACTTTTCTAAATATCTTTGTGTGTCATATTCACCTGGTATCTTACATAGTTTCCTAATCTTAAGTCTCACGTGTCTTAACACTAGGAAAGTATGTGATTAAACCATTTCTAGTGAGAATTATCAATATGGACACTGTTTTGAGAATGTTCGGAAATGGACTCACAACCATGCCTTCACTAACGCACAGTGCCATGTGGTGGAATAAGGGAACTACTCGTCAAAGGTAAAGCCGCCATGCAACCACCGTCCCAAGGCAATGTGAACAGAGCAGCCTTCTACTCATTTAATTTACAGGTGATATCTGAGGCATATAAGACTCATGTGTGTGGTGGCAGGTGGAATGGACATCTTGCACCCGGGCCTGGCTTCACCATGCTATGCCACTGCACCAACAACTTTATTTCAATCTCTAAAGAATAATTTCTGTGTATTTGTTAGCGGAGTCCAAACTCTAAAGAATAATTTCTGGGTATTTGTTAGCGGAGTTGCTGTGCAAAGGCTTTATTCCCGAATGGCTTTAAAGGGATTATTTTGACCATAGTAAATTAGGGGCATTTTGAAATGCAAATAGCCAAGTTTGTGTATGAGCACTGAGGCTATAAACAATTGGTATTTATCAACTGTCATCTACTGCTGGTGTGCATAACATGCTCGAGGGATTGGTTGATGAATTATAATGTTTTCTGTGTATACGAACATTTGCAAGTAGGAATTTAGGATAGTTTTTATGCAACACTGACAAATGATTCCCCAGGAGTCAGACTTGACTCTTCAGTAGTGACTTTGTTGTTAGAAAGTCGGTTTTCCTTGCACAATTTAACATTTTATTGTCTTACAACTGTGCAACATCGAAAGTTACCTTGCTTTCAACATTATTATGTAGATAGAAATTGTCAAACCCCAGATTTTCAAGCACTTAATTATAAAGGATTTCAAACAACAGGGACTTGAGACATGACTCAGAACTGCAGTAATCAGTGATTTGAAAACAGGACAGCTGGCAAATTTTTGACCCTGTGGTTTATTACTTCAGTAATACCTTCAAATTGATTCCACATTGAAAACCAACTCTGACACCCATCTCTCTCAGCTAGTCACGAAAGGACACTTATACTACAGAATCAGAAGAGTGGATCACACAATCTAGAAGGGGCAATCATCAAACTAAGTGCTATATCCAATACCCTGGGGGGAAAGTGTATAGATGTCATAACTGCAAATAAACCAAGGCAACAAACAAAATTCCATAAACATTATAGAGTATTTTGAGTGGTGTTGTGAAATGTGTTAAGCCGTCATAGTCTTTCAAGTATAGGAAGCTGCTAAGTCATATAAGCAGACAGCTGTGGAGCAATGTTGACCTATATCTGCTATGCACAGGCTGAACATGAATAAGCAATTTGCAAACTCTTATGTCCACACACATTTTTATTTTTCACCTTTATTTCGCCAGGTGAGCTGATGGAGAACCAATCCTCATTTGCAATGACAACCTGGCCAAAGGCATAACATTGTAAAACAACACTAATACACCCTTCACCCTGAACCTGAACACCGCCACTGTGGCCTCACTGTAAATTATATTACTTTTCTAACCTGAAAAGCATGGAAGCAACCAAACTGAAACATATTTTTTCGGCAAAGGACCTGGTCAATCGAGGTCCTGGTGTGGCACGCTAACCGGGGTCAACCAATCACAGTTCCAAAGCTTAGCTTAACGGACAGGGAAAGTCGAAAAACGTAACATCATTATCTATATTAACAGTCTGTTTACAGGCAGCACTTACATGCGGTCGGGATAGGCAGATGTTTTGGAGGAAATAGAAATATATGATATTGTGTTCAAAATAAATCTATTTTTCTGCTGTTATTTGGCTCCACTGAAATAATTTTGCTTATGCAATTGTCTGCTACTAGCGCACTCAATTGATTACCGTGCGAGTCACGCAGATGAAACCGATGATGTCCAGGACAGTCTCAATAGATACGTGTATGGGACAACGACAATACAGTTCCCTATTCCAAAAAGACTACTTAAAGCACTCAAGCAAGCATCCATTCAGTATACATTATTGTTACTAACCCATTGCTTCGTTAGCCCTACTAGAATATGTACTTGTTACTTAGCCACTGCTATGGTAGCCATAACTGATCAAACCATGCAAGTGATCAAACCATGGTCACCAAAGCAACAAGACTCTAAACATGATGTTAACAGTTTATGCCCTGGTGAAAGCCGATTATTGTTGCTCATTCTTGCATACCTGGCTAGCTAGATAAATGAATAGTTAAATTACAGCCAACAAATGTTAGCCAGCTAACAAAAGCCACAATCGCTGGGGTGCCATGTGAACAGTAGCAAATGTAGGTTGGTCAGACAGGTCTAATGTCTGACAGCTGGCAAATAGAAATTGCCTATGGGCCTCTTGGTACAGTACAGAAGGCCATTATACTGTTCCCATCTGACTGATGATTGTCAAATTAACTGTTCAACAAAGCTATTCTGTGAAGGATCCTTGATAATGCTACAGGCTTTTGCCAGACATTGCTTCAGATATCTTGGATGTGACCCAATAACATAATGAAACTTGAAACCTTAGTCACTGCTGGAGAGTCACTCATGTGCCCTCTTGGAAATATTGGTGGCATTGATTGGTCCGTGAGATGTCTTCAGCTATACGATCACCAAGGAACTTCAAACTGCTAATTCTCTTTAGTGCAGTCGTGCTGATGCCGATTTTTATTTGGCTGATGTTGAGGGAGAGCTGTTTGTCCTGGCAACCATGATAGCAGTCTGCTTACTTCACTGTTGAGATCTAACGCTCAACCACAGAGTTGTCTGCAAATTTGACGATAAAGTTGATGTGCCCCAGTGTTAAGAGTCAGTGAGGAGGATGTTGTTCCCAATCTTCACAACCATAAGGGAAGACGGTGGCATTTGGAAACTACTGCCTTGGAAGGGATGTCTGCAAAGACACCTACCAGCTTGTTGGCACACCCTCAGAAAACACAACCGGGGATGCCATCTGGGCCAGGGCTCTGTGAGTGTTTACTCTGTTGAGTATCCCTCACATAAGCCTCAGAAAGCAAGAGCACCTGGTCGCCTGCAGCAACAAGATATTCTTTTGTGATGTCTGTTTCGAAGCAAACCGATGTGTTGAGCTGGTCTAGCAGAGAGACATCAGTTGTCATTATGCAGATGGATGCACCTTTGTAATTAGTGATTATGTGTAGACCTTGCCACATGCTTTAGGAGTCTGAGTTGTTTAACATAGATTCAAGCTTCAGTGTATATTTCCCTTTTGCATCCTTGCTGGATTTGAGGATTTTGTGTTACTTCTCTTGTATGTGTTGTGTGGCACCAGCAGTTGTTTTCTATCCTATGTCCACTTTTTGTGGACATTGGATGCAGCAGTACAGGCTTTCAGCAGGATTCATGTCTCCCCATGTTCATCCAAGGTCTTTGGTTAGGAATTATATTCTAATTGATTTTGTGGACGAAAACATCACCCACACATTTCCTAGTGAAGTCTATGTCTGGTGATGTTATTTTTCTCAGTCATGGTGGTGTCCTGGCTGGAGGCACATGACTACAACATTGCACATGTTGTAGTCTGTTTTCTTAAAGCTGCACTAGGTAGGATCTTTTCAGTAAAAAACCAATTACAGCATTTTGCAATTACTCACCAGTCAGAAAGCGGTTCCCGCACCAGTTGCCCGATAGAGAATTAACCTTTGAATAGAATTACCTGTTTAAAAAAAAAGTGCTAACTCAGAGTTTGACATTATTCTTAGCCTTGCTAACATTAGCTTAGGGTTCCTGGTTGCTACCTGTGGAGAGCTAGTCTAAGTCTTTGTTTGCTTCTTTGCAGTCTTCGTAGTGTATGCTGTAGTAGGGGAGGGATTGACAGTTTGTCGTCCTAGTCTCTTGATGCCATTATTGTTTTTTACAGTAAGAGTACTTTGCTCCCTATGGCGTACTATGCTATATATATCATCCAGGTAAAAGTGGGTAAAAGGCACTTTCACAAAGTAAACCAAGGAGGAAGGCTCGCCACGCCGAAGACGATTGTCTGAAAAGTAGCAACGTGCTCCAAAAATTATAAATTGATATTCCACTGGCACAGAACTGTCTTTGTTGCTAAATATCTGTAAGAGGGCCTCATTAGCTTACACAACATGTTTATAAGGGACAAAACCTAGTGCATAAAAAAAACAACCTTGTGCATCTTTAAAGCAATCTAGAAGCAAACGTAGAGTCAGCCTCTTCTGTCCACCATGATCCTATTGGCCGAAAAGGGGGTTGGGGTGTATGTGTCAGAGGTATATGTGTCTACTTTGACTACTTTTTTTTGCCTCTAGTGAGGCATACCTATTGGTGATCTTTAGTCGGAGTCTGTTTTGAATTTGGATGATTAAAATCTCTGGGTGAAAGGATTCGTGCTGGTTTATATTCTTAGTTTTTGTTGAGTTCCATCTTGATATAAGCTTGTGGGTGAATGTAAACAACCATGAAGCAAACACAGCTTAAATCTGATGAAGAGAGGAACAGATGGTATCTAGGGTTGGAAAACCAGACATAGATGCAAGATTTCTTCTAGATAGAGCTGGTGAAAACACTGCTAATGCATAGACAAATTTGACATGTAACTGACCTGTGGACCCAATAGACTGAGTGAATTAGGTGCGAATATCTTCAACCCCCTTTTCAAATGAATTGACAGGTGAATCTGCAGAATGTAAAGATAGAGTTTGAGGAATGAGGTGGCAAAGACTTTCCTAGAGTTAGCTTGAAATTCTGAGTGATAGAAAGTAGATTTAGCAGTGAATAGAGAGGAAAAGAAGGTAGTGAGGAGAGAGTGAAAGGATTGTGTTATTCTAATGTTTCATTTGCCACAATCTTTGCACAGTTGCCAAGGCCCACATACATGTCCTGCTCTGTTATCAAGGTGTAAAGCTCATTGAGAAGTTCACCAATGGCACCTGCTGGATGATAAATGACAACAATGTTAAGTTTAAACAGATGGGTTATGTTGACATCCTGGAATTCATTACAGTACCAAGACAAAGAGGGTGTGGTGGGGGGGGGGGGGCAGCTATTAACATCAGCTGGAGCAGCAATATTTTCTTGGGTAATCAATGTCTCTGTTAGGTCCAACTAGTCAAGGGTCAAGGGGACAGTTCCAAGTGCCAGAGACCAGATATTCTACATGGGTTGGGCAGCAGTGAACACATGATTGGGTTGAAGTAGGGTTACTGCTGGGGAATAGGAACAGTCTACAAAAAGTACAAGATGATGAGCAAAGGGATAGAAGATTGACGCTTAGCTGACAATAGCTCAAAATCAGACCAATGTATACATAGTATATCGAAGGCTATCCTTGTCATATACGATCTATGAACAGTCAACGAGCATGTACTAGGAAAGGGAAGGGAAAGAGCTGCAATCTTAGTGACCTTTAGGAACATAAGGAGGGCACCTGTGGACCTGGTTGTATTAGATAGGATTGTATTAACGTATGGGTGACGTAACATATGTTATAAATAGTGTGCACTAGGTGGAGTTTGGTGCCCCATCATGATGGTGACCACTACGATCATAAAGCAGTTGAGCCTAACAGGAACTATATTGGCACTTGACAAGAATGCCTACAGGTATACAGGGGAAAGCATCGATCCGCATCAACTCTCAGCACCACCGATGTTGTAAAAAGGTTGCCATAGCGTGTGTATTCCCAAAGGTGACTGTAGGAGTTTGGCGCACCATCCTGGGTTCTCTCCAAACACTTGGTGACGGTCAGTGATCCATCGTGATGGTGACCAAAAGGATCATTCAATCCTGTTCAACACAATCAAGAGCCATTCTGACAAGGTACTATGGCAGGTATTTAAGATGGCCGAGCTCCCATCCTGCCTCGGCCTGCAGCAACATGAAGGACCACTGGATGGGCTCGGTTGAATGTGTCAGAGTAGAGGGTCCCAATACAACAGAGCGCTGAGCTGTGGTTGATTAACGGCCTTCACTCATGGTGGCTATTCCATATTACGTAGGGAGATAATATAGGGCCTTAGCTAACTACCAACTGTTTATATTGCATTGGCACGTCTAGGACTACAACATAGATTAGGTTAGACAACATTGTTCAGTGGTTGTGTTTTAGCAGAGAAGTTAGACTGGGGCTGAAACAAACTGCAAGGTTTCATAAAGCAAGGTGCAATCAGACTCTCAGGAGTGATAGAAATTTAGACATGGCTTTTAAGCATACGCAAACCGATGTGTTACCGAGAAGGTAGATGCAAATGTCATGGTCAGATGTGGTGAAATCACTGCAAGGTACTTTCAATTCATTGTGATGTGCCAAACTTCATCATTTTGTAAGCTCTGACAAAAGTTTGAAAGCATGTTGTTAAACAATTCTTTGCAACAGGCATGATATCATACACAATGTATGTGTTTTATTTCTCTCTTACACAAAACAAATGTTAAAACAGGTAATACACATTTTGAAATGTACAACAGAATTTGAAATAGTACAGTATACAGCATTTCATTGTTTTACACATTTCTTTATAAAAACAGTAAAGACTTTTTTAAATTATTTTTTTATGTTAAGTATGAAAAGGTTGATCCTGATCGTATTTGGTAGGGCACACAAAGGAAAACAAGCATTACTTATAAAAGTTTAGTTATTGTCTTCTTGTTTTACTAAAATCTACGTCCCCAATACTAAATGATTCTGTCACTTAATTTACCATATCATATTATTCAGGTGACCAAATCACTCCCCCCAAAAAAACAGTGGTTCATTCAGAAAGGTTTTGAGTCATAAAATGTACTGCACTTTACAACGAGCAATGATGCAGCCTTGGAATAAAAAATTAACATTTGTACATATTACATACTATACTGTATGTATTATAATTTTTTTTTATAAAACAACAACATAAAAAATATATCTTTTGAAAATCAATTCTACCCAATGTAGGGTAAAACTGAGCAGAGCAATACTGTGTGTTTTAGGTTTGAGGTCCATTCCATGTTCAGGAATTCAATTCAGGAATTAAAAGTTCAAAATCAAGATGGAATGCACTGATGAAAAAAGAATTGACCCCACCCTGGTGAAGGTCATATTTTCCCATTCAGTAACATACATTATCTAGTTTATAAATGTACAACGTATGACGAATAGTGGGTTCCATTCTAGGTTCCACTCTAGTTCATTAGGGTTCTTCTCCAGGTTCTCTGTGGTTCTCATCCGGCCATCAGGCAGGTTCTGCAGCAGAACTGGCGGAACAGCTTCTTCTCACACAGGCGGTTGGACTTCACCATCTCACAGAACACCTCGTCGGCTGAAAGAGAAAGAGAGTCATCCTCTAAAAATGCCCATTCTTTCGCCGCTGTTATGCTCACCCATTTCTGCCCCCTCAGCCACCTTCCTCCTGGCCTCATCATGCCCTCATCATGCCCTCTGCTCTTCCTTTTTTACTACACCATTTCTCCCTATCCATTTGTTCTCCCACTACCGTGCCCTTGTCTCCTCTCCATGTCTCTCTACTCCAGTCTCTTTCTTGTTATGTCCTCTCTCCTCACCCCCGACCCTAAATTCAACTCTACTCAAGTGTTTTCAAGGATGTCTCTGCTTGCAATGCAGCTATTAACATTAGCGTACTCTACCCCTGGTCATGTGTCCTCACAGAGTATACACAAAAGTCTAAAAGCTCCACCCTCAACATTGAAGTAACCAATGTTAGCCCCCCGAACAACAATAATTAAGAAAATGAAATAACCACTAACCAGCTATGCCAATTAATTCAGCTGAACACCAATATAAGTCTATTTCCCTAAGCCAGGGTTACACTACAAGATTCTGGCCCCCATTTAGCTGCTATAGAGCAGTTTTTGAAATAGGAGACAAAAGCCTCATGTTGTTGTCTACTCTAGATGCGTGGCCGTCATCTGAGGGCCACCAATCCCTCCTTTGAGCCATCCCAGGTGTCCCAATGCTTTCAAACACATTTGATTTTATCAACACAAAAACTGAATTGTGAATGTAGTATGAGGTGAGCTATGACAAGAGACCTGACAATGAGAGCCAATGAGAAGATGTTGTATCTGATCACTCAAGCGGAGAGGGACAAATAATATGCTAGTTTGTACTTGTCAAATTGCAACCGCTCTGATGCTCGCAAGCAACGTTACCCAAATCAAAATGTATTCGCTACGTACTTCGGCTTTGTATGGCAAACGTGAATGTCTGAATGAAAATGTTTCTGAGGATGCTTGGGTGCACAGCCTTTTTTTTGGGCTGTTAACAATCTAATCACATCATCACATAACTGTTTTTCGCCAGAAAGCATACTGTCCAGAGACCTCAAGACAGGTGAAGAATCTTGGGGTGTGACCCCCCCCGTGACCCCCCCCCCACCCCCCCGCCAACCGTCCGTGCCACATTACTTCGTGTGCACACCACCAAGTTAGTCACACAAAATCTACAGGGAAAGACAGTGGTTTAATGTGAGAGGCTCAGTTAGCCAAGTCAGGGTTTTTAGAATTGCTATAGCTTGGGCCCTGCATTAGCACATAACCCTTTAGCATAAGTAGCGCATTACATTGCATTGCAAAGCATAGCTTTTGTTTCCCCGCTCCCTCCCTGCTCCCTATAGCTCAGTGCTCCTGCTGCAGCCGCGCTCCCAAGCTGCTCTTTCAAACCCAAATCACATCCCTTCCTGTCACATCCTGCGGCAGGCGATAGAGAAGCACCACTGGAGACCCAAGGAAGCGAGAACCCTGCAGGGCCTAGCAACTAAAAGTAACTCATACTCACTGTGAGAGCATTTGAACGTGAGACTTTTCCTAAAAGCGCCAAAGTAGGGGAATTTCTTTCAATAGAACAATGGGGGGAATGCTACAATATGTTGTAGAAGAACACCTGGTTTAAAATACTGTTAAAAATAATTTCAAATATTTTGCTTGATCTGCTGCTTGATGAGTCTGCTTGGCATTATCAACTATTAGAGTAGCCACAAAAATGCCAAAACCTGATCACTGGGTATTCCGAGTAGGCTTGGAGCAGATTAATGAACTAAATGAAAGTATTTCCTGTCTTGCATTCAAACCCTGGTCTGGAAGGCATAGCGTTACCTATTGTGTCTAACTTGCCCATTTGGAAGAAATTGGCCCCTAACAGAATGAATAAACAGAAGAACCATATAGAAATCATTGGTTTGGCCCATTGATATGGTTCTAACTAGAACCCGCTATGAAGGGTTATTCAATTAAAACAATACCTCACTGATTATACAAATCTACAATGTTTGTTGACAGATTCTTAGTTGAAAAATATGTACTTACTATGTTGTGTGCTTTACTTGATGAATGCACTAAACTTTAGTCACTGGATAAGAGTGTTGGTTAAATTACTACAGTGTAAATGTGGTTATACCCTGACACTGTGGGCACATTTACCATTTATAGTACATTACTTTTGACCAAGGATACAGTATTGTATGTTGCAGGCGCAACTTGCCATTCAACAACTTCTGCAAAGAGTCAACAGAACATTCTGCTCCACTGACCTCCATTGTAAAAGTGTGCCTCAATAGACCGGGCCTCTACTGTAGGAAACATGGTGCCATTTGGGACATGGGTCAATAATTCAAAACATTTGTTAATGGCAATTAGTGGCCTTTCAGAGCTGCCACCTACTTCACCCAGGGTGAGAGAGATAAAGTGTGACACAGGGGTCACAACTATGACATGCATAAGTTAGCACACGGCGCCAAACTGTTCAGCATTCACACAGGCTCTGGTATTGTCATTCCACCTGAGTGGTATTTTTGGACCATGCATTGCCACTACTTATTGGGGCCAATTCAGAGAAGAGAGAATATATGGAATTTTTATTCCCTTTCTATGCACTTTTGCCTATACGTTTATTGTGACTGTAAACTCACTGTAGGCTTGAGGTAATGCATGTTTAAGCCAGCTATTCGTTCTGCAGAAATTAAGGTTTGGCTGAGGTGAGTATTCTGACGACCTAAAGCCGCAGCCAGAAAATGTAAAATGAGTTCAACTTTAAACAACTTGAGAGTCACATCATATGAACTACAACCTTTTCTGTTTCCTTGGAAACGTTTGGTCATTTTCTGGATAGAATTGGATTGGATTGAAATCACCAATACCGATAAAATACCTGCACGGTAGTTACAGAGTTCCATTGTCCATGCAGGAATAGAGTGGGACATACTAACTGTACACTGTTCTCCCTAAAATAATGAGACCTTTTAAGTCTAATCTTCTATGTTCACTCATCTTCCAACATTGCTATATGGCAATTGGTATTTAATCAACCAATTGTTGTCAAACGCATGCCTAGGATTTACAAAGACATCACATATCATACATAATATTATGAAGTTTTCAGTGTTTTTAAAAGGGTTCTTCTGAAATCCAGATAAATATAGCATATGTTTTGATTACATTCATTGATATCCATTCTGGAGGCATTCTCCATAGGCTAACTTCTAAAGGTGCGCATTTGAAATAAAAATGAAAGGTAGTCATAATTTAAAGGGATTAGATAAATGAACAGAAAATGAAATGATCAAAAACTCTTTATTGAAATTGGGGATGCAGAAAAATGTAAAAAAGAACAGATTGAAAATATGGCAGAAGCTGTGGTGACAATGTGGAAAGACAGGTACGACTCTAGTCTAATTCACTGTGACACAGGAGCACGACATACCATCTACCTTCTGCACGCGGAATATGTTTATGTCAAGCAGTGCATTACACATAAAATCATTAATCTGAATGATGGATCATGCAATGAGTGTCAGGGTTTGCAAATTCTGTATTTCTCTGCAATAAAAACCTCAATCAAATACATCCTCAGTCAGTCCATTTACTTTAAAAGGCATGTTTTCTGTGTACTTAATCAGTTAAAGCTGACTGCTGTACGATTTTCAGTGATCCTTTTTCTTTTTCCATATCTGCCTGTTAGTCTCTATATTTTAAAGATTCATTAGGCACATGGTGAAATTATGGATGAATTCTAAAACATGAAAAATAACTGCTATTTCAAGTAGTTTTGAATAGAGCGTTGGTGCTAAATGAGGAAAAACAGTAAGACGTTAAAAAAGTAAAACCCCTGCAATTAAAGTTGGAATGTATGTCTATTTTTTAAATCTCATTCATTCACGTAGTAATCGACAATCGACTGCCACAGCCCTTACACCAGCGACTGAAAAGTGCTTCGGTTAGGTCAAAATCGTCCCTGTCGCGTGTGCGCGTGCGTACTGACCATTGTTACAGGCGTTTGCAACGCACGTCCTGCTGACAAGGTTGTAGCCATCTTTACACTTGGCACAGGTTGTCCCGGGGCCGCCACAGCTCAGGCAATTCTCCTCACACCTGGACACCGCGCACACAGCACAAGACGGAGGGACAAAAAGAGAACAAGAGAGAGAGAATGAAAAGAAAGAGGGTACGGAACACAGCCAGTAAACATGGTGATCCTTTTTCTTCTTTTCCCAATGGGGGGACGGGGGACGGGGGAGAGGGACGGGGGGGAGACAGAAGAGGAGATAGGGTTGAGAGAGAAGAGGGGGATGAAAACGGGTAAACAGTTCATTGATTGTCTGGGTTAATGAATAGTGACACCATGACAATGTCATGGGCATGGTGGTATAAATATTTATGGAAGGGGCTGACCTAGTGTGTGATGGGACGGGAGCAGGGCTACTGAAAGAGCCTCCAGAGAACAACAAACACAAGAATGTAAGAGAATATAGAGAGGGGGTGATGGAGAGAGAGCGTGAGAGAGAGTATGAGGGAGGCGCAAGATGGAGCTTAAGATGGATGGAAACTTGGCATTGCAGATTAAGACTAGTTCTTTGCAATGTGATATTGATTTTACTGTAATTCTGTTATTTTATAAACTGGTGGCTTTCAATACTAAATTGAAATAGAATCCCATAAGAGGTTTTAACATCCCAATTCCCACACAAACAAATGCATACACATGTTCTGCTCCTGCCCCAAACCAGAGAAAGGACAAGATGGGGCTGACAAGCAATTTAAATACTGCATCCAGAGTTTAGCAATTACAAAGACGTATTGAAATAATAATAAATGGGCCAAAACCTCCTCTTTACTCACATTTTATAAAGCAACAATTTTTTTTGCTTCCATCTATAAACAAGTAACCCCTAAACATCACACAACCGCACAATGTACATACTGTGGTGACTCATTTGGACCGAAAGAAAATCCAAAGCAAAAGTAGAAAAGAAATCTCCTTTTAAATAAAACCATAAAAATCCATAACAGTCAACTTCAACTGCTATTATTTGGATCTAAACAGACAGTACACGATGGCACACTGTCTGGCCACTGTGACTGAGGAAAACTGAGAGCACAGCCTGGCAAGAGACTGGTCCTTCTACCCTTGTCTTGGTCCAGTGTGGCTCAGGGGTAGAGCATTTCAACACTAGTCCAGTGAGTTGGATTGTCACAGAGTGCCAGTACAAAAAAGTATGAAAAATGCATGCACTGACTAGGGTCGGTCACTTTGTATAAGAGCGTCTGCTAAATTATTTGAATGTACATTATTTTGAATAGATTGAATGGGAAAATGTAATAATAACGACAACTACAATTCTGAGTTATTGAAAGTTTCAACAAAAGTCATAAAGTAATTGAGCCTGTAGGCTTACTGTGGCATATTGTGCTGTATTGAAGAAATGTAATGGGGGAGCGTAATATGAAAATTAACCTTTTTATTATTTAATAGATTTAGCGGGGTGGAAGAATATAGTGCTCTGGTAGGGCTTTAGGATGTGAGAATAACCCGATGGTAGGGCGGGTCAGTTCCCCTCGCTGCTCTGCAGGTAAGCACCATGGTTTTGCAGTGGATGCACGCTTCATCTGGAAGCCAGTGAATGGTGCAAAGGAGACGGGTGTGATTGGAGAACTTGGCAAAGTTCCTGTATTCGGGCCCAGCGTTGCTTTTTATCTGAAGTAAGCTTGACATTTACAAATGTTGTGAGTCACACTTTTGATGTGTGTTGGTTGGTTGGAGTGTAACAGCAGCAGACTAAGTAGGCTGAATGAAAAAGGTGCTGATGTCGTCAACCTTCAGTTCACTGCATGACGAAGTCCTTTGCAGAGAGGGAGGATGTAGAGGAGGATTAAGGAGAGAAAACGGTTTCCTGGGATCAGAGGCATAAACGTGAATTGTGACTGGCAGCGGTTACTCTAAGAGTGACAGGACGATAGGTCATCTGGACGTTCTGTTTTCCTGCATTTTGTTCGGCTGCCTGCATCCCTGTTCTGATCTAAGTTACCATTATGGTGAGGGTCCGACTGAGAGTGCAGGGAGCCACAGGATGCAGAGAGGGAGTAGTGTCAAAGGGGCAGAATTAGGAGACAAAAGGAGGAAACATCAGAGAGATGACAGAGTAGATGAGGAGAGAGTCGCACGGTGTGAATATACAGGGGTTGATCAGACAGGTGAGATCTAATTGGGCGGGACAGATTGAGAGTGAGTGAAAAGGAAGTCGAAGTAGTAATCAGAGCCCTGGGGAGGTTGATTACTACATTGAGATTAGCTGAAAAAACAGCATCTAGTAAAGACGAAAGCGCATTGCCTGTGATGAGAACGGGTGAGAGTGTAAAAAAGAGGTGAAAGAAAAGTGAAAAGAAATGAATTAGAAGCGTGCGTCAGGAGGTGGAAGTCGCACAGTAATAAGAAAGGTGAGCAACCATCAGGAAATTAGCTTGTCAAAGTGTCAAGCACGCTGAAGAACTCGCCAAGGGCATCTGGTGGGCAATAGATAACAGTTAAGCATGAGTGGACAAGTGTCAGTGACAGCATGGAATTAAAAAAGAGGACATAGGTGAGTGAGTGTGAACAAAGAAAATCTCTATTTTTGACGAAATCCATGGCCCTGTGTCACGCCTGTGACAATCAGATGGTCTCTGACTATGTGAGAACACTTAGTCAGATGAAGATAGAGCAGCTGAGGTAACAGCAGTCTATGGAGATGTCTCAGTCTCGGCCAAAAAGTAGAGGGACTGAGATAAACGCATCTTTTTTTACAGCAGGTTGGCAGTTCCAAGCGCAGGAATTCCACATAGGTTTGGCAGGCTGGGTTCAGCAGATTAGAAGGGTTGAATCCATCAGGTGCAGAGCATCTGTTAAACCTACAGGTGCTAACACAGATAGAAAACCCACGTCCCACACACATCTGAAAATAACTAGATAAGATCCTCTGGTGAGACTTGTATGGAGCCTTCCTCTCCTTCCCTCCACAAAAGCATTTCACTCAGTAATTGTCTGCAATCCAATGTTTACTAAATAATCACAATTGACACGCGACATTACCGGTGAAATCACTCTATTTTAGTTGTCATACGGTATGTTATGACCTTCCATTGATCTTTTTCATGTTACGATACTGTTTTATTGGTGCAGGTCAGGTATTGCATCATCATTGAAATCCTAACTGGCCAACTGTACTTCCATTGATTTCATTTATTATTATTCTCAATTGTTGTTGTAGTACTATTTCTACCATTACTACAACTACTACTGTTATTACTACTAGTACTAACTGTACTACTGATAACCCTACTATTACTACAACCACTACTGTAATTGCTACTACTACTTGTACTACTGTACTATTAACACTACTATTACTACTATAAGTCCTAAACATTTTATTATTATCATGATTATCGTTGTTGTCTTAGGCAGGTATTCTAGGTGGTATTGTAAACCATGGCACAGAATCAGATGGAGTAAGACAAAAGTAAAAAGGGATGAGCTACAGAGAAAATTAGGGTGAGAGAGCAACACAGAGAAAACAAGGGGAGAATTCAATCCCGATTGCCATTGCAGAACCATGACCTTTACGAGCCTGTTTCTGCTCCTGTCATCGTCCATAAACCACTGGGCTGATTCTAAAAACGCGTCTCCCTCCCCACCACAAAGAGAGATGAGAGAGAAAGACTAAGCGAAAGAGAGAATATCAGAAAAAACCAGTGAGAGAGCGCCTGAGCGAGCGCCCCTCACCACCCTATACCATTCTACGTATAGCCATTACGGTGAGCTAAAGGGTTGCTGATGCTGTCATACATTATTGCCATCGGCACAGGTTTGACATTTACTCCCTCAGGCGGTCATGTTGGTCCTGTTCGATGGCACTAAGGCACCTGATTTATAGGCAATTATGGAGATGGAAAAAGAACAAGTGTAATAGTGAGAACAAACTGAAGGATATAGTGGAGTGAAGGGAGGTGTAGAAGGTGCAGGTGTTTAAAGGGCCACCTGGATTTACTGCCTTCGTAAGTCATAATGGTACAGTGGAGGGAGAAGGAAAGAGGGAGAGAAAGAGGAGAGGTCAGAGACTGAATAGAGGAGGGACAGCGAGGGAGACACCACCAAATAAGAGAAAGCGGGAAATGGCTGAGACAGCATGTGAATGTGGACTTGGGTGGGTGTGTGGTCCGCTGTGGCAGTGTCTGAGTGGGTGTGGTCCGCTGTGGCAGTGTCTGAGTGGGTGTGGTCTCCTGTTACAGTGTCTGAGTGGGTGTGGTCCGCTGTGATAGTGTCTGAGTGGGTGTGGTCCGCTGTGATAGTGTCTGAGTAGGTTTGTACTGCTTTGATAGTGGTTTAGTGGGTATGTGTGTCTTGTGTATTGGAGGGAGATGTTAAGGCCAGGAGATAGAGAAAGAAACAGAAAGAGAGAGTAAGAGGGAGAGAATGCCTGCGTTCGGAGCACTAGTGGCAATCACCCCAGGCAGTGGTCCCGTGTTAGATAGAGAAGTTGTGGAGCAGCAGATTGGCTCTTTAAGGGCAGGGGTGGATCGGCCAGAGGGTTCCTCTGGCTCTTGGGATTTAGGGCCTGAGTTTGTTGTCTAGGGCTAAGCAGTTGGAAGAAATTATTTGGTAGAGACAGACAGAGGGAGAGGGAGGGAGGAACATACCAATTAATGAGACCCAGATGGCTGATGGTAAAGAGGGTCTTTAACGGAGGAAAAAGGAGGGAAAGTGGCAGTTAGAGAGAGGGAAATGGGAGGGAAAGTGACAGTTAGAGAGAGGGAAATGGGAGGGAAAGTGACAGTTCAAGAGGGAAATGGGAGGGAAAGTGACAGTTGGAGAGAGGGAAATGTGAGGGAAAGTGACAGTTCGAGAAGGAAATGGGTGGGAAAGTGACAGTTCGAGAGGGAAATGGGGGGAATGTGACAGTTAGAGAGAGGGAAATGGGAGGGAAAGTGACAGTTAGAGAGAGGGAAATGGGAGGGAAAGTGACAGTTCGAGAGGGAAATGGGAAGGAAAGTGACAGTTGGAGAGAGGGAAATGGGAGGGAAAGTGACAGTTAGAGAGAGGGAAATGGGAGGGAAAGTGACAGTTCGAGAGGGAAATGGAAGGGAAAGTGACAGTTGGAGAGAGGGAAATGGGAGGGAAAGTGACAGTTAGAGAGAGGGAAATGGGAGGGAAAGTGACAGTTAGAGAAAGGGAAATGGGAGGGAAAGTGACAGTTAGAGAAAGGGAAATGGGAGGGAAAGTGATAGAGGTGAATGAGAAGTGAGAGCAAAACAAATGAACATAAAGAAAACAGCAACAGTCTGTGCGTCTTTTAAAAACCTGTACCTGCATTTTACTAGGTACACTGACTTAGAAATCTATTTCATGAACAGCAATGACCTGGGAGAAATAATGGATAACTGTCTTGCTCACAAACAAAGCAACAAAAAAGACTAAGGGAAGACAAGATTCTCCTACCTGGTCAAAAAAGTGACGAAACAAAACAGACATGCAATTTGCCATGGTGAACGTGTTTTCTTATTTTTTCAATTTACAACATCCCACCTAATTTCATGCTGCTAATCCTCGCCATTCTTCTGGGATTATGTAAATTGGGAACCATGCTAAAATTGGTTTAGAATATCAACTAGACTTGGAATAGAACCATATACTTTATGGACATTAAGAGTTCATCTGGCCCTGAATGCCTATTTTGACGATTGGACCTTTTCACACTACACAACTGAGCCATGCTTTACTGAAGCCTGGTTCTACATCCTCGATTGTTAGATCCACTGGAACAGCACTGGACTGGAAAAGGTAAAGAAACAATATCCAAGCAAGTACAGAGCAGTAGAGTTTGAGTTGGCACGACCATGTGAAAATTGCTTTAAAGTAGATTTCTTTTCATAATAAATAAAAGCTGGGGGTGATTTTATCTCAGCCCTCTCTGTCTGCTCTCTCTCTTACTCTCTCTGGAACTGTCTGGTTTCAAGGCCCTTAACAGAACTTCAGGAGCCAATAGCAGGTGCCCCTGAAGGAGTGTGCACCTAATATTCACTGGCTGACCTCTCAACCTATCATGATCTAGCAATCCGTTTAGACTGACCACCCTACAGTGTGGATTTTAAGGAGCAACCTGTTTACGGGCTCTATGCACATTTTGTCAAAGCACTTTGTGACAACTGCTGATGCAAAAAGGGCTTTATAAATACATTTGATTGATTGGTCGGCAGTGGAAGTTGCGGGTCACTCACTTGCGACACGCCCCTTGAAGGTAGCCAGTGGTCTCTGCTGAGTAGTATCCAGGTGCACAGGTCTGAACACACCTCCACTCCTGCTGCAGATATCCTCTGGCACACCGGATACACTCCTCTTTACCCGGACCTGCAACAACAAACACACACATTCTTGAGTATGGGCTGGTTCTGACCAATGAGCCCACAGAGCTCATCTTATGTTTGAGGAAACGTGTGCAATCACTGCAGCAGTTAGAGCATCATCAAACACAGCAATGGACGCCTATCCCTATCCCAAACGTCAAACACAACGCTGAATAAATTCTAATATTTATTTTACTTGAAGACATCTTCCAAATAACGACCAGTAATCTGTCTAAATGTTTTTGTGTACCGTTAGTTATGATATAGGGCAGTGGTGTTCAACTCATAACCTACGAAGTCTGGTGCCTGCTGGTTTTCTGTTCTCTCTCATCAGTAATTGTACACACCTGTTCCCCCAACCCTAAATCAGTCTCTTATCATAGGATTGCAATGAAAAGAATGGTGCCTTGAGATCCAGAGATGAGTTTCAAAACAACTGAGGGGGCTTTTATTTTTTTTATAAATGAGGGGACATATCTAATTCCTATACCATTTGCAGTGTTTATGGGAAAACAAACTGAGGGGGGCCCAGATTCTATCTGAATGGGCAATGCCCAGCTTTTTCCCCACCATGGAGCCGGGCCTGTAGGGGGCAGACTAGTGTTAGCAAATGGTCAGAAAACACCATATCCAGGATGCTCTTCAAGGACTCATGTCAGTCGCATTACTCACAAAGCAAAAATCTATATAGTTATCACTATAGCCTATATATTTTTTTTTTTTTACAAAACCCTGTTCAGACTTAATTTGTGTATTCTTAGTTATTCCTAAACGTTAGTTTTTATTTGCATAAAAATAGGTAAATACTGAATGCAAAAGTGCACGTTTAATCAGTGAGTAAAGAAATAAAGAGAGACGATATTTGTGTGTGCTTCAGGGCCGGCGCCAGGATGACATGACGAGGGGTGCATTTTGTATAAATTAGGGGGCGTGTCTAATCACTGCACACACAGGTGGAATGACTTTCTACCTGAGGGGGCAATGCCCCCTTTTGCCCACTTGTGGAACCGGGCCTGGTGTACTTTTACATGTGTTTTGAACTGGCAACTGAGCTTTTGTAACTGGATTGTGAGGGAAGAACAGAACAGGGAAATATCTTATACATTTTTATTGAGGAACACACAATTTTGTTACAAACAAGAAACCAGGCAAGCCTAGTTCAGCCGGCCTAAGAAAACTAGACAAAACAAGTGCAGCAAAATCCCTAGGCTAGGTAAGGGCTTGGTTACACATCTATAAAAGTAAATTCTAACACCACAGTACAGTTAAAACAATTGGACTACTTATATTGTTGGAGTGTGAAAACAATAAAAAGTGAGAAAGCCCATTAAAGCAAATTAAATTCCCCTGTTGCACTACTCATAAAACATAACACATTTGTTATTTAGAACCAAATAGTGATGCTACATGTTGGCCACATCATCTCCCCTCCTTGAATAAATACTCCTCTGAGGACTGGAGTGTGAGTTAAGAACTGGCAAACACTTTATTTCTCCATCGCCTCATCAACATCTCCCTGCCCTCCACCCTCTCTCATTACAATCAGTCTCAGAGCCTTGGTCTAGCATTCAGCTCCACTATTACAGGTAATAAGTGTCTCTCTAGGGACGTGACACAGAGTTCACTTGTCACACAAACATACATGCATGTATGCACACACACACACACACACACACACAAACACACATAAACATACACACATCCAATTTAATATCTCAGCCTTCTCTCCCACTGCTCGTCTGGCTCTGTCTGTCAATACTATTGGTTTAGTGCAACACAGCACCTCGCCAGCTAAATGTCAACCTTGTCCATCGTCTGAACACAGTGCCTATAATTAGGGGCCGATGTAACGAAGCAGTGAGTTAATCTACGTAAGTCCGACATCAGAGATGACCAATGTCAGACGGTGCCAAAGGAATTATCAAGATCGTGAGGACAGATTACAAGGACGGGAGAGCAATCTCTATACTGGTGAATTTCATTTTCATTTCAGTTCTCCACAGAAACAACTAGCAAGTGTGGGGTGTAGAGATCATCCCAATTTTCCACGTTGGCACCAATGGGATGAGCCAGTCAGTGGTCACACAGCGCCAGTGTGTAAACTATCTAAGAAGATGTGCCCGTGTCAGGAAGTTGTCTCTGGTGCCCTCCCAGTCAGGGATCTACCACGGACTCACGCAACATAATCGCTGGCTGACAATGTATTTATGCTCCCTTCGAGGCGATCACTAGTAGATAGCAGGCTGTCTCTCTGGGACTCACAAAAATGGTCAAGTGTGACCTTCAGAAAAGTGACAGGCTCCATCCAAACCGGAGGAGGCGCTCTCCTTTTATCCAGCAATGTAGAAAGAAGTCAAACTCTAGTTTCAGCAATGAGCTATGGTTCAGGCAGCAGGCTGTAAGTCAGCCTGCCGGCTTTTTGGAGCAGTCAGTCAGTAGTCATTAGTCTCAGTTTTACCCACTGAGTGCTTTGATTAAGCTTGAGCAAAGCTAAACATGGTGGTGTTCACCATAGCAATCCTTCTAGAACAACCCCCCATTCATGTCTTTATAAAGAAATGTGGCAGAAAATAATGTGATCCCATACTTCCACGTCATTCACAGTTTTGGGTGCAGAGTCACAGATGTATGCTCTCCATGCACTTCCTAAAAGGATACATCACGTCATTCAGGGCTTGTCGCGATACTTGAAATGAGTGGATGAGAGGTTTGAGTCATTGACAAGATCTTTTTGTCCAGTTTTGCTTCTTCTAAGAACTCTGTGGGATATACTCCTTTTATTGGGGAAGTTAGTTCATTCTCTTCGGACTTTGGTTAGTCTGCGGGAATGCTTGGCAAAGTGGGTTTGTCAATGCTCCCTCATACAGTATCCTCCTTAGGTATAATCCCTGTAATTCCTTCAATCATTTTCTCAGCCGCTGACTTTCTCAGCCCGTGGACCACGCCTCAGGACTTCCTGTCTCATCGCAGTCCCTGTCCAAAGTCACCCGAGTTGTGTGGCTATTATGCCAGAAGAGGAGCATGCCTTGTCTGTTCTAGAACCTTCCAGGGGCCAGCCCTGCCCCTGCCCAGCTGTAAATCATTGGGACATTTTCAAGGGATGCATAAAGAGGCTCCCAGAGAGCAGGCTGGAGGAATAGCCGCAGCCGAAGCGTCTGAAGAAGGCCATGCGCTGAAAGAAGATAAAGGAGTCGGAGTGGAAGAACAGCAGGCAGCAGAAGGCCGAAGGAGGTTTGCTCAAAGCCCTGGCGCCCTTACCGTGGCTCAACTCAACCCCAGCAACACAGGAGCTAAGGAGGGAGAAAGGCAGAAGGGAGAAGAAGGGCGGAGAGCCCATACCTCCCAAACCTCCAACGGGAGGCAGCCACCAAGGCAACAATGCCACCCTGTCACAGTGGTTTGTTTTCTGTTGATGATTTCTCCCATACATCCTCCCCTCACTCTTCTATTTACATTAATAAACCGCCCAGCAGGGTCCTTAACACTTGTCCAGTGTCTGTTCTTATTGTCTCTCCCCGTTACAATAAATATATACTGTATACACACATTCTGGGACCAAAAAATACATTGCTCCAGTCTCCATGATGTAAAAGCCTTTATTTTGGCTTATTTAAGGACAAAAGTTACCGTAAGTGTTGGGATTATGTTTGTGGTTAGTGTTAGGTTTTTAGGGTTAAGCTTAGGTTAATGGTTGCAATTCAGTTTTCCTGTGTAGCTTGGTTGATAGAGCATGGTGCTTACAATGCCTGGGTTTCTGGTGTTGATTTCCTTCGGTGGGGCCAGTACAATACAAACTCTCTACAGTAAATCACTCTGGAAAAGAGCATCTAATAAGTGACAGAACTGTAAAAGGTTAGGGAATACAGTATTTTGTATGTGAATCATGGGGTCCCCACAAAGATAGGAAATTAATAATAATAACTTTATTTGTATAGCGCTTTTATAAAGTTCTTTAGACACAATAAAAATACATTAAAACAATAATTAAAAAATATATAAAAACACATTACTTAAAACCCACAAGGTTCTTTCAGCCAGGCCCTACAAAGAAAAAGGCTATTTCTGTCTGAGTGGTTAGATTTAGGGTAAATCTTAGAATTGTGGTGTTAGAATTTGAAATAAATTTAAATTTAGGCATTATGGGTCAGGGTTACTGGTAGGTGGTGGGCAAGGTTAGATTTAGGCATAAAAGTTAGGTTTTTGAGCTTAGGGTTAGAGTAAGGCTAAGGTTAGGTTTAGGGAATAGGGAAAATAGATTTCTGGCTTTTTGTTCCACACAACAATAGACAAATCAACGTGTGTTTGTGTGGGCGTGTGTGTCAGTCCAACTTTTCTGTTTTCAGTGCCAGGTTTTTGGAGTGCAATTTTGAGTATTACACTAAAAGCCAATAAAACACTTGAATATAACAATGTTTTCAGTCAATGGTCCTCCCACCAATGAACTCTTGATGATTGGCAGAATCAATGGCAAATGTCAGTATGACCCATAAAGGTTACATTGCTCTGTGTCACTGAGACAAAGACATGTTGACCCATGAACATCTCCCACACTACAGCATTTATTTTGATCCTGGAAACAGGGGGTGTAATTTCCCTTCCCCTCGTTCTCTTGGGGGAAGGGAATACGAGAACATCATTGACAGGGAGACCGACCTGTACATGTAGAGCAGGAGGTGTGACAGGAACTACACTTCATCTCCTCCAAATGAAAGAAGGTTCCATTGGCACACTCCGGAACACAGGTCATCCCTGCCAGACTACACCCACACAAACACACACACACAAGTTACCTATGTTACATTTGTCTTCAGTGACATTACTTAAAATGTTGACCTTTTCTACCTAATCACATGTAATAGACCTGTTCTACCAGATCACATGTAGTTGACCTGTTCTACCTGATCCCATGTAGTTGACCTGTTTTACCTGATCCCATGTAGTTGACCTGTTCTACCTGATCACATGTAGTTGACCTGTTCTACCTGATCCCATGTAGTTGACCTGTTCTACCTGATCACATAAAGTTGACCTGTTCTACCTGATCCCATGTAGTTGACCAGTTCTACCTCATCATAATGTAGTTGACCTGTTCTACCTGATCCCATGTAGTTGACCTGTTCTACCTGATCCCATGTAGTTGACCTGTTCTACCAGATCACATGTAGTTGACTTGTTCTACCTGATCCCATGAAGTTGACCTGTTCTACCTGATCCCATGTAGTTGACCTGTTCTACTTGATCATAATGTAGTTGACCTGTTCTACTTGATCACATGTAGTTGACCTGTTCTACCTGATCCCATGTAGTTGACCTGTTCTACCTGATCCCATGTAGTTGACCTGTTCTACCAGATCACATGTAGTTGACTTGTTCTACCTGATCCCATGAAGTTGACCTGTTCTACCTGATCCCATGTAGTTGACCTGTTCTACTTGATCATAATGTAGTTGACCTGTTCTACTTGATCACATGTAGTTGACCTGTTCTACCTGATCCCATGTAGTTGACCTGTTCTACCTGATCCCATGTAGTTGACCTGTTCTACCTGATCATAATGTAGTTGACCTGTACTACCTGATCACATGTAGTTGACCTGTTCTACTTGATCACATGTAATTTACCTGTTCTATCTGATCACATATAGTTGACCTGTTCTACCTGATCACATTTATTTGACCTGTTCTACTTGATCACATGTAGTTGACCTGTTCTAATTGATCACATGTAGTTTACCTGTTCTACCTGATCCCATGTAGTTTACCTGTTCTACCTGATCACATGTAGTTGACCCCTTCTACCTGATCACATGCAGTTGACCTGTTCTACCTGATCCCATGTAGTTGACCTGTTCTACCTGATCATAATGTAGTTGACCTGTTCTACTTGATCACATGTAGTTGACCTGTTCTACTTGATCACATGTAGTTGACCTGTTCTACCTGATCCCATGTAGTTTACCTGTTCTACCTGATCACATGTAGTTGACCCCTTCTACCTGATCACATTTAGTTGACCTGTTCTACCTGATCCCATGTAGTTGACCTGTTCTACCTGATCATAATGTAGTTGACCTGTTCTACCTCATAATAATGTAGTTGACCTGTTCTACCTCATCATAATGTAGTTGACCTGTTCTACTTGATCACATGTAGTTTACCTGTTCTACTTGATCACATGTAGTTGACCTGTTCTACCTGATCCCATGTAGTTGACCTGTTCTACCTGATCCCATGTAGTTGACCCCTTCTACCTGATCACATGTAGTTGACCTGTTCTACCTAATCCCATGTAGTTGACCTGTTCTACCTGATCATAATGTAGTTGACCTGTTCTACCTGATCACATGTAGTTGACCTGTTCTACTTGATCACATGTAGTTGACCTGTTCTACCTGATCACATGTAGTTGACCTGTTCTACCTGATCACATGTAGTTTACTTGTTCTTCCTGATCATAATGTAGTTGACCTGTTCTACCTGATCACATGTAGTTGACCTGTTCTACATGATCATAATGTAGTTGACCTGTTCTACCTGATCACATGTAGTTGACCTGTTCTACTTGATCACATTTAGTTGACCTGTTCTACCTGATCACATGTAGTTGACCCCTTCTACCTGATCCCATGTAGTTGACCTGTTCTACCTGATCACATGTAGTTGACCTGTTCTACCTGATCACATGTAGTTGACCTGTTCTACCTGATCCCATGTAGTTGACCCCTTCTACCTGATCACATGTAGTTGACCTGTTCTACCTAATCCCATGTAGTTGACCTGTTCTACCTGATCATAATGTAGTTGACCTGTTCTACCTGATCACATGTAGTTGACCTGTTCTACTTGATCACATGTAGTTGACCTGTTCTACCTGATCCCATGTAGTTGACCTGTTCTACCTGATCACATGTAGTTTACTTGTTCTACCTGATCATAATGTAGTTGACCTGTTCTACCTGATCACATGTAGTTGACCTGTTCTACATGATCATAATGTAGTTGACCTGTTCTACCTGATCACATGTAGTTGACCTGTTCTACTTGATCACATTTAGTTGACCTGTTCTACCTGATCACATGTAGTTGACCCCTTCTACCTGATCCCATGTAGTTGACCTGTTCTACCTGATCACATGTAGTTGACCTGTTCTACCTGATCCCATGTAGTTGACCTGTTCTACCTGATCACATATATATTTTACCTGTAGCCATTGTTGCAGGCAGTGCACCTGTCTGCATCCCGCAGGCATTTCATACAGCTTTCATGGCACCTAAAACACTGCCTCTGAACTGGGGAGAGAGATAGACAGAGAAGAGAGGATGGAGGGAGGGAAGGAAAGATGGAAAGACAAAGAGACTGAATGTAATACAGATAAATAAATATACACTACCATTCAAAAGTTAAGGGTCACTTAGAAATGTCCTTGTTTTCAAATGAAAAGCACACTTTTGTCCATTAAAATAACATCCAATTGATGAGAAATACAGTGTAGACATTGTTAACTTTGTAAATGACTATTGTAACTCGAAACGTCAGATTTTTTACGTAATATCTACATTGGTGTACGGAGGCCCAAAAACAGCATCAATCAGGCCTGTGTTCCAGTTGTTGTGGCCTCTGTGATTGCCAACAAGGGTTTTTCCATCAAGTACTAAGTCATGTTTTGCAGAGGGGTTGAATACTTATTTCACTCATTAAAATGCAAATCAATTAATAACATTTGTGACATGTGTTTTTCTGGATTTCTTTTGTTGTTATTCTGTCTCTCACTGTTCAAATAAACCTACCATAAAATTATAGACGTATCATTTCTTTGTCAGTGTGCAAACGTACAAAATCAGCAAGGGATCAAATCTTTTTTTCCCTCACCTAAGAGTGATCCCAACACTATGCCCAATTCTAGGTTTTCCCTAAACCTAATCCCAAAGCCGATTTTTCAGGTGTAACTATGTAATTATGTACACAGGATGGCCAGATGTGTGAGTGCCCTTAATGACAGTGGCCAGATGTGTGAGTGTTCTGTACGACAAAGGCCAATTGTGTGAATGATACAACAAAAGGTATGTGAGGTCATTACAGATTACTTCAACAAGTGGCTACAGTATGTGGTTAAGAGTCTACATTGTGTATGTTAGTATGGTAATTCCCAGACAACACATGTAAAAATGCCGTCACACTCTGTAAATGTCTTCCATGGTCAGAGAAGTCATGGGAGACAACTCTGACCTTATATTCTTTCTTAACCTTTACCCAACCAGGAAAAAACCCTTGAAGGTAAAAAACTATTTTCTGACGGGGACCTTGCAAGAGCATCAGCGGGAAGTAGTTATAGTCAGAGTGTTCATACAATACAAGAAGATGAAGAAAAACAATAGTCAACATTGACCAGTTCCCAGTGAAGTCACAAACACACCATCACATGAACCACACATTACTCCCTTATTCCCTTCTAAATATATATAAATGTATATACATAGTTGTTTGGCACCTTTTTAAATCATAATGATAACAGAAATCCCCAAATGGCCTGATCAAATGTTGACATACCCTTGAATGTTTGGCCTTGTTACAGAATACACAAGGTGACACACACAGGTGAAGATGGCAATTAAAGGTGAATTTCCCACACCTGTGGCTTTTTAAATTGCAATTAGTGTCTGTGTATAAATAGTCAATGAGTTTGTTAGCTCTCACGTGGATGCACTGAACAGGCTAGATACTGAGCTATGCGGAGCAGAAAAGAACTGTCAAAAGATCTGCATAACAATAATAGAACTTTATAAAGATGGAGAAGGATATAAAAATATATACAAAGCCCTGTATTGTTCAATCACTTATTAAGAAGTGGAACATTTGGGGATCTCTTGAAACCAAGCCAAGGTCAGGTAGACCAAGAACAGCAAGAAGAATTGTTCAGGATACAAAGAAAAACCCACAGGTAACCTCAGGAGAAATACATGCTGGTCTGGAAAAATATGGTGTGGTTGTTCAAAGGAGCACAATACGACGATACATGAACAAAACTTAGCTGCATGGTTGAGTTGCCAGAAAGAAGCCTTTACTGCGCCAATGACACAAAAAAGCCTGTTTACAATATGCCCAACAACCTCTTGACACGACTCACAGATTCTGGCACACTGTAATTTGGAGTGACGGGACCAAAATAGAGCTTTATGGTCATAACCATAAGAGCTATGTTTGGAGTGGGGTGAACAAGGCCTGTAGTGAACAGTATACCATCCCATCTGTGAAGCATGGTGGTGGCTCACTGATGTTTTGGGGTTGTGTGAGCTCTAAAGGCACGGGCAATCTTGTGAAAATTGATGGCAAGTTGAATGCAGCATGTTATCAGAAAATACTGGTAGGCAATTAACATTCTTCTTCAGAAAGCTGCGCATGGGAACCTCTTGGACTTTCCTGCACGACAATGACCCAAAGTACAAGGCCAAGTTGACGTTCCAATTTTTCCAGTAGAAAAAGGGGAAGGTTCTGGAGGGGCCATCACATTCTCCAGACCACAATATCATCAAGCCACTCTGGAGAGATCTCAAATGTGCGGTTCATGCAAGACGAACAAAGACTTGATCCGGAGGCATTTTGCCAAGACGAGTGGGCAGCTATACCACCTGCCAGAATTCGGGGCCTCATAGACAACTATTACAAAAGACTGCACGCTGTCATTAATGCTAAAGGGGACAATACACAGTATTAAGAAGTAAGGGCATGCAGACTTTTGATCGATTGATAATCTTTTTCTTTGTTGCCATGTTTTGTTTTATGATTGTGCCGTTCTGTTATGACCTACAGTTGAATGTGAATCCTATAAGAAATAAAAGATGTGTTTTGCCATGCTTTCTTTACAAATGGTCCATATATTACCAATTCTCCAAGGGTACGCAAACTTTTGAGCACAACTGTATAAACAGCTCCGGAAGAAATTAAGAGACCACAAAAGGAAAGGAAAGATTTGAGTAAAGAACAGAAGCGTTCAATTTGCAGGGGTCTCTTAAATTTAACCCTTCTGTTCCTTTCTCAAAACCTTCCTTTTTCGACTTTTTTTGGAAAGGAATAAAACCGGAGATGTATATCTGCACAAATTCCAGTCCACCTAACTTACTGTCATCAGTGAAGTACCCGGCTGGGCAGGTCTCGGAACAGGTGGCATTGAGGGGGTTGAAGTAGAGGCCCCTGCGACAGGAGCGACACTGGGTGGGGGTGCGTCCCACACACTTCTCACAGCCCTTGTGACAGCGCCGACACCTTCGGGCCCCGGTGTCATCATAGAACCCTAGCGGGCAGTGGCTCACACATGTTCTGGAATGGATTGATTAGAGAGTGTTTTGGACCCGGGACGAGTAGCTGTTGTTTTTAGATGTATCTAAGACAGGCCATAACCATACAGTACAATAATACACCAAAATACACAATAACTGAGCTGGAAAGGCTCATATATTTTCAACACTACCCTGTTTCCAAGAAAGTTGGGATGCCATGTAAAAGAAAAGAGAATGGAATGTTCTGCTAATCATTTTAACCTTATATTCAATAGAACCTAGTACAAAGACAACATATCAAATGATAAATATATGCCCACTTTGAATGTGATGCCATCAAATAAAAGCTGGGACAGGGGCAACAAAAGACTGTTATGCCAAAAAAACTGGTGGGACATCTCCCATCTAATTAGATTAATTGGTAACAGGTCAGTAACATGATTGGGTATAAAATTAACATCCCAGAGAGGGTTTCACTACTCTGTGAAAGACTGTGCAGGCATTTGCGCAACAATTTAAGAATAACGTTTCTCAGTTTTAAGTCGCAAAGAGTTTGGGGATCTCATCATCTACAGTATACAATATCATTAAAAGATTAGGAGAATCTGGAGTAATCTCTGTAGGCAAGGGACAAGGCTGAAAACCAATATTGGATGGCCATGATTTTCGGGCCCTCAGGCAGCGCCGCATTAAAAACAGACACGATTCTGTAGTGGAAATCACTGCATGGGTTGAGGATCACTTCTGAAAACCATTGCATCCGCAAATGCAAGTTAAAACTGTACACGCAAAGAAGAAACCAGTTACAAATAATATCCAGAACCGCCACCACCTCCTTTGGGTCCGAGCGCATTTAAGATGGACTGAAGCGAAATGGAAAACTATCCTGTGGTCTGACGAATCAACATTTTCTAATCTTTTTGGGAATCATGGACGCTGCGTCCTCTGGACCAAAGAGGAGAGGGACCATCCGGCTTGTTCAAAAGCCAGCATCCGTGATGGTATGGGGGTGCATTAGTGCACATGGCATGGGTGACTTGCACATCTGTGAAAGTACCATTAATGCTGAACAAGATATATAGGTTTTGGAGCAGCATATGCTGCCATTCAGACAATGTATTTTTCAGGGAAGGCCTTACTTATTTCAGGAAGACCATGCCAAACCACATTCTGTACGTATTATAACAGCAAGGCTCCATAGTAAAAGGGTCCGGGTGCTAAACTGGCCTGCCTGTAGTCCAGACCTGGCATTTATTGGAAACATTTGACGCACTATGATATAAAAAATATGACAAAGGAGACCCTGAACTGTTGAGCAGTTGAAATCCTATATCAAGCAAGAAGGGGAATACATTTCATTTTCAGAACTACAGCAATTGGTATCCTCAGTTCCAAAATGCTTACAGAATATTGTTTTAAGTAGAGGTGATGCACTACAGTGGTAAACATGCCCCTGTCCCAACCTTTTTGAAATGTTTTGCTGGCATCAAATTGTATGTATTTTTCCAAAAACAATCTCATTTCTCAGCTTCAACATTTGATATGTTGTCTTTTTACTATTTTCAATTAAATATAGAGATACATAATTTACACAACATTGCATTCTATTTTCGCTGCATCCCCACTTTTTTGGAAATGCTGTTTCTGAATTCATTATTTAACTACTTATTCATGCATATTTACCTTTTCCCCATGTACTTCCTCTGTTCTTTATATGAAATGTAAACTTTCTAAAATATATTATTTTTGATTAATGAATTAATGAATTGCATATGAAAAAAACAACAAAATAAATGTGAATAATGATTTACCTATTTACATTTATTAAATAAGGTAGTATGCATATTAGCCAACTTGAAGAGAGATGACCTTTCACAGAAAAGGTCCAAAGCATTCCCTATGAATTAATTAGTCAGAAAGACATTAATAAAACATCATCAATCAAATCTAAAATGTAACCACACACTCCATGTATAGAAACTATGACGGACAAGACAAACAGAGGGGGTCCACTTGGTTGGTTTCTTGATGGATGTATGACTTACTTTCAAACCCCCTGAGGGTCTAAAGAAAAAGCTTAGGTTTGTGTATTTTTTTCTTCTTCAAAGCAAGCCTTGTTTTATTTTGAAGCAAGAAAGATTCTTGTTTGTTCTCTACATTCTTGCTTGTAATTGATTATGGCGATACTTTTTAGTGCACATATCAGCATGTGTCCTGGACATTTTGTACCAACGGCACTGAGGTTTAGAACGAACTCCAAAGCTCTCACCCATCACTGTACCCCCTATATTGGAGTAGGCCAGCCTTCCCAACCACTTCAGAGATTAAGACATTTATATGTTTTCATTTAGCTCCCATTTTGCCTGTGTTCAAATGCTGCCCAGCTGACTAACGATATACTGTATATGGCCTGCATTTCTTTGAGGCCTGGCTGAGCAGTCCACTGATACGGCCCTTCTACCTGGAATGAGCTACGAAAGGGCTTGAAGATATGATTGATTTTCCGATTATGGCGGAGAGGCCTGGGGTGTTTCAGAGGCCTAGTTCATATGTACTGTTGCAGCATTGATTCAAAGCAGGCCAATCCTCTGGACAAAAAAAGTCCTCCATTTTCCTCCAGTGCCTCTACCAATAAAAGCATAAATGCCGGAAAATGTATCTTTACAATGACATCAAAAACAATCATTGTAACATGATTTTCAGGAAAACAGGTATTGCTTGGTAACAAATTCGTTTTTTACTTTAAAATGTTTTACCCCGGTTAAAGGTTACATTTTTTATTTTTTTATTTTGAGTATGAGATCAAACTGATCAACAACAATGCAGCCCTGTCAAACATCCATTTCCACCCACCACCCACCACCCCCACCCGCACCCGCACCACCACGGATGGTGCTCAGATAACCGGCACCATCTGCTGGATCCCAGTGCACTGTCTGTGCCGCGACGGGGATTTGAACCCCTGGCCAAAACAACGCTGCAGAAACGCCGACCAGTGGGACAGCAATGCGGATTGACAGTGTGTTTCACCTGCCCGTCTTGAGGTTGCCCAGGCTGTAGTGGATACAGTTGAGACAGTGGTCGGCGTCAGGCCCGTCACAGCCCTGGTCCCCGCACTCACTGTGGCACGGCCCTGACATGGGGTTACACGCACACAAATGCAAGGGTCATCACCTTGTACAGTCATCACAGACCTTCTACTGTATTGTAGCCATGTACGGCTGTTGGGTTTTCTGGCGGCACAGGAAGGAGAGACAAACGTAACGCTCCAAACAAAACCTGCAGACCGAGACCTGGCAATGGTCTGAAAGGTTTCTTTAAAAACAATTAAAATACAATACATAGCATACTTGAAACATTTCATGGAAATTGTCTGGCACAGAGGAACCAATGGAATAGCCCCATAAGCGACTATGGTAATAAATCCAGTACCATTTAAATGCAAACCTAAAATAATTTCACCCATACTAGAATCATCACCAGAATAAGTTGCATTAGGCCTAGGCTTTGAGGTGCATTGTGGGAGTACGGTGTGGTAACGGTTCAGGGCAGATTCCTCCCTACCGTTATACTCCTCTTCTTCTTCCTGGTGTTCGAGGGCATCCGGAGACGGTCTGGGCGCCTCCAGACTGGGGCTGGGGATCTCCAGCATCCTGGAACGAGAGTGCTGGGTCCCCTGAGTCTGGTATGGGTGCTCAGAGGTGCCATAAAGCACCAGCGTCCATTCCTTCAGTTTACCTAAAACAAGCACGGGAAGTGAGATCTGTACATGGGTGGGCGCGCATGTACCACCGTGTCTCTCTGACTGACAGTGTTCACACTTACCCAGCACCTCTGGGTTGCGTAGCGAAGAGGGAGAGTCTATGAGCTCCAGGGTCCACTGGCCCACTGCCTTCTCACCCCAGCAGTGAACCGACATGAACTCCCAGTTCCTGAAACCTTCATTAGAGTTGTCTAACAACCTGGAGAAATATTGGGGAGAGAGACGAAGTGTGAAGAATCCCTGAGAGAGATTGTGAGAGGGTACTTTTTCGTACACTATTACATAAAGTTTAAAGACCTTTGACAGAAACAGTGAGAGAGAGTACATTATGGTACTGTTTAAAGACCTCTGACTGAGACTGTAAGAAAGTATTTCATTGTACAATATTACTAGTTTAAAGACCTCTGAGGGAGATGGTGGGAGAGGCATAGAATGATAGAGTAGGGTACAGGGAAAGGAGAACAGAAAGGAAGACAGGGAGAGAGCGAGAGAGAGAGAGAGTGAGAGTAATTAACTTTTCAACTTCTAAGGCTATTAAACCACGTTCCACAGTGCAAACAGACAAATCCAATGCCTTTGTACCAGTGAAGAAAAATCTAAAAAGTGTAACTTCTTTCATTATTCAAAGAGAGTGGTTAAAAAAAGGA
The DNA here is from genome assembly GCF_011004845.1 of Esox lucius. Taxonomy (NCBI): domain Eukaryota; kingdom Metazoa; phylum Chordata; class Actinopteri; order Esociformes; family Esocidae; genus Esox; species Esox lucius. The sequence continues at coordinate 28,927,130 of NC_047570.1, read as the reverse complement.
ATAAAAGCATCCCGTTTTTTAAAGCTAGCCACGTCAGCAAATAAACTGACATCAATGGGCTCAAGGAACATCACAGTGGTTTCAGCTCTCTGTAGCATGTGGTGAAGTCTGGGGTGGCTGCTTCTGTGTTAGTGTGATTGGGATTATTCTGTCCGCATGTTATCAGGCCATGTTATGACGCTGTTATGACTACTCCATGGGATGGTTAGCATAGAGGTATTATTATTTTAACATAGAGATTGAATTTGTCTAATTCCTAATAACAGTGGTGGTGAAACAGTTTTATAGGGGAAAATCTGATATTGATTTATTTAATTTTGTCTGTCAATTAATGACACAGGAACCATTCTGTTTCCTGAAAAACATCCCTTTTTGTGGTTCCTTTCTGGCAGGGATACACAGCCCTTTGTGTTGATGTTAGATGTTTAGGTTGCCCTTTTAAACACAAGAGGAAAATTGGAAAATAAAAAAAAACAGTGTGCTGAAATTGGTCGGCCTACAACAGGCTGGTGGACCCACTTTCGTAGACCTGTGAATTTGATAATATATGTTTTAGTAGTATTTGTAAAATGTGATACATTGTTGATAATGTATTGAAACATATAATACGAACACAGCTGTCACAGATTCATGTATGATATGTTACATATTCCCCTGAGCAGTTTGTCAATCTAAAATTGAGTCTTATCTCAAAGGAAGGAGCACAACTCCTGGCGAAATATGGTGTCAATTCAGTTTTAATTATGTAAATAAATTATGAAAATGAACTACAGAAAATGTTTTGAAAGAAAATCTCAACGATGCAACATGAAAATCTCTTTTAATGTTTCATTAAGATTGAAAACATGTATCCTAAGGAAAGCATTTGCCAGCAGCTATAAGATGCATTGCGTTTTAAAGAGCTGTGTTTTATTGTATTTTATCTGAAAAACTTTATTAGAATGACTAACATTAGAATGACTGACATTAGAATGACTGACATTAGAATATTTGCATACCAAAAGAGCCATTAGTGACTAAACAAAATGTTTAAGACGAAATGTAGACCTAAACTATTACCACAAACTCTGGGTTGACAGTTGACCTAGTGGCTAGTTTGATTAGAACGGAATGCCCTTTGTTTTGCATGTAATGAAAAAAATAACACACAAATACAATTGAAACGTATAAATTAAATTAACTTTCAAAACAAAGGACATCAACATTTTGAATAACAAGCATGTTTAATTACATTGAAACAATTTTTTAAAATCTGAACAGCAGCCAAGCGGACGATTTCTCCGTCTTTATATAAGAAAGAATCCTCACATCGGCACCAGAGCTGTTAGAGTGCGTTACTACCTGCTGAACAGATGTACTAGAATGGACTTCAAGGGGATATCTGTCTTTTCTGTGGTGTTTGTGTGTCTGTGTGTGTATGCATGTGTTCTCTTTGAAATAGCTTGCAGTTTGATTAAAGCTCTCTCTCTCTCTTTGCTCTCCCTCTCTCTCAGGGGGGATAATCAGCAACAGCAATGCCTCCCTTAACACAGTGCACCAATCTGGCGACACACAGTGCATCTCCCAATCTGGCAACCCGCCCAAGCTGCAAATTAACTCTGTTCACTCTGGTTCCAGAACGACTCCTCGCTGTGAGAGCCCTAGATAGCTATGTATATTATAATATATCACAATATATTACAGCACAGCAGGCTATATGCATGCTTTTGACTTTATGAGATGAGTTGAGAGAACAGGATTGAACCATTCCCATTTCGGGCCATTGGGAGAAAATGAAAATGTAAATCTAGCTGTGGGGTCCCGTCTGTGGTAAACAGTTTTACTAGATGGGTTCTGTGAGGTCCAGGTTCTGTGAGGTCCTCTGGACCACCGCTTTAACACTCCTTCACACTCTGATTCAAGCCAAATGTTTTTGCTGGCAATCTGGCAACCTTGGAGATTGTCATCACCGAGGAGACACTTTATCATGGTCTCCTTAATGGAAAGGAGGAGACTGAGCGATAGAAAAGATCAGCTAATGTTTTTAAATACAGAGGCATGGCTGGGTGGGTGGACAGGTAGGTGGGTGGATTGGTTGGTGGGTTGGTGGGAGGGTGGGTGGGTGCATTGGTGGATGGGCTGGTGGGTCGTGTGTGGATTGATGGATGGGCCGGTGGGTGGGCCATGGGTGGCTGGCTGGGTGGGTTGGTCGGTGACTGGGTGGATTGGTGAGTGGGCCAGTGGATTGGTGGGTGGACCGGTGGGAGGTTTTAGGTGGGTGGGCCAGTGGATTGGTGGGTGGGCTGGTGGATTGGTGGGTGGGCTGGTGGATTGGTGGGTGGGTGGGCTGGTGGATTGGTGGGTGGGCTGGTGGATTGGTGGGTGGGTGGACTGGTGGATTGGTGGGTGGGCTGGTGGATTGGTGGGTGGGTGGACTGGTGGATTGGTGGGTGGGCTGGTGGATTGGTGGGTGGGTGGACTGGTGGATTGGTGGGTGGGCTGGTGGATTGGTGGGTGGGTGGGCTGGTGGATTGGTGGGTGGGCTGGTGGATTGGTGGGTGGGTGGACTGGTGGATTGGTAGGTGGGTGGGTGGGCTGGTGGATTGGTGGGTGGGCTGGTGGATTGGTGGGTGGGTGGACTGGTGGATTGGTAGGTGGGTGGGTGGGCTGGTGGATTGGTGTGTGGGTGGGTGGGCTGGTGGATTGGTAGGTGGGTGGGTGGGCTGGTGGATTGGTGTGTGGGTGGGCTGGTGGATTGGTGGGTGGGTGGTTAAATCTAAAAGTAGATAAAGAAACTTTATATAGTACCATTTAGATTGGGGAGAAATGATTTCATCACAAACATCTGGATGTGTCCAGATTTACACAAAACTATTCATGTTGTAAAAAGAAATCTGCAATAAGCTAGTTAAGATCTACCCGAGTCAGTTAAGCCTTTTCAGGGAGAGTATAACCAATTTGGGCTTTGGGATAGAAATGATGAATGTTGAAGTTCAATATGACATGTATATAATATCTGTTACTACTCTGCATACCAGGGGCCTTGTGTTCACATTTCTCACTTCACTCTGACACACTTGGAGATCTGAGGATTTGTTTGGGCACCAAATTATTTGGATTTATCAAATTGTCACATGCAACATATTAACACGTTGCCATTAATGAATTAGTGCCACACTCCACTGCACGAGCCTTACAAACCTCCCTTCAACAATCATGGTGACACACATATCCTACTTTTCTGTATGACTTAGATGTTGGAACTTGGTCCTGTCCTATTTGTAAAAGACAGAGCATGGCAAATTGTATATCATTTTTGTGGTGGTGTGGGTGGACTGTTTTAATCTTTTGCTGTGACTTTTCAAATTAAGCGTCCATATTACTAGTGCCAAACACTGGCTGCACTGTCTCTAAGACCGACAGTCAATATGAACAGTTTGGAAGGAAATTTGCCCACAGATTCAATGAAAAAGTCAAACCGTTGTTCATATGTACTGTTTATCTACAGCATAGATTACTGAGTTAGAAGAGACACTAAAATCAAATAGGATATCATAATGTCCTGTTGTAACACAGATGCAGCAATATTGTATCCCTCCTATTGTAAATGCATACTAATGTTTTAAATCCTTGTGAACTGAATTATTTATAGATTATTGGTGATATTTGTTATATTCTGACTAGCACTGGTAATTAATCAGTTACATCTAAAAAATATATATAATGTTTCCTGCAAAAGGATTAAATTTGAGGTCATATGTAATGCAAATAAGCCCAAAAAAACCCCACAGCACTTATTTGAATATACAGTGCATTCGTAAATGATTCAGACCCTTTCACTTTTTACACATTTTGTTATGTTACAACCTCATTCAAAAATGTATTACATTTATTATTTCCCATCTACCATACATATAATATCCCATAATCTCAAGTAAAAACATGTGTCCAGTTTACTGAAAATAGAGAACTGATCTCATGTATCAAGTATTCAGACCCTTTGCTAAAAGACACTCAAAATAAAGTTCAAATTAAGCTGTTTCTCCACAGCTTAATTGGAAATTCTTTCGGAAAGCACACACCTGTTTGTAGAAGATCTCACAGTTGACAGTGCATGTCAGAGTAAAAACCAAGCCATGAGATTGAAGGGATTGTCCGTAGAGCTCTGAAAAGAATTGTATCAAGGCACAAATCTGGGGAGGAGTACCAAAAAAATCTGCAGCTTCAAAGATCCAAAAGAACATAGCGGGGTTCCATCATTCTTAAATGGAAGCAGTTTGAACCACTCATTTCCTTCCAAGAGCTGGTTACCCGGCCCAACTGAGATATCAGAGCCCTATCTGAGTGACCATTGGGTTCTCGGTCACCTCCCTGACCAACACTCTTCTCCCCCTATTGACCAATGGAAACAGGATGCACCTCAGCTTGAAGTCATAGCAAAGGGTCTAAACACTTATGTAAATATGATATTTCTGTTTATAACTTTGCCCAAAAACCTAGAAACCTGTTTTTGCTTGATCATTATGGGGTATGGTGTGTTGGTTGAAGAAAAGTCAATATAATCCATTTTGATTGATTTTGAAGCTGTAAATGTGGAAAAAGTTGGGGTCTGAATACTTTCCGAAAGCACTGTATCTAATATGAAACAAAGCGTTTTAAGGTTTACATACCTCCACAATGCAAACATGCATTTACTGAACACAGTCCCATGACTGTTTGACCATTAGAGGCTGAGCAATATTTTAGGATGGAAGAATTTACTAAAAAAGTAAAAACCAAAACAGAAAATAATTATCCAAATGATGTGAGACTATGTCGGGAACCACAAGGAACTAAACAAACGGACTATAACAGCATAGAGCTATGGGGAGGGTGTCTGTGTGTGTGTGTTGGTGCACACGGCCAATGAAATAAAAGGAGACTGCCCGCTTAGTCTCTCCCTTACTACCACATGTGATGTCAGACTGTGATTTCCCCAGACATAAAATACACCAAAAGATCCATCTATTCCACACTCAGAAAGATACTCTGTTCATCTAGTTGTTTTTATTCATGAGGATATGAGAATAACAATCCCCCTGTCCCCTGTGTGTGTGTGTGTGTGTGTGTGTGTGTGTGTGTGTGTGTGTGTGTGTGGGTGGGTGGGTGGTGTGTGTGTGTGTGTGTTTGTGTGTGTGAGACATCTATAAACAGCACTGAGAGAATACCAAACAAAAAGGATCAGAGGCCTGAGAGAGAACGAAGAAAAAGAATGCAAGGGAGAAAGAGACAGAGAGAAAGAATGAGAGACAATGGAGCAGAGATGGGAGAACAAACCCATCAAACTTAGTGAGTGATGGGAAAACTGCTTGACTCTGACTAGGATTTGAGTGGAGAGATCAGTGCGTCCTTCAGACTGCAATTCTGGCCCCAGGGTGTGTGTGTGTGTGTGTACGTGTATGTGTGTGTGTGTCTGTGACGGGTGTAATTCAGAATCACTCTGTCATGAGGGGTTTAGCCCCACCTTAGACTGTGTCAATCTCAACCAGGATGCAGTTCCCTTTAAATGTTGAAGTTTTGTATCACTCGTTCCATGTCTGTGTAGGTGTGGCTGGACGCACGGCTCACCTCTTGGCCAGTAGCTGAGAACGGGTCCCTGAGGGGGATATGAGGTTGACCTCCAGGTCTCCCCGCCGTGGGTGGGCAATCAATACCCGCACCACCACATGTTCCAGGTAGCCCACATGCTGGTCGGTCCGCTCAGCACAGCCTGTGCTACTGATGGTGCTGTTCAGGGTCTGGTCCGGACGGATGTACCTGGCCAGAAGAGAACGATCGTTAACTAGCTGTCTGGTCCGGTCTGTTGGGCATTTACTGCTGCAGTCCATTACACACAAATGGAGGTGTGGCATTTTTTCAAGTCCGACCAACTGCTCTGTGATGTGTTGTCTTTCCCTCTTTCCTTGACATTTGTTTTCTTTTTGTCAGTATTTCGCTGTCTGTTTGAACGCCCAGGAGTCAAATGTTTTACCCCAGGGACAGCACGACATCATCAGATCTGATATACCCATGGGTTTGAGCTTGAGATTTTTACTGCCTCTTGTGGAATATTTATGTATTATATTGCATAGGTGTGGAAATCTGTGTTTGATCAGAGTAATAGGTACCGAAAAAGACAAAAGTCACAGGAATGTCTGCAGTAACCTAGACGTTTGATTTATACATTAAAGCACTGGCTTTGTTGTATACATTTGGGCAAAGACACATCATTAGACCTGACCATTAGTTGAAGAACCAACCACCATTAATGCGATTACACCAAAACATCCTATGCAAAAGTGGAAAAATAACAGCATTGTCCAACAAATATTCACAATCAGGTACATAAGGGTTCATCAGAGAAGCAATTGTAAACACTTAATAACTGAAAGAAAATATTGGCTCACTATTTGGCCGGAATTGACCAGCTATCACACTATTTTGAGCAATTTGCTATAATGGTTTATAAATGGTGTATAATTAATTAACAAATGCTTAAATAACCATTAATAGCATAATTATAAAGCTTTTATAAAGCCTTTACAGATGGTACCTCACTATAATGTGGAATCCTGACTCCCTAATCATTCCTACTTGTAAGCAAATCGTTTGTATGACTTTTGGAGAGGATTAGGTGAATCATGTCGCCCATATCCTTGTCTCAAATAATTAAAAGAATAGATGACATGGCTGATGATATTTAGGAGGTCATGCAGGAGATCTGTGGGAGGTTTGACTAGAAGTAAGATAAATGACCATTTAAGTTGCCAGGGTTGCTGATGATAATAAACCTTGCCACTGATGAGTGAAACTCTGGCTCTACAATCCAGCCAAATGACATTTGTCTTGCCCCTTTGGTTATGTCATAAAACGTTCCAAAAGGAACAATTTTAAAAATGTGTTTTTATTTATCAACTTGCTTGAATGCCAAATTGCATGAATAACATTTTTCAATTTGAGCTTGAATTAATTTATGCTCTGAATATTTCTCAAAAGAATGTGGCACTGAAAGGCATACAGCCGCATCATTTCTTGTCTTTGCCTTTCCGATGTATAATTTAATTAAGAAACAAGATCTTAACAACCCCTGTTGGGTGCAAACCCACAGCATTGGTTAGGACTTGTTCCAATGTAATTGAATTCACTTAGGTTATAAATATGTTTTTTTTATCACTAGCACTTTGGTTAGATATATTTTAAATTGGAAATTAATTATTTAAATAAACGGATACATTTTTAATCTTGTTGCCTTCCTCTGTGCTAGGTATAGCACTTTCCCTTGCAATGGAATGCATATTATCTGAAAAGCAATTCTTTTTTTTAAAAGCCATTTCTCTGTATCTCTTTCAGAATAGTTTTGGATTCAGCTGTTGTATATGATCAAGCAAAGAAACATACATAAAGTGGCAAATGTAATTACAATAAAGAAATGCAGTTGGTTTTGGACCTCCACCAAATTGCTTACTGAAAGAACTTGCTCTACCTTATCTACCCAGTTAAACCTGCTGACGTCAATCCCTGTTTTCAGCTGTGCACACAAGGATTTTGGATGTATTTTTAAAGGTGACATACAGATCTGGATCATAACAGTTTTTTCACTTTGAGACATATTCCAGTTAACCATTTTCTTTGTAGTTCAGGAGTAACTTGATCATGTGACCCAGTTGAAAACCTTTTTGTCAAAACGATAAGGCAGTTCCATAATAAAATCCTTCCAATCCTGTCTTACTAGGTTCTAGGTTCCCCAGTCATGTAGGACAAACATGAACTATAAAGCTAAGAATATGTACAATAGTCAGTGCTCAATAGAATTTGGATTAAACCGACTCCAAGCCTCAACTGTACCTGTGGAATCCGTTAAGAACATTAAACCCTCCCCCTGAGAGTTACAGAGGTTTATTGGCAGATCTTTGATACTGTGAAATTTCCAGTCGCAGCCAAATGTATTGATAAAAAAAGAACCTGTAAAACAAATGTCCAGATAAAGGACACAATGCCCTAAAATATGCATAGATGAATAAAGGTATATGCCAGGTGTGTACACTGATAATGGTTGAATCAGAACAATTTTTTGTATTACTTCTATCATGTGTTAGAAAATGCTTTAACATCTGCGCATCTGTTGTTTTTCTCCAGGTTTTGGACAGTGTGCAGGAATTTATCCACTCTTTCATCTTGTTCTGTGAAACTAAGCACCTGTGACTCCGTTTGGGTGGTATGCGTTATGGGCAATTGGTGGGACATATTTATTTGAAATAGATAGCATACACTGCACAATATATACTTATCTTGCTATCCAATCTCTTCATGTCATAATGTGGCATTGTTTCATCGTAACAACTCCTCTTACGCATAACTAACCAAGCCAAGTTTCCTCTTACGCATAACTAACCAAGCCAAGTTTCCTCTTACGCATAACTAACCAAGCCAAGTTTCCTCTTACGCATAACTAACCAAGCCAAGTTTCCTCTAATGTACAACTAACCAAGCCAAGTTTCCTCTAATGTACAACTAACCAAGCCAAGTTTCCTCTAATGTACAACTAACCAAGCCAAGTATCCTCTAATGTACAACTAACCAAGCCAAGTTTCCTCTAATGTACAACTAACCAAGCCAAGTTTCCTCTAATGTACAACTAACCAAGCCAAGTTTCCTCTAATGTACAACTAACCAAGCCAAGTATCCTCTAATGTACAACTAACCAAGCCAAGTTTCCTCTAATGTACAACTAACCAAGCCAAGTATCCTCTAATGTACAACTAACCAAGCCAAGTTTCCTCTAATGTACAACTAACCAAGCCAAGTTTCCTCAAATGTACAACTAACCAAGCCAAGTATCCTCTAATGTACAACTAACCAAGCTGTTTTACGTTGTTATACGTGTCAACCACAAAAGGTGGAATTTGAACCAGAAAAGTATTGTGACCCGATGTAATTACTAAGAGAACAGTGAACATTCCGCTTTGTTATATATTCACATGGGTATGTATTACATAAGGAACAGTTCTAGTAGGATCACATATTTGTTGACATTTCAAGCTGCTAGTAGATGAAATGCTGGTCAATAGTGTAGGATTATCCACAACACATTATTCTAACAACAACACGATTCAGTTAAATAACTATACAACTGTAGCTCAGGTCTCAATCATTTCAGACTTGTAGTCACACAAACTCACTGAACTCACCAGGCAAGGTGTGATATGTGAGCAGTGGAAACGTTGGGTTATAATTCTGACATGTGCAGTGTTACCCAGCACCCTGAAACCCCCAGCTGCCTCTGAAGCTGACCAGGGTCTGAGCTGGTCAGTCTCTCAGTGGGACAACACATGGTGTCAGAGGGCCAGTGTGGGGCAATCGTCCCATTGGTCTGAATACCAAATCCAGTGCCCCAAGGCCATAAAGGGGGCGATGCGTGGATTCCTGTTTGTCAGATGGGACGTCCCGTTACACAAACCCATTGCAATCTCTGTTCGTAATAATGTACAGTAAGCCTCTCGGGATAAGAGCATTAGCTAAGCGTGACTGAAATGTAAGTGTAGCCACAGAGAGAAACAGAGTCATTGTCCACACTTCTTACTGATATTATCCTACTATCGCCAACTTTGCTGATAACATATCTTTGCACAGGAAAAAATGAACTCAACTCGTATTATGACTGTGGTTACGTGGTTATCTCATCTGGCTGTCTTAAGATGAACAAACTAACTGTAATTTGCTCCGGATAAGAGTGTCTGCTAAATAACTAAATGTGTAATGTAAAATTTAAAGCCATTAAATCACAGTTGATGGTTTATGACCCACAGATGGAAAGTCATTTGAATCACATTTGGACGACAGAACTACGTCCCAGTCCAAAACATGTGTAGTCCCCTCATACACACACCAGACTGGCTCATCTGAGTTCTCTCTCTCATGCACACTCTGACTGGATATTTTCATCACTCAGCATAGCTAATCAATTCACTTGATTATAGTCTGTCTGTGTGTGTGTGTGTGTGTGTGTGTGTGTGTTTGAATAAGAGGAGTATTTGACAGTAAGCTGAAATTGAGTGGGAGAGTGTGTTTGCACGTCTGTAACTTTGTGTGACGTGTCATACTGAAGGACAGATGGTCACGATCGATGATCCCCGGACAGAGTCATGTTGCAAAATAAAATGCACTGTGTCCTTAATGACACCTTGACCCATACAGTGCACTACTTTTGCCCTTCGGCCCCCGGTAAAAAAAAACATGAGTTCAGATTGGGATGTCAGATTAAAATCAGAGCGCGTTATCTACTTGGCGTGTATAACGTAGGATCAGCCAACCAGGCGCACATCCATCATTTATTCCCCAGACCGGGCTTGATTTACTTGCCTAAGATTTGAAGGAAAAGCAGGTTCACATTTTCAGTTCACCTGATAGAACCAGCAAAAGGCCAGAGCCAAAGGTTCTACTATCACCTAAGTGCCACAGCAGAAGAAATGTGTCACTGAAAACAGTGACTCTGTCCAAATGTCAAGCAATATCCTCTAAAGCAGAGCTACTTTCTGCCATGGATTTGCAAAGATTTTAAGTAGGCTAACTGGAGAAACAGTTTCCTGAGATATATTTTTGTGGTTTGACTGAAAAATAGATTTTCTGGTAGCACTACCAGAATCAGAATCAGCTTTATTCGCCAGGTATGTGTACACATATGAGGAATTAGACTCTGGATTGCACAGGCTCATGATGTGCTTACTCATAAAAAAACTTAACAAAGGACACTCAACAAGAGTCACCGACTGCAATATACAGTACACATAAATACACATAATAAACCAAAACAATAACATAGTAAGACTGATGATACAATAGTGCAATGAGCAGGGAATAAAGTGTGCGGGAAAAAAATATTTTTCTACAGGTATTATTATTTACATAATGACGGTTGATGTAATCTATATACACTCACCTAAAGGATTATTAGGAACACCATACTAATACTGTGTTTGACCCCCTTTCACCTTCAGAACTGCCTTAATTCTATGTGGCATTGATTCAACAAGGTGCTGAAAGCATTCTTTAGAAATGTTGGCCCATATTGATAGGATAGCATCTTGCAGTTGATGGAGATTTGTGGGATGCACATCCAGGGCACGAAGCTCCCGTTCCACCACATCCCAAAGATGCTCTATTGGGTTGAGATCTGGTGACTGTGGGGGCCATTTCAGTACAGTGAACTCATTGTCATGTTCAAGAAACCAATTTGAAATGATTCGAGCTTTGTGACATGGTGCATTATCCTGCTGGAAGTAGCCATCAGAGGATGGGTACATGGTGGTCATAAAGGGATGGGCATGGTCAGAAACAATGCTCAGGTAGGCCGTGGCATTTAAACAATGCCCAGTTGGCACTAAGGGGCCTAAAGTGTGCCAAGGAAACATCCCCCACACCATTACACCACCACCACCAGCCTGCACAGTGGTAACAAGGCATGATGGATCCATGTTCTCATTCTGTTTACGCCAAATTCTGACTCTACCATCTGAATGTCTCAACAGAAATTGAGACTCATCAGACCAGGCAACATTCTTCCAGTCTTCAACTGTCCAATTTTGGTGACCTCATGCAAATTGTAGCCTCTTTTTCCTATTTGTAGTGGAGATGAGTGGTACCTGGTGGGGTCTTCAGCTGTTGTAGCCCATCCGCCTCAAGGTTGTGTGTGTTGTGGCTTCACAAATGCTTTGCTGCATACCTCGGTTGTAACGAGTGGTTATTTCAGTCAAAGTTGCTCTTCTATAGGCTTGAATCAGTCGGCCCATTCTCCTCTGACCTCTAGCATCAACAAGGCATTTTCGCCCACAGGACTGCCGCATACTGGATGTTTTTCCCTTTTCACACCATTCTTTGTAAACCCTAGAAATGGTTGTGCGTGAAAATCCCAGTAACTGAGCAGATTGTGAATTACTCAGACCGGCCCGTCTGGCACCAACAACTATGCCACGCTCAAAATTGCTTAAATCACCTTTCTTTCCCATTCTGACATTCAGTTTAGAGTTCAGGAGATTGTCTTGACCAGAACCACACCCCTAAATGCATTGAAGCAGCTGCCATGTGATTGGTTGAATAGATAATTGCATTAATGAGAAATTGAACAGGTGTTCCTAATAATCCTTATAAAATCCTAGGTGATTTTATATAGTGTAATGGAGCAGAGTGAAAATGATGCTGGAATGAATAAATAAGTACTTTTTGTACAGGTGTAATGTACATGAGGTAGGTGGATATGATAAATACAGTATATATATATATATAGTATGAACAGCACTGAACTACAGGGTGACAAAAAAATAAGTAGTAGACAGGTGGATGTTAGGGTCTGGAAAAAAGTTAGGGTCTGGAACAGGTTGTATCCAGGTTTTGATGGATCTGCAGTGATGTTTCCTACCCTTTTACTGACTGGTTTTGTATAAGTCCTGGATGGAGGGCAGGTTGACACCAATGATCCTTTCTGCAGTTCTGACTGTCCATTGTAGTCTGTTCCTTTCCAGTTTTGTGGCAGATCCAAACCAAACCGTGATGGATGTGCAGAGAACAGACTGGATGATGGCTGTGTAAAAGTGGATCAATAGCTTCATGGACAGGTTAAGCTTCTTAAGCTTAACCTGGAAGTACATCATCTGCTGGGCCTTTTTAACGATGGCGTCTGTGTTGGGCTCCCACTTTAGATCCTGGGAGATAGTGGATCCCAGAAACCTGAAGGATTCCACTAAAGACACCGGGCTGTTGAGAATGGTGATGGGGGGTCAGAGTCGGGGGGCTCCTCCTGAAGTCCAAAGTAATCTCCACAGTTTTGAGTTAAGTTCCAGGTTGTTCTGAACACACCAGAGGACTAGCTGTTCAACCTCCTGTCTGTAGGCAGACTCGCCACCGTAGTGTCATCTGCTATCTTCAGTAGTTTGACAGACGGGTCTCTTGAGGTGCAGTTGTTGGTGTGGAGGGAGAAGAGCAGTGGGGAGAGCACACACCCCTGGGGGGCGCCGGTACTGAATGTTTCAAAGCATTTCATGACCACAGATGTGAAGGCGATAGGTCTGTAGTCATTCAATCCAGGGATGGAGGGTTTTTAGGGGCCTGGGATAATTGGGGAGCGTTTGAAGCAGGAGAGAACTTCACATGGCTCCAGAGATCTGTTAAATATCTGTGTAAAGATGGGGGCCAGTTGTTCGGCACAAACTTTCAGGCAGGATGGTGACACACTGTCTGGGCCAGGGCCTCTGTCTTCTGCCCCTGAAAGAGCTGCCGTACACCCTCTTCACAGATCGTTAGTGCAGGTGGGGGGTCGGTGAGTGGAGGTGACAGGGTAACAGTGGGGGAAGGTGGCTGTTTGAAGATGGTGCTGGAGTGGGGGAGAGGTGTGGCTGGGGGCCGCTCAAACCTACAATAAAAAAACATTCAGCTCGTCAGCCAGGCATTGAGATCCAGCAGTGTGGCGGCATGGTCTCCTGTAGTTGGTGAGTATCTGCAGGCCTTTCCACACTGATGAGGGGTCATTGGCTGTGAAGTTGTTTTCCAGTTTTTCAGCAGAGCTCTTCTTTGCTGCTTTGACTTCCCTTGTCAGTGTGTTTCTGGCCTGATTGTACAGGGTTCTGTCTCCACTTGTTTAGGCCTCCTCATGGACTGACGAAGCTACCAAGCTAGTTAACAATATTATTCAGTCAAATATACTGTAGTTCAGTAGGCTTTGCCCATATTTGTATGATATAGGAAGAACAGACAAGGAATTGATAGGCTACTTAACTCCCAGCAGATGTGAAAGGATTTGCAAAACAGCTAGGACTTATCAGCTATATTTTAATAAAACATATTTCTTTCTGGTGTTTTCAAAATTCTATTTGGTGCCCTTGGCTGCTAGTTGAGAGCAGTGTGTATGAGAGAGAAAATGAGAATTAGTGAGTCAACCTGGACTTTGATTAAGTGCTGTGTGTGACAGAAAGAATGTGTGATTGATAGGAAGCATGTTTTTGGATAGAGAGTATAACATTTGATTAATATTTCCCTGAAAAATCAACAGTAGGCCTTTGGAAATAAACAAATAAAAAGATAGGGCAGTAGGCTATTAATTTCTACAGAACAGTTAAATTCTGTGTGTTTTAATGAGTAGAGGAGTATCAGGGACAGGTGTTTGTGTAACACATGCAGAGAACATAAATGGGAAATAAGAAATGGTAAGAGGAGTCCTGGGGGGCGGGCAGAAGACAATGTTAGGCACTAGGTGTAATGATATGCTGTCAAATCTGTTTGGCCCACCACTGAATTTTTATGTCTGACATGGCCCTCAAGCCTATAATTTCAGTACACCACTGTCCTACCCCTCGAGAGTTACTGTTCTGAATGTTTGCAGCCCAACCCTAGTCTGTCCAAATCTGATTCTAATCATCTGGTAGTTGATGAGCTGAATTTGGTTAGTTATGACTTGAGTTTAAGTAAAAACTACGGGAAGTTAGCTTTCTAGAAACAGGCCCACCTAAGCTTCCAACTGGATTATTTCATTCCCTCTCACATACAGTATATAGGTAATAAAATGTATCCAATCACTAATGTAGGTCGCTTTGGATAAGAGAATCTGCTAAATGAATGAAATCTCGGTAGGTAGCTCTCCAGGAACATGGAAAGACAGCCCAGCTCCAGAGCCTATAAGCACAAGTATATCTGGAAGAATGTCACAGGCATAAATGCATGAAAACACAGACTCACTCACACATAAGCCATCCTTCTGTCTGATCCTTGTGCATCTCCACATCTGTAGGAATGATGAGAAACCATTGTCTGTTCAAACGGAACAGCAGCTCCACGGCTGAAAGGGTTGTGAGAGCCAAACCACCCTGCCACACACAACCCATCAAGCACCCTGTCACACACAACCCAGCAATCACCCTGTCACACACAACCCAGCAATCACCCTGTCACACACAACCCAGCAACCACCCTGTCACACACAACCCAGCAACCACCCTGTCACACACAACCCAGCAACCACCCTGTCACACACAACCCAGCAACCAGCCTGTCACACATAACCCAGCAACCAGCCTGTCACACACAACCCAGCAACCACCCTGTCACACACAACCCAGCAACCACCCTGTCACACACAACCCAGCAACCACCCTGTCACACACAACCCAGCAACCACCCTGTCACACACAACCCAGCAACCACCCTGTCACACACAACCCAGCAACCAGCCTGTCACACATAACCCAGCAACCAGCCTGTCACACACAACCCAGCAACCACCCTGTCACACACAACCCAGCAACCACCCTGTCACACACAACCCAGCAACCAGCCTGTCACACATAACCCAGCAACCAGCCTGTCACACACAACCCAGCAACCAGCCTGTCACACACAACCCAGCAACCAGCCTGTCACACACAACCCAGCAACCAGCCTTTCACACACAACCCAGCAACCACCCTGTCACACACAACCCAACAACCACCTTGTCACACACAACCCAGCAACCAGCCTGTCACACACAACCCAGCAACCACCCTGTCACACATAACCCAGCAACCACCCTGTCACACATAACCCAGCAACCAGCCTTTCACACACAACCCAGCAACCAGCCTGTCACACACAACCCAGCAACCAGCCTTTCACACACAACCCAGCAACCACCCTGTCACACACAACCCAGCAACCAGGCTGTCACACACAACCCAACAACTCCCCTGTCACCCGGAAAATGTGTCTAGCTAACACAACTCAGCTTGGTCCATTGTAAACCTTGGCAGAGACTGAGCAATTCCTATGATAAGGGGATGGAAAGAAACACAATGTTTGACATCTCCCCCCCTTATTCAGCATTTCTGGCAACGTAAAAACCAATGGTCTTTGAAATAACAAATAAACTGAAACATTAAATGCAAAGTGGCACCCTTTCTGTGCATGACTAACGTCTGAGTGGGTTTTTGGCTGGGTGGGGTGCCAGTTTTCAGTTCTCTGTGTGGTTTGGAATGGAGTTACATCTTTATAGCGTTACATAAACAAACAGACGCCATTTTGTTTCTCTCAAGTCAAGTGCAATGGTGACCACACAGTCACTGACCCACAACGGATGCAGTTATCTCCTGTCAGAGAAGTTTTCTCGGAAACAGAAAGCCAGAAACGAGAAACGTCACAGGACAGGCCCCTTTACTCACACCAACGTGAAGTGATTGTAATGTACATCACCAAATCTTTGGGAATAGGGCTTATGAGCAGTGTACTACGCAGGCAATAGGAAGACACCGGACACATTCCAGGACAAACAAGTCAACAAGAGAGAAAACAGGAGATGAACACTTTCTGAAAACTCTTTGATGCATTTTTGCAACACTAGAACCTGAATCCTGTCTGGTTAACGGATGGTTCCCATCTAAACGGTTATGATCTCAAAGAAAAAAGCTTAGGAAATCTCTTTAAACGCAGAGATGTTATGCTCCTTCAACCTCTTTGAAAAATCCGACAGGCTTGTCTTAAAAAGTTATAAGCACATCATGATTAGCCAAGCTCCAATTACTGACAATAGCCTCTTGATGAAAATAAATGTCTCTACAAACCGTTATCCTCAGATCCTAATTTTCTGCTATCAGAATGAGCATTTATTACAACCACATCTACTTGTGTGTGGGTCTGTGTTTTTGTTTGTCTGTCGATGTCGAATCGCATGAGCTCAACATTTTCAATTTGATTAGAGTTTTCACCTAAACAAATATACCCCACATTCTCCTGAATTTATACATTGACTGCACAACTGAATTAGCGTTCTCCCAATGTTTCAGAAACCCCTTTAATCGCCGGGTCACTGTACATGCTCAGAGTTGTACTGTGTAGCGGGAAACCCATGGAGGGACAAAGTGAAACCCACATCAAGTAGAGCCAGCTGACCTGGTGCGTCGCTCTGACATCCTAGAACACGTGTGTTGTGCAGGGACATTCCTCCACTTCTTAGCCTCCACCACCATACCGTCAGCATCCACCAGCCCAAACCCATACAGGTGGCTCACTACGAGGGAGGGAAAAAGAGGGATGGATTGGAATAATTTCATAATAGCTGATTATGGATTTATGAGAACAGAAAACACTTCACACACAGCTCTCCAGGTGAAGTGATGAGGGGTTTCCATACACTAAGCTTCTGTGCGCGCGCGCACACACGCACGCACGCACGCACGCACGCGGAGGCACTGTATGTGGGGAGAAGTTAGGATGATTCTATCTATTGGGCCTGTGACTGACAATGGCCCAAAAAAATTTGGTAAAAAAAGTCAACATTCAATTATTTAACCTATCTGCCTATCCTATTTTCTTTTTCTTGTTTTTGGCAAAAAGTAAACATCCAGAGAGCCACTGCATTGCACATTGTGCACCCCCCCCCCCCCCCCAAACACATGAAATGGTTCAGTCCTGTCCCCAAACCAGGCGTGAACGGTACTTGCTAGCGCTGAATTGCGCGTGAGGAGTTTGTGTGGATGATCAATGATGTCTCAGCTTACTAAAGAAAAATCTGGTTTCCTAAAATGAAAAGAAAGACTGGAGAGAGAAAAAGGTGACAGTATGTTACCCAGTCTTTCAATAAGGAACGTGGGTGTAGTCCGTGAGTGGTGGAAATGAGCTGGTGAGCTTAGTCCATAGTGAAATAGGCTACTTTTGTTCGGCTAACATTAGTTACTTAAAATCTGAACTGAAAATTCTGCGCATTGACATTTCGTTCCTCTTTTAGTCCACATTTAATCAATGCAGGCAAACCTTTAGCAAGCTATTGATACGAAAGCAGTTGTCCCTGCCTGTCCCTGCCTGGTGCCAGGCCCAACAGATGAAGCTAAAGGCTCAGCAGCCCTGTCTGTCCATCCCCATACCCCTGAACCAGCCCTCCTCCCTGTCTGCCCATCCCTGTACCCCTGAACCAGCCCTACTCCCTGTCTGTCCATTCCCATACCCTTGAACCAGCCCTACTCCCTGTCTGTCCATCCCTGTACCCCTGAACCAGCCCTCCTCCCTGTCTGTCCTTCCCCATACCCCTGAACCACCCCTCCTCCCTGTCTGCCCATACCCCTGAACCAGCCCCACTCCAAACTGAAGGAGGTGAGCAGCATTGTGTTGAATGACTTGTCAGTTGGCATAATTGCAGGGGGTCTGTGGGATTTATTTCATTATTATGAAAAAAGGAAAAATTATTAAATCCATTTTTTTAAAGAATCCAAACACTAATTATTTTTCCACATAATGATCCCCCCCGGCGCTCCGGGTGAGGCCCCTGCGTGCGCACACACACACACACACATACACACATACACACGTACACACATACACACGCAAACACACATACATACACACATACACACACACAAAGCCCCACAGGGTGCCTTGTGAGTCGAAGGAAGAATTACTTGGAAATCATAAACCTACACACATTTTAATGTAGAAACGGGATCCCAGAGGAAGGCAACATAAGAATTTGAGCTCAGTCAGCTGCCGCCTATGATGTGACTATGCATATATAGTTTAGACATCACTGGAGGACACTGAATGAAAAATGTGCAAGCGGTTTGCCAACATTAAATGAAATTGCTTATAGTAATTAAGTGGCTTATAGTAATTAAGTGGCTTATAGTAATTAAGCGGCTTTGAAGGGTTAAAATTAAGAGACCACTGCAAATTGAAGGCTTCTGTTCCTCACTCAGAACTTCCCTACTCAGAACGTTCCTTATCAACCTTTTTGGAAAGGAAAGAAAAAGGTGCAGTGGTTTCTTACTTCTTTACCGGGGCTGTATAATATGTTCTACAGGTATAGGAACGTAATCAGACTCAGTTTGCTAAAGGAGAAAAATAACACCGCCCCCCACCACCACACACCTCTGTGCCCGGCTGCATTGGTCTTCCAGTCATTGGCCTTCAGGTGGACAGGCCTAGACGTCTTGACTAACAGGTGCTGGACATCTCTCCAGCCTATCAACGGGCTGGAACAGAAAAACACATAGGTGCTGTGTTCATCAGGCTCGACACAAGAAGGTACAGAATAAAACAAGCAGGGCCTACCAGGACATTTTCACTTTCCCATTCAGTGTTTCTTTGTCGTGAAGTTCCGTCAAAGAAATTATGAAAATGAGCACCACACATCCAATATTTTCCATACGAATAAATACTGCAGGTTTTCTTAATTACACCCATTTCCCCAAGCAGCGCTTGACATTTACTTTTTTGCTCACCAGCCATTGTGGCTAATGGTTTTCCAAAGTTACTAGCCACTCAGCATTTTCACTAGCCACCATTTTGTTGTTGGGAATTTATTTTATTTGTTTTATTTGTCGTAGCCTGTCTGGTTCACACTGTTGGTCACTGGCGTGCAAGGCAATAGGCCTAACACAAATGGACCAGAATCAAACACTGTATGTAGGTAGTGCTCATGGGAGTTGTAGGGACGTAGGTCATAATGTCACTCTCATTGCAATAAGACTACAGTCATTTTTTTATTTTTTATATATATATAAACACACAGGGGTTTTCCTGGCTCATCCAAAGTCTTCTTCACGTTCATATATTTATATTCTTAGTGACTTAAATATGTTAATTGTATATTTATTTCACTGTATATTGCATATATAGCCCAATGATTTGGGTGACACTACACACTTTAATCTGATTATCTTTTCACCAGTCATCTTCACTTGTCTCTTTAAATAAATCTGGATGTAGTTTGAGGTTATTATGTTTTATTTAAATATTTTGACATGCTTGGGTGTAAAAAAAACTAAGATCCACTTGTATTTCTGACGTTACTCATCTCCGCGAAGTCTGGACCTGTGTGGTCCTGGATGCAAGGTTGCCAGATTTCATTGACAGTACGGCTTTTCTCCCGCGCAAAATCATGCTTTACCATACCAACACACAAAGGCGGTGTGAGATTTTGGTTAAAGTTTTGAAATCTGGAAATACCCTGTGTATAGATATATAGAACGCCATTCTACCCGCATTTGGCGGGTGGGCGGGTGCCAATGTCAAGCCCTGTCCCCAAGTATTTCTTTATATAGTAAGTATAGGCTAGAAAACAGTCACACCTATTTCCAAAGTTTCCAAAAGTTTTCAAAGGCAAAGTAACCCATTCTGTAAACATAACACTCTCTAACTTCTACTGTGTAGTCATGGCCAGTCTGGCTGTCTGAGGGAGCGCTGCAAGCTACATGACCAAGTAATAACAGTAATAAGACAATGCTTCATTAATTGATCAGGCTATTCAAAGGGAGTGTCAGAAGGGAAAGTGGGAATAATGGGCTCTCATTTCACATATAAAACTGACATTAAAGCTCATTGGTTTGGTTTGTTGCTATAAGTAAGTTTAATCAGAAACGGTCCAGTGTATATGTTAATAATGATATATTTTATCTTGAATACATGAAACTCAACATTTTAATTGCAGAATCTCTCATATATATATATATATGAGATATTCTGCAATTAAAATGCATATAGAAATATACCATATATATATATATATATATATATATATATATATATATATATATATATATATATATATATATATATATATATATACAGTACAGGCCAAAAGTTTGGGCACACCTTCTCATTCAAAGAGTTGTCTTTATTTTCATGACTATTTACATTGTAGATTCTCACTGAAGGCATCAAAACTATGAATGAACACATGTGGAATTATGTACTTAACAAAAAAGTGTGAAATAACTGAAAACATGTTATACAGCCCCGGTAGATTCCTCAAAGTAGCCACCCTTTGCTTTTTTGATAGCGTTGCAAACCCTTGGTGTTCTCTCAATGAGCTTCATGAGATAGTCACCTGAAATGGTTTTCACTTCACAGGTGTGCCTTGTCAGGGTTAATTAGTGGAATTTTGGGACCATCAGGGTTGGGACCATCAGTTGTGTTGTGCAGAAGTCTGGTTGATACACAGCCGACAGCCCTTTGGACAACTGTTAGAATTCATATTATGGCAAGAACCAATCAGCTAAGTAAAGAGAAACGAGTGGCCATCATTACTTTAACAAATGAAGGTCAGTCAGTCCGGAAAATTGAAAAAACTTTGAATGTGTCCCCATGTTCAGTCGCAAAAACCATCAAGCGCTACAACGAAACTGGCTCACATGAGGACGACCAGGAAAGGAAGACCAAGAGTCACCTCTGCTGCTGAGGATAATTTAATCCGAGTCACCAGCCTCAGAAATCGCAGGTTAACAGCAGCTCAGGTTAGAGACCAGCTGAATGCCACACAGAGTTCTAGCAGCAGACACATCTCTAGAACAACTGTTAAGAGGAGACTGCGCGAATCAGGCCTTCATGGTCAAGTAGCTGCTAGGAACCCACTGCTAAGGAGAGGCAACAAGCAGAAGAGATTTGTTTGGGTCAAGAAACACAAGGAATGGACATTAGACCAGTGGAAATCTGTGCTTTGGTCTGATGAGTCCAAATTTGAGATCTTTGGTTCCAACCGCTGTGTCTTTGTGCGACGCAGAAAAGGTGAAAGGATGGATTCCCATCTCTGGGAAGTCCTTCAAGACTGTTGGAAAACCATTTCAGGTGACTACCTCTTGAAGCTCATCAAGAGAATGCCAAGAGTGTGCAAAGCAGTAATCAGAGCAAAGGATGGCTACTTTGAAGAAACTAGAATATAAGACATGTTTTCAGTTATTTCACACTTTTTTGTTAAGTACATAATTCCACATGTGTTCATTCATAGTTTTAATGCCTTCAGTGAGAATCTACAATGTAAATAGTCATGAAAATAAAGGAAACGCATTGAATGAGAAGGTGTGTCCAAACTTTTGGCCTGTACTATATATATATTTATATATATATATATATATAGATAGATAGATATAGATAAAGATCATGTCTGATTTACATCTCATGTTATTACAGGAGACATTTATATGCCTAAAACTTTCATAATGCTTTTCAAAGAACAATCAACTCTAAAATGTCAAAACAATCCTTCCTTCCAACAAACGTTCTATGTGAGATTTGCCAGAACAATTGGACAATCTGATGTTGACTACTTAATTATAAATTCAAAACATCACATGAACTTTCAATTACAGACTTTTCCTGGAAGGAGAACGCCCCCATAAAGCAAACCTCCCACATGAAGAACTTTGCCCCAAAGTACATTTTCCCATAGGCACCGATCAAGGACCAGAATACTCTCCCTCAGTCCTAACCTTAACCTTTGGTGAGAAAAATGCTATACTGACCGCAGATCAGCTTCACTTTACACAACATCAAGAACATCGTTCTCTAATGGCCGGTTGGCATAGCAACTTCCACGCAAAGGAAGAGGCCAAAACATTCCGAATTCTCCCAGGAGGAGGTTTCACATCAAAAAGAATGTGCCCCCTCAGTACAATATTCTTCCATAGAAATGAACAATTTCTGTGGAAAATGCTACAATGTTCAGAATATTGATTTTGTGCAACGTCCAGACAAGACCTTCTCAAATGGGCAGGCAGTTGACAGATGACCGTGAAGTGTCTTATCAAACCAACTTACAGACATATAGATACAGCACATACATGCATAAGACACCTATACATACAGAAAGTACATATACAAACAGATAACAAGAAACCAGAGCTAGTTTGTAGAGAAATAGGGGGGTACTGACTTGGCCTCCAGGGCGAGGGCAATGACCCCGGCCACCATGGGAGCAGAAACAGAGGTACCAGTGTGGCCGTCTGTGCAGCGCTGCCGCAAATCCGTGGTCACCTAGGACGCAAAGAGGTCACATCTCATTCACTGAACCTCTTTTAGAAGAATCCCTTTTTTCTTGGGTTACGCACGCACACACACACACACACACACAGACAGACACAGACACACACACAGACATAGACACACACACAGACACACACACACACAGACACACACACACAGACATTCCAAAATTGATTTACTAAGCCATACAGGGCGCAACCATCTCCAGACACACAGAACTAAACACATAGATCATGTTTATAGTCGTTTATTAACATTTACAGAAGTGCACAAAGAAATGGCACAATACAGCACCGGGTTTGTGTGGAATCTTGGGCTACATGCTGATACTCTTACATCTTCCCTGTGCCCCTATACTTTTTATCATCAGCGGTGGTGAATGTCTATTTCGGGCTCCTGGTGAGGACAGAGCACTTGACTGTGAACTGGACAGAGGAACGGGGAGCACACTGCCAAGGCTTGTTAAGGTACATGACAGATGGGAGAGGGAAGGAGGGGAAAGAGCAGGTCTGCTTGTGGTAACCCCAACCACCACCACCACCACCCTACCATGTCCATTCAGCCCCTGCAGCACTCGGTAAATATTATCCTTGGTTTGGTCCCTGTAAAACCAAGCAGGACACACGCAGTGTTGGCCCAGGCCACTAGCAGGGGAGAGGTAATGGACCCACACCTTCAGTGTCAAGCTCCTCAGTGTGTTCATCTTGGATCTGTTTTACCTCTTAGGTCACTATGAATGAGATAACATGGACAGGGGACCTGATGGAACCAAGAAGCCAGAGGCCCAGACTTAAGGCAGGCGGACCGGGATAGAGATGATGTGTCTGATGTAAGAAACACACCATGGTCCATTAGCAAACATAGTCTCAGACCTTGCTCACACACACACACAACATGTACAGTTGTGCGCATAAGTTTGCATACCCTTGCAATAATTGTGAAATTCCGGCATTGATTTAAAAAATATTACTGATCATGCAAAAAACTGTCTTATATTGAAGGATAGTGATCAAATGAGGCCATTTATTATCACATAGTTGTTTGGCTCCTTTTTAAATCATAATGATAACAGAAATCACCCAAATGGCCTGATCAAAAGTTTACATACCCTGAATGGCCTTAGTATAGACACTCAAGGTGACACACACAGGTGAAAACGGCAATTAAAGGTGAATTTCCCACACCTGTGGCTTTTTAAATTGCAATTAGTGTCTGTGTATAAATAGTCAATGAGTTTGTTAGCTCTCATGTGGATGCACTGAGCCGGCTAGATACTGAGCCATGCAGAGCAGAAAAGAACTGTCAAAAGACCTGCATAACAATAATATAACTTTATAAAGATGGAGAAGGATATAAAAAGATATCCAAAGCCTTGCAAATGCCAGTCAGTACTGTTCAATTACATATTGAGAAGTGGAAAATTCAGGGATCTCTTGATACCAAGACAAGGTCAGGTAGACCAACAACGATTTCAGCCAAAACTGCCAGAAGATTTGTTCGGGATACAACATCAGGAGAAATACAGGCTGCTCTGGAAAAAGACAGTGTGGTTGTTTCAAGGGAGCACAATACGACGATACAAAAATTAGCTGCATGGTTGAGTTGCCAGAGAGAAGCCTTTACTGCGCCAATGCCACAAAAAAGCCTGGTTACAATATGCCCGACAACACCTTGGCACGCCTCACAGCTTCTGGCACACTGTAATTTGGAGTGACGAGACCAAAATAGAGCTTTATGGTCACAACCATAAGTGCTATATTTGGAGAGGGGTCAACAAAGCTATATCATATCCACGGTGAAGCATGGTGGTGGCTCACTGATGTTTTGGGGGTGTGTGAGCTCTAAAGTCACAGGAATCTTGTAAAATTGATGGCAAGATGAATGCAGCATATTATCAGAAAATACTGGCAGACAATTAACATTCTTCTTCACAAAAGCTGCGAATGGGAAGCCCTTGGACTTTCCAGCACGATAATGACCCTGAGCACAAGGCCAAGTTGACCCTCCAGTGGTTACAGCAGAAAAAGGTGAAGGTTCTGGAGTGGCCATCACAGTCTCCTGATCATCGAGACACTCTGGGGAGATCTCAAACGTGCGGTTTATGCAAGACGACCAAAGACTTTGCATGACCTGGAGGCATTTTGTCAATTTGAATGGGCAGCTATACCAAGAATTTGGGGCCTCATAGACAACTATTACAAAAGACTGCATGCTGTCATTGATCCTAAATGGGGCAACACAAATTTATTAAGAATTAAAGGTATGCAGACTTTTGAACAGGGGTCGGTTACATGTTTGGTTTTATGATTGTACCATTCTGTTATAACCTACAGTAAGAATGTGAATCCCATAAGAAATAAAAGACATGTTTTACCCGCACACTCATTTTCTCTTTACAAATGGTACATATATTACCAATTCTCCAAGGGTATGCAAACTTTTGAGCACAGCTGTATATATATATATATATATATATATATATATATATATATATATATATATATATATATACAGCTGTGCTCAAAAGTTATATATAGGGTTAAATAGGTTTGTTCAACAACTTTATCCTATTGCTCACTCATGATGTACTTTTAGATAACTTTTAACATCTGTACAAAGTGTATGATTTGAATGGTATGATTAGAAAAAGTTTTTTAACTTCTAATTCCAGATTTATGTACCAAACTTTAGCCAGTGATTATCATATCATGGATGTAGGGTTTAAAAATTAAGCATGTTGTTGTTAAAAAAAGGGTCAAAGATAACTTCATTGTTTTTAGATCCCAAAAGTCCATCAAACCCAACATAAACAATGGCAATACAGACAGAACGTCTTTTCCCACACACTCTTTGACAGTACTGTTTCATCATACGTGCACTGATGTGCAGTCACCCAATGTCAGAAGCAAAAAGTGTTCATTGTTTGAACTAACAGTTTTGTTTGTCCTGCTTCAAAGCATCTTTATACAGATGTAGTATCCTAAATTGAAACCTGTAGAAACAGGATGTAGATGATTATTTATTAAACATGTTTCTAGGGGGTTATACATTTATAGAAGGGAAAATCAAAAGGGAAATGGCAGTGGAAATGGCATCTGGACACAGGCCAAGCCTCTTTTCCACTCAGAAAAATACTCCCAATCAGTTTTTACCTATACCATTGAGCCAGCAAAACATTTACATTTCATGAAGATTGAATAACTACTTATCTGGTGAAAAATGCATGTCCTCCCTATTTGATCAAAAGAACATATGAAACAGCACATTTGAGCTGCGTGTCCCAGCTGTTGGTACTGTCAACATTCCAGAAAGGGCAGGTCATCTCTGTGCAGTCGGGGGAAAAACCTGATTGTAGTTGATCGATGTGGCATATCTCTGCTTTGGCAATGGAACAACATACCGTTCTCCTAGTGAACAAAGATGTGATGTGGCGGTGCGTTGGATGTGTGTGTGTGGGTGTGTGCGTGCCTGCGTGCATGTTCAGTTGGGTGGTTACAACATTTAGACGACATTTGGGGACAGAACACACAGACTGGTGGTTAGCAGAGAGTCATACGATATTGAGCCATGCCATCAATTTACTATACAAATATCTTGTACACGGGTTTACAGTTGATATATCTAGACACAGGGGGGTGGAGAGAGTTTGACAGCAGTATTGTGCAGCTATTAAGTAGTGTAGCGGTCGCTTGATGAAGTGAGCGTTGTCTTATTGGTCTTCAAGGAACAGAGAGTCGAATACTGAGGAGGAGCATGGTGAAAGGAAGGTTTTGGTTACGGCTGACGTATACGCCCTGGCTGCCCTCTGCCTGCCATGAGGAGAAGTTGGGGAACTGTTGTGTGACGGGTTGGCAAGTATTTTGCCTGCACGCTTCCTTGCCCAGAAGTCATGTCAAGCAACAGTTCCCAAATCCGTTGTAGGGCAACGGATTTGAACCATTCTGATGATTGTACAATGCGGTGCAGTTTTTTCCTTGCAGTCGGCAGAAGACGTGATGGGGGACGTCAGGATGGAATTTACATTTAAATGTGTGAAACCAGGTCAAGGAATTTGTATCAGCTGCCACAAGAGGCACGTCTGCCTTTGTCTTGGTGGTTGCTGTGGTGTTGCCCTCCCAGCTGAGGTTCGGAAGATGATGGAGATTTGGAGATTTCCCCAAACTTACATATGAGTCCTCAATCTGGAGGGAGAGAGTTGAGAGCCATTTCCTGAAGTCTGCCATGGTTTTGAGTTCAATTCCAGGTTGTTTTGACGGCACCAGTCCACACGCCACTCAACGTCTCCACGGTGCATGGACTTCCGTCTCTGTCAGTTTGAGGACCAGAGAAGTGTCGGCTGTGACCTTGAGTTGTTTGACAGAAGTGTTGCCGGAGATATAGTTGCTTGTGTAGAGTGAGTAGAAAAAGGCAGCGCGCTCTGCGATGCTCCAGTGTTAAGGGATAAAGAGATGGAGCAGGACACACTCAGCTGGCAGAGAGGTGTGTAACTGAAAGGTCTTTGTGAGGCAAATCTGCAGTAGCACTCGTGTAGCTTGTTCTCCTGCGAGAGGATGTCAGCTACTGAGGGGAATTTTGTTTTATTCCTTTCCAGATCGATAAGCAGATAAGTTTCCTGAAGAACTGCTGCTCTAGCCAGGCTTTGTACCGGTATTTGGCAGTGATATGATATTTTTTCTGTACCTGGTCTCGAGACCCTCCTTTTGTGCAGAGTGCAGAGCCTGGACGCCTTCCTCTTTGGCACAGCCGAGGCCCTTAACCTCGTCATGACATGCTGTTCCCAGGTGACAGAAAGGCTTTTAATGATGCACACTCCTCACATGGCTTGATGTAGGATGTCAGTGTAGTGGTGTCTATCGTGTATATCTCCATTGTCGTCTTTGACCATGTCCTGATCTGTGGTGTCAAGGCAGTCCTTCAGCTCCCCAACGGGCTCATCAGTCCATTCCTACACAGAACGTTTGAAAGGCTTAGCTTTTATTGGTTTCTGTCTGTACGCAGGGATGAGGTGGAGAATCACAGTCTGAGCTCCCCAGGGAAGCATAGAGGTCAGCGTGGTACACCTCTGTAATAGGATTGTAAACACTTCCCAGAATGAATGTCAGAATGACAGATGTTTCTGAAGGAGAGTTGGTGTGTGTAAGTGAGTGACTTTATGTACTGTATGTGTGTGTGTTTGTGCGTGTATGTGTTGGCGTGTGTGAGAAAGCGAGACTGTAAACTGCATCATAGCAGTGGGAATGTTTATCCGGGTCGGATTTGAATGAACATTTTACTGAAAGAGGGTGGATATAACAGTTCAATAAAGTGTGCTAGCATTGTGTTTGGCTTTTATGGTTTGAAACCTTTCCTACCAACATCACCACACAACAGGAGAACTCAAACATTTTCCTGTTGTAGAACTCTCCATTTATAACAGACCTACACATCCTATACATCCACACACACACACACACACTTACTATCTTCCTGTCATAAAACTCCCCGCTGCTATAGGTGGTGGCCAGGGTGGAGGAGCAGACCTCCAGGTACCAGGGTTTGTTGCCGTTCTCCGTGGTGCTGGAGATGGAGATGGTGTAGATGCTGTTGGTGTAGCCGTCACATGAACAGTGGTCACCCTGGCGACCGCCGTTTCCAGACGCCCAAACAAAGATGGAGCCCAGTCCCTTACGGCCCTGTTAGGGAGTAAATGAAGGACGCCATTTTTATGAGCTGTTCACACAACCAGACAAACCAATCATAGCAAAATCAAACTGGGCAGGCTTCACCTGGTTATGCATCAAGCATGCTGAAAACCCCAATGAGAACAGAAAATATCAAAGCCTGAATTATTTGATTCAGGGTCGCACAATAGCGTGAAAAAGAAATCGGAAGACAACAAATGTTGATTGGACATAATCAGTTTTCTGTTTAACACTAACTCCTTCATTTTATGGATAGACAGGCATCATATATCCAAGTAACAAGTTCTCTTTCCAATGTAATGTGCTATAAGGCTCCACTAAATCAATCCAATCCATTATTCAACTGGCTTGAGGCACAGTTTAATACCACACAGAAATATGGACTACTTTACTTCTGCCGCACTAAACAATGAGTTTCATTTGAGTGACTCGGTTAAGCAGATTTAGTCTCTGAAAGGCCGTTTGAAATTAAGTGCTTCTTATATTGAGATCCGGTTAATGTCTGATCTAATCTGAGTGATGCAGTTACACACCGGTTAAAGACATTTGTTTTCCTGGCCACACCATACATCGGGGACAGTGAAATACGCAGGAAAGAACTCAACGCAGGGGTGTAGAAAAAGGGGGGGGGGGGGGGAGTGGTCATGACCCCCCCTTTATAATATTACAGACAGGTCAATGTGACCCCCTGGAAAATAGTGAAAATCCTGGGATCCATTGACCCTGACCCCACCAATATACAATACAAACCTACACCGTTGGCTCAATGGAGTATTCTTCAAACAGGACAGTCAAAAGGACTGTGATACATGAATAACGTCAAAATACTTTTTTTACGGCAATGAGAAACGTAACGCATTTTCTTATTTAATAACTTAAGTAATCCCTTACTAGCAACCAACGTATCTTCAGTGATACATTTACCAAAGCCATGCGCCCAGCTCTTATTCATTTCAAATCGATATGTAGCATCGACAAACGATTTGGGAAGCAGTTTACTACTCCGACATTATTACTCCAATTTCTGCGTGTAACCAATCTCCGGGGATGCTGTTATGTTTTGCTGGACTCTCTTGCCTGTTGGACAACCGAAGTTCGATCCCAAATCATTCTCTGTCGGACAACTAAAGTTGATCGCAAATGAACATCTGAATAAATGTTCTGTTTATAGACTGATTATTCTGAATCATTTCAAATCAGATTGAGTAATGATTCACCTCAGAATAAAGTCATGAAACATTAATGGATTATGCATATTATTGCAAAGAGATTTCAAATTGCAATGTACTTAACGTTTTCTCTTTTGAGAAGATATGTTTATCAGTGAACATGGCTACAGCAGTTTTTTTTATTTTAGTATTTAAGTATGTACATCTAAGGGGTTGAATAAGCTAGACCTGAAAATGTGGAGGTACTTGCAGTACAAAATAATTGATTGATTTAAGATAAGATAGCTTTCATGACAAGAGATTCTTGATTAAAGAACTAAACATATGGTATATGATTACTTGAGATAATAGGATTGGACACTCTGTATAATGATGTATAATGATGCTGTATAATGATAATGATTGATAATGTTATATGCTGGTGACTGACACTGACTATACAATACCTGACTATGCAGTTATATGAACCCATTAAACGTCTGCCTTCTGGGCATGAGTGACCAACACATGAATATAGAATCAAAGTTATTTTCTTAAAGCATTTTTCACACCTCGCTTTTCTTACAGCAAGAAACTAAGCAACGTACCTAGTCACATTAAGGGCACTGTAACTACCAACTGCATAATTAATAACTTTAAAAATTCCCCAACACTGTCCATGACCGTAATTCACCTTTTTGATCCCCATCTCGAAGGCTTGTTTGGCCAGAGGGCCTGGTCCATCCACGGTCTTCCCGTCATCATCGGGTCCCCAGCTGGCGCTGTAGATGTCTATGTAGTCGGGTCTGATGCCAAGGGACTTAGCCTCCACAACGTCCGTCACATCACCGTCCAGCATGCGGATACCTGTCCGCCCACACAGAACCAACACCAATCCATCCCATCTGTTCATAATGCACATTAGAATACCTCCAACACAGGGCGTTTCACAACAACACAGGGCGTTTCACAACAACACAGGGCGTTTCACAACAACACAGGGCGTTTCACAACAACACAGGGCGTTTCACAACAACACAGGGCGTTTCACAACAACACAGGGCGTTTCACAACAACACAGGGCGTTTCACAACAACACAGGGCGTTTCACAACAACACGTAGGCGTTTCATCAACGGACGCCTGGGTCCCAAAGTGACAAGCTTTTTGCAGTGGACAGATATATTCGGTGCGTTGTTTTTTTTTGGTTTTTATGAAAGGTGTTTAGACAAAGAATAGATGGACGCGAGGGAGGCAGGGAGACAGAAAGGTAAGGAGGGAGCCAACAAACCCAAAAAAGCTAGAACCTAACAGAATGAAACCAAAGAACATTTGACACTTTGTAGACTTGAAATAGACCAGAGGCTTGGTGCGGCAGA
Organism: Esox lucius; assembly: GCF_011004845.1. Classification (NCBI taxonomy): domain Eukaryota; kingdom Metazoa; phylum Chordata; class Actinopteri; order Esociformes; family Esocidae; genus Esox; species Esox lucius. The sequence goes on along the minus strand of NC_047570.1, from coordinate 28,896,162 downwards.
GTTGGATCACTCCCATCCTGGAAATCATGGGGTCATTACAATCAGGTCTTTGTTGCCAGGCGACCGACGAGAACCCAGAGCGAAGTGAAACTATGCCCACATATTTATTCCCTTTAATGAGGCACCAAACTTTACCTTCAAACACTTCACACACTCGGTATTTGTTGTCAAGCAACGGAGCACACAAGAGGGTGGGTGAAAGGCTGTGTGTGTGTGTCTGTTTGGGTTACAGAACCAGTCTACCTGCTAGACATTCGTCTACTTCTTCCTCTATCCTTCCATCGCTCCAGCCTTTCCAATCCCTCTCTCTCTCTGTAATCCCTCTTTCTCATCCTCCACTGCTCCCTCCCTCCTGCCACCCCCCCCCCTCTCTCTTTCTCTCCATCACTCCAACCCTTCCTCTCTCTCTCTCCCTCCATCCCTCTCTCCATCTATCTTTCTCTCTCTTCATCCTTCTCTCTCTCTCTCTCTCCTTCCATTCATCCCTCTATCGCCCCCGCCTCTATCACTCCCTTCATCCCTACTTCACGCCTCTGTTGCATTCATCTGTTCAATCCACCCCTCTCCTCCTTTCCAAATTAACAAGAACGCTCCGAAAGGGGCGAGAAAAGTACTGAAGGAAGTTCTGAGCATCAAACCGCTTATAAAGCTGGAGCTCACTCACAAAGACTGCTTTTGGGATTTAGCAAAAACTATTTCCATCCATTACAAGCTAAAAAAATCTCTTTCAATTTATTTGAATACAGTTACTTAGAGACCTGCAGGTGTTTATGTATTTCTCTTCCATTCTTGGCAGATCTTAAGACTTTTTCTGTTGTCTAAAGAGGGAACACCAATGTGATAACGAGCAATTAGACTGGAGATGTGTAACAGTAACATAAATGCATGTGATATACCATCGACTAGCCTGTAAAGACATCCGTCTGTATTAAACTAACCGTACTGTCTTGAGTTACAGAGAGTTAAAGAGAGAGAGAGACAGAGACAGTGTGTACGTATGTTTGTTTGTGAAAACAGGACTGCATACATATATGTGCTGTGTACACACAGAAGAGTGAGAGTAGCTGTATACAAACCCATTCATGACCATGGCTGTGAGTAACAGCATTATACTGTGTCTTAGCCCCTGACTTCAGTCTCTGTACAGAATATTAGGTGTTTTTCCTTCTATTTGATGTTTCAAACACCTTACTGGAAATAGCAGGGATCAGTGGGCCTCTATCAGGGCTCTACTAACCTAACAGGACCCATTTCATCGCAATATTGATTTCTGGACTTCCAAAATAGAGCAAAGCAAACAGATTTCACATCGCAGTGCCAGGCAAGGTGATTGAGTCATGTATATAAACTGCTAATTATGTCAGGGAATGATGCAGCACTCTGTGCGAGTGTGTGTGTGTTTGTTGATTTGTATGTTTGCCCCTGTGTGTGTGGTAAACTGAAACGTACAGCCTTTTCAGATACAGTTGGGAGGGTAAAAAGCAATAGTAAAAAAGCAATGAGGTCACTAGGGTAAATCCACCTTGGCAACATTGACTCTGGCCCTTTCCCAACACAGCCCCCGGTAACACACTAAAACACACATTGGGACTGTGGTAAATAGTGAATTACCATAATTCATTTATTACTCTGTTGTTATACACAGACCTCCATCAAGGAGTGTGTGTGTGTGTGTGTGTGTTAGTGTGTGAATTCATGCATGTGTAATTACTTGAATTATTCTTATTTAATCTGAGATATCCTTTCGCTTCAGACTCATAAGCCACCAGAATGGACTACTGTACATTCCTCTGACAATGGTTGCAATGCATGAGTTATAGTTCTGTATGTGGCAGAGGAAGAAGGGAAAATGTGTGCTGGAACTTGAAATGATTTGAGCATTCCAAGAACATATTTCAATATGCTTGTGGAAGTAAAAACAGTTTCAACAACCATACCCAGTTTGGAATTTGCTCTAGTCTCTCATATCTTCATAAGCCATTGTACACACACCCCTTTGCCATTACAGAACATTTTAATGTTGGCTGGGCAGGAGACGACACCGACAACCAGGGTTACAGACTGCGGCCTGAACAAAAGGTGAAACACCAAGTATTAATTAGTCACTAGGGTGGCCAGTGAAATAAATGTAGCCTAGCTGGACACATTCATTTTGGCATCCAATTAGTTTTTCTTCTATATTAGCATGATTTATTCCACAGTAATGTGCAAAAACAATTAGCCATATGTAAATACAAGTGTTCCCCTGTTTCGCTGTCAGCTGCTGCATGATCGGGCAACTGCCTCTTTCTACTGTAACTCAGAAGGGAGGGGAGATACATTCTGATCACAAGCATATGGAGGTCAGTCAGAATGCAATTGTAGGAAAAACACGCTCACAGAAAGGAGGGTCACAGATTTATTTTAGTATATCATTCATTTCCTACCTGACTATATTTACCTCACGGAACCGTTTTACAGCATCAGTACCTGAGCGGTAGATGGCAGTAGTGAAACTGTTTGAACTTTTCTGCCGCTCAGAAAGCACTACTTATTCACTTGGTGTTTCTTTCTCCAAACCCACTGAAAGAGAAGGCAATAGGTCCATCCCCTTCTCTTCCAGTGGGCATTGAGAAGAAAACACAGATGAGGCAGCAGAGGAGCCTAGTGGTCAGGAGTGTTAGGGCGGCAAGGTGAAGGTCACTGGTTCAAATCCCTATATTGATGAGATTCTGTCCATGGCAGGACAGTTTATCCTAACTGCTACCAAGATTTTAGGTAAAAAAGAATATGTTCTTTGCATTCTTTTCTGATAATATAAAAAAACTAAACAGAGATGACGTTATAGGTCACATTAAAGGTGGAAAAAGTTCTGACATGATTTATCTTTGTCTCATTCTTATACATCATAAGAACCTGGCATTTTAACAGTGGTGTGTAGAATTTATATATCGACTGTATATGTCAAACAATGGTAATTCGAGAAAGAAATCTACCAAACATTTTCTTGCCCGGAAAGATTCTCAAACTGATTTTTCTCCCATGAACAATTCAATTGAAAAACAAACTGAAATCTTTGAGGCGGAAAAATCTAAACGTTACAATTAACTGGTTGCATACGTGTGCACACCGTCTTAGAAATGGGGATTTCCATCAGATACACCATGGAACACAGTGAAGAAAGTCATCATCAAGTGGAGAAAATATGGCACAAGAGACATTACCAAGAACTGGACATCCCTCCAAAATGTTTGAAAAGACGAGAAAAAAACTGGTCAGGGAGGCTTCCAAGAGGCCTACAGCAACATTAAAGAAACTGCAGGAATTTCTGGCAAGTACTGGCTGTGTGCTACATGTGACAACCATCTCCCGTATTCTTCACATGAATGGGCTATGGGCCAGGGTGGCAAGCCTTTTCTTACAAAGAAAAACATCCATGCCTGGCTGAAGTTTGCAAAAACAAACATCAAGTCTCCCAAAAGCATGTGGGAAAATGTGTTATGGTCTGATGAAACCAAGGATAAACTTTTTGGCCATACTTCCGAAAGGTATGTTTGGCGCAAAAACAACACTGCACATCACCCAAAGAACACCATACCCACAGTGAAGCATGGTGGTGGCAGCATCATGCTTTGAGGCTGTTTTTAAAAATATTACTGATCATGCAAAAAACGGTCTTATATTGAAGGATAGTGATCAAATGAGGCCATTTATTATCACATAGTTGTTTGGCTCCTTTTTAAATCATAATGATAACAGAAATCACCCAAATGGCCCTGATCAAAAGTTTACATACCCTGAATGGCCTTAGTATAGACACTCAAGGTGACACACACAGGTGAAAACGGCAATTAAAGGTTGATTGTGTTATGGCAGCATCATGCTTTGGGGTTGTTTTTATTCTGCTGGAACCGGGGCCTTAGTCAGGGTGGAGGGAATTATGAACAGTTCCAAATACCAGGCATTTTTGGCACAAAATTATGGCACAAAAAACGCCCTTCAGGTGTCCATTAGAAAGATGAAGATGAAGAGGAAGTTCACCTTTCAGCACAACAATGACCCAAAGCACACATCCAAATCCACAAAAACATGGCTTCACCAGAAGAAGATTAACGTTTTGGAATGGCCCAGCCAGAGCCCAGACCTGAATCCAATTGAGCATCTGTGGTGTGATCTGAAGAGGTGTCCTCGCAATCTGACGGATCTGGAGCGTTTTTGCAAAGTAGAGGGGGCAAATATTGCCACATCAAGATCAAGGAAGTTAAACCCTGAGTAAAACCCTGAGTAAAACTGATTAAGTCACATGCTGTCCTATTTAACCGAATCATACGCTGTCCAAACTAAATGAATCATTCTGTCTAAATCATATGCTGTCCTGACTGACTGAACCACATGCTGTTCCAAATTACCAAATCATATGCTGTCCCAACTGACCGAATCATATGCTGACCAAAACATATGCTCTCAACTGACAGAATCATCTGGTGTCCAAATCATTTGCTGTCCTAACTGACCGAATCATATGCTGACCAAATCATATGTTGTCCCAACTGATCAAATCATACACTGACTGAATTGCATGCTGTCCCAACCAATCAAACAATACGCTGACTCAATTGCATGCTGTCCCAACTAATAAAACCATACACTGACTGAATTGCATGCTGTCCCAACTAATCAAACCATATGCTGATTCAATTGCATGCTGTCCCAACTAATAAAACCATACACTGACTGAATTGCATGCTGTCCCAACTAATCAAACCATATGCTGATTCAATTGCATGCTGTCCCAACTAATCAAACCATACACTGACTCAATTGCATGCTGTCCCAACTGACAAAATCTTACGCTGACCGAATCACATGCTATCCCAACTGACAAATTATATGCTGACAAAATCATATGCTGCCCCAAATGACCAAATCGTATGTTGACCAAATCATATGCAGGTGCCACCAAGTGAAAAAGTTGATAGCAAGGGTGCTACAAAAGTGTGGAAAAGTTACCCTGCATGTTTACATCTGCATCTACAAGCCAATACAGACACAGAACTATTTTCTGTTTAGGGGAATGTACACACTTAGCAATAGCCTGGTGCTCACAGTCACTGTGAGTGATCAATTATGGCCTCTTGTAGAAGTCACTTTTTATTTCCGAGCAATAGACGGAAACATAATTGAAGTTGTGTCTTGGGGAAGGCTGGTTGTGAAAAGAGAACAAAGAGGGGAACAGTGAGTGACAGACCTGATGTGAGCTACGTTCTCAAGATAAATTGTAAATTGTGTTGTTTCATTATCAGGAAAACAACTCATAGAAGCGAGAAGAGCAGACAAAGAAATAAGCAGAGAAAGAGAAATTTCCCTTTTTCCTTTATGGCAAACGCACAAGCCGTGGTGCATTAAGATCAGGCATAACTGACATAAGGGTTAATGCCATGAAGGATGGTCCACAGAGGATAGACTGGTGTTGGTGAAATAACAAGCCTAGTTTGGCCATCCCACAATTAGATAAATGTTGTTGCCCTCACTGGATTTGAACATAGGTCTCCCAAGTGAGAGGCTGTGTCTTTAACCACTTTAGCCACAAAGCTATACCTATGTCGGTTTAGCAACTAGGCATTAGATTATTTTGTCACGCATTAACTTCACGCAAAGTTTCAGTATTTCACTAGACACCATTAACTATTGTGTTAAACTGACTAACATTTCTGATTAAGTTTACCTCCACCACAAATAGCATCTATGAACTCTATGGCCATTTTAACAGCTTATTAGCCAGTAATAGGCTTAATAGTTTCTACTAACTTACTAATGGGAACAGTCATAAGAATTGAGCAATTGCAAACGAGACTGAAGAAGAATTGAACTCTGCCAAAGCTATTTCATTCCATGTCACAACAATGCTAGTTTTTCTTTATAACTATCAATATAGGTGACAATAACTGACTTCTTCGTCAAATGAACAGACGAGAGAATTGTGGAAACCTCTCCTCTTTTACTCCCCAAGGGGTTGTGATTTAGCTTGTATTACCCCAAAAAGCATGCAGGGGTAAAAATGTATATAACCGTAAACATTTTTATTTTAGGCTTACTAAAACATAGCTGCTGAAGGTTGTATCCAGCAAGGATTTCATCTATCCAGAACAAACTCTAATGCATAGTTTGTTTTGTGCTATTTTATTACATGGCACAACAACTTACATTTTTCTTTCCTTCATGAATGACATTGAAACAATAACTATCAGTATAGGTGACAATAACTGACTTTTTCGTCAAATGAACAGATGAGAGAATCGTGGGAACCCCTACTCTTTTACTGCACAAGGGGGTGGGATGTACTGTCTATTACCTCAAAAAGCTTGCAGGGATGCGTAGTTTGAAAAATTACCAGAAAATAACCACACCACAGTGTTTTACTATAACATAGGTACTGAAGGTTGCATCCAGCAATGTTTTTGTCTACCCTGAACAAATTCTAATGCATGTTTTGACTATGACAAGGCATAAACACAGGTCGTCTTGTTTGGCAGTCCGCATCTCCAACCACTACACTATTTAACAAGGGGCAGTCAGTCAGTCAGTCACTAACTCACTCAGTAGGAGACATTCACTCTTGTTGGCTGGCTCCACTTACGCGGTCCGGCAAAAAAATGAACACACCACACACTAAATTCTGTTTGAAGTCTGTCTTCTATTGAGTGTGCAATGAACCTGGCATGATACGAGCGTGCTCAACCAAGGGAGCTTGCTTTGTAACATTTTCCAATCTGGCCTCTAAGGTGCCAAGTTCAAATCCTTCTCAGGGACCTTGCAACGCTCACTGAAAGAAACGACACAACTAGTTACTGCTGCTCCCTGGTTCAGCTTTATGATATGAACTGTGTAAAACGGCAAGCATAAAAGGTACTTTTTGTGTTAAGAGGTTTTGAATGTCTAACAGGAAACTTTTATTAGACCTAAAGGATGGCAGGTAAAATAATGCATTAATAACTATGTGAAGAACCTACCGTATAGAAATAATGTCTACGTATTATTATGAATCGTGTTATTAATATTATTCACTGTCTCCAAGCAAACTGTTCACTACAGTACTGTAGAGGTTGCCTGTACCAGAGCAGAGAACAAGATGAAAGAGAGAAAATGGGAGAAAGAGGGATGAAGAATGGAGAGATCAAGGGGGTGAGGCCAGAAAGTGAGCGGGAGATTGAGTGATGGATGAATGGAAAAAGAGAAAGGGAGAAAGACAAAGAGTGAATGAGAATGGTAAATGCCTGCTTTCAGCACAGCTGCAGAGAAGACAGGGAGGAGACAGGAGATTCGGCCATCTGATTAAAAATCCTGGACATTTGACATGACACAAGCCAGTCTGGAATGAATGCCTTGTGAACACATGAATGTCCAATCAAAACAGTCACTCGGTAGCTACACAGCTTAGTGTTGTAAGTGGGAGAAACACTCTTTTTAAAACACACACACACTTTTCGCCACACAATGAAACACAAGTCAAGGTTAATCTGGTGCACATATGCTGAATAATTCTGTCTAACGGGGAGGGAGAGGGAGGGGGAGGGGGAGGGAGGGGGCTGGAGGGGGAGGGGGAGGGAGGGGGCTGGAACAGACAGAAGAGGAGACTACCTCCAATGCGTGCGTTGTATGCAATTCCCACAATGCAGTGGGAGTTATTGGCCACAGCTGCAACTTCACCGGCACACCGTGTCCCGTGTCTGGAGAAAGACAAAAACAAAGGGGGATGAACAGAGAGAAGGGGCCGGAGGAAGAAAAAAGAAGAATAAGAGAGAAAGAGAAGAGGGAGGGGAGAGAAGGGGAGAGAATGAAAGGAGGGATTGGAAAGAAGGAGGGAAGAAAGGGAGATGTAGAGGAAAGGAAGAGGAGAGAGAAGAAGGTGAGAGAGGGGAGACCAGGGTGACTGGGAGAGATGAGATAGAGGAGAGGGGAGAACAGGGTGACTGGGAGAGATAGAGGAGAGGGGAGAACAGGGTGACTGGGAGAGATAGAGGAGAGGGGAGACCAGGGTGACTGGGAGAGATAGAGGAGAGGGGAGACCAGGGTGACTGGGAGAGACAGAGGAGAGGGGAGAACAGGGTGACTGGGAGAGACAGAGGAGAGGGGAGAACAGGGTGACTGGGAGAGATAGAGGAGAGGGGAGACCAGGGTGACTGGGAGAGATAGAGGAGAGGGGAGACCAGGTTGACTGGGAGAGATAGAGGAGAGGGGAGACCAGAGTGACTGGGAGAAATAGAGGAGAGGGGAGACCAGGGTGACTGGGAGAGATAGAGGAGAGGGGAGACCAGGGTGACTGGGAGAGATAAAGTAGAGTGGAGGGATGGCAGAGAAGAGGGAGGGAATGGAGAAATGGAGCAAGAACAGGAAAATCGTTATAGTCGGCTACATCCCATCTATGCTTTGCTTGTGTTTTGTCAGTACGGATGTTGCATGAGGCCAGGAATTCCTCTCTTGATCACAGGTCAGTTATCTCAATGTACCACTTTTACCTGTGCCTCAACATAAAAGGGTTCAATCAAAGCAATCTTATTTAGAAAACCTTTTTCTAAGCAGCAAAGGAACCCAACTTAGCATTTATTAAAATGCGGAAACATAGTGGCAAAACTTGTTCTAAGTAAGAAACTCTACTTGAAATGAAGCAGGCCAACACAGGTCAATCGTAGGTTGAACTGGGTGGAACTTACTCAAAGTGTCTACCCTCTCAGGTTAAACTGGGAAGAACCTAACCCAAGGGTCTATTCTCTTAGGTTAAACTAGGCAGAACCTAACCCAATGCTCTAACCTCTCAGGATAAACTGGGTAGAACCGAAACCAAGGGTCCATTCTCTTAGGTTGAACTGGGTAGAACCTAATCCTCAAAAGAGTTAAAGATCTATGAGCATTTCATCTACAACCCCAATTCTTAATTTACATCTCATACAAATGGTACAATAAAGAGATCCGTCCACCTTTGGAGAAGTAAAGGTTATTCTTTCTTCACAGGCTCAGCGGGGGATGAAGGGGTGAATATTCAACACCTCTCTCCTTTCGTCCCTCCTCCCCTCACTCACTTGCTGGCTCTCTTCTTCCCTCTGCACTTTATCACAGCATGCTTCTAACATCATGATAGGAGCCTACAGCCCCTGGAGTACCTCTGGCTCCTGGCTATATATTCCCCCTAATTTGGACGATTTGGGGATGCTGTGTACTGGTCCCCTGGAGATTTGTATAATTTAAGGCTGGTCTATGAGATATAGCCAAGGACATTGGTAGGACGTTCATGGGACGTTACAGAGTCCTCTGAATGTTGTTGTCCAGTATCCAGGTGGTTCCGTCGAGATGCAAATAAGTTTCTACCTCTAAAAAATGAAAAATGCCCAGGGCTTGCAAATCGTAGTTTTCTAACTTATCACCCCACAGACACCAAGCCCACCAAGGCTTTTAACACAGTGCTTTCAACATACTTACAGTGCATATAAAAAGTCCACACACCCCTGTTAAAATGCCAGGTGCTCGTAATGTAAAAGAATGAGACAAAGATAAATCATGTCAGAACTTTTCCCACCTTTAATGTGACCTATAACGTGAACAATTCAATTGAAAAACAAACTGAAATCTTTGAGGGGAACCTGGCATTTTAACAGGGGTGTGTGGACTTTTTATATCCACTGTAGGTGTCACACCTTGAGTATTTTAAAGGCTTATTAATTAACATCAAAATAATTACTGAACATGTTCTGAGGTCCATTTGAACCTTCTCTTAAGACCATCACCTGGCGTGCTCTAAGAGACCTGATCTGGGCATCGTCGAACGTCTTCTGGACGACACCTGTTGGCGGGGTTGTGACACCAGCAAGATACTTTTGACATTTGAAAGAAGGAGAGTGGTGTAGAAGAACTGACAAAATGAGATTTACAAAAGACCGTCGTTTCAGTCCTTCTACCCAGGTGACAGCTGAAGGGATTACGTGGGGAAGTACATTATTGCCTCCCTTTAATGTGTAACCAAACACGGGGGAATACAAAATGTGGCATCGCATTGTCTCCTATTATGCAGTAATGAACAGTGTGAGGGCAGTCTGAATACCAACACACACTTATGCACACACGCACACCCACGCGCACACACACACATTACACAGGCAGAATGTAGAGACAGAAAAAGAGAGGGAGGAAAAGCGAGGGAGAAAGAGAGACAAATCGAAAGAGAGTGAAAAGAAAAAAAGAGTGAGACCGAGAGAAAAAGAGAAGATTAAAATAATAAAGGAATAATAAAGTCGGAGGGAGGTGGGAGAGAGAGAAATGAAGAGGAAATTAATTGAGACCTTTTGTGTTTGTCTGCTTGTCGACAAGATTCCAGGAGAGGGATTACATGTGAGTGGATTGGATTGCTTTGTGAAGTCTGTATGTGAAGTGAGAGAAATATTTTCAGTGCAGCAATAAGACATGAGATGATAGCAACTGAATACACAATGGGATATAATGAGTGATAGTCTGTTTAGACTGAATTCTGTTACTCATCTGAGATGAGACGTTTGTCTTCAAACCGAATAACTATGTCGAAAGCCCGAAAAAGTATGTCGAACTATTCATAACATTTTTGTTCCTCAAATCGTTTTTTTTAAACAAAGTCACCAGTGGTTGTTGGACATTCTATGCTGAGCTCTTTTAAGGAATTTGGGAATCATTTTAACTGTTCAATTGTGATGTTGCAATACTTTCTGTGAAGCATGGCAAAACATCCACCTGGAGAACTACAGTGCGCAGGCCTCCACCTGAGCCACACTCTAATTGTAGCCAAAACATCAGTTGACAAGATCTTGGAAAGATTAGGTTTTGATTAAGGGCTGAATCAAATGCAAGCAAATAACTAATAACTGTGGCTCCAGTCTAATGCACCGACTTTGAGAAAAACAGCTCCTTGCACCTATTTTATCCCAAGTCAAGCTCTGCTGACCAAACAAACCCATCAGGAAGCCAGACAGCTGTACAATGATCTGCCTTCCCGTACAGTCTGATTCTCTAGCAGAGGTGAGCCGCCACTGTGGAATCCAGACCCAATGGAGCCCTACACCTGGTACAGCCTCATTGACCTGATCCACAGCCCCACAGAACACCTTCTCCAGCTCGTCGTGGAAGTGTGTCCATCTACAGCGTTGACCCAGTGCTGACTGTGCACCACTCCAGACCCGAGGACGCTTTCTCCAGCGCAGGAGCTCAAGGCTACTGTCAACCCTGTCAGCACCGTCAACACCGTCAGCACTTTAAACACCGTCAACACCGTCAACCCTGTCAGCACCGTCAACACCGTGAGCACTGTCAATACTGTCAACACTGTCAACCCTGTCAACCCTGTCAGCACCGTCAACACCGTCAGCACTTTAAACACCGTCAACACCGTCAACCCTGTCAGCACCGTCAACACCGTGAGCACTGTCAATACTGTCAACACTGTCAACCCTGTCAACCCTGTCAGCACCGTCAACACCGTCAACCCTGTCAACCCTGTCAGCACTGTCAACACTGTCAACACCGTCAACCCTGTCAGCACTGTCAACACCATCAACACCGTCAACACTGTCAACACTGTCAACACCGTCAACACCGTCAACACCGTCAACAACATCAACACTGTCAACACCGTCAACACCGTCAACCCTGTCAACCCTGTCAGCACCGTCAACCCTGTCAGCACCATCAACACTGTCAACCCTGTCAGCACCATCAACACTGTCAACACCGTCAACACCGTCAACAACATCAGCACTGTCAACACCATCAGCACCGTCAACCCTGTCAGCACCATCAACACCGTCAGCACTGTCAACACCGTCAGCACCGTCAACCCTGTCAGCACCGTCAGCACCGTCAACACCGTCAACACCGTCAACACTGTCAACACTGTATGACCCCAGCAGGGACAGCATCCTCCGACCACCTCCATTCAATTCACCTCACAGTGCTGACCACCAGGACTTCTGGGCATTTACACTTTACCTTTACCTCACAGTACTGACTGCAGGGACATCTAAGTATTTACACATTCACTTTACCAATGTAGGAGCAAGAGTGAATAACTTCAATCTTGTGTGGAATACATTCCACACAAGATTGAAGTCTTGTGTGCACACACACACACATCTTCATACATACATCTTCAGATACATCTTTCAAAAAAGTTTTCTTGGTACTGTTAATTAACAGTCAGTCATGTAGCATCTTGCTGACCAAAGACATAGAGACAATAGAATCTCTCACCGAGCATAACGTAGATTAGTGGACCATAGAGTTTAATAACAGCTACACCAAATTCTATGTAAAATAATAGAGTGGCGTACTCAGCTGTGGGGGGACATTTCAAAGCCACCAGTTTTTCCTGTCATATTTCAAGGTCATCTTGGTCTTCTTTATGTTTATTAGCCAGCCTCAGCATGAGAGAGAGAGAGAGAGAGAGAGATAACTGTTTTTTGGTTAGATATTATTTTAATGTAATCTTTCTTATTTTTCACTTGCGTTGGAAATGAAAAAAGAATTCCCATGCCAATAAAGCCTCTTTAAATTGAGATATGAAAAACTGAAAGAGAGCGCAAGGGAGAGAAAGAGAGAGAGAGAGAGAGAGAGTGTGTATGTGTGTGTGTGTGTGTGTGAGTGTGTGTGTGAAAGACAAAGAGGGAGAGAACAAATGGAAGAAAACCGGAAATAGAGTAGGAGTGCAGGAGAGACAGTGAACAACAGAATAAGGGAGTGTGTATGCACGTGTACGTGTGTATGTGTGTGTGTGTGTGTGTGTGTGTGTGTGAGAGAGAGAGAGAGAGAGAGTGTGTGTGAAAAAGAGTACAAGCAAGAGAGACCACAGAAGAGAGTGATATAGAGTGAGACAGAGAGAGACAGACCAATAAAGGATCTAGGAACTAAAAGTCCAATATTGACAAGATCCCATTTCTATCAGGTGAAATACCCCAGTGTGTCTGCATGGTAGCAACATTCAAGACCTGCTGTCATAATAAAAGTTAATCTCGTGGAGCAGAAAGCCTATAGTAAATGCAATATGTCATACAATTCATTTTATTTCCCTGAATTACTACAGTATTATCTACCTTGTTTTCTATACAGTTTATTTTATTGAATGTTTTCCATTTGTGAAAAAGAGAGAGCGAAAGAATGAGATACACAGAGACAGAGAGACAGAGAGAGACAGTGAGATACACAGAGAGACAAAGAGAGAGAGATAGAGAAAGAGTGAGATACACAGAGAGACAAAGAGACAGAGAGAGGGACAAAGAGACAGAGGGAGAGATAGTGAGATACACAGAGAGACAGAGGAAGACACAAAGACAGTGAGATATACAGAGACATTGAGATACACAGAGGGATCGAAAGAGACAGTGAGATACAGAGAGAGACCAAGAGAGACCGAGAGATACACAGAGAGACAAACAGAGACCCGAGAGAGACATTTGGATACACAGAGAGACCGAGAGAGACACTGGGATACACAGAGAGACCGAGAGAGACAAAGAGACCGAGAGAGACAGAGAGATACACAGAGAGACCGAGAGGGAGAGAGAGAGATACACAGAGAGACAGACAGAGTAGAGTGGCTGTGGCCTGTGCCTGTCTGTTAATACCCTGGAGTGATGGAGCCAAAGGGGTTACATTTAGAGCGTTACAGTTACAGTTGGGGCACCCTTGCCTTTTCTTCAAATAACTTACATTGTCTTAAAAAATAAGTTGAAATTGACCATTTGGTATTTGGTGTCCATACTTCTTTATTTTACTGTTTTAATCCCAGAAACCTTGTTTAACTAATACAGTATATTCTTTTAAATCAGAAAAGAAAAAGAAATGGAAATGACTCAACATTTGGTTGCACAGCCAAAATACTTCAATCAAGCGCTTCCTATAGCCATGGATGAGCTTCCTCTAGCTCTCTACTGGCAGTCCAGCCAAATTCTTGTGCAAACCACTCCAGTTCTCCCAGATGTGCTGTCAGACCTCCACAGATTTTCAATAGCATTTAGATGTGTACTCATTGCAGGCCGGTTCTCAACAGTCCGCGTTTTGTCTTAAATCATTCCTACATGCTTTTTGGGGTCATTGTCCCGCTAAAAGACCGGATGGCTTTGACAGGACCCAGCTTTCTGACATTGGGTTTGACATTATACTGCAAAATGCTTTGTTATTGTCCTGATTTCATGATTCATGCACACATTCAAGGCACCAAGTGTCAGAGGCAGCAAAGCAAACCCACACTGTAACACCACAGAATCAATCCCATGTTTGACAGTTCTTTTCTATGAAGCTTAATTTTGTTGTCTGTAAAAATAGAGATGTTGTTCTTTATCAAAAAGCTCTTATTTGGTCTAATCTCTCCACAGGAGATGGCATGTTAAGGTGAGTACTGGCATTGGAGCCAGTCTTTCTTATGTCTCTTCAGCGGGTCTTATACCATACAGCCCCAGTTCACCCCAGAGATGTCCGTGCAAGTTGAATCTTCCATTCCTTCTGTCTGAAGGTCAGCTTGTGTCTGGCATATTGTAAGTATCTGTAACTCCCCACATGTGAGTTCAATTCTAAACTAAAGGAGAATCATCTAATTATTTTTAACTACTTTTCAGGGGTGCTAATAATATTATCCAGGCAATTTTAGGATTTCTTTGTAGAATAAGCTAAGATTTGGTAAATGATTCTGATCTTTTGATTTTGTTCAACGGTTAAATAAAGCAATGTATGGGGAAAAAACTATTAACAGTATAGGGGTACAATATAGGGGTACAATTATGCAGGGATAGATGGATGGATATTTTGGGGTACAATTATGTACGGATAGATGGAAGTAAATATATGTGTACAATTATGTAGGGATAGATTGATGTAAATATAGGGGTACATTTACAGTGGATATAAAAATTCTACACACCCCTGTTAAAATTCCAGGTTCTTGTGATGTAAAATAATGAGACAAAGATAAATCATGTCAGAACTTTTTCCACCTTTAATGTGACCTATAATGTGAACAATTCAATAATGTGAACAATTCAATTGAAAAACAAACTGAAATCTTTGAGAAAAGATGTGTGCACACTTATGGTTGCATAAGTGTGAACACCCTTACACTAATACTTTGTTGAAGCACCTTTGGATTTTATTACAGCACTCAGTCTTTTTGGGTAGGAGTATGGCACATCTTGACGTGGCAATATTTGCCCACTCTTCTTTGCAAAAGCACTCCAAATCTGTCAGATTGCGAGGACATCTCCTGTGCACAGCCCTCTTCAGATCACCCCACAGATATTCAATGGGATTCAGGTCTGAGCTCTGGCTGGGCTATTCCAAAACGTTAATCTTCTTCTGGTGAAGCCATGCTTTGGTGGATTTGGATGTGTGCTTTGGGTCGTTGTCGTGCTGAAAGGTGAACTTCCACTTCATCTTCAGCTTTCTTCCCTCCACCCTGACTAAGGCCTCGGTTCCAGCTAAATAAAAACAGCCCCAAAGCATGATGCTGCCCCCACCATGCTTCACTGTGTGTATAGTGTTCTTTGGGTGATGTGCAGTGTTATTTTTGCTCTAAAAATACCTTTTGGAATTATGGCCAAAAAGTTCTACCTTAGTTTCATCAGACCATAACACATTTTCCCAAATGCTTTTAGGTACTTGATGTTTGATTTTGCAAACTTTTGCGGGGCATGGATGTTTTTCTCTGTAAGAAAAGGCTTCTGTCTTGCCACCCTAACGCATAGCCCATTCATATGAAGAATACAGGAGATTGTTGTCACATGTTGCACACAGCCAGTACTTGCCAGAAATTCCTGCAGTTCCTTTAATGTTGCTGTAGGCCTCTTGGAAGTCTCCCTGACCATTTATTTTCTTGTCTTTTCATCAATTTTCAACGGACGTCTAGTTCTTGGTAATGACTCTGTTGTTCCATATTTTCTCCACTTGATGATGACTGTCTTCACTGTGTTCCATGGTATATCTAATTCTTTGGAAATTATTTTGTACCCTTCTCCTGACTGATATCTTTCAACAATGAGATCCCTTTCGAAGCTCTCTGCGGACCATGGCTTTTGCTCTGAAATGCAACTAAGGAAAATCCTACTAGAACAGCTGAACTTTATTTGTGATCAATCAGAGTCCCTTTAAATGATGGCAGGTGTTTAATGACTTCTATTAAAATGAGTTTGAATGTGGTTAATTCTGAACACAGCCACATCCCCAGTTAAAAGGGGGTATGCACACTTATGCAACCAGGTTATTGTAAGGTTTTTATTTTTAATTTTCCCCCCTCAAAAGATGTCAGTTTGTTTTTCAATTGAATTGTTCACATTATAGGTCACATTAAAAGTGGAAAAGGTTCTGACATGATTTTTCTTTATATCATTCTTTTACATCACAGAAACCTGCCATTTTAAACAGGGTATGTAGACTTTATATCCACTGTATGTAGGGAGAGATGGACAGAAATATAGGGGAACAATTATGTAGGGATAGATGGACAGAAAAATGGGGGAATGGAAGTAAATATAGAAATTGAGGAATGGGTATAGAAATGGGTGGATGGTGGCAGGATAGAGGGAAGGTGGAGAGCAGGGGAAAGAAATACACTGGGGTTGTGAGGGGTATAAAGAGGGATGGGAATAGTGGATAGTTAGATGGATAAATAAAGCAGAATGGTAGAGATATAATAAGATGGAGATAACAAATGAAGGGTAAAAGGACGGGATGTTTGTTCTTACTTGTTTTCGTTGCTAGAGTCATAGCGAGGAGTTGGGTCATGGTCATTCCCATTGACATCATAACTCGCCAGTTGGTCCTGGAGAGAGAGAGAGAAAGAGAGAGAGAGAGAGAGAAAGAGAGAGGGGGGAAGACAGGCAAAAGACATAGAGGAAAAGTAGTGAGAGAAAAAGAGAGAAACAGGAGAGATGGAAGGTGCAGAGCAACAGACAGAGAAATAGAAGGAGAAAACAAATCAGGGCTTGCGCAGTACATAAAACAGAACAGGAAATATATTGCACTGGTTTTTGCGCATTTCAGTCATATCTCATCTTGTGTGCTATTAGTGAACAAGTGATAAATTGAAACCAACACCGGCCATAACTTAGAGCCATAATCCAAGTTGTCAGGCACAGAAATGAAATCTATTTACGGCAACGGCTTTGTCCTACAATATTGGCGGGCAGTTATGACTTGAAAAAAACACTGGTGGTGTGGGTGCCTTGTTTTTGTAGATATACACTTTTCTCAATATCAAGCAGAGCCGATCCAAAGTGAACTGGCTTAGACACACTGCAAGACCAGGAGACATGTGACATGATCCACCTGAACATGAGGTATTTAGATACTTTTGTCAAATTAAAAGCATAAGAATTTATCATGTAGATTAAACATGACAGGATGCATTTCCAGTCAGTTTTCCTGTCTGTCAGTGTACACAGATGTTCTGTTTTCAGTGCAATTGATTCTGAGTAAAAAGATGTGAGAGCTGCATCATTATCCCAGCACACTTTGTTACTGGTTTATCTTTCAAAATAGTTTGTTTTAAAATCCATGTTTCCTTCTGGACATCGACTGATTTATTGATACTACGCAATGATAAATAATATCTCCCACATTCACTCGAAAAGAATGCAATGTGCAAACTCAGCTTGGCACCATATGTAAAACAATACATCCAGGCGGTTCTTAAAGTGTTTAGAACCTAAATAAACATGTCCGTGGGTTTTAAAGGTGTTACAATGAATGAACAGCTTATGTTACACTCCAAACACTGTGACATGTTTTCATTGAAATTCTAAATGCCTGAATGCATCTCAAAAGCATCTAGGACATTGCCAATTTCAGAATGCTTTCAGTAACTAAGGTGGTGGAGGTAGGTATTATTTCTCCTGTGGATAACAGCCGTCTGCAAAATAACCAAAATGTAAATTTTATGACCTGCGCTTTATTCTGTGGGATTCTATATTCGTAACCATTAGCGATGGGTATCCTCATGTAAAGTCCTTCTGGGTATCAGTAGCATTTCTCCCACTGACAGCTATATGATAGCAGAATGTTTGAACTGCCTATGTGACAGTCAGCCGTTTCCTAACACGATGTGGCGCAAGGAACAGGATGAGGAAGAACCCTTACATAGTTCTGCGCCAGGTCAGGGTGGTTCCTCTCGATGCCATCATCCAGGATGGTGACCACAACATTCTTGCCAGTGTAACCTCTCTGCCACGCAGCCAGAATGTTCATCTCCGACCGACAGCGGTTGTTCTTGTCCGTGCAGTGCTGTGGGACCATACAGGGATGTCAGTGGGGAAGGATATTAAGCTGACATACTGTACTGGGCTCAGTAGGCTGCTTAGAGGATCCATACTGTAGAAAGTTAACAAGAAGGTTGAGTGAGTTGAAGAGAAAAGGCAGAAGAGTTGGTCTTCATTGAATAGGCCATATAACACAGGTTGGTTCTTTACAAGCATGGTCCAAGTTGTATTCTCTAACTGCCCTGAAGAAAAAAAATTAAAATTCCAAACAAACAAACATATACGTAAACATATTCTATACAGTTGTGCTCAAAAGTTTGCACCCCCTTGTAGAATTGGTAATATATGTACCATTTGTGAAGAAAACATGAGTGTGTGGGTAAAACACGTCTTTTATATCTTATAGGATTCACATTCAACTCTAGGTCATAACGGAAGGTCACAATCCTTAAACAAATCATGGCAACAAAGAATTTGTTTTACTGACCCTTGTTCAAAAGTCTGCATACCCTTAATTCTTAATACAGTGTATTGCCCCCTTTAGCATCAATGACAGTGTGCAGTCTTTTGTAATAGTTTATGAGGCCCTGAATTATTGCAGGTGGTATAGCTGCCCATTCTCCCGAGGCTACCTGTGGGTTTTTCTTTGTATCCCGAACAATTCTTCTTGCAGTTTTGGCTGAAATCTTGGTCTTGGTCTACCTGACCTTGGCTTGGTATCAAGAGATCCTTGAATTTTCCACTTCTCAATATGTAATTGAAGAGTACTGACTGGCATTTGCAAGGCTTTGGATATCTTTTTATATCCTTTTTAAAGTTCCATTACCTTATTACGCAGGTCTTTTGACATTTATTTTCTGCTCCCCATGGCTCAGTATCAAGCTCAGTGCATCCACGTGAGAGCAAACAAACTCATTGACTATTTATACATAGACAATTTAAAAAGCTACAGGAGTGGGAAATTCACCTTTAATTACCATTTTCACCTGTGTATGTTACCTTCTGTGTCCGTTACAAGGCCAAACATTCAAGGGTATGTTGGGTGATGTTATCATTATGATTTAAAAAGGAGCCAAACAATAATGTGATAATAAATGACTTCATATGATCACTATCCTTTAATAAAATTAAAAAATTCACAATTGCTGCCAGGGTATGCAAACTGATGAGCACAACTTTATGTGTGTGTGTGTGTGTGTGTGTATATATATATGTATATATATATATATATATATATATATATATATATATATATATATAAATAGACAAAATGAGGTTTGAATCCTGACTGCTGATTGTTTACTAGCTAGCAATAAGCCATCTCAAAGGTTTCATACATTGTCAATATACCATCGCCAAATGCTGTATCAAGGCACTCTGCAACGTGTCATGCCTAAGAACAGCTCTTACCTGGCGATACACCACACCCATGCTTTATTTCTTAAATATACTAACATCATTGACTTAGTGTCTTCTATGTGTTCTATGCATTGAGATTTCCAATGTCTGTAGTTGCCACTCGTAATGTGCTACAGTCACTGAGCAAGTCTTTATTGTGCTTGTGTCTTTTCCATGTATTTTCCATATATTCAGTGTGCATGTGTGTCACTGATAAAGTTGAAAATAAAATAAGTAATCTATTTTCAATAGCAATGACAAAAATTTCCTTGAGTTCATCATTATTCAGCTTTGCATCCCACCTCTTAATTTGAATGTGAGGACATTAAAGAAAAAGAAAAAGGGGAATTCTTTTTTTAAAAAGCTTCGAAAACAAGCTTTGAAAACAATGTACAAACACACATGGTCCCAAAGGAACACAGATTTTCACTGCAAACCTTTTCGCTACGGTTGTGACCTCACACAGCATTAGGGCGACGTGAAAACCCTGAATTTAAATGATCATCTCTTATCGCCTGCCTGAATCTAATCCCAGTCCCCTTCAACAGAGTGCTTGATTTCAAATACTCCTAATTGCTTATGGAGCTGTCTTCTGCTTGCCTGGCACAATGGAACATAATAGTCCCAAAAGTGTCAACGATGCCCATCTGGCACTCTGGGAAGAATGCCAGACGCCAACCATCTGCCACTATTTGAACCCAGGTCACTATGTGAACAGAGAATCACACAACCCAGCATAACTCCACATATACCCAGACCCTTTTAAAGACCATTAGGATTCTGCCCATCCACTAGCTTAGCATGCAGACTTAACACTTGACTGCAAGTTTACAGCATCCGTCTTGAGCTGTAGGATAAACCGTAAGAGTTACAAAACCGTAAGCACTGTGTGAGAGTAACAGTAATAGGCCATCTGTCGATTTAAAAACCTATTTTCCCACAGAATGCCTAAGTGGAGGCACTACCACAGCCCCAGCCTATCCCATAGATACATTCCTGACATGTATTGCACATTTAGGTAGGGGAATAATTTTCTATTACCCCATCTATTGCCTCTGTAGCATCTAATCCATCTGAACCCAAGATGTCTTTGAGCCCGGTGAAGCTGGACACTTCTCCTGAGTAGACAACAGAACTGCAGGCTCGGGACAATTTCACACTTCAGTTCCTACCCAAAGCTCTTATCGTCAACCTAGCTTAATTACTAAAAGCCAGCCAGAGTGAAGCCTTAGAGATGCATTAGCTCCAGGCCATTTGTATTTGACTCATGGGGTGACAGAAAGCAAGCTTGTGCACAGAGGAATCGATGCCATTTAGAGGAAGTGAGGACACGTCAGTGTCTGTCCCAAATGGAACAATATTCTCTACTTTTGACTCATACATAGGTGCCTTCGTTTTCATTATGACCAAATATACCTACAAGGTTCTTCAAATGGTCGTTGGAGGGAAATAATGACTGCCTTGTCTTTCACATTATGTTTCACATTACCAGGACAAAACATGAAGTAGATATGCAGGAAGTGTAATGGCCAACCCATTGTGTGCTGGTGTTGTGTTCTGTGATCGACTTTTGATTTAATTTAATCTTTACAGCTGCAAAATCATTCACACCTTTGCTCTTGGTGTCAATTATCCCCATTTAATCCAAAAATAGGTTAAAGGTGATGAAAAAAAGTGTCCACAGGTGCTCTGAATGTGTCACTGTTATAAAGCACCATATAAAATCTCAAAGGTTAAATGTAGCATGTTTACAATAAAAACAAAACAAACAAAAACATTTGCCACCCTTCAAAATTCCCAAAAATGATGTTAGAGGAAGGTAATTCTCATTTACTCACCTGCAAAAGAGAATTACCTCCTTTTCTCACCTGTTTTCCAACTAATCAGTAAAAAAACGATTTTGCTATTATTAGCACAGCTGAAAGCTGCTGTGCTGATTAAAGAAGCAATAAAACTGACCGACAGAACTTTCTTCTGAAACTCGTCAGTCTATTCTTGTTCTGAGAAATTAAGGTTAATTCATGCGAGAATTTGCCAAGAAACTGTAGATCTGGTACAATGTTGTGTATTACTCACAGAACATTGGAAACTGGCTCAAACCAGAATAGAAAGAAGAGTGTGAGGCACTGGTGCACAACAGAGCAAAAGGACAAATGCAGTAGTGTCTAGTTTGAGAAACATGTCCTCAACTGACACCAGTCTTAACGTCAACAATGAAGAGGTGACTCTTTTGATAAAATAACAAATCACTTCAGCAAGTTCAGGAAGACATTTATTCTGTATTTTCTTTACATAATTTTGATGAACTGGGGACATCTTTTCAAATAGGGCAAGATTGTGAATATTTCTGTCTGCAAATGTATGCAAGTGAGTCTCATTGAGATAACATTAATATTCCAAGAGATACCTGTTCAAATCAAGACAGCAGTGTTTTAGACACTATATGACATAACCATAAACATGTTAATTACAATTACAGGCACAAACGTCATGAATGTCACATGTATATGAGATTTTGTTGGCAGCCATATTTCTCATTACTATACAACATGAGATAAAATCCCAGGTCAGTCATATGGGGAGGATCTGGATTACTTACAAAAATTAAATAAAAACTACTAGATGATCAAAAGTAAAGGTAAATTGGAGATATGCACTGTACTCACAATATACCACATGTTGGACCATTTGGGATCATTGAAGTGGACAAAGTTGGAGTCAGGGCTTCTGGTGTAACTTTTGATGTACCTCTTTATTCTTGGTTTCACTAGCTGCTGTTGGACCCAGTCAACCTAGAAAGGCATCAAAAACATACTTTTCAAGTTAGCAAACACATTTTGGAAAGTTGCTGCAAACCCCTGAGGATATTGAAAAACTGCATCTGCTTTTTTCCAGTCAATGAGTAGTAAATGCATCTCTTAATACCATAAACATTATGATACACTGAAAACTATAGCCTGCCCTAAGTAATAAGTCGGGGAATCCTGGGAGAGCTATTAAAACTATATTTCAAAGAGGTCTATTAAAGGAATTCATCATGCGGCTGTTAATAAATCATCACGTTCATTTCCCTAATCGAGAAACATTACCAAAGTATAGACTAAACCTTCCCTGAGGAGGCCAAGTAAGTAATTGGAGATCATCTTAAATACCTTCTGTAGCCCATCATATGCTCTGAGGTGTGAGTAGAGGACATACTATAGGTACATGGTAGCTTGCTTAGGGCACTCCCAGGGACAGAAGCATAAATGGAAATTACTGCAAAATGTTTTCAACCACACATTAACAAACAAATGCATGTTTGTCAATTTGCTGTTGTGACTGTATCAAATCCCCTACAAATCCAGCGTGCGAATCATTATGATTAAAAAACTGTGACTTCCAAATGGCACCCTAATCCCTACATATTACAGGGCATTACATAGAATAGGGAATATCTTGTCAATTTTGACTGCACATACCTCTTCTTAATCCCCCTGCCGATCACATTAACATGCAAATACACAAAGCACCTTTAAAAAAAGTGTGCATGCATAGTAAACCCAACTCTGTCTACATTCACTGCAGATTCAGTAAAACACAGTACAGGTGTTTCCAGTAGGACCACTCTTCCCCCTGGTCTAATTATTAATGCCCCAGGGAAGTAAAGGGAACATTGCCCTGCATAAGCTGCCATCTTTTGGATGGGATGTTAAACAAGTTTCCTGGTTCTGTGTAGTCACTACAGTACCCATGGCACTTATTGTAAGAGTTCTGTAAGGGGTGTCAACCCTGGTGTCCTAGCTAAAATATTTCCAATTTGGCCTTTAAATATCATTATGGCCCCTAAGCATCCAGATACCAAGTGGCTCATCCTCCCCATGAGTACACCCCTAAGTGAAAATGTCCAAATTGGGTCCAAAGTGTCAATATCACCTTTACCCTCAGTTTCTTTAGCAAGGCAGTGGTCGTCTAGGAGGTGTGTTTGGGTTCATTATTATGTTTGAAAACTGCCCTGCGGCCCAGTCTCCGAAGGGAGGGGATCATGCTCTGCTTCAGTATGTCACAGTACACGTTGGCATTCATGGTTCCCTCAATGAACTGTAGCTCCCCAGTGTTGGCAGCACTCATGCAGCCCCAGACCATGACACTCCCACCGTCGCCGCACACGCTTTACACCATCTGAACCAAATACGTTTATCTTGGTCTCATCAGACCACAGAACATGGTTCCAGTAATCCATGTCCTTAGTCTGTTTGTCTTCAGCAAACTGTTTGTGGGCTTTCTTGTGCATCATCTTTAGAAGAGTCTTCCTTCTGGGACAACAGCCATGCAGACCAATTTGATGCAGTGTGCGGAGTATGGTCTGTGCACTGACAGGCTGACCCCCCACCCCTTCAACCTCTGCTGTAATGCTGTCAGCACTCATACGTCTATTTCCCAAAGACAACCTCTGGATATGATGCTGAGTACGTGCTCTCAACTTCTTTGGTCAACCATGGTGAGGCCTGTTCTGAGTGGAACCTGTCCTGTTAAACAGCTGTATGGTCTTCGCACCCCGTGCTGCAACTCAGTTTCAGGATCTTGGCAATCTTCTTATAGCCTAGGCCATCTTTATGTAGAGCAACAATTCTTTTTTTCAGATCCTCAGAGAGTTCTTTGCTATGAGGTGCCATGTTGAACTTCCAGTGACCAGTATGAGGGAGTTTGAGAGCGATGACACCAAATTTAACACACCTGCTCCCCATTCACACCTGAGACCTTGTAACACTAACGAGTCACATGACACAGGGGAGGGAAAATGGCTAATTGGACCCAATTTGGAAATTTTCACTTAGGGGTGTAATCACTTTTGTTGCCAGCGGTTTTAGACATTAATGGCTGTGTGTTGAGTTATTTTGAGGGGACAGCAAATTTACACAGTTATACAAGCTGTACACTCACTACTTTACATTGTAGCAAAGTATCATTTCTTCAGTGTTGTCACATGAAAAGGTATACTCAAATATTTACAAAAATGTGAGGGGTGTACTCAATTTTGTAAGATACTGAATGTAATCAACTCTATCACTCTGAAAGAGTTTCAGACAAGTTCTTTAGAAAGTGAAATGTAAATGTTATGTGTTTTAATTGCATCAGTGTTTGCAGTGGGATGCCCAGAAATCCAATAAATGCTGCGCTGAGATTTCTCATCTTGATAAGTTATGTTGTGATGTTAGTTGGTGGTGAAATCATACAGGCTGAGAGGAATAAAAGCAAATCAGCTGTAGTCTGACAGAGGTAAAATTGGTTTGGCATCAGCCCAACCTTTCATTTAAACACACAGCGATATGATCAGGATGGGCTCTGTTGAGGAGCTTCAGACTTTGAGCTTTGGCTTTTATTGCCCCTGAGATCATGCCTGTCTGAGAGAGATAATCTCACAGAGAAGACACGGGGAAGAGGCTCATAAAACAGCTGCACTTTTGTTTAAAACCTGCCTACAGGCAGAAGGTGGAGGAGAATGGAAGAAACCTCGGCAGTACTGGATGATCCTGAAGTGACCCGTCCATTGGAGAACTGGTCCGGATGTTCTCATTGGATTTGGATTGAACTGTTGTCTGCATTGTCGTGGTTATTGTGTCTGGTGTGCGACTGGGTGATGGGGAGCATTTGTGTACATGTGTATATGTGTGCTTTTGTTTGTGTGTTTGGACCCACACACACTCGTGTCAAACTTGGTTTGACCACACAATTCTTTACACAAACCTTTGGCTGCACACTGAACTCCTGCTGGAAGTAGTCCTAACCCTAAGACAACCTCCAGCACCCAGAAGGCAGGAAGTACTCATTAGGCTATAGGGGGTTGTCAGATATTCTCATTGGCATTAGCTTGGTCTCGCAGAAACCCTTTCCTGTCAGTATTCTATATTTAGTAGAATCATAAGCGCAGCTAGTTCAGCCGGGGAACCTGAATGGGCATTGGCTCAGCGACACATTACCGGACGGCGGGATCACTCCTACCAGAGTCTCAAGGTCTCCTAATCTAAAATGGCAGCCTATGTAAGTCAGTCAGGGTAGTCACTCTGCCTGTTGCTCTGCAGGTTGTGTTACAGTAGCATTAGGTTGCTATACACAAACACCATCCTCCCTCAATCTGCTTGGTTCTGTTTCCTTCTGCGGGAATATGGTACGGCGTAGCTAGCTCATTGCTACTGCTATTCAGTGTTAATGTTGTTATTTAGTAGTATTCTATACACATGATAGGATGTTGTTGAGTTAATCCATAGGAACAGAATCTCCAAGACATTGTGAGCGTTTCCTGTCTAAGCTATCTGATGAAGAAGAATTTGGTAGTGTTTATAAGTCTTAGGTAACATGAGATGAAGTCTTATATATATATTTTTTTTTTTACTATTTTCAATCAGTTCCTGTAGGCCATACCTGAAACCGGAAAGAATGTATACTGAAAACACAAAAAAAGTCCATCATAAAGATATATATCATAACTTTGTTATGATGGGTTTTTAAAATCACTACAGTAGTGAGAAAATGTATTTAAAATCTACTTGACAGTAAATTAAACAGAGTCTGTCTTTGTGCCCTTGAGTATGTTGAATCCTAGTTGCTGTTAAATTACAAAAATGTACTAAAAAGCATTTTCACCTAATTTTGTTACTGCTCTCCTTACTTGTGCAATGCTGGAAAAGGTGACATTCATTATACAGTTGTATCATCTAGAATGTTCCTTTTCATCTTACTTATCATTCAGTTAAGTAAAATGCCATTATGTATCGTGCACAATGGCAGATCAGCCGTTCATCAATTTCTGTCATACTTTCATCAGAGAGATGCACAACAGCCTTTGGGTACCAACAACCAGCAGTTAATTAGTCAAGTTAAGTTAGGAACAGGTGTGAAAACAGGACATAACATCATAAATGACTACCCATTTTAACTTGATTTACTGTGGAAAAAGTGAATAATCTGTTGTGAATAAACAGCCACTTTTTCCTGTTTTAGCGAGGCCACATTAGATGTTAATCATAACTTTTACTTCACTCACATTTTCACTTAGTGATGTGTCGATGTCACTGGGAAAAGCAAGTGAAAATCAACCAAATACCTTTGGATCCATGTGGATAAAGGAGTGGGCGCCTCTAGTGGAGAAAGCTGCTCTGCGCACAACCCGGCTGTGATGGAAATGGTAATGGTCCTCCAGACTCCCGATCTGAAACGCAACAAAATGAAAAACAAACAATATGGTCATGCCAAAAACAATAAAGTGAGATATACAGTTGCAAGTATATGCAATAAAGTGATGAAGGATACTTACAAGAATAATTAGTCAGTTACATCAATAGAAATCAATATATTTACATACATTTCTCTACATTAGTTATGGTACCTGATTCCAAACTACACCTGTTTTTCAAAATATTGTTGTAATTGACTCCACCAGAGTCCAGAAATGTGAGGTTTGAAAAAAACATACAGAAGGACGACTACTTGCTTTGTTCTCTAGGAGGAGAAAGTCATTACTCAGAGGAAAATACAATTTTCCAATCCAAAGCACGTGAAGTGGTAAATATGATTTTTTTTCTCTTGTGACTTTGCACCAAAAAATGCAGGCAGGAATCTCAGAGCACATGTCCTCTTCTGGCACTGAGCCATAATATTCTCCGAACCAGAACTAGTTTAACTCTTCCTATATCGCTCTTTTTCTCATCTTGTTCTCACTCATTTTTCCTCCTTTTCTCTCCATCTCTCGCTTTCTCTACGCCACAAGAATCTCTCTTTCCCTTGTTGTCTATCTCTATTCTGTCTTCTCAAACTTTTACCCACTTATCTCCATCCCTCCTTCTCCCACGCTGTGTTATTCTTGTTCATTTCTTCTACCTTTTTGTTTCTCACTTTATCTCCATCCAAGGCAGTCAGTTCTTAGGATTGCGAAGCAGACATAAAAGGCCAAATCCTTATAGCTTATCAAACTTCCCTGACTCATGCACTGAATACTGTAAACGGCCATACAGTGAGACAACAGTGGTTCTTTGTGGGATAAGTCCTTACCACTAAACTACATGCTATCCACAAATGAATGTCAAAAATATATAGAATGTCTACTTCTCTCTTTCTTTTATTACATGGAGGCCAGCCCCACACACACACACACGCACGCGCATGTCATATTCACAATACATTCATTATCTTATATTCTTATATATCACCTGTCAATCAATGAAGGTTCCATAAGAGGTGAATCCCAATGGGAGACTGACTCAAATGTCAGGACACGGTAATTTATTAAAAGCTTCAACATAACCGTTGAACACTACTCAACAGCCTGAAGATAATTGAGTTCAGTGGCGCTAATGCGTTTGTGTTGCCAATTGAAAATCGGTCCCGTGCTCCCGGAGCAAGTTACATCCATCCCAAACTCAACATTTGGCACTGGTTCGGTTCCTTGCCAGACACAGATCATGGCACGCGTCACTTTTCTTTGATTCCTGTAGGTATTCATCTGCATTATGATCGAATATAGCTACAGTTAGGCTTATCGAAGTTCTGCTGCTGAACTCAAAACATTGGCTATTGACCCACAAAGCTGAAAGGGGGGGGGGGGGGATTACAGGTCAGCATGCACAAAATAAACACAGCTAACCCGTTCACTGGGCACTTTAAAACACGGTTTAAAAACACAGGATATGTTCTTACCTGTCCATAATTGTCATATCCATATTTCGCAGCAAGTTTATTCGCTTCTTCTTGTCCCCCTGCAATACGCACTGCCCAGTGATTTGTATAAACGTTCCGTGGGGCCAGCGACTGACATATTTCTAAAGTTGATAATATGAAAATAAATAATAAACACATTTTGCCAAAACTTGTCCTACGACATGAACTCTTGATTAAGGGAGAAAATAACTGTTCGCACAAAGTAGACAATCGTTAATCCAGATATATAGGAAAATGCATGATGTTCGTCATAGGTCCATAATTCTGCTTCTGTCCGAGTGAAATTCACAGTCTGGTAGACTGATATTTCATTGCGTAAAAAGTTGAACCGCCAACCCTCATCCCGCGCCAGCGCAGTCCTATATGTCAGCACAGCAGCCAATAGCGAGGGCCATTCATGCGCAGCCTATAGCAGCAGAACGCAACAGTAAAGAACCCGTCTGTTCAAAAACATCAAAGCATTACTGATAAGGGGGAATCATACTAGCCCACGCCTCTCCAACCTGATAGGAGCACGTCGGTCGGAAGCGTCAGCGCGCTACTGAACGAAGACATAATTCATCTGCCTTTGGCTTCTGCAAAAATATGAAAATGACTTATTCAAGACAACACCCAAAACCAATGATTTTGGAGTGGGGGAAAAAATATTGAAGTCAATACACTTGATATATCATTGTCATCTCTCCTTCGTGTAGGCCTTCTTGGAAACAGTTATGTTGATGGATGACATTGGAGATTGAATAATGAATAACGGTTGAATAATGCAACATCCTGTCTATTTGTCAAGCCTGCTGCTGCTCTGACATCGACATACAGAATGGAAACATAAGGCAGTAATTGCAATCAATCAATGCATTCACTTTGATTGTGTGTATACTGCATGACAAACACACTATTTACCACACGAGAACACACATACACACAGATACACGCACGAGAACACAAGCACCCGCACTGATGCTCGTGCACACCCTGCTTATGTACGGAACAAGGTGGAATTTGGGGACGCGTCTACTGTAGACTCAGTTTCTCTTTTTATTTATTTTACTTTGAACGAGAAATGTCCCATTAAAAATACTGCAGCCAGATTTTGGGGGGGATATTTACAACGCTGATGCGAGAATAGTCATTATGGGAATGTTCTATAGCAAGGCCATCTGTTCTCACTATCTGGCGTTAAAACTGAAGACCCAGAACATTTCATTCCCACACCTCTGAGCGTGATTCTTACATGCATTACAAAATGCACATTATTTTCTACATAGCGCGAAGTAGTACATTAAGGAAATATGTTGACATTTGGTTTCCATACTTCTTAAGTGAGTCACAGCATTTCAAGGCTTTGGACTTGAAGGTTCTATCTGCATTTTTGACAAAATGTGGTGATTCAAATAGTCTTGTTTGCTTTAATGTTATCTGCCTCTATGGTGCTCTACCCTGACATTGTTCAGAACTTTAAAGTAAATTATTTCAGAATGTAGATGTTGATTTGTCACAAAGAGTTCTGGCTTTGACTGAAGCTGAATCCTGTTAATAGAATAACTTCACCTTGTCAAAATGTCCTTCATAATAAAATCAACTACCTACTACCAAAGGTGGGCAATTTCAGGTATGTTTCAGTTAGCTGAAAGCAGGAAGAGATCATTTTTATAAGGGACTCTAGGGGGCATTTCATCTGTATTTCCAAGAACAATTAGTCAATTACTTATTGCCTCCTCAATAAATGGTGGGAGAAATGTAAAACCATATTGAATGGTTTAAATATTAAACAACCCCAATGTTCACTTGTGTACACATTGAATCTACCAAGGTCAATATCATATTTTATTTGTTCTCTGTGTTTAAAACATTCCCTGTCTTTTAATGCTTTAGAAAAGGAATTAGGCCCCTATTGACTAGATATGGATAATACCATACATATCAAATTCATATAGAACTGGCTCCTAGTATCAGACATTGTAGATGATCCCTACAACGTGCTCTTCATCTTGGATGTACACTCTAAAAGTAAAAAGGGAATGGAGGGTTCTTTAGGGTTTCTTCACACTGAAGTTCTTCCATTAACCCTTTAATAGGGATCTCCAAATAATTCCTTTTTAACGGTTCCTCAAAGAGCAATGTTGGATATGGGGAGCTTAAAATGGGTTTCTTCTTACGTTGCATTATCATCTTTTATCTTCAGTGGAAAACACATCCGTATGTTTTCAAAATATGCCTCATTAACCTGTTATTCCTACCACGTGTCCAGCACAGAACCATCCTCGGATGTCAGTGGGAAAACATCTCAACGGATCCCTAAAAGGGAAGGAACCTAATGGATTCATCTCAAGTGTCCTTAGGAAATGCCCAATTTGGTGGGAGGCTGGGAGTACTTCATGGGGAAATGGAAAATACGTGTACTGAATGTATTGTGACACCACGTTACGCCGGTAAGTTCACACACTTCATCACTCCTTTTCAGAGTGTGTACAGAATGTCAGAGACATGGTAACACAGACATAGTAACAGCCTGTGGGTGTGGTCTTTTCAGTCTGCTGTAGCCCTCAACGGCATATACAAGCTTGGATAATTGTATCAAAGTGTCAGTCCCAGGCTACCGTGCATATCTGCCTGTGATTGGTATGGGGAAGTGTACAATGAAGTGGAATGCAGTGCGGTCGTTCAAGAGGACATTTGGAAAAGACGTTTCAAACCAGGCTATATTATAAAAGTAAAGTAAATCAACTAAAAAGAAGATCACTGGAGATTTCTTAAAGAAAGCAGGGAGCTTCCGATGCTCCTGAAGAAGAGATGGTGATTGTACGGAGATCCAGGGAGATCCAGGGAGATCCAGGGAGATCCAGGGAGATCCATGGAACGGACACAGGGCCCTTGTGGGCATTCTATTAACTAAACCAGAAGTGTGAGGGGAGATGAGCAACAAATCCCACTCAACAGACTAAGCTCTTTTATAGGGAGCAAATTCAGAAGGAAGTGACACCTGTTGAAATTCCTGCACGGGGAACACAAAAGGCCACTTCTGAAAATCCACCTCATGGTGGACTAATAGCTCAAAAGATTCTGTGCGACAATTGTCAGACTTCCTGGCAATCAAAGTGCTGCTTGTCTCAGACTCTGCCCTTGAGCAAGACAATTCAACTCGATTGCATCTCTAGGGAAGCTGTGCTGCAGCTGACCTTGCTTTTCTCATGCACAGGGATGAGATGTATCTGATTGCAACGAGTAGCCCTTCTCATGGGTACTCATCTCTCGGCCTCTGCGTGGCCTCACAAATATACATACATATTTGAAATAATTAAACACAATCCCAGATGTAAACAGTAACTCAATACCATTTGTGTGTATTTAATATCCTTTCAAATGTTTTTGAAACACTAATTATTTAATACTTTTGAATATGTTTTTGTGGAAAATCAGTGAACATTTTATCCAGTCATGCTATTTATAAGTATTATTGGCACCTGTAAATTGTGTTCACCTGAATCCATGAAACTGTATGGCAGTGACAATGTAACAACCTGGGTTCAAGTCCACACTGTGTTACTGCCCACTGTGGCAAGCTTCCCAAAGAATGGTGACTGGAGTATTCTGGTCTGATCACACTATAGCAACTCCTATGGCGAGGCAGTTGCCCACAATCTGGCTTAAGTCAAGAGGTGAGTGGGGCTTCCTTTTGCACACAGGCTTGCCTGGACACACTGGTTGAGCAAGCAATGCTATAAGAAGCAACACTGCTTGGTGGAATACATTTCTGAGGGCGCATGTTCACATTTTGATTATCCTGAGATCACCTGAGTTGCTGTGATGGGACAAGGTCATAACTATGAAGTCCATTTGTAAATTGATCGTGATTATGAGTGTCAGAGCCAGCCATGATTAAACATCTATGCTTAACCCGATGATATGGTCAAGTCCCTAAGCCTTGAGTTTGAGTCAAGTCCCAAGTTTGTTGTGTTCAAGGTCAAGTCCAGATTAATTTTGTCTTTGTTCAATTCTATGACCTGGCCTACCCAAGTCCTTAGACAGTTCTAAAGGTTGCAAACAATATTTGCATCTTTGATAATTCTTCTAACGTGTTGCAAATTGATAAGGATAAATAAATAACAGTTTTCTAATGTTTACATGTCTACAACTACCACAACAACTACTATTTTTCAACTAGTACAAGAATCGCTAATGGAGTTTGGGAAACTGCTGATGTTTATGATTATGATTATGACTGTTAGGTTATGTTTCATCCATAGCATAATTCTCAATGTATGATAAATAAAGGGTTACGACAACCATTAAAAGGAGAAAATAACACTGAATCACTTGGGATTATATAAAAACATTACATTGCAAGGATTTCATTTTCGTGTCATTTTCAATGCATGGTAAGTTTATGTAATGTAGGCTGTTGTCTTTGTTTTATCAATAGTGTGGGTGGGTGGGATCCAGGCTACACAGCTTATATACGGTACTAACCTACCGAGACATGAAAGGCTGGGTCTCAGTTGTTGTACAGGCCATTTGTTTAGAAATAAGTCTTTTAACTATTGCCTCTAGTGCAATTAATGTCACTGTCATAATTAGCTTTTTGTGAGGGATGGATGCTTTAAACGTGAATGGCATCAGACTGAAGAAGACAAAAAAATCACGTCCGAAAAAAACAGAAATCCTGTCATACAAACAGGTCCTTCGACAGTGATATCGGCTGTACACAAACTGTTTACTGGCTGGATGTTGTTTGTATGTTTTGGAAGGGATTTAGGGTCAGCTGTTTCATGGGGGGGTCCTAACTCGCCCCAGGATGATGATATGGTGCAAAGGAAATTCAGACGAGAGTGTGTGAGTCAACACAGCCGAGGGCATTGCCCACAGAGTAGACATTGGCATGAGGAGTGTTAGGGTTGTGTGGACTTCTGCTCTGCGGCTGTGCGCCTGCCTGAGTTTGTGTGTGTTTATGTGTGGAGCTGGTAGAGTGGGGGGTGGGGGGTTTGGGGGGGGGGGTTCTGGGAGTGTGTGTGTGTGTGTGTGCGCATCTGTCTGTCTGTGTCTGCATATGCCCTGTGTGTCACATACTGTAGCTGGACCTCATGCAGAGAGACGTCCACATAACATTTGGCAGCCACTACCCTGGCATGGGCTTTGCTCTGTTGGCACGCTGGTGGGGGGAGTTTTTCAAGTTCTCAGGTGGGTATGTGTCACTGCTCAATAAATCATCTATTTCTACAAACACTGAAGGTTTTTAGGATTCAGTCGAGCCAATAATGAACAAACCTGGACATGAGCTATCTGATTAAAACATAATGCCTACAGTATGTACCAAATGTATCCTCTTATCTTCAATATAAATATTGTCCTAGGCTCATATGTTTCTAACACTTTGGGTCCAATTTAAATTTAAACTGACATCCAATTATCTCAGAAGTTGTCATGCCTTTTCAAGTACTGAGTAATACAGTGGGGAGAACAAGTATTTGATACACTGCCGATTTTGCAGGTTTTCCCACTTACAAAGCATGTAAAAGTCTTTAATTTTTTCTATCATAGGTACTCTTCAACTGTGAGTGGCAGAAACTAAAACTAAAATCCAGAAAATCACACTGTATGATTTTTAAGTATTCATTTTCAATTTATTGCATGACATAAGTATTTGATACATCAGAACAGCAGAACTTAAGTTTTGGTACAGAAAGCTTTGTTTGCAATTGCAGAGATCCTACGTTTCCTGTAGTTCTTGACCAGGTTTTCACACACTGCAGCAGGGATTTTGGCCCACTCCTCCTTACAGACCTTCTCCAGATCCTTCATGTTTCGGGGCTGTCGCAGGGCAATATGGACTTTCAGCTCCCTCCAAAGATTTTCTATTGGGTTCAGGTCTGGAGACTAGCTAGGCCACTCCAGGACCTTGAGATGCTTCTTACGGAGCCACTCCTTAGTTGCCCTGGCTGTGTTTTTCGCATCGTTGTCATACAAGTCCCAGCCATTACCCATCTTCAATGCTCTGACTGAGGGAAGGAGGTTGTTGGCTAAGATCTTGCAATACATGGCCCCATCCATTCTCCCCTCAATACAATGCATTCGTCCTGTCCCCTTTGCAGAAAAGTATCCCCAAAGAATGATGTTTCCACCTCCATGCTTCACGGTTGGGATGGTGTTCTTGGGGTTGTACTCATTCTTCTTCCTCCAAACACGGCAAGTGGAGTTTACCCCAAAAAGCTCTATTTTTGTCTCATCAGACCATATGACCTTCTCCCATTCCTCCTCTGGATCATGGGCAAACTTCAGACGGGCCTGGACATGCGTTGGCTTGAGCAGGGGGACCTTGCGTGCGCTGCAGGATTTTAATCCATGACGGCGTAGTGTGTTACTAATGGTTTTCTTTAAGACTGTGGTCCCAGCTCTCTTCAGGTCATTGACCAGGTCCTGCCATGTAGTTCTGGGCTGATCCCTCACCTTCCTCATGATCATTGATGCCCCACGAGGTGAGATCTTGCATGGAGTCCTAGCCGGAGGGAGATTTACCGTCATCTTGAATTTTTTAATAATTGCGCCAACTGTTGTTGCCTTCTCACCAAGCTGCTTGCCTATTGTCCTATAGCCCATCCCAGCCTTGTGCAGGTCTACAATTTTATCCCTGATGTCCTTACACAGCTCTCTGGTCTTGGCCATTGTGGAGAAGTTGGAGTCTGTTTGATTGAGTATGTGGACAGATGTCTTTTATACAGGTAACAAGTTCAAACAGGTGCAGTTAATACAGGTAATGAGTGGAGAACAGGAGGGCTTCTTAAAGAAAAACTAACCGGTCTGTGAGAGTCGGAATTCTTACTGGTTGGTAGGTGATCAAATACTTTTGTCATGCAATACATATATATATTTTTATTAAATCATACAGTGTGATTTTCAGGATTTTTGTTTTAGATTCCGTCTCTCACAGTTGAAGTGTACCTATGATAAAAATTACAGACCTCTACATGTAAGTAGGAAAACCTGCAAAATCGACAGTGTATCAAATACTTGTTCTCCCCACTGTATATGATAGGTCCTTTATTCTATTAAAAGAAAACATAATGCTATAGTATTTCAGTCCCCATAAACCAACTCCTAAAATACATCAACATTTGCCTCTGAAATAAATATTTTGTATTTACTGAATGGAGCAGAAGAATAACTTAAAAGCCAGTGCTGCCATCTTGTGTTTAGAATATTAAGGAAAATATTAAGGACACCTAAATCTGTGATCAAGATAGACGAGACAGATACAGACAGACAAATAATCTGGAGGTTTTAACCAGTCGCAGAGCACTGAGGGATGGGTTTGATCCCTTGAAGCAAACTTCTTTCAATGTTTTGTGTGTAGGAGCGGGACCTTCATACCTAAATTCATGATTTTAGATTAAACGAGGTGAGTGTTTAACGCTTGGTATGGTGTAAGTGGTGTAATGTAAAACATATTAAGGTCATCAAAACCCAACATTTTTTGAAATTGGCAAAATAATCAAGGACAAAAATCTCTCCCTTGACATCAATCAGCAAGACAAAGAAGCTGATCATAGAATATAGTCCAAAGAGATGGGTAAGAATGCCCTAAAGCTCTGCCCGCAAAAACACCTAACCAGAAATATTACAAGATAACCTGTCCCAGCTGGCTGCACTGACCTCCTAATGCAGTGGTTCCCAAATCTCAACTGGGGGCCCCCCAGCCACTCCATCTATTAGATATATCCCAAAGCTAGCACACCTGAATCAACTTATTAACTAATTAATAAACCCTTAACTGTTGAATCAGGTGAGTGGGGGAGGGGGGGCAGGAGAGGTTTGGGAACCACTGTTCTAATGAACCGGACATAACAAGTGAAGTTGGGTACTTTTTGGATCCTTCAACTCTCAACACTGGAGTTCCGCTAGCAGGGTTGAGTAGGTTACTTTTTTTATGTAATCCGTTACAGTTACAAGTTAACTGTCTACATTTGTAATCAGTAACCAAACTTTTTGATTACTCAAACTCAGTAACGTAATCTGATTACGTTCAATTACTTTCATATTAAGGGGCATTGGAAAACAAATAGAAATAGCCTATAACAAACTGAACACCTTTTGCAGGATCAATCAATGTTAGAGTTTACATAGCTGGCCAAAAACAGAATTCACATTTTACCCTAAGGGTTGTGTAGGCTACAGTGCCTTTGGAAGTGGGTTTCTAAACCATTGCTTTTTACTTCAATAGGATTTGGCTGCATCTCTACATAAAAGGCTAAAGGTCTGTCGGATATTCAGTCATTCCGATGAATCCAATAAATCTCAATCTTCCAGAATCTGACTTTTTATCTGAACATAACCCAAAATCTAATGATGCTTAAGACTGTTCTGTTATTTATGTTTTATTCATGTTTTCAATTACTATAAAACATTGTTGAAAAATAAATGGCAATTACTCCAAAAGGGTATCGACACTGTAACATATAAAAATTAAGATATCCGTAGCTTTTCACGCACAAACTAAATCTGCAGTAGTCTGATGATTTGCTCAACAACCAACACTGTCAAAATGTTGCAGAAACCCCAGGCATGCGAATGCTCTTTGCAATCGTGAACACCCACATATAAATAAGATCTACCCGTGCGAACTTAACCTGCGATTATTATGGCAACCAGTGAAATAAACTGTGATTATAAACCTGCACTCTTTGCTTAAAGTAAATGATGTCAGCAGCCAACGATAACCAAATAACAACATTTTCTGAGATGCAAAGCAAGCAGAACCACATGACCTACCTGTATAGACAGAGTTGATGTGGCCGCGTCAAATGCAAATAATCATCCTTTGGCAGAGTGCTTCCCAACACACCTTTTCTCCTCAAATGTCATGGTAAATTCCACATAATGTTTTATCTGGAAGGCAGTGGGACAGGGCCGGTGTGTGGAACCAAGCTCGGACACAGGCAGAGAGGAGGTGTCGTGCATAGATGTTTATTGTAGGACTAGGCAAAGGTCATAACGAGGTGGTCCACAAGGCAGAAGCACAGGGGGCAGGCAGGCTCGGGTCAGGAACAGAAGGGGTTCGGTAAACGCTGGAAACGCATAAAAAGACAATACGATCTGGCAGCAGGGGAACAGAAAACACAGACATAAATGGACAAGAGGTAACAGGAACCTGGTTGGGGGGGTGGAGACAATAAGGAGACAGGTGAAACCAATCAGGGCGTGACAGTAACCCCCTCCTGCTGCTTAGACCAGGTAGCGGGGTTAGAGGAGGCGGTTTCCAGATCCTGGTTTGCCCGCTCTGCCTGGCCATTGGACTGGGGGTGGAACCCGGGTGACAGACTGAATGTAGAGCCAATTAGGGAACAGAAAGCCTTCCAGAAGCAGGAGGCAAACTGGGGACCTCGGGGGCGTGTGGTGAGTTCAAGGGCAGGAACTGGATCGACTTTTGGTGATTGCCGGAAAGGAGCATAGACACCGGCTCAGAGATACGGGTGACACGCCTAATGGAATGCCCGTCCGGGGCAGTGGCGTCGACAGGAACGTGGAGAGGATGAGACGAGACGTTCAACTGACGCAGGAGGTCGAAATTGATGAAGCATTCATCACCCTGGCTATGTTGTTCGGTGCATTTGAAAAATAAACCTTGAAACTTGAAAAATATATAACACCAGGTAGGCCTATTGCCTATCATTGTTCTGAGAATTATGCATCGAGTAGATGACTCGGCTAATATTATCGAAGATATACTCTGGTTTTACCATCCAACCAACCAACCAAAACCGGAGAAATTTAAACTAGCCCTTGCTCTGTCACTAAACTATTTATGCACATCCACCTTTGCGCGTATGATGACAACTGAGGCGCGCAATTTATATCTTGGTTCAAATAACAATGTTTTTATAACATTAAATAATAAACTCAAACATAAGTGTCATAATTGTTTTGCACACCCATTCTTTTTCAATTGAAGTAATGCAAAAGTAATCATATTTTTTTCCAATCTGATTACAATATTTTTGTCGGTAACCTTACGGATTACTGTTTACATGTAAGGGATTACTTGTGATCCGTTACTCCCGAACTCTGTCCTCAAGGATATGTGATCTCAAACCTTCTATACTCACTCTACACTTCTACAACTGTACCTCCAACAATCTATTTGTCAAGATATCATGAGTTCATGTCTTACACCACTCTTTTCTGTTTCAAACTGACCGAGACGTAAGTCCATGCACCGTGGAGACGTTGAGTGGTGTGTGGACTGGTGCCATCAAAACAACCTGGAATTGAACTCAAAACCATGGAGGTGGTGGCGGACTTCAGGAAATGGCTCCCAACTCAGGACTCAGCTGTTAGTTCTGCTGTATAATTCAAATTCTAAGAAACTATCATCTCCCAAAATCTCAGATGGGGGACAACATCCCAGTGTTCTCTTACCGTTTGGTTAGAGTTTGCATCTGCCCCAAGAAGACTGCCGGGCATTTTACAGCCTGCAGAAAGGGTCATCTTCTATTAACAACCCTCCACTGAGGTCCTACAAGACTCTGTTTAAAAAGTTTATTTCCTGGTGCTGTGGCCCTCATTCGGTCCTGTAAATCAGGGCCGGCTCTAGGCATAAGCAACGTAAGTGGCCGCTTAGGGTCCCCGACCACTAGGGGGCCTCCGACTGCTAGGGAGCCCCCAACCAATAGGGAAGAGGGGGCCCCAAATGTAATTTTGCTTAGGGCCCCCAAAAGGCTAGAGCCACATATAATGATAATAAAAATAACAGTATACTCACCACATCCAAGCCATCTCTTAACTGTTAATTAAACTGGGAAAAAACATGAATGCAATATGCATGAATCTGCTGTTTGCCTTACGCAGCGCGACACATCATTACGTAGACACACAGTTCAATGGCTGTGCAAGGATGCTGGATATTGCTTCCAAGAAGTGTGTAGAGATCCTTGCATTATCGTGCTGAAGTATGAGGTGATGGTGGTGAATGAATGTCATATCAATGGGTCTCAGAATCACGTGACAGTACCTCTGTGAAGTCCCACATCACACCGTCTACCTTTTGTCCAGTACAGCTAAAACATTTAATTCATTCATACATTGCTCCTACTTATATCTCTGAATTAGTCCCCCTCTACATCATGTACTAGGTTGGGGAGAAAACTTTGACAACATTCATCTCCAGTACACCTAGGAATTAGCATGCAGACAGTAATTTGTGTAGCTCTTGTGGCTTGTAGATGAGTCCTTTTCCACCAAATGCTTGTTAGAGGTTACATCTCCAGCCCACGCTTGCTTCAGTAGGGTAGAGACAAGACAGTCATGAGAAACTACAGGTGTGTCAACAGATCTCTACCCTCCTCACCTCTCAGACTGGGTAAACCCCTGGGTCCTAGAGCCTCCAGGATGTCATTGTCTTGCAACAGTCATGGCCTAATTTATGGTCATCAACCTTTTGCCTTATTTAATTTGTTTGTTCTCTGACCTTCCCCTTCTGGATAGATGACTAAGGGAATCTGGCATGTGTCACTCCATATTTCCTGTAAACTCGAGTTAAACAGAAAATCATCAGGAGATCTTAGTTGCTCTTGAACATGAACAAATACTATATATAAATGTATATTATATAGTACATATATATATATAGTGTGTGTATGTATATATATATATATATATATATTTGTCTACACCAGTTCTTAACACAGCGTGTGAGAATGACCATTTTATTTATTTTATTTTATTCACATATGCTCTGGGTAAGATCCATTAACATCCCTATGACTTCATTCTCATGGACACACCTGACAGATAATCGTCATGTACTTTCCAAAGGCAAAGCCAAAGTTTTCTGATGACAAGTTACCATTCACACAGATATACCCAACCGTTTGAGCTATAAGCCAAACCAACTCCCATTAAAAAACTGTCCTCTTTGACTAACTATCCCATTTCGTAAAGATTAGGCCTTAATTATGTTGTATGCAGTAAGATGTCTGTCCCAACAGTCCAACTACACTGAGCCTTCTAGTAATTAATTAACTTAGCTACACACAATCCAAATCAATAAAAAAACATTGTAGAAGGTCAATCAAAGCCATTAATTTAGGGGGAGGAGTTGTAGAGATGGAGTGAAAGAGAGAGAAAAAAACATGGGGAACAAGAAGCTGAAGCAGAACTTCATTAGTTCCAGGGACCTGAGGAAAAACAAAAGAATAAAATGACATTTCTGATTGCTCTGTTATCGTATTTTGCCTCATATTGAAATGTTTCAACCTGGTCTGCTAGCAGAACATAAAATTATTTGACATGAACAGTTAAACCCATGAGCTACACAATGAGGTGCGTAAAACCCGAACCTGCCCACTGAGATTGTCCGTACCCCAAACTGACCCGATCATATATGTCATAGATATTGGAGCTCTATGTGTGTTGATGAGAGAAACACAATGTTTCACAGTGACCGTCATCCTCCAAATAATATGCCCTCATCAGGAATTTGTGCATTGCATTAATTAGGGCAGCAAATCACATTGTTTTATCAGATTGAGAAATTTGGAAAACCTTCACCGTGTGAGACGGAAAAATTTATTATTAATACGATGGATAACTGGGTTATTAACACGATATCACTAATCAAACACAAATATTTTCACTCAATCACGAGGAAACCCACAAAGGAATCTCTGATAACCAAGAATGAGAAAACAGGTTTGACTTATCAACATACCCTTAGAAATTCCCACCATGAATGACCATCATGGTGGGAATTTATTCCCAGAAAAGAAAAATAAACATAGAAACCTGGACCAGTGTTCGTAGTATGCATAGTAAAGACACGGACAATCTAGCTGAAGAAACATTCCTAAAATACATTTAAGTGAGGGTCGGTATTCTAAATGAGTGCTGATCCAGGATCCAGTCCTCTTGTCTTAATGATCTATCAAGAAAAACTGTTCCTCTATCAACATTCCTTCTCTGACTATTTTGTGAATAGAGCCCTGGTCTTTTTTTCCCACTTGTTTGTAGGCTGTTAATGTGGCCAGGCATTGACACAAACAGACCCAGAGGAACAGAGAGGCTTTTGAGAGTCTCCCTCCGACCGAGGTGCGGATCAAATCTGCTGGCTTGAAAGGCACTCGGAGAGGTTGCCTAGGGGTCTCCATAGGAACACTTTGGCCGGAAAAAACCAAGAGAACATGGGCCAGTGGTCAAAGGAGAGAGGAAACCCTCTAAAAATTCCAACTCTGCTTTAGCCATAACAATGATAATTTCACTTGTTTATTCATTTAAAACCCATACTAAAAGACATCGATTTATTTAACATTTTTATGGTGCCTTGAATAAGAAAAAGTAAATGAACACTGAGACTGAATGAACAGTAGAGCATGATATTCACCAGACACCCATCAGTAGAGAATTGACTGAAACAGCTCAGTCTTACCTGGAACTGAACAACCATAGAAAGTAGAGTACATAGAAAGTATTCAGTTGCACCATGTAATTACTGATAAACACATTCTGTGTCATTTTGGCCCAGCATATTGTGTTCTGTGAATAATTTGGATTACCTAAACATGGATAAACTACCAGTTAATGGGTTTTCAGTTGGATTGATGTAGCAGTTGGGTGTATTTAAGATATTAGCTGTGTGACTATCAGATTGATCCCAGCTGGTATTAATTAGACCAAATGTTATTCCTCTTCATTATGTTAAGTTTGTAAAATGCTCCTTGAATACTGTTCCATAATACATGCCTAATATATTTTTTTAATCAAATTACTACGTCCTATTGTACATATTCTAACAGTGAGGTGTACCTACTGTACATAGGATCTCAAGTAAATAGGTGAAGCACTCACCTTCAGCATGTAATAATATTAAAATAGAACAGATTAACCAGAATTAAATTTACTCTGAAGCGAAGCCAAAGAGGTAAAATAAACATATCCCACGTGATCATGTTTCAATAACATAGCATCAATAACCACGCAGCCAGGATTCAAATCCCTACATCTCTTCTAGAAAACATGCCAACTAAGTCATTCAATGCCCGCAACCAGCAGTTGGATCACCCAAACGACTGCACATGAGAACAGAGGACAATTCCAGATTAATTATTCCAGATTGTTGTTCAGACTTAAAGTATGCTCAAAGAAACAGTGATAGCAGTATAGTTATTATTCAAGCTAGTTTACTGTAATTTAAAAATATATCTATAATAAAATATATATCTCTATATATATTGAAATATTTCAAATGTGTTCAGCTAGAGCACGTGTCATGATTCACTGGCACGGCAGTATTGAGACCCCGGCACAAAGCTCCAGTTTTTGTATTTTTATTATTTCGCTTCATTTTCACTTTCTTTTATTTTGCAAACAGGCAGGCAGCCCACAAACAAGGTAGACAAACAATCAAACAAAAGGTTGGCAAACAAACGGCCAAAACACACTGAGGCAAAAACAGAAAAGAACCCGAAACAATGGTAGGCTGGCAGAAGCGCCAATAGGCAGGATGAGGCCAAAACGCAGGTGGGGAGGACAAAAAAAAACAAGCAGGCAGGACAAGAGAGACAAGACCTCACAGTACACCCTTCTAAATGGGAATAGAAGGGGAGACAAGAGGGACCAGAAGACCACATCAATCACATTGGACAAGACCAAAAATCCCCGGAGGGAACAACAAGCAGAAGGGGCCTGGAACAGACAAGGAGAATGACTGAAGAGGACAAGAAAAAGGAAATTGGGGAAGACACAGATGCAGAGACAAAGGGAGCTTGGGCAAGGTGCAGCAAGCTGGAGACTGGGCGGAGTTGACAGGGTCCTAGGTGGGAACGCCAACTGTACAGACATCGGTGGAGGCATTGGGTTTCGTGGTGGTTTCGATGGTGCTGACCTCTGCTGAGACATGGGTGGTGCAGGTCTCCTGGTGGAGGAGTGGACGGTGCTGGCCTCTGATGACACATGGGCGGTGCAGGTCTCTGTGGAGGAGTGGACAGTGCTGGCCTCTGCTGGGACATGGGCGGTGCAGGTCTCTGTGGAGGAGTGGACGGTGCTGGCCTCTGCTGGGACATGGGCGGTGCAGGTCTCTGTGGAGGAGTGGACGGTGCTGGCCTGTGCTGAGAGGTTGGCCTAGACTGAGCCAACGCGACTGTCAGGGTATGCACACGTAAAGGGGTGGCAGGTTAGCAGATAGGATGCACTGACTGTGGTAGGGGGCTCTGGCCACCTGACCTCGACAGGACCAGATTTGCTGGAAGGGTCCGGCTCGGGT
Source organism: Esox lucius (assembly GCF_011004845.1). Taxonomy (NCBI): domain Eukaryota; kingdom Metazoa; phylum Chordata; class Actinopteri; order Esociformes; family Esocidae; genus Esox; species Esox lucius. The sequence continues at coordinate 28,852,593 of NC_047570.1, read as the reverse complement.
TCCGGGACCGCAGATGGGAACAGCTCGGGTTCTGGGAGGCCGGACGGGAGGGGCTCGGGTTCTGGGAGGCCGGACGGGAACGGCTCGGGTTCCGGGACACCGGATGGGAACGCAAACAAGGTAGACAAACAATCAAACAAAAAAATACACTGAGGCAAAAATACCGAACTAAACTAAGGAAACAAGAAAGAATCCAAAACTCTGGCAGGCAGGTAGAAGTGACAATAAGCAGGATGTGGACAAAACACAGGTGGGCAGGACAAAAAGAAAAGCAGGCAGGACAAATAGTAGGACGGCAGGAACACAGACTAAGAAGGAAAGACAAAACTTATAAAGGAAATACGGTTATACGCAGAGCAGGACCGAACAAACCATATAACACTGGTTAGGCCAATTGACATAGTGACCAGTATATGTAAACAATGCTTCCACACAGACTGAACACAAGAGCTGACATACAGGGTGGGGCTAACAAGGAGCAGGTGAAAACAATGAAGACCAATGACAATGGAACTAAACATAAAAATAAAACTGCTAGAGCCGAAAACCAACAAAGACATACAGAAAACATGGACCAGACTCAGGAAACATGGATCATAAGTAAGGACTGAAGACAAGACCAAACTCTTAACAGAGCACATGAACATACATGAACGCACATGAACACAAAGTGTACTGAGAGAAATGTGAACAGACAGGGCAGACACATGGAAAACCTGGACAGAAAGACAGGGGAGAGACAAGACCTCACAACAGGCAGCCAAGGGTAGTGAATCGCTTGAATGACTTCCAAGCTCTGCGGAAGAAACTCTTCACTCCTTTCTTCCCCTGTTTTCTGTCATCTGAAAGGAAAGAAAAGTAAGACAAGTAGAACAGTTAGCCCTTTGGTTAACTGAAATGCCCTGTTAGTTTTTAAGTTTTCAGACCCAGCACATGTGTGTGTGTACATTCTAGAAAACATACCCACAGAGTGCAGATCCTCATCACTTTCATCAGCAAGCTAAAAACAAACAGTCATATATCAGATGGATGGTACAGTACCTGTGTTCACCAATGCAGTAAGGTGTTTCCTACAAAAATACATGTGGATGTTTCTACACTGTGTACAGTAGGCTTCAGACCCCCTGGTGACCTCTGGTGAGATACGTCAAGTGTCCCGGGAGATTTAGTTGCACAGGTCTTACCATTAGGAGGTTGTCTGTTGAGGACCAGTGTTGGATGACACCCCCCTGGCGACGCTTCAGTCTCGGGCTGATTTCCTGCACCTCACAGACAGGGGAGAAAGAAATCCTGGGGGTCCAGTGCTGGAGAAGCACCCTGCTCACCATAAGTGACACTTCCAAGCAAAGCTGACGATTCTCCAGGAAGGCCTCTGGTGACAGGGGGCGCTGTGAAGAGAACTGCTTCAGAAAGTTGGTGAATAGCAGATCTCCCAGCTGGAGCTCCAGTGGGCCATAGTTCTGGTTCGGCTCTGAGAGCTTCCTCAGTGCTCTTTGCAGGGCTTTGGTCTTAGTAGATTTGGCCAAGGCCTCCTGGACCAGGAAGGAAAGTTGCCGCGTCACCTCCACGCGGTTTTCAATAACCTCCTCGGCCCATGGGGAGAAGTCCTCCAGGGGGTAGATATTATAAATAAATCTGCCAATTGTGTGGATAAGGAGCATCTCTGGGACCATGCAGAGTGTGGAGGAGGCGTTACGCTGTTTGTGATACAGGCTTTTCTTTCTGAGCTGTTGGGCACGGTAGGGTTTTGCACTCATCATGGCAGCTTCTATAGGGAAAGGACTTGCCAACGGTGGCACAGTTTGTTCCAGCATGGTGGACTCACCAGGGGTCAATGGAGGGAGCTGGTCTGAGATGGATACTTTCATCCAACCGTTGTGGAAAATGCTGTTGGGCAGCATGCTTGCATTTCTTAGAGTCATCTCAACAGTAGTGGAGATCTTCCATTCACACACACCATGTGCAGTCCCTTGGCCAATAGAACAGCGGTACAATTGTACCAGTTCTTTAAGGCAGTTGAGAGCTGCTGCCCTCTGACTGGCAGTGACTGGACTGGGGAGAGGAACCTGAGATGGGACTATGGTAAACTCACAGCCCTTTGTGACCCATAGACCGTTGGACACAGCCTGCAGCCTTTCGCCCATTGCTTTTGGTGTCACCCTGTGAGACACATACAGGTAAAACGGTAGTGTTAAAATGGAACAGATTACACTATCTCAACACACGAATGAGACAACATAAATATAAAACCAGGACAAAACCAGGACCAGCACTGGGATCGGTGATGTTCATTGTAAGCTTTCCTAACACACAAAACCAATCATTCTCTAAGGCCATTCTGGCGTCCCTGTACATTAAAATATGTTCAGCTAATGGCTTTCTCTTTCTGCTGATAAAGGTTGCGTTACACTGTTGTTAATGAAAAGGAAACATAGAAATAGGCATACAGCCATGACATTACTCTTACCTCCCATTGAGAACATTGGTCACCATAGTCATAGCAAGGGAAAGCCATCTCTGTATGATCCTTCTGATCCCATGGGAGAGGATGGCAGCAGATGCCCAAAGACTCAAGAGACACACCAGACAGCTTCTTTCCTGAAATATATCAAGCTCAGTGTCAAATCCAAAGCTGACATACTGTAGTGGAATAAATGGAATGAGAGGTAGCCTAGCATTTAAAAAATTTGACCATTATGTTAGATAATCCATTAACAGGCAAGGTGAAAATATGTTTTGGTGTTCATAAGCTGGTTAGTCAACATTCCTAGCTGTATGTCTTCAATTAGAAATTTGGTTAAATATGGAAAGGATTATTTTGGGTTGGACTGACAAATATCCCATTCCCATAAAGTTACAGGCTGTGTGCAGTCTTTTGTTCCAGACCACGACTAACAACTCTGAATGAACTGACCAATTAATTCCCCAATTTCGTGATATTTCCTGGAGAATACCTGCTGGTAGTCGCAACGCAGCCGGCTCTTGACAAGTTCATCATTGGGGGTTTTCTCGTCAGAGCAATGAATCACCTATAACAGAAAACACTGCGCGTTGTTTCATCTTCACGCATAGACAAGTCGGCAATGCCTACCGTATATAGACACAGACTAGCACATTTTTATTTGAACGTGTAGATATGTTTATGTATTTACTTAGGTATAATCCTAAACAACTGCGCTACCCATGTTATCGCGAAAGCCCACGTTATACGCCATTAATAACACATCCTATAATGGAATATATTCCTATGTATATTATACTTAAAGCAATCTTACCTTAGATTTTACTATAGTACTTTTAGACATTTTTACAGTAATACATTGTAGGTCTCTGTCAATATGCAGTTAATTCGCGGAATGATGAAAGTTTGTAAATGTTCATGTATGATTTCTGAACTCATTCTAATGCATTTATGACGAATTCTTTAGAATGCTCATAGTGTGACGGTATGAATTGTGACGGTGTATGAATATTGTGACGGTGTATGAACCGTAATCCACCGTGTAGGCCTATTTTCAAATATTTTTTGTATTGTAAAATATTTACCAAATTTGAAGTAGTTTGCTACATTCTCTATGCCCTACACGTATAGGTAATGTAAGCTATTCCTTGTAATTCGATTGATATATACGTAGTTAAAAGTGTATAATCTGTTATAGTTTCGGTATTATATTGGCCATATACTGTATCACACCCCCTATGGCCTTATAGCATTATTATAGCACAATAGCACCAACTTGTGGTGCGATCTATCAGTACCCTACCGTAAGACAAAAACACCACAGCATTTTTTTATCATGTGGCTAAAAATCTACAATGTGCACCAATAGCCAAAATGCACAGGCTATGCTACACTTTAATCAGGTTTAAAATGTGCTTATTCTACATGGCGATTATTCAGCTCTGTTATGTAGTATGTTTTTATCATTTACATAATTCTTCCAGAGCAACTTACAGTAGTGATGGCGTACATCAGCTACACAGGACGTTTTAATTTGATCATTATGGGATGTTGATGTGACATTGATCTAACTTCAGTAAACAAGTACTATTTGTCTGTTATCTTAGACTATACCTGAGAATATGCATATAAATTAAATACATAAGCAAAATGTGTAAAAAAAAAAAAAGACCTTGTGCCATTTGCTTAAGGACTGAAATCTGTCCAAAAATATGAAAAGATGAAGTTCAGATACACTCTCTAACACTCACACACACAGCTAAGAGACAGCTTAAGAAAATTGGCACAGAAAACTCAGTCCAGCAATGAGGGAAAATTAAGTCATGTGTGTTTGTGCCAAAATAACTTCATGCAAATAGAACAAGCTGTCAAATAAACCATTTTAATCATGAACAGTGTGTACAAGTAGGTTAAGGCCTAGTGGCACTCACATACAGTTGATTGTATCCAGAATATACAAACTGGTAATATCAGACCAATAAACAACTTTTAACAATAAAAATTATCTGTTTTCATTGACAGATTCTTCATTATGGCCTGCATTGGTTTTTAAATATACAGTTAGGTCCGGAAATATTTGGTCACTGACAGAGTTTTCATAATTGTGGCTCTGTACACCACCACAATGGATTTGAAATAAAACAACTTAGATGCAATTGAAGTGCAAATTTTCAGCTTTAATTCAAGGGGTTGAACAAAAAAATTCTATGAAATGTTTAGGAATTGCAGCCATTTTCATACACAGTCCCCTTATTTCAGGGGCTCAAATGTAATTGGAAAATTAACACATTCATAAATAAAATGGTAATTTTCAATACTTTGTCGAAGGCATGGACATCACCAAACGTTGGGTGTCCTCCTTTGTGATGCTTTGCCAGGCATTTACTGCAGCTGTCTTCAGTTGTTGTTGGTTCGTGGGTCTTTCTGCCTTAATTTTTGTCTTCAGCAAGTGAAATGCATGCTCAATCCTGTTGCGATCAGGGGATTGACTCAGCCATTGCAGAACATTCCACTTCTTTGCATTTAAAAAACACCTGGGTTGCTTTCAAAGAATCTTTTGGGTCATTGTCCATCTGTAAAGTTAAGCCCCGTCCAATAAATTTCTCTGAATTTGTCTGAATTTGAGCAGACAATATATCCCTATACACTGTAGAATTCATCCGATTGCTTCTGTCTTCTGTCACATCATCAGTAAACACTAGTGACCCAGTGTCATTGGAAGCCATGCATGCCCATGCCATCACACTGCCTCCACCATGTTTTACAGATGATGTAGTATGCTTCAGATCATGAGCCATTCCAAGCCTTCTCTATACATTTTTCTTCCTATCATTCTGGTACAGGTTGATCTTAGTTTAATCTGTTCAAAGAATGCTGTTCCAGAACTGATCTGGCTTTTTCAGATGTTTTTGGGCAAAGTCTAACCTTTCCTTTCAATTCTTGAGGCTTATGAATGGTTTGCACCTTGTGGTGAACCCTCTGTATTTGCTCTTTACCATGGAAAGGATCCTACAATAATCCACTGTTGTCTTCCGTGGACGTCCAGGCCTTTTTGTGTTGGAGAGATCACCAGAGCATTCTTTTTTCTCAGAATGTACCAAACTGTTGATTTGGCCACTCCAAATATTCCTGCTATCTCTCTGATGGATTTTTGCAGGATGTCCTGTTTCACTTGCATTGAGACCTCTTTGACCGCATGTTGTGGGTTCACAGCAACAGCTTCCAAATGCAAATGCCACACCTGAAATCAACTTCAGACCTTTTACCCGCTTAATTGATGGAGAAATAACGAAGGAAGAGCCCACGCCTTTCCAAGAGACAGCTTTTACGTTTTTTGAGTTAGTTAAATAAAAAACCATCTAGTTATTGCAAGCATATTGTTTTATGGTAATAGAAGATTAAGCTTGAAAAATGTAGGTCCATCTTCCTTTGGTAGCCCCCAGAAAACTGAAAACCATTTGTGGAATGCGCTTCCAGACCATCTAAGGGGTGGCTGATTTCATTTGGCACAGTTTAAGAACCTGCTGTTTAAGCTGGCTGCTATGTTGGATTATCAAGCATTAGGCTAAACCTGGACAAATGTATAATTTCATTATTTTCATAACAATACCACTTGTGCTGAGCACACACACGCGCACACACAAGGAGACACATCCTGACTCTCTCTTTCTCTCCCCCTGCATCCCTCACTTCTGATTGGCCTGTCAGTCTTCGACAGGGTTTACCGTGATTCTCATTGATTTACACGTCCACACATCCCATCAGCTGTATGACAGCGCAATTATAGTGGCTGCCAGCTGCCTCAGCCACTCACAGCATCCCAATGACACTCGGGTGTGATCCCTCTGTGATAAAACTGAAGGAACAGTAAAGGTCCCACACTTTAAGGCGCACTGCGTATGTGTGTGATCAAGTGTGTGTGTGTGTGTGTCTGAAAGAGAGAGAGAGCACGAGAGAGAGGGAGAGGGAGATAGAGAAAGAGAGAGAGAGGCGAAGGAAGGGGAGAAAGGACAAATGTGTAGCAGGGTGACAGGTGGAATTTTAATAGGATGGCAGAGACAGAGTGGCAGGTAACAATGTAAAATTGAACTCCAGGCTGAGACACAAGATCTTGAAAATAATTTCCATTTCCACTTGAACAGGAGATATGACAAGGGACACCCAGGGGGTGGAAGATAGTCTTATAACTATATAACTAAAACGGGTCGAGGCCATGGCAGCCCACTTGTTTTGAAGTCAGCTGTCACTTCTGTCGTTCCTCACCACCTCACAACTATCCAACAAACAAACAAAAGGCATGGAAGGAGCGTTTGTCGCAGATGCTACCATAAAAACATAGTTTACCAAGCTATCAGTTACTTAATGTATGATTACGAGTCTTGTTTTGACATAACCCAAGATCAGCATCCCGTGGTAATTTCACCCTACACCTTGGCCAGGAAGAAATATGGAAATTGTGTACAGAACCAAATATGGGGCAAATATTTTAAGGGAACTATTTTGTCATGTTTTCATATTACATACATAGCTATGTGGATTGACCCCACTGATTTCAAACCAAACAGGGAAAACATTATGGTTGGAGAAAGAGCCTAGGGTGTACTTAGCTGTGGGTGGCTGGGACAAAGCCCTAGGAGTGGAAATATACTAAGGCACTGCCAGGACAAGCACCAAGCATGAGTGATAAAGGTGCGTAAGCAGTTATTTTTATGTAAATAGTATTAATGTATATCTGTACCTAGTATAAAGTATTATTGTTGCATTTGTTTGTTTTTAATGCCTATAACATAAGCAGTAGTATTTCGTATTTGTGTGCCTGCTGTCTGTGCAATAGATGATGGTCTGTGCAATAGTTGATGGGGATCTTAATGAACTAAATTTAGGGACCAAGAGGCCATAATATGGTCTTAAAAAAAAAACAATAGTAGAACACATTAAATTAAATTTCTAAATTAATTTGTGCATCAGCAGATTTTCTCTTGTTAATGTCAGTAAAACAGAAAAATGGTGTCTTCTTTTTTGTTTTTTTGATTTGTGTAAACATAATCATATTCGAAGCAAACCGTCCAAAGGCTATCACGCAAATGTTTTGCTATAAGCTGGGGCCCCCGCAACTAAACTGTTATGGCATGAGCCATAAAAGGACCAGGACAGGCCCTAGGAACAACATTGTGCTCTTCAGATTTACCAATAATATTTAAGGGGGATATCTCAAACTAACATTGTGGTTAAGTTCAAGATTGTGGTAGGGTTTGAAATAAGATATTAAAAACACAATTTCTAGAGATATTGACCATTTGTTAAAATCAGTGCACTTACCAAAGACTACCTTAGGGTGGTGCTTCACTTCTGATAAGGTGAAAAGACTTAGTCAGTGTAAATGTTTGGCTTGGTTTCACTGGCGGCTGGGCTCCCAGATAAACATTTGCTTTTTGTTTATACCTTTCACTATTCATGCAGCCATTCCTACAGAAGTCTTACAACTAGTTTTGATTAGGACTTTTTCTTATATTGTAACAACATATTGAGTGGTAGTAACAACTTTCAGTGATGTGCAGCCGGTCTTGACAAAGTCCTATGCACTAGTTAAAAAAATGGAAGAGAGAACAAGTACATTTCTATAGTGCATTTGAGTTTTTATTAAAAAGGGAAGGACAGTGTTTCAGTTGAAAGATACTTTCTTCAGAAGTGTGGGTGAAGTGTGTGACCATTAATAGGTTTCTCAGATGCAGTTAGAAACACTAAACCACTATTGAGATGAATGCAGTACCAAGAATGCCTCAGTACTTCCTCTTCCTCTAAATAACATGAAGTTCACTCACATGACAGCATAGTTTAGTTTCAAATTCACTTCAATGCATATAAATGTAACACACACACACAGAGAGAAACACACACATCTGCAAGCAGATCCATACACACACATAATCACATACAGTTGAGCTTCATCACATTAATGGGTTGTCTAAACTGTGAACTACTTTCTAGGTGTGGTTGTTATAGAGGGTGTACTGTCACAACACTGAGGTACAAACAAAATAGTTTCCTTGGGGAAGTTTCCTCTATAAGAACTGTTCTCTTTTGTAATGAATTACTCAATACTTACAGCTCAAAGTAAATGCCTATATATAAACAAAGGTTGACTAAAGGTTAAGTAAAAAAAAAAAAAGAACTAGGACTTCAATAAAATCATTTTATTAAATTAACATGTTAGCAGTGTGATGACAACATCTGAGATATCAGTTAATTAGTATGTGTTTTGGGGTGTAGAAGCCTCAATCAAAAGAAGGCTCAGAATTACATTGAGAAGACAAGTGGGATTGTGGGTTTACTAGTCAAAACAACCTAGGATAGCAATACTTAAGCATGTCCATGTGTTTCATGTGCCAAGGGACAAACGTTGGGTGACTTATGACAGTTCAAAGCAGGCCCAAAAGGACACATTTACCAATATTGTGTAGCATACGATAAGCATTTGCCCTCTTGAGAAAAAGCGTTCGTAGATTAATAGGCTACTTAGTAACGGCCTTCACTGTGTCCAGCCTATCTATTCGTCATAGCCTTTGCAATGTCTGCTGTTCAAGAGATTCACTTCAATTGAAGTGCTGTCTATTGACGCGCTGAAGCATTCAGGGACGTACCGGAAACCAGGCTATTTTTTCTTCAAACTTGTTTCGCATCTGAGTTGAAAGCAGTCGAAGAGGAAAAAAAGACTGTTCATCGTGAAAACTTTTCACATTTCCTTATTTTCTTTCGTCGTCTTCGCGTCATGTTTGATATGAGTTGGTTGACTAAAACAAGTGAAATACCGACTTTTTGGCAAGGATAAGTTCCGCCGTCGAGTGTTATTCATCCACACATAACGGATCTTAGTTTTTTTTTATCATGGAAGATGTGAGTATTCCGTCTATTGCATTGGGCTGATGGGCGGTATTGGTGGATTCTCTGAATGCTGTTGTCTACTTAGTAGGCAGTTTGGTTGGTTCTAATTACAATTTATTCAAGTAGGCACAAGTCTATTGAAATTAAGTTAAACCTTATTAAAGTTTTTTACATTTTCTCAGTGTAGACATTTGTCAATCAGAACACTCATGGAGTAGTATGAAAGTAAAACGTATCCATTATAGACAACAACAAAAAACTAAAGCGACAACAATTAAAACATTTAGCCTGTATTTACAGTTAAGTAACTGTATAACAACAACCCTAATAACTGAGTTAAACAATAGGCTATTCCAGTATGGGCGCAGAAAATAATCTTATCTGTGTTTTATCAATCTATGCGCCGATGCATACAGTAGGCTCCACAAACACAGCATTGGCTGATTTGCGGTTCCAAACTCAGATGGAAAGAGCTGTCAAAGCCAAGCACCTGTCAACCTTTTGTTTTTACTGGTTTTACTCCATAGTCCCTCCGCTACTTCTTCCGGGATGGGTGCTGCCCTTGTAACCATGGAGATGTTAGGGGGAGAAGGAGGGGTTAATAATAGCATGGCAACACTGACTTGGCCTATAACTTAATTGCAGCCTGTAGCTGTTGGGATATATTGTTGTCCGCCGTAAATTCTTAGTCGTGGGGTGGCCTATGTGGTATAGTAGAGGAATGATCTCAAATTAGCTCGATTGTGTAAAAAAGTTACCAGACATTCAGTATACACTTGGTCTTAAGGTCTACCTTGCAGCGTTGTCCAGGATGCAGTGCAGTTTGGTGTAGACGGAAAGAACCACTGAGATAACCTAATAAGGAGGGGCTGTCGTGGTATCCTGAATTAAAGTTTTTGTGTGTGTGTGTGTGGGGGGGGGGGGGCAATAGAAATATGGATGTCCATTACATTAAGACAATTTCCTTATTTGAAAAGTGTTTGGAAGATTTTCACTGTTACATGTAAAATACTTTTTGGAAAAGTATTAATATTTTTTTAAAGACCAGGCTATACTCATTAGAATTTAGTTGAGGTTTAAGGTTTTGAGGTTTTGAAGGTGGAATAAGCCTACACTTAATTTGGTTGTGTCTGAATATAACATTTTTCATGTCGCAGTTGCATCTCATCTGACAACTCAGCTCAGGTTTGCAAGCAGTATGTGACACTAATGCAAATTTCAGGAAACAACTACTAGAAAGAGGAAGTTGAAGAAAGCTGTAAAACAGTAAATCAATACTAATACAGGCTACTTTGCCACATATGAAGTTACCAGCACTACCCTGTTATAATGACGTAGCATTAGTCTTATGTTAATAATCAGAGTCCGCAGCTGATCTATGAATCCAAGGGAGACCGTGCAGTTAGGGTATATACTAATAACAGATGGACTTGGGGCTCCATTAACACATCAACTATTGTCCATAATCATTCAAATATTATAACAGCAACCCTAGAAGTGTTAGATACCAACTAATTGGACCAGCCTGACCCTTTCTCCTTTTTTGGTAATCTGAGGCATGGGAACCGCTTAAAGAGGAACATGTGAATGCTTGGACTAAGTCTGTGTGAATAACTTAGTGTGAATTTTTTGTGATTATTGGCACTATTACAATGCTATGAAAAAAATGTAATTGTTGTTTATCGGCTTGATCTTACTTTCAAAATAGCAGAGAAATCATACGTTTAATTTGCAAGGAATTGTTGAAAGACAAAACAAATTCTTAAGAAATAAATATTGTTCTCGAAAACAAGTCATAATATATAGCTTGTAAACACAAGCTATAGACTAAAACGTTTTATTTGAAATTACCACTTTTAAGGACAAAGTGAATCTGCACTGACATGTACAGTGTCAGAAAGTCAGCATTATCATGCATTCACATCCCAGATGAATTATGACCTGCATGTACTTATTGGATCTTAATCGGTAAATGCATGACCCTAGGACTGCTAGGACTGGGGAATAGGGCTACAATTTGTGTCTCTACAATTTACCTTTGTTGGATCAATTTCCCTCAGCATAATCATGAGTGTTGAAGTCCTATTCCGGACCCATTTGACTTTACACAGATTGGCATCAGTTCAGGATTTTCTAGAACTCATATTGTCATGTTTTACAGGTAGAAAAATCCCTGCAGAATCAGCATGTCAAGTTCAGGGTTATTTTGGATGATGCAACATTGAAGCAGATGGTGTTAACAAAGTAGCTTAGCTTTCCTTTTAATCAAAGCACTTATTGCCTAGTGATGCGTGCTGTTAAGTTTTGACAGCACTACAGAAAAATTTAACTATATGCAGAATCATCCTAAAAGATAATAGTAAAATGTTTAATCCATTTGATGCTTTATTGGTCCAGAAAGTGGTGAAAGAAAGCAATGTCAGACATGTGCGCCGGAGGCAGCGCCTTACATTGCTGGACCGTCCTAGACAACCCATCAGAATTTGGTGATTTTCTAATATAATAGTGTTGTATTATTACATTTGGATCCGTTACCTCTTCTATCATTATGTGGTCCTGCAGACACTGGTTCAGCCTTGTGATTGTCTAACGTTATTAAACAAGCACCATTCTCCATTAATCCCTATGCGGCTGTAATGTAATGTGAAGAGACTGTGTGAAGTACGAAATGCTGCACGTGTGAGTGCTGTCTGTCCTGAGTCACGAAGGTAGAGTCAGCAAAAGGACATTGCCACGAGCGCCAACAGGGTTGTCTGATAGTGGTGGATTATACCTAGCCCTACCTAACGTGCCTGCTAGCTTGCTGACGCTCACATGACGGAGGCCGAGTGTGGCCAGGTGAGTGCCCCTGTATAGTTTGTCAGGGCCATTAACTGTTGGGGAAATTGACCCACTGACTATGCTGTTTGCTTGCCTTTGGTTGGGTAATCTGCAGTTCAAACAATCAGGAAGGAACACCACACCATTTGGTGAAAAAGCTTTGGGATGGGGATGGAGAAATGGAGCTACTCTCACATTCATAAACAGTTACTGTATGGAGGAAAGGACGGATCATCCCTGAGATCAAAATAGTTGAAGGACAAACTAGTGTCTTCAATATTAATTGGGGGTTATCATTCCCTCTGTAGTTGTTCCCTGTTGTCCTTTGTTCTTCCCCAAGCAAGGGTCAGTGATATCAGAGAACAAACACCACCAGGCTAAGTGGGTGGATGTCCCAATCCATGCAGTGTATGCTCTTTTTTCCTCCACAGAGGAATCTCAACTGCTTTTCACTGACTTTTTCCTGTAGGCATACATTTTTTGGTGTGAATGGTTGAGGTTTCTGAATTTAATTCAGTTTGTATAATAGATTAGTAATTGTATTGGAAACGGCCAGACCCCACTGGAAGACACATTTGTATTACAGTTTCAGTTATTTGAAAATCTTTTACAAAAATAATATTGAATTGATTTAATGCATTAATGCATCATACCCCAACCACACCCTATCTATTTCTCTTGCATCTCTTTGTCTCAGGTTGTCTTTGACACTCTCAACCACTCACTTAATCTTGCTTACACACATACACACACAGAAACACACATGCATGCAGAAAGTACACTTAAATAGTTTCGGCTGAGCTACTGACACATTTAGATAATTTCCTCATTGCTATGTTGTTGCTTAATGGCCTGGAACTCATGGATGTGGTGTTTTCCATACTGAATTCTGAGAAAACAGACTTTCACAAAATGAGTGGAGAACAATTTAGCTTCTTTGACCATAGCTTGGCCTTGTGCTTCACAATAGTCCAGTCTGATGTTTGCAGTATTTGGGCTTTCGCTGCATAGCGGTCGTGTCTGTTTGTATGCACGCTAGAGAATTTAGCTTTGGGACATCACTTGTTTTTTACAGTCCATTTTCAATTGACACATAATTCTCACCATAAGGAAAATGACATACCTGGGTTGACATGTCCAATATCACAGCCAATCAATGCTACAGTCACCTTTCAGCTACTAGTCTGAATTCCAAATTGCCTAGACATCCCTCAATTTCCTCTGGAATGCGTACCACACATTTCCTCTGAATGTGTACCATCCATTTCCTTTGAATGTGTACCATCCATTTCTTCTGAATGTGTACCATCCATTTCTTCTGAATGTGTACCATCCATTTCCTCTGGATGTGTACCACATTTCCTCTGGATGTGTACCACACATTTCCTCTGGAATGTACAATCCATTTCCTCTGGATGTGTACCATCCATTTCCTCTAGATGTGTACCACCCATTTCCTCTGGATGTGTACCGTACATTTCCTCTGGATATGTACCATCCATTTCCTCTGGATGTTTACCATCCATTTCCTCTGGATGTGTACCACACATTTCCTCTGGATATGTACCATCCATTTCCTATGGATGTGTACCATCCATTTCCTCTGGAAGTGTACCATCCATTTCCTCTGGATATGTACCATCCATTTCCTATGGATGTGTACCATCCATTTCCTCTGGATGTGTACCATGCATTTCCTCTGGATGTGTACCATCCATTTCCTCTGGATGTGTACCATGCATTTCCTCTGGATGTGTACCATCCATTTCCTCTGGATGTGTACCATGCATTTCCTCTGGATGTGAACCATCCATTTCCTCTGCATATGTACCATCCATTTCCTCTGGATGTGTACCACACATTTCCTCTGGATGTGAACCATCCATTTCCTCTGGATGTGTACCATGCATTTCCTCTGGATGTGTACCATCCATTTCCTCTGGATGTGTACCATCCATTTCCTCTGTACCAGATGTTCATGTCACACTGTGCCGATGACTGCTGAGTCTCACTGCAGCAGAAGAAGCAATGTTTCTGCTGGGTCAGTTACACACAATGCAAAATTGGTTTTGCACATAGGGGTTTCCACCTGTGGGACAGGAAGTGCTGGCTACAAGCAATGAGCCTGTGTCAAAAGGAGTGTGATTACACCCTATACTGCATTGCCAAATTATTGATTTCTGCACTGAACCACTGATATCAAATCACACCTTGGGTGCAATGTGCAACTGGAGAAAAGGGACAAAAACAGCCCCACAATAATGTACTTATGTGCAAAAATCTTCCTAAACTTTATACAATATGTAAAGAACTCGCAAAAACTCAAGAACAGACAATTAAATAAAATTCCCACATAGAAAAGTGAAATACCTGGGATCCATTGACCTTGACAGCAGAAGCAGCCATTCTGGTGTGGATTTGTGATGTTGGGATGTGTGAACACAACAAAAAGGGTTTTCCATACTGTTACTGCGACTTGTTACTTCCTTCACAGAGCCATAGTTATGAGCTCCACCATAAGTGTTATACACCTTTGCTATTCCCCCGCTCCCTCAAAGGAAACCAAGGCATGGTCTACTCTCTCCTGATAGCTGACCACTCAACCAGTGAAAAGAGAGACCTTGTTAACTCAGATTATGTTGATTTGGGCAAGTGGTGAGTTCAAGCCAGGCGGGTCAGCATTGAGCTCAATTCATCCCAGATGGAGCCTCCTCCCTATTCAAGGTTTTATGAGGAACATACTGTATGTAACAAGGTGTGCCTCTACTGCACCAAAACCACTGTTTTAGATTCCCTTTTCAAGACCTTGAACTGAGGGCCCTACCCATTTTAAATGTATATAGAGTTTACGAGTTCATGTGACTCCAATATAGTTAAGGCGGCAAATAAATATGTATCATTTTGTGCAAAACATCAACTTATAACACAATAGCAAAGCGTGGCTTTATACGGTTTATGTCATGGTTTATACTACTAATGTCATGACTATCGGCAAAACCGACAGGGAAATCTGCGTCTACTAGAATGTTCTTGGCTTGGCTAATTAGCTGATACACCTCAGGTATCTGTGAGCCCCCAAACACTACGCTCAGTCGGGATAATTAGCCACAACGCCACACTTGATACCTATGATAACACAATGATAACTCCACAGTAATACTGCAATTTCACAACTAGCCGCACAATTCCTGGAGCTCTCCACATTGTCACAGAGTTGTATGAAGAGATCTCCAACTGTTTCAGTAGAAGTACCAGCTTTGACTCACGTGAGCTAACTATGCAGGCCAGTAGTACCACCACATTCTGCTGTAGCTGCCCAGTGGAAGACACAAAGAGCTGAGCCAACTGTCATCTAATACAAAAACATCTCTGTGCCTTTCTGTAATGTAGACTTCTTCAGCACCACACCCAGTATGTTTGGTGGGGCTGAGCTGCAGTAAGTTATTGTCCACTGTCATGTGTTACACTGATTTGCGGGTCCATGTTAGAGAATAACACAAATTAAGTAAAACAAGGAAAATAATTGGTTTAGGCTAAGTTACAATGGTGGTTAGTGTTAGAATTAGGGTTAGCAGTTAGGGATCAGCTTTAGGAGTGGGAGTTTTGTTGAGGGTTTATTTTAGTTTTTTGCGGTTAGGGTTACTGTTAGGGTTACTGTTATGGTTATTGTTAGGGTTACTGTAATGGTTATTGTTAGGGTACCTGTTATGGTTAAGAGACTATGTATGTTAGGGTTACTGTTAGGGTAACGGTTATGATTACTGTTAGGGTTACTGTTAGGGTAACTGTTATGATTACTGTTAGGGTTACTGTTATGGTTACTGTTAGGGCTAGGGGTAAATGAAATGGATATTTTCTGTCCCCACATGGATAAAATGACTGTGTGTGTGTATGTGTACGTGAGTGCGTTTGTATCAGATAGAGGCAAAGGCCAATCAGTGTTTCTGTGTTTCAGCTACAGACGTGGAGCCATAACATCTCAGCTCTCTCTCTCTCTCTCTCTCTCTCTCTGTCTCCCTCCCTCTCTCACTCTCCGTCTCTCTATCTCTCTCTCTCTCTCTGTCTCTTTCCCTCCCTCTCTCACTCTCTGTCTCTCTTTCTCTCTCTCTCTCTCTCTCTCTCTCGCTCGCGTGCCTAAGGGGGCATTTCCTGGACAGTGCAGTAAGGAAGACCAATGACTGCCTTTTATTCTTCTTCCCAAGCCGTTGCTATTTTCTTTTCCATTTCTCTCTGCCTATCTTGTCTCTGTATTCCCTATTTTGTATCCACATAGTGTCTTTCCATGTCTCTCTTTGTCTTCCCTTCTCTTCCCTTCTCCTTTTATCTTCTTAGAACTTTTTTTCTCTCTCTCTGTTTTACACCCACCATTTCTCTCTATGCTTGTCCCCACAGCTGCACCTTCTCTTTGTGTGCAAAGCGGAGCCACTCTTTCCAGTTCTGTGGAAAGTGAAAGTGGAAAAACAGCTTGATGACCCTTTAAAAAGATATCCTGTGGAATTTCCTCCAATAGATTTGGACAGCCTGGGAATTTTAGACAGTTACCTGGAGTTCTCGGTGTTTTATTCTGTAATAAAAGAGGACTAGTCAGTTTGCTGCACAGTTTCTCATAATTTTACATAGCCAAGCTATTTCTCTGAGATGTAGTTTTTATGTTCTTTCTTGATGGGTTAATGTAAAAAATGCAATGCACCAGACTGCATACATTTTGTGCTGAATGTTTCATACTTTGGTATTAAGCAAAAAAACATTTTCTGATGCGGAGGCATCTCTATGGTCATATTTATTTGTCAGTGCAAAGAAGGCTGCCCATATTTACAGCCCTTTTGATAGCATTGTGCTACAGCTACTGTGATCCTCTGGGATTGTACCCACCTTGTTCAGGTCAAAGCACCCTGGTCCATTCTCAAATGCTTAGGAACAGCTACCTTTAAGAACTGTTTGGTGTTCATTAGGCATGAAATGGAAGAAACAAGCAGGTCATGCAAAGTCTTTGGTCTTCTTGCATGAACCACACGTTTGAGATCTCCCCAGAGTGGCTCGATGAAATTAAGTTCAGGAAACTGTGATGGCCACAATGGAACGTTCATCTTTTTCTGCTGTAACCACTGGAGGGTCAACTTGGCCTTGTGCTTAGGGTCATTATTGTGCTGGAAAGTCCAAGATTTAAAAAGGAGCTAAACAACTATGTGATAATAAATGGCTTCATATGATCACTATCCTTAAGTAAAATAAAAAATGTTTGCATGATCAGTCATATTTTCAAAATCAATGCCAAAAGTTCACAATTTCTGTCAGGGTATGCAAATCTATGAGCACAACTGTAGGTATACAGAATATTAAAGGATACAACAGTCAAGGTCAAATATGCAACTAAGAATAGAAACTGCTGATAACACAATTGTTTCCAACACAGCAAAACAACTAACATAGTAAAAATTTGTGAGAAAGCTAGCATCAGTAAAATAAGAGGTGGCAAGGGTGCAAAACTGTAATAACTGTTACAAAATTTTATTTGCAAGTAGCATTTGAGGGGGCCAAACAGAGCACCGGAAGTAGCTCATTGTATGCTCTCAGTAGAGGAATATTACTGAGGTCTATCTGCGTTTAACTTCCAGTTGCAATTCCTGGCATAGGGATTACCAGTATGGCAAGTTTCGTAGCTGTCTGATATTTCTCATGGGATTCATAGCCTTAACAAATGAAAAACCTACATACATATCATCAATAATTGCAGCTATATGTTTGAGAAAAAGATTTTTAAAGACATTGGCCCAGTGTCAGATTAGCCATGGAGTCCCCCCACACCCCTCCGCCACTAAAATCTTAATATTGCTACCTGATTTCCCAACTAATAGATTGAGGCAGATAATATTAATATTTAATACAATTCTCCCAAAAAATATGTAAGTTTAATTTACCATGAGGAACAGAAGCTTATTAGACTACAACAAAACATACCTGCAGTTACAAAAGCTGCTTGCTACTAGATCAAAACAGTATTCACCATCCAGTTGAAGTTGCGATGCTGCTCCCGTCATTGTAACGTCAGATCTATCCATCTGCTCAACAACTTTACTAAGGACGTTTCTCAAGGGCACATATTATATTACATTTTTATAGTGTATTGCTTTTCTTTCCTCTGATTAGCAGATCTATCTATGTTCCATTTTTTATGTTTTGTTACATAAGTTAGCGATTTTCCACAGTTCAAAGCCTTAGCAAATGAGCTGACAAGATCCATGTTACCAGGGTTGCCATATTTCACTGACAATATACTGGCCAATCATCCTGCGGACTCCACATAAAAAACGCATTAAAAAATATATATTTCTTCTATACAACCCTATCTGGAAACTTTCGTATCTGGCAACACTGGTTACACTCCCACGGTTAATGATGTTGACTATGTTTCTGGAACACACTTTATAATGTGATTTAACTAGAAATGTATCTCTACAGCAAAAATAAATCTAAGCACATGCTGTCAGGAATTTTGTTTTTTAAATGACCTGTTGTTCTCCTAGGAAGTGAAAGAGGATCCCATCGGGCCTAAAGAGGACACCATCGGGCCTAAAGAGGATCCCATCGGGCCTAAAGAGGAGCCTGAGAGGCCCAAAGAGACCAAGTCCCAATGGAAGACCGGTTGGGTAAAAAAGGCCTCAGGCAGAATCATGGTCAGCTATAAGGACCGCTACATTGAGGTGGAGAGGACAGAGATTGTGGTGTATGAAAATGAGGTACGGTACATTTCAATATAAATAAATACTTTGCAATTGGTTGCAACAGTTGCTGTTTACAGTCCACCAGGGTTGGTGTCAATTCAGGAAGTAAACTGAAATTCTTAAAAGGTAATCAAGACAATATGATTGGACAGGGAACTTTAAAACTGAAATAAAATAGAATTTTCACCCATCCTGCAGCTGCTGTGCACCTTCCACCTGGAATATTTTAAAATAAAATTATCTAGTGACTATTTTTAAGACCAAAATCAAATCTATGATAGATACTGAAATGAGGTGCTGTAAATGTTATGAAGCTTAATCTTTACTAGGAACGATAGTCATTTATTTTTTATGCTGTGATTTTATGTAATGTAACTTCTGTGTGCTGCTATTTTTGGCCAGGCCCCTCTTGTAAAAGAGATTCTTTATCTCAATGTGGTTAAATAAAGGTTAAATACAATAAAAAATTATAAAATGCAAATGACATAGTAGAATAATCTAGAGAAAACTGAACAAAATGTGTAATTCAAGTTTTTTCTAGTTTCAGATCATCCTAAGTATTTCATATTATAGACTGTTAGCAATGGCAATTTGTATTTGATTGTTAATTTAAACATAGTGTCTTCCCATATCACAAAAAGAATATTGTGATGTTACTACAGAACATTCATTCTTATATATTATGGACTGTCATATGATGTACTCTGTTTTTTCTCCCTTTCAATCACTCTTTTCAAAAACACTCAATAGACTTTCAGTTCCCTCGAGCACTTTAATACGCATGAAATAACACAAACAACGTTTTTCCTCTGTGGTGCAGGACCTCAAAACCTGCTTGGAGAGAGTGGACCTAGAAAACTATGATAAGTGCCACGAGTTAAAAAGTGCCTTCAAGAAGAAAAACAGACTGGTGCTGATACGGGCAGCCAAACCGGGAATTAAGGTGAGCTTTATTTGACTTGTAAGTGTGCAGAGAAGCAGGTCTCTGTACCTCTGGAACAAAAAGCTGTGTCTGAGGGGACCTACTAGGGTTTAACGGTTATTTGTTTTCTTGTAGAACTTTTAAGAGTTTGATCAGGTCTGCCTGGAATTAGCACATTTGGAATTATATCATTGTTACAATTGTGCCATGGAAACACAGTAAAGCTTCGCTAAAACTCTTCATTGTAATGTTGGATTACCTGAACAGAAAAACATAGAATAAAAATGGTTTACAATAGACAAAGCTCCTCATACATGTGCAGCAAATCATTTATTCAAATATTCAAAATACAATTTTCAAAGGGAACGTTGGTTCTACTAACTCACACTCTGTGGGTGCAATGTCCGAAATACAGTGATCAAGGTTTGTCTTGACCTAGCTCTCAGCAGACAGAAAAAAGAACAGCATACTGGGAAGATGTGAGGTTGTCTAGACGAGTGTCTCTTAACCTACTGTCTGTTCACTGGTGCTGGACCATGGGAGAAGGCTGACTGTTCAGTCAGATAGTTTGAGATTTGGTCAGGTGTCGCTTCCTGGCATATAGCAGACTTACCGTGCCAGTGAGGTCCAACACCCTCCCTGCCTCCTTTAGAGCACTGACACCTGTTCCCTGTCATGGCCCTCACCTGTCTCCCTGAATACTGGCCCTCACCTGTCTCCCTGAATACTGGCCCTCACCTGTCTCCCTGAATACTGGCCCTCACCTGTCTCCCTGAATACTGGCCCTCACCTGTCTCCCTGAATACTGGCCCTCACCTGTCTCCCTGAATACTGGCCCTCACCTGTCTCCCTGAATACTGGCCCTCACCTGTCTCCCTGAATACTGGCCCTCACCTGTCTCCCTGAATACTGGCCCTCACCTGTCTCCCTGAATACTGGCCCTCACCTGTCTCCCTGAATACTGGCCCTCACCTGTCTCCCTGAATACTGGCCCTCACCTGTCTCCCTGAATACTGGCCCTCACCTGTTTCCCTGAATACTGGCCCAATTTAGGTTCCTTGGTCCCTCTCATATCTTGTTGTCATTGTTTTGCATTCTGTATCTTTTTGTAACATTGTTCTTTTCATGTCTCATTTTAGTTTTGTCACGCCTCTTTTTATTAGAAGTCCTCGGTTCTCCCGGTGCCTTTGTCTTGCCTCCGCCCAACAACGTTACAGTTGTTTTGAAAACTACTAGAAGGAGGTGGATGGCTTTTCAAATAGAAGAAATCATTTGGGGCCCATGGGAAAATAAAAGCATGGAAAGAGTATGCTTCCTGACATTGGCAGTGTGTAATGTTATTCCAAGTTAGATGACACAGTATTAATTACACTCACTGACACTCTAGTCATGTGATTATCCATAAGAAATCTCCTTCAATCTGCTTGACAATCAATCATTGGTTTAGAAGAGTGACAACCAATTCTAGCCCAGTGAAATAGACAGACAGACAGAGACCTCTATTCTGAGAATGACTTGCTCCACACTGGATGGTCATTTTGATTAGTATTGTGATTGGTGGTGGTATGTCTGAGGCAGGAATGATCACTTTTAGCCAATGTGTAATTATTTTTGGGAACCATGTGTTTTTGGAGGAGATAAGCAGGTTATATAGGTTGGTCATGTGACTGGAGTGGGCCTTTGAAGATTGCGCTGCAACACCATCAAGAATGCTTTGTTTTCATTTTTTGCTATATATTTTGCTTTATATATTTTTCTTAAATTCTTGCTACATAGATGTCGGGTGCCATGACACAAGGATTTCTGGTACTGAGGATTAGTACATGCTAAACAGCAGAGTTCTTGTCACTTCCATTTAAATTCAAGACGTAA
This sequence comes from Esox lucius, assembly GCF_011004845.1. Taxonomy (NCBI): domain Eukaryota; kingdom Metazoa; phylum Chordata; class Actinopteri; order Esociformes; family Esocidae; genus Esox; species Esox lucius. Next base: position 28,830,914 of record NC_047570.1, on the reverse strand, counting down.
ATGGACATTTCTATTCCATTCCCACTGTCCTCAATGCAACACTGTGACACTAATTTATAAGGAATTGGCCCCTAACCCTGTGTATCATTCCCTGGGCTATATTGCTATGTCAGACCAGCTGGATATGACATACATCCTATCTATGGAATAATTCCCCTGTCCATCCTATGTATGGGTTAAATCCTCTGTCCATCCTATGTATGGGTTAAATCCTCTGTCCATCCTATGTATGGGTTAAATCCTCTGTCCATCCTATGTATGGGTTAAATCCTCTGTCCATCCTATGTATGGGTTAAATCCTCTGTCCATCCTATGTATGGGTTAAATCCTCTGTCCATCCTATGTATGGGTTAAATCCTCTGTCCATCCTATGTATGGGTTAAATACCAGCCCAATCCTATTTGTGTTATTATCATAGTTTATTTTGAGAAGGTTGAGATTATTTTCAGTTGGTCAGGGAATATATACACACACCTAAAGGATTATTAGGAACCCCTGTTACATTTCTCATTAATGCAATTATCTAATCAACCAATCACATGGCAGTTGCTTCAATGCATTTAGGGGTGTGGTCCTGGTCAAGACAATCTCCTGAACTCCAAACGGAATGCCAGAATGGGATAGAAAGGTGATTTAAACAATTTTGAGCGTGGCATGGTTGTTGGTGCCAGACAGGCCGGTCTGAGTATTTCACGATCTGCTCAGTTACTGGGATTTTCACGCACAACCATTTCTAGGGTTTACAAAGAATGGTGTGAAAAGGGAAAAACATCCAGTATGCGGCAGTCCTGTGGGCGAAAATGCCTTGTTGATGCTAGAGGTCAGAGGAGAATGGGCCGACTGATTCAAGCTGATAGAAGAGCAACTTTGACTGAAATAACCACTCGTTACAACCGAGGTATGCAGCAAAGCATTTGTGAAGCCACAACACGCACAACCTTGAGGCGGATGGGCTACAACAGCAGAAGACCCCACCGGGTACCACTCATCTCCACTACAAATAGGAAAAAGAGGCTACAATTTGCACAAGCTCACCACAATTGGACAGTTGAAGACTGGAAGAATGTTGCCTGCTCTGATGAGTCTCGATTTCTGTTGAGACATTCAGATGGTAGAGTCAGAATTTGGCGTAAACAGAATGAGAACATGGATCCATCATGCCTTGTTACCACTGTGCAGGCTGGTGGTGGTGGTGTAATGGTGTAAGGGATGTTTTCTTGGCACACTTTAGGCCCCTTAGTGCCAATTGGGCATCGTTTAAATGCCACGGCCTACCTGAGCATTGTTTCTGACCATGTCCATCCCTTTATGACCACCATGTACCCATCCTCTGATGGCTACTTCCAGCAGGATAATGCACCATGTCACAAAGCTCGAATCATTTCAAATTGGTTTTTTGAACATGACAATGAGTTCACTGTACTGAAATGGCCCCACAGTCACCAGATCTCAACTCAATAGAGCATCTTTGGGATGTGGTGGAACGGGAGCTTCGTGCCCTGGATGTGCATCCCACAAATCTCCATCAACTGCAAGATGCTATCCTATCAATATGGGCCAACATTTCTAAAGAATGCTTTCAGCACCTTGATGAATCAATGCCACGTAGAATTAAGGCAGTTCTGAAGGCCGAAGGGGGTCAAACTCAGTATTAGTATGGTGTTCCTAATAATCCTTTAGGTGAGTGTATTGACTGCTAGGAGTTATATATTAAGTTCCAAAAGACAATAAACAGACTTGATGGAGCTTTCTTCACTGCTGGAAAAAATTACAATTTAATGTACAAGATTACAGCTGCAGATGGCAAAATAATCTACTGATTGTCACCAAGACTCAGTAATACAAATGCTGATTTGAATAAATGACTGTTCACAATAACATCATGTACTGTATGTGTTTGTATTTTATGGTGCTTTGACAGTCAAATTTAGTGTTCAGATTGTTAAACAAAAAAGACAAATGTCTTTACTGAAGTCAAGTTTTATGAAAGTCTGAAATGCGTGTCAGTAGAAATGAGGTCCCTTTGGCCTAGGAGCCGGACAGTGGAAAGGTTTTAAGCAATGCGAAAGATACCAAAGTGATGAAATCGGCTGCGTATTACAAACAGATGACGAGACTAGAGAATTGGCCAACACCACAATTTGAGCAGATGTCAGAGGGAGTCAGGTCTGTGTGTGTGTGTGTGTGTGTGTGTGTGTGTGTGTGTGTGCGTGTTCAGGGCAAGCAGCTGTAAGCACAATCCCTGTTTGCGTGTTGTGTGTGTGTGTCACATTTTCCCCTCTCTTCTTAACAGTGACCAGGCAGCAGTGGAGGAGTGAAGAGTGAATCAGACACCACTGCTTAGCTTACAGCCCTGTAGTTTGGAAAGGCACTTAAAGCTGGACTGTAAATACTGGACATTTCCATTTAACACCAAAGTGTCAATTTCTCATTGTTTCTCTAATGTTTATATTTTGTATTCAAAGGCACTTCCTAGAGTCTGGCAATATCAGTCAGTTTTAAGTGTGTGAATTGTGTGAAAGTGTGTGAAAGTGTGAATTTTACTGTATAGTCTCTTGAGGTGGTGAATATCAGCAGTAAAAGGCTTCTGATTATTGGTTGTAACACTACATGTCGTTCTATGAAGTAGTTTCCCACTATTGCCTCAATCTGACTAAGTTAAGCTGTGTAAATTTGTCTTATGATACAGAACTATACCGGACCTTAGCAAGATACAGAACAATACTGGACCTTAGCAAGATACAGAACTATACTGGACCTTAGCAAGATACAGAACAATACTGGACCTTAGCAAGATTCAGAACTATACCGGACCTTAGCAAGATACAGAACTATACCGGACCTTAGCAAGATACAGAACTATACTGGACCTTAACAAGATTCAGAACTATACTAGACCCTAGCAAGATACAGAAAATTACTGGACCTTAACAAGATACAGAACTTTACCGGACCTTAGCAATATACAGAACAATACTGGACCTTAACAAGTTACAGAACTTTACCGGACCTTAGCAAGATACAGAACAATACTGGACCTTAGCAAGATACAGAACTATACTGGACCTTAGCAAGAAATCTGATGCCACACATCCTTCACCAGAACCAGACTGTATACAGTAAATATATTTTTAGAAAGTGGAGGGAAACATTTAAACAACTTAGAACTTTTATTATATGGCTGGAAAGCTTCATCACTGAATTAAATTTGAATGTGAAAAAAAACTAATCTTCCGAGATAAAGACACATTAATAATCAATGAAGTTGGTTTTGGTTCGACCATTCTTTAACCCAACATGTACACTCTTAGACACGCACAAACAATTACACAATACTGGGTGAGATAAAATAATGTCTGTATAACTTAAATCAACATATTCCAGGATGCGACCTGCTTATTGTTTTTTGCGCTCCAGTTTCCTGCTTTGGTTTTGGTACTAACAGTATTTTTGTAACAATATTTTTTGTATCAGGAAGTATTGTGTGAAGTAAGCAGTTAGTTGTGCTGACACTCAAGACAAACAAAAGGAGTTTCCAGAGGCTTAGTGGTTGGGTCACCTAAAATAGCAAAGATCTCAATGTTGGTCAGACGGAATCACATCTTGTTTCAAATCATTTTCAGACCAATTTTTTTTCATCTGTCCTTGATTGAGCTTGCTTGGTGTGCTGGAACCAGTAATGAAGCCTCAAAAGTGGCTCCCCAGCAGGTTTAAGCCAACACTCAAATGAACTTAACATATTTCAGATTGTTGTTGAACCCAGGTCTGGATGGAACACCAGGCAGCGTTTGGCCCATAGAAAGTCAAAACCTATTTAACATTCACGACAGACATCCCAGTAATACAGAGTCCGAAGTCCACAAACAGTAACAAAGAAACACCTTTTAAAAAGAAACTGAATCTTTGCTTATTTTGTGATGCATTTTTTAGGTGTTTCGTGTTGTTTCATGATGCTTTAAGATTTATTTAGCTCCTATAGCTATTTGTAGTTTTGAGTTGTTGTTGTCATTCAGGGTGAATGGGCTGACAGGGTTTACCACAATGTTAAGAGATACTTGGCTGGCCCTGGACTCTCTCCCTGGTAACCCTGTTCAGTTCTCTGGCAACAAATATGGTTTTCAGGCCTCAGAATGCTCACAGACACTGTGCCTTTAGTTTCTCTCTGTATTCTGTATCTGTACTGTGCTTTGAATATAATGAAACTCATGTCCTTTCTTTCGTATGCTTCCATTCATATTATATTCTGTTCTATTTTAATCTATTCTGTGCGTAGTCATTTTGTAGATTCAGTCCTTTCTGATGCTTAGGGTTGATTCTGTTCTATCCTTCATCCTGGCCCTAGTTTCCTAAGACCATGTCTGGCAATGTTTTGGGGTTTTTTGTACAGATTTTATTATGGAAGGTGTTGTGTCATAGTTTTCTCTTTCTTTTCCTAATTTCTCGGTTATCTTATTTATTTGACTGCAAGAATTTGAAATCACCACTGTCCAATCTTTGATAAAAAGTCAGTGCTTCTGGAGATTTCTAATTTCCTGTTTCAAACTGCTAGGCTGTGGTCGTTTCCAGGATGTTTGTATGGGGAACTTTAAGCCACGATGAAAACAAATCATTCCGGGGTTTAGCAGTTGTTTCAAAACCTATGCTAAATGTCTTCTCTCTTTTGATTCCTCTCTCTGTTAGGTCTGTGCTTATGTCCTAATGCGCACTGTGTTTTGTTGATTCCCAGGTCCAGGATGTCAAGTTCCAGGCTGCAAACCAGGAGGAGAAGGAAGCGTGGATTAAGGCCTTTAGTGACTGCATCAACAGAGCAAAGAACAAGATATTCGATGAGGTTAAGTATTCTTCCTTAAACAAAAAAAGTGAGTGTTGTATAAGGATATCCTGGTCCCAGGTGGGTTTGTGCTGTTCTGCCACTTCCTTCAGTCATTTAAATTGAAAACTAAGTGGGCCGGGCACTAACCTTCTTACAACCCTAGGGCCAAAAGTCATTTGTATGCACAAAAAAAAAAACGATTAGAAACTGTGTGAAACTATTGTTCCAGTGGTCCAAAATGAAATATTTCCTCTTTTGTCATCATACATTGGAGCCAAATATAACAGAATGTAAGAAAAAAACATGGTTCCCTACTTCCTCCAATACTAAAATTCATGTAATTCATTTTTGGTTTTACAGGTGAAAGTGGATGAGATGAGTAACTTGGAGCATGTGACACGCACAAGGCCGAAGGCAAACCGCAATAGAAGGCCACCAACCAGGATTCACATGAAAGAGGTACTATGTGCGTGCGTGTGCCAACTAACGTGGCTTTATGTGGACATTATATCCATTGTGTACAAAGGCTCCTTTCTCCAAGTTATCTTTGGGAAGCAGCTGACTAAACCAGTCCCACTCAGGGTTGGCATAAAGATTACTCGAATGGCTTCGTCCGTGTGCCCCGGCTCACGTGAGGTCACCAAATCCAGCACCGGTTTATGCTGATGACGTTCAGATCTCCTCCAGGGGAAGAACACTTGACCAAAAAAATGCTCTCTTGCATCCGAAGTGAAAGACAGATACATTTGCGGTGCCCTGTCAAAGAGTTAACGGAGGCTACTACTGGCATAGCTCTGATATGCCCTCACCATTTACACTAATGAACAAACCTATTAGAGTGTATTCTCATGGTGAAACGTACAGTTATCATGGACATTAAGTTTAATGTTGCTGGTGGGTGGGAGAACAAGTTGAAGAGCTTAGCCATTAGCATCTACATTACCCCTCTGCCTGTGGTCTTGAAGCTAGAGGCCGTGGGAGAGGTGGCCCTAGCGATGATACCACATCTGTTAACCGACACACATATCCCACAAAATATTCTGAAGGAAATGAATAACAGAACTGTTATAGTGGTCAGAAAGTGGCTATGCTTAAAAAAGTGTATTTATAATACTTTTATACTCCTACCAGATGAACAGATCTGTTGAAAATGCTTAACAGTGACAATGCAACAGTTTGGGAATTAGCCAAAGCCAGTGTCTTACATACTACCCACAGACGCTTAACCTGAACAGCCTCTGTAATAAGTGTTAGCTTCCATGTCTTGGGCATGTTCACAGACTGACAGTAAATGGCTTTCCTATTGCAGCCCTCCATCAGACAAGGGGGAAGCTTCTAGGGTGGTTTCAGCAGTCATGAGCAATGTGTGGAAATGGAGATGTTATCTTTTTCCAAGAAAATTCAGATGAATAGCTACAAGGGGAGGAGAATGGAGGAATAATCCAAAGAGAAGGCGGGGAGGAAATATGGAGGATGGTATTTCTGAATGGAAATTTAGCCAGGACATCAGTGTTTACACCCCTGTTCTAATGACAGGTTCCATGGGATAGTTAGTAAAATACAGCTCCTTATCACTGCCCCTAATCACTGCCCCTAATCACTGCCCCTAATCAATGCCCCTAATCACTGCCCCTAATCAAAGCCCCTAATCACTGCCCCTAATCAATGCCCGTAATCACTGCCCCTAATCAATGCCCCTTATCACTGCCCCTAATCAATGCCCCTTATCACTGCCCCTAATCAATGCCCCTAATCACTGCCCCTAATCACTGCCCCTAATAACTGCCCCTAACCAATGCCCCTAATCAATGCCCCTAATCAATGCCCCTAATCACTTCCCCTAATCAATGCCCCAAATCAATGCACCTTATCACTGCCCCTAATCAATGCCCCTTATCACTGCCCCTAAACAATGCCCCTAAACAATGCCCCTAATCAATGCCCCTTATCACTGCCCCTTATCAATTCCCCTAATCACTGACCGCAGGCTTTGGGATCTCCTTAGACAAGAGGAAAGAGTGCCGCCTACTGACCCTCCAACACACCTTCTAGCAGCATCTGTTCAGGACCAACCAGTTTAATGGTAGAGGCAGGACAGGACCAACCTGCTGAACTATAGAGGCAGGACAGGACCAACCAGCTTAATGGTAAAGGCAGGACAGGACCAACCTGCTGAACAGTAGAGGCAGGACAGGACCAACCAGCTTAACGGTAGAGGCAGGACTGGACCAACCAGTTTAACGGTAGAGGCAAGACAAGACCAACCTGCTGAACTATAGAGGCAGGACAGGACCAACCAGCTTAATGGTAGAGGCAGGACAGGACCAACATGCTGAACTGTAGAGGCAGGACAGGACCAACATGCTGAACTGTAGAGGCAGGACAGGACCAACCTGCTTAATGGTAGAGGCAGGACAGGACCAACCTGCTGAACTGTAGAGGCAGGACAGGACCAACCAGCTGAACAGTGGAGGCAGGACAGGACCAACCAGCTTAATGGTAGAGGCAGGACAGGACCAACGTGCTGAACTGTAGAGGCAGGACAGAACCAACATGCTGAACTGTACAGGCAGGACAGGACCAACCAGCTTAACGGTAGAGGTATGACAGGACAAACCAGCTTAACAGTAGAGGCAGGACAGAACCAACCAGCTTAACGGTAGAGGCAGGACTGGACCAACCAGTTTAACGGTAGAGGCAAGACAAGACCAACCTGCTGAACTATAGAGGCAGGACAGGACCAACCAGCTTAATGGTAGAGGCAGGACAGGACCAACCTGCTGAACAGTAGAGGCAGGACAGGACCAACCAGCTTAACAGTAGAGGCAGGACAGGACCAACCAGCTTAATGGTAGAGGCAGGACAGGACCAACCAGCTTAACGGTAGAGACAGGACAGGACCAACCAGCATAACGGTAGAGGCAGGACAGGACCAACGTGCTGAACTGTAGAGGCAGAACAGGACCAACCAGCTTAACGGTAGAGACAGGACAGGACCAACCAGCTTAACGGTAGAGGCAGGACAAGACCAACCAGCTTAACGGTAGAGGCAGTACAGGACCAACAAGCTTAACGGTAGAGGCAGGACAGGATCAACCTACTGAACTGTAGAGACAGGACAGGACCAACCAGCTTAATGGTAGAGGCAGGACAAGACCAACCAGCTTAACGGTAGAGGCAGTACAGGACCAACCAGCTTAATGGTAGAGGCAGGACAGGATCAACCTGCTGAACCGTAGAGGCAAGACAGGGGCTAAAGGGGGCTGTGTACTGTGTACTGTGTACTGTGTACTGTGTACAGAGTGCTAGTGTGTCATGTGTTGAAGATTTTCCCAATGGAAAAAGTAATTACTATATTCAACCAATTCATTGTTGTCCCTAATCTCCCAGGTGGCCAGTGTCTCATCAGAAGGCATTCTCCGGCTGGACCTGGACACGGGGCACAGCAGCACCCCTAATGGGACCCACCAAGTGACCACTGATGGCACTGAGAGCCCCAAACAGGCCGTAAAGCCTCCCATGCCCCCCACATCCAAACCCAGCAATGTCTTGGAAGAGTGTCCGACCACCCAGAGCCCCGAAAAGGGTCAACCCGCTGAAGATAATCCTGGTCCTCAAAAGGGCCTGAAACCCCCCATGCCGCCCTCCAAAGAGGCCAAGGCACCTGCAGCCGGGAATGGACTCCCACATGAATCTGCTGCTGAGAGCTGCCCCGAGAAAAAGGTTGAGTTGACTGTGTTACATACTGTACATACTGCTTCACACAAACGTATACAAACACTGACACATACACCCTAACTATCACACATTTCAGTACACACACACACACACACACACACAAACACAAACACTGACACCTACACACAAACTTTCACACATATACAGTACACACGCACACACACACACACAAACACTGACACATACACACAAACTTTCACACATATACAGTACACACACACACACACAAACACTGACACATACACACAAACTTTCACACATGTACAATACACAGCGCACACACACACACACAAACACTGACACATACACACAAACTTTCACATATATACACGCACACACTGACACATACACAGAAACACTCACACATACCACACAAACACACACACACATGCCACACAAACACTTACACACTCACATATACACTCAAACTTTCACAGATACCACACAAACACTCACATATACACTACCGTTCAAAAGTTTAGGATCATAGAAATGTCCTTGTTTTTTAAAGAAAATCAAGTGTTTGTCCATTTAAAGAACATGAAATTGATCAGAAATACAGTGTAGACATTGTTAATGTTGTAAATGACTATTATAGCAGGAAAAGGCAGATGTTTTATAGTATATCTACAAAGGTGCCCTGAGGCCCATTATCTTTAACCACCAGTCCTGTGTTTAAATGGCACGTTGTGTTTGATAATCAAAGTTTATTTTAAAAGGCTAATTGGTCATTAGAAACCCCTTGTGCTTATGTTAGCACAGCTGAAAACTGTTGTGCTGATTAAAGAAGCAATAAAACCAGATTGTGTACTTCTCCCTTCACAGAACAGCACAAACTGGCTCTAACCAGAATAGAAAGAGGTGAGGGAGGCCCCGATGCACAACTGAGCAAGAGGACAAATACTGTAGAGTGTGTAGTTTGAAAAACAGATGTCTCACAGGTCCTCAACTGGCAGTTTCATTAAATAGTATCCACAAATCACCAGCCTCAATGTCAACAGTGAAAAGACTGCTTCGGGATGCTTGCCTTCTAGGCAGAGTTCTTTCTCTGTCCAGTGTCCATGTTCATTTGCCCATCTTAATCTTTTCTTTTTATTGGCCTGTCTAAGACATGGCTTTTTCTTTGCAACTTTTGCCTAGAGGTTCATTCAAAAACAAGGAAATGTCTAAGTGACCCTAAACTTTTGAATGGTAGTGTATGTAATGTACACCCCTCACATTTTTGTAAATATTTGAGTGTATCTTTTCATGTGACAACATTGAAGAAATGACACTGCTACAATGTAAAGTAGTGAGTGTACAGCTTGTATAACTGTGTAAATTTGCTGTGCCCTCAAAATAACTCAACACACAGCCATTAATGTCTAAACTGCTGGCAACAAAAGTGAGTACACCTCTAAGTGAAAATGTCCAAATTGGGCCCAATTAGCAATTTTCCCTCCCCGGTGTCATGTGACTTGTTAGTGTTACAAGGGCTCAAGTGTGAATGGGGAGTAGGTGTGTTCAGTTTGGTGTCATCGATATCACACTCCCTCAAACTGGTCACTGGAAGTTCAACATGGCACCTCATGGCAAAGAACTCTCTGAGGATCACTGGAACCATGTCCTGTTGTCTGATGAGACCAAGATAAACTTATTTGGTTCAGATGGTGTGTGTGGCGGCAACCAGGTGAGGACAACAAAGACAAGTGTGTCTTGCCTACAGTCAAGCATGGTGGTGGGAGTGTCATGGTCTGGGGCTGCTTGAGTGATGCTGGCACTGGGGAGATACAGTTCATTGGGGGAACCATGAATGCCAACATGTACTGTGAAATACTGAAGCAGAGCATGATCCCATCCCTTCGGAAACTGGGCTGCAGGGCAACATGATGACAACCCCAAACACACCTCCAAGACGACCACTGCCTTGCTAAAGAAGCTGAGGGTAAAGGATGGACTGACCAAGCATGTCTCCACACCAAAACCCTATTGAGCATCTGTGGGGCATCCTCAAATAGAAGGTGGAGGAGTGTAACGTCTCTAACATCCACCAGGTCCTTGATGTCGTCATGGAGGAGTGCAAGAGGACTCCAGTGGTAACCTGTGAAGCTCTGGTGAACTCCATGCCCAAAAGGGTTAAGGCAGTGCTGGAAAATGATGGTGGCCACACAGAATATTGACACTTTGGGCCCAATTTTCACTTAGGGGTGTACTCACTTTTGTTGCCAGCGGTTTAGACATGAATGGCTATGTGTTGTGTTATTTTGAGGGGACAGCACATTTACACTGTTATACAAGCTGTACACTCACTACTTTACATTGTAGCAAAGTGTCATTTCTTCAGTGTTGTCACATGTAAATATATATTTACAAATATGTGAGGGGTGCACTCACCTTTGTGAGATACTGTATGTACACTATTGTTGTTCTTTTTTTCAGGTCCTGAAGCCTCCCATGCCTCCCTCCAAAGAGGCCAAACCCACCGTGTCTGCTGAAGACCAAACACAGGTGCATGCCATTTGTGGATTCACTCTCTTCTTTCCATTGCCGGTCACAATGTGTAAAAAAAAACTGTGCAAACAATTTAAAGTAATTAACATTGTACTTCAATTTAAAGGTTCTCCATCCACCTGTGCCCCCCTCCAAAGAGGCCAAGCCCTCTGCTCCCACTGGAGACCAACCTGCCAGGGACATCAGCTGTGAGGGAGGCCCAGAGGAGTGCCCTGATGCTGGGGTTGATAAAGTACCGCAGCCCACCCCTCCCAACAAACTCCCTGATGGCTCCACAGACAACCTGGCCATGGAACATCAACCTAGACCACCGACCCCGCCATCCAAAGACAAGAAGCCCTCTCAGACAGACATGAAGGAAGATGCAGTGGAGGCCAGTGGTCAGAAAAATGAAAATGAAGAGGATGTTGAAGTTGAGTGGAAGGATGAAGAGGGTTCAAAAACAACTGGTCCAAGCAGTGTACCAGCGGGGCCTGAAGATGACATGGACTCTTCGTCCTCTCAGCTTATAATACCTACCACCACCCTAGAGGTCAAAGTTGAACCCCCTGTGTTTGACCACCCTGAGGTCGCTATTACCACCATAGAGGAAGATATGCCAAAAAATGCAATACACGGGGCTCAAGAAGAAGACTCTGTCCTTAGTGGTGGAAAGTATAATATAATCAATGAAGAAGCTCAGACAATGAAGTCTTCCCAAATCGCAGTAACAGTGTCAGTTCCAGCACAGGAGATAATCAAAAAGAGCCCTTGCCCTCCTGGACCTCCTGTAAAAAAGAAGCCTGTCAAATCCACTCCTCCAGCAGCTACGCTGGCAGCTCTTCATGTCCACCCGAGCAAGCCTGAGAATAAAGCTACAGATGAAATGAAGAATGCCCCTGTCGCCACCACACCAGAAGAGAACCCGAACCGTATCCCTTCAACACCCCCGGCGCCATTGACCACAACCATTCCAGCTGTAGACACAGATGACCAGAACGTTCCATTGGTCATAGAGTCAAAGTGCGAGTTTCCAGTCGTAGTTCTCTCTCTGAGCGAGCCGGAACCTGACAGCTCCTGTTCCAGCCCTCTGTCCTTTCACCTTTCCCCAAAAAAGAGGGAGGTGCGTGAGGAGGAAAAGTCAGTCGATAGTGGCCAACACTCCGATGACGATGAAGATGGATCAGAGAACGGAGACACGTTGGCTGCCTCCACAGCTGCTCTGAGGGGCAGCCTGGTCGGCCTAGACACGCTCATGGACGAGAGCGAAGACGGAGATACTGAGACACCCGATAGCCTGGGACTCAGTCCGGAAGAGGTGGAGGACCCCTCATCCACACCCCAGAACTCCCAGGACAAACCCTCCAGCCTCCACTCCACCTTTCTCCAGGCCGGCCGTTATCCTCCCATCCCCCTTAAACCCTCATCCAAGCTCAAGTCCACCTCTTTGGGCGATCTCCTTGGTGATCAGCAGTCGGGTGAAAGAGTGAAACAACTGATTGCACACGGGGCCGTGAGAAAGCAAGCCGGTCCTTGTGACGACACAACAGACCTTAGAAAAGAAGTGGCCTTAGAGCTGAAAAAGACAGGTGAGCTCCTGGGGAGCATTGCCCCCAGAGGGAGTACTGAGGATGGGCCGAGCTCGGCTCTGGCAGGGCCAGAGGTGCTGGAGGAGGGTTGCCCAGCAGATCTGCTCTCCAGAGCCATGGATAAGCTGAGGAAAGCAGACCAATTCCTCAGGGAGGCCAGGAATATGAAAGAGTCTCAACATTATGAGCAAATGACCAAGAGAACCAGCTGGTAGTAGTTAAATATAAAGAGGAAAATTAATAGGTTAACTGGGATCGAAAGTTGCAGAGAGAAACTACAGGTGTTTTCCTGTTTTTGCTGAATATGCGACATTTGCATGCAACGTTTCTGCTGAAAGTTAAGTCATTCCAATTATGTCAGTTTTCCCTGTCTGACCTGTAGCTGTAAGGTGTACTGTACTTTTTTCACATTGATTATCATCACTTTACAAAAGGATAGTTACTTGAATACAATCTCCCATTAATGTTTTTGAATGGCTTCTTTCAAGAATGACAAAATGAGCTAATTTTAGGGTGTCTGTGGTGCCTAAACCTTTTGCAATCCACTTTTAGAACAGATACATTTATTCAGTAGCCCTGCTTGTCAGTCAAATCATGATGCCTGGAAATAATTACTGTGTTCACGTCTAGTAAAGTATTAGGGATGGGATGTGTGTATGTATACTTACTGCACATTGATAAGAGCAACACGGTAACCGAAACGCTGTTCTTACCTTGCCCTTAACCCAGGTGATGTGATGTTTTATCCTCCCCGGGCTCTTCAATACCAACACTGTTCATTTTGGCTTTAAACAGGCCACACAGGAACTAGCCACTTCCTGACTGATCGACCGTCTTCAGATAAGTCTTTACTCAGAGACGGGATCATTTACATCACACTCAAGTGCACTCGTACATGTTTCTATGTGCTAAGACAGACTTAGACATAACACCTTACACATATGTGCTATTGAATGAATGTGGAAGTAGACAGTTATTGGCATTTTTTAAATGTTTATGTTGTGGAAATTACTGTGTCTGTTTCTATTGTTTATTTTTACATTAGTTTTACCTTTTGTCTGCTTCATAGGTTTGAGGGTATTGGTTATTGAACAATTGAGAGAAAAGGGTCTTTACCATTTTTAAGTAAACTTAAAAGGTAAACTCAGCAAAATAACATATCATAACAGCAAACAGCGTTGTTGATCAATTTCCGAAAAAACTAACAGCATTGAACTACAATGTACAATTTTGCTACTGTTTTGGTCTTGTGGCTTAGCAAACCCACGCACAAACATATACACTTTGTGTGACTGTATGATAGTGAACTCTTGCATCTCGCTCATCTCAATATCTGTGTGAAAACAATTTTGCTGAGTCTACCTTTAAATGTGGTATCTACTTAACATTTCTCTTTCACACATGCACAGCAAGGACAATACTTGTTCGTCCAAGACTTACTATAGTAAACTACTGTTTGAAAACATGTGCATATTCCCTGCATTGATTATGATTAGTTTTCCATTTCGAAAGTTTAGTGTTCTACAATTAATGTCCAGTTTTTAGAGAGTCTAACAGTAGAGACTATTTGAATTAATCTATTATAATTTTAAACATCAAATTGTACATAAAACATTTTCTATTGAACTGCTTAATATTTAAGTTATTAATCTACTCACACACTCCTTTTTGTTGGTTTGCCCAACATTGTAGAAAAACAATAGATTTAATCCCTCAAACCGTCTTATGGCTGAGTTGCAAATGTATGTATCTTAAAGTTTATTATATTGTTATGTAATATATTTTATTGTACAAATGCAGTTACTAATAATTGGATGGATACATTTTATATACCCATAGATGTTTTTGATACGTTTTCAAATGTAAGTTTGGAAAGCATGTCTGAATAAATACTGCTTACTGTATAATGTATTTTTGGTCAGATTGTTTTATACAACTGATGAATTTACAGAACATAAGCCATGTTTATGAAGCACTTAATCAAAACAACAGCACTGAATGTACTATTACAGGTTGGAAGTTGTCCTACTTCTTAATTTTCCTTACAACTCCAAAAGCCTGCTTCCTCTTTTTTTTCTGAAGTAGGTAAAGCCAACAAAGGTTTTACTATATTTTTTTTTTGTAGTAGTAGTAAAACAGGAATCAAAATTGTATTTTATTTCATGTCAATTCCCTTTCCAGCTCATAGTGACATGGTTCTAGTGCCATTGCATAAATGTAAAGTTATTACTGCATCTCACAGTTTTCTTTGTTGGTGCCCTGCTGTATGTCTCAGATCCACAGGGAATAAACTATGAGCATCAGCTAATTGTTAAAGGATTACTAGGATTAGCAAAACTTATCTTCAAGTACATTAGTGACTTTCTCACTGCAAAAAGATTATACATACAGGTACATCACAAAAAAGAATATAGTGGAAAAGTTAATTTTTTTCCGTAATTCAAATCAAAAGTGACACCTTCATAGATTCTAGATTCATTCCACATAAAGTGAAAAATGTCAAGCTTTTTTTGTTTCAGTCTTGATGATTATGCCTTACAGCGCATGGAAATCAAAAATCCAGTATCTCTAAATATTAGAATAAAAAATGTATAATACAGAAATGTAAACCTGAGAAGAGCTCTAATCAGCTAATTACCTCCAAACACCTGCAAAGATTTCCTAAGTATGTTAATTTAAGCACTCAATACTTGGTCGAGGCTCCTTTTGCATAAATTACTGGATCAATGCGGCGTGGCATGGAGGCAATCAGCCTGTGGCACTGCTGAGGTGTTATGGAAGCCCAGGTTGCTTTGATAGTGGCCTTCAGCTCGTCTGTGTTGTTGGGTCTGGTGTATCTCATTTTCCTCTTGACAATACCCTGTAGATTCTCTATCGGGTTCAGGTCAGGCAAGTTGGTTGGCCAGTCAAGCACAGTAATCCCATGGGCAGCAAACCAGTCACCAGTCGTTTTGGCCCTATGGGCAGGTGCCAAGTCCTGCTGGGAAAGGAGATCAGCATCTCCATAAAGCTTGTCAGTAGATGGAAGCATGAAGTGCTCTAAAGTCTCCTGGTAGATGGCTGCATTGACTCTGGGACTTGATAAAACACAGTGGACCAACACTAGCAGATGACATGGCACCCCAAATCATCACTGACTGTAGAAACTTCACACTGGACTTCAAGCAACTTGGATTCTGTGCCTCTCCACTTTTGACCTAGATTTCCAAATGAAATGCAAAATGTACATTAATCTGAAGAGAGGACTTTGGACCACTGAGCAACGGTCCAGTTGTTTTTCTCCTTCGCCCAGGTAAGATGCTTCTGACGTTGTCTCTGGTTCAGGAGTGGCTTGGAATGCGACACTTGTAGCCCATTTTCTGGACAGGTCTGTGTGTGGTGGTTCTTGATGCACTGACTCTATCCTCAGTCCACTCCTTGTGAATCTCCCCCAAGTTCTTGAATCGGCTTTGCTTGACAATCCTCTCAAGGCTGAGTTCATCCCTGTTGCTTGTGTACTTTTTCCTAATACACATTTTCCTTCCAGGCAACTTTCCATGAATATGCTTTGATACAGCACTCTGCGAGCAACCAACCCTTTCAGCAATTACCTTCTGTGGCTTACCCACCTTGTGGAGGGTGTCAATGAGTGTCTTCTGGACAACTGTCAAGTCAGCAGTCTTCACCATGATCAAGACTGAAACAAAAAAGGCTTGAAATGTTTCATTTTATGTGCAATGAATTTAGAATACAAATTTAGAACAATTATTTGAAACACTGCCGATTTTTCAGGTTTTCCTACTTACAAAGCATGTAGAGGTCTTATTTATTTTATTGCATGACATAAGTATTTGATCACCTACCAACCAGTAAGTAAGGTCTCACAGGTCTCACTGTTATTTTTTCTTTAAGAAGCTTCTCCACTCATTACCTGTATTAACTGCACCTGTTTGATATCTTTTATACTTGTTACCTGTATAAAAGACACCTGTCCACACACTCAATCAAACAGACTCCAACCTCTCCACAATGGCCAAGACCAGAGAGCTGTGTAAGGGCTGTTGGCGCAACTGTTGGCGCAATATTTAGAATTCAAGATGACGGTCAATCTCCCTCGGTCTGGGGCTCCATGCAAGATCTCACCTCGTGGGGCATTATTGATCATGAGGAAGGTGAGGGATCAGCCCAGAACTACACGGCAGGACCTGATTAATGACCTGAAGAGAGCTGGGACCACAGTCTCAAAGAAAACCATTAGTAACACACTACGCCATCATGGATTAAAATCCTGCAGCGTACGCAAGGTCCCCCTGCTCAAGCCAGTGCATGTCCAAGCCCGTCTGAAGTTTGCCAATGACCATCTGGATGATCCAGAGGAAGAATGGGAGAAGGTCATGTGGTCTGATAAGACAAAAATAAAGCTTTTTGATCTAAACTCCACTAGCCATGTTTGGAGGAAGAGAAGGATGAGTACAACCCCAAGAACACCATCCCAACCATGAAGCATGGAGGTAGAAACATAATTATTTGGGGAAGCTAAGTCTTTCAGCATGACAACGACCCGAAACACACAGCCAGGGCAACTAAGGAGTGGCTCCGTAAGAAGCATCTCAATGTCTTGGAGTGGCCTAGCCAGTCTCCAGACCTGAACCCAATAGAAAATATATTACAGCTGAAAGACCTTATTGCCCAGCAACAGCCCCGAAACTTGAAGGATCTGGAGAAGGTCTGTATGGAGGAGTGGGACAAAATCCCTGCTGCAGTGTGTGCAAACCTGGTCAAGAACTACAGGAAACGTATGATCTCTGTAATAGCAAAAAATGTTTCTGTACCAAATATTAAGTTCTGCTTTTCTGATGTATCAAATACTTATGTCATGCCATAAAATGCAAATTAATTACTTAAAAATCATATTACTGTTTTGTTTTAGATTCCAGTTTTAGATTGTTTTAGATTCACAGTTGAAGAGTACCTATGATAAAAAATTACAGACCTCTACATGCTTTGTAAGAAGGAAAACCTGCAAAATCGGCAATGGATCAATTACTTGTTCTCCCCACTGTATATGGTGTCACTTTTTGATTTGAATGATGGAAAGAAATGTAGAAAAAAAAAATCTACAATATATATTTTTTTTTTGATGTACCTGTAGTTGAACAGAGTCTGAAGGTGTTTCATTGCTTATAAAAATGCATTGCAGAATTCTTGGCCACTGGTTATAAAAGTGGCGCTGTCAAGCCAAATCAGTCCCTGAATATTGTGTATTATGTCATGAATGTGCTGATATGTTCGTCATGTCATCAAAACCATTTACTTTCAAACTTGGAATTTCATGAGGTAGGATAGTGATTCTACTTATATATTATACAGCACTTATAGATTATAAGCAACATATTACACATCCAGCGCCCAATGGAAGATCCAAAAATATTTCATTATCAAAAAAGTACCAGACTGCATCTTTAATGTCATGACTTCATTATCTGATTGAGAGATTTGGATATACACAAGAAGTATGCTTTTCTAAAATGTGAGTTTGTCCACATAGACAAAAAGAAGTTTTTCCACACAGTTATAGACATTTATCAGGTGACATTCTAATTTCTGTAGTATTTTATAAACACAGTAGTTTGGATACTGGATGCTGATTAGTTAAAACAATGCAAGACTGTATACCATGATCGTAACTTTTAGCAATGTCACCTTGATATCATGTCGATAAAAAAACAAGTACAATAGCGAGGATGGCTACATCAACACCAGGTCAACATGCTAATCTGAAGTAAGAAGTGTTTAGATCATCTTGTGAAAAAGTGGTCTGGTTAGGGGTGTGGTTAGATAACTTCTCAAGCAGACTGGTGAAGAATGTGATATTCTGGCCATGCTTGGCTTGCCTACATTGTGCATCATGGTACAATTTTCTGGTCTGTGAGGCAAACATATGATCTAATGTTGATGTCGTTACTGTGCAGCAAATATATGATCTAATTCTGAGGTGATTTCTGTGTGAATGTAAACAGTGAAAGGAAAGAGAGGAGTAGACCAAGACATTCCTTACTGATGTGAACTCTGGTGTACCATCGCTGAAAGAAACATCATGACAGTTAGTTTATGAGGACATTCCCACTTGGGCCAAAGTTGACAACTTCATCAAATGACTGATCCCAGTTGACATCCATTACAGTAGAGTTTAGGGTTAGGGAAAATAGGATTTTGAGAGGAGTAATTGTTGTGTGTTTTGTGTGTGTGAGTGTACAGTCCTGTATTGTTCTGTGTTGCTCACTAGATCTGATTCAAGCTCCAGTGGGCAGATTTAACCAAATTGTGAAAGTGAAGAAGGTGAAATTAAATCAAATTAAGAAATGAAGGCAAGGACCTGAACTTGCATCTGACTCACTGTATCCCCTAGCTGCATCCCAACAACCACATCTTCACCCTATCCCCTGTTAACTGCCAGGGGTCATTTAGAATAGGGTGCCATTGGGGAAACTTTCCAGAGCCTAAAGACACCACTCAGCACAATCCCTGTCTACTACATAGCAGCAGTTTACGGTGCAGTACATGTGAAGTAAGATTGGTCACATACAGCTCAATATGGACTGTTGTATTAGACTGTTAACATATTATGTAACACATTTGACTGTGGTATAGGACTGTTAATGTATTATTCAACAGGTTGTACTGTGGTATAGGACTGTTAATGTATTACTCAACAGGTTGTACTGTGGTATAGGACTGATAATGTATTATTCAACAGGTTGGACTGTGGCATAGGACTGTTAATGTATTATTCAACAGGTTGGACTGTGGCATAGGACTGTTAACGTATTATTTAGCAGGTTGGACTGTGGTATAGCACTGTTAACGTATTCCTTTTTTTCTTATTTTTTTTCCCTCGAAGATTTCAGTGTATTTTTCAATTGAATTGCTCACATTATAGGTCACATTAAAAGTGGAAAAATTTCTGACATGATTTATCTTTGTCAAATTTTTTTACATCACAAAAACCTAGCATTTTAACAGGGGTGTGTAGACTTCTTATATCCACGGTACATCCTTGAAAATGAGCTCCCAGTCTGTTGACTACAAACTGGTGAGAATAAGTGAGGGACATGCTGTGGAGCCTCTGAGGTAGATGAACAGTGTCATTGGGTGAGTGGGGCTTTTATGTGTTGGTTTAATTTAAACTGTGGCTAGCACTCTCTTTGTGTTGATCATGCAGGCATGCGGTGAAGAAGAGTCAGGTTATTCCATAAATGTAAGATTTGATCTACATAACTGTGTGTGAGTGCACCCATGCAAGTGTGTTTGTGCATGGGCATGTGTAATTTCAAACTGAATACTCACAGAAATTCAATAAATACTGTACAAATGAGTCTCACAGCAAAACAAAAATGATGCAAGAAGTGTGTGTTCATTGATAAGACAAACCCATTGTATTTTTCTCTTTATGTGTGTGGCGTTGGTAGGTTTTTTTGTGACGTTGGTAGGTTTTTAGGAACTTGTATATCTGTTTAGTCCCCATAGCAGCAGTCTGCATTGGCAAACACCCATAGCAGACCTATAGGCTCTTTGGCTTGTGAATACAGTGCAGATCATTACTAAGAAGTATGTGTTTCATCAGAAAACTCAATAATGTTAGTAGCTTCATATCCTATTCCCTCTAGTCTCATGCTTACCTCGCGGCCATTAAAACAAATAACTGTACACGAGAAACAAGAAAGGGAACCAGGCGAGCCTAGTTCTGCCAGGCCGCGATTAGAAGGGAGGGCAATTGTTGTCCCTGACTGTATTCGACCCACGGTTTTATATGTGGCAGACTGTCTTTAACCACGACACTATTTGAAGAGCGACTAGTGTTGCATGTGCTATGTGGGTAGAGATGTGGTGTCTGTTTATTTCTGCATTGTCAAACCAATTAGTCGAAACTCCACAGTTCTCAAAACTAGTTCCCTAAATGATTAGCTGACATTCAAACCAACAACAGGTATAACACTAGGCTACACTGAATGCGTTAAATGAGAGATTACTGTACAGTAAATGGCTAGCTAATAGATATACAGTACCTATAATGAAAACAATTAGTTGAATAGCAAACCACTACACTATGTGAACTACGCTATGTAAATGGCAATCAAGAACAATGTGTTGTTTGTCCGAGCTCGTCCCTCGCAAAACACCCATTAACAGTTTAAATTTAGGCTTTTAGCTACTGTAGCTTGCAGCCAGCAAAGTTACCATAAACAATTTTATTTCAGGCTTACTATAACATGACAATTGAAGCTTGTAGCCAGCGAAGTTTTAAACTATCCGGAATTAATTCTAATACCTAGTTTGCTTTCTCCGTGGCAAGGATCAATCCCCGGTCGACCACGTGACAGTCTGCGTCTCTAACCACTACGCTATTTAACAATGGCCACTCATTCAGGGACATTCGCTCTTGGCCGTCTCCACTTACGCTGGCCAAAACTGTCTTGAGTTAAAATAAACAAAGGATATTCCTACAGTGACCTCTGGTGGCTGATATTAGAAGCACACAGGACATTGCAGAACAAGAAAGTCTTTACCAAAGAATTATATACCACACTAGTCAAAAGTTTGGACATGCCTACTAATACCATAGTGTTTCTGTTTTTACTATTTTCCAAATTGTAGAATAATAGTGAAGACATCAAAACTGTGAAATATTACATAGTAACCAAAAAAACTGTAAAAAAAAAGTAAATATATATATATATACTTTTATATAATATAGATTTATAATCTATATTTCAGATTCTTCGAAGTAGCCACCCCTTGCCTTCATGACTGCTTAGCTTCCTCTTGGCATTCTCTCAACCAGCTTCATGATGTAGCCATCTGGAATGCTTTTCCAACAGTCTTGAAGGAGTTCCCACATACACTGAGTTGGCTGCTTTCCCTTCACTCTGTGGTCCAACCCATTCCAAACCATCTAAGCCAAGTCATCTGATTTAGCACTCTATCACTTGCCCTTTCACAGCCTGTAGGTGTGTTTTGGGTCGTTGTCCTGTTGAAAAGCAAATGATAGTCCCACTAAGCACAAACCAGATGGGGTGGCGTATCTCTGCAGAATGCTTGCATTGGTAAATTATTTATAATATTGCTAATATACCATGGCTAAGCGCTGTGTCCAGGCACTCTGCAATGCGCTGTGCCAAAGTACAGCTCATAGCCATGGTATATTGGCCATACTGTATACTACACTCCCTCTTGTCTTATTGCTTTCTCTTAGAGCGATTTTTATGTACAACCCTGTTTCCAAAAAAGTTGGTACGCCGTGTAAAATGTAAAGAAAAACAGAATACAATCACGTGTAAATCAATTATCCATATATTTAATAGAAAATAGTACAAATACAATGTATCAAATGTTGAAAGTGAGAAATTGTATTGTTTTAGGAAAAATACATGCCCATTTTGAATTTGATGATGCCCATTTTGAATTTGATGCCAGCAACCCATTTCAAAAAATTTGTGACAGGGGCATGTTTACCAGTGTGTCACCTCTTCTTTTAACGATACTCTGCAAGCATTTGGGAACTGAGGAGAAATTGCTGTAATTTTGAAAGTGAAATGTTTTCCCATTCTTGCTTGATATAGGATTGCAGCTGTTCGTTTCATAATCCGCCAAATGTTTTCAAAGGGTGACAGGTCTGGACTGCAGACATGCCAGTTTAGCACCCGGACTCTTTTACTAAGGAGCCATGCTGCTGTAAAACGTGTGGTTTGGCATTGTATTGCTAAAAAAAGCAAGGCCTTCCCTGAAAAAGACTTTGTCTGGATGGCAGCATATGTTGCTCCAAAACCTGTATATATTGTTCATCATTAATGGTGCCTTCACAGATGTGCAAGTCACCCATGCCATGTGCACTAATGCACCCCCATACCATCACAGATGTTGGCTTTTGAACTGTGCACTGATAACAAGTTCACTCCTTTTTAACCTGGAGTACGGAGCGTCCATGATTCCCGAAAATAATTTCACATTTTGATTTGTCAGACCACAGGACAGTTTTCCACTTCATCTCAGTCCATCTCAACTGAGCTCGGGCCCAAAGAAGGTGGCGGCAGTTCTGGATGTTATTTATGGTTTCTTCTTTGCATGTAGAGTTCTAACTTGCATTTGTGGATGCAGTGACACACTGGGTTCACAGGTTTCAGAAGTGTTCCTGAGCCCATGCAGTGATTTCCACTACAGAATAATTTCAGGTTTTAATGCAGTGCCGCCTGAGTGCCCTAAGATCATGGCCATCCAATAATGGTTTTTGACCTTGTCCCTTGCATAAAAAGATTTCTCCGGATTCTCTGAATCTTTTAAAGATATTATGTGTCAGTGGTGAACCCCTCCCCATCCTCACTTCTGACAGACCCATCCTCTCTGAAAGGATCTTTTAATACCCAATCATGTTACTGAACTGTTGCCAATAGACCTAATAAGTTGTGTGATGTACCACCAGGTTCATTTTTTTTTACACAGCATTACACAACTTTAAGTCTTTTGTTGCCTCTGTCCCAACTCAAAGCGCGTCAAATACAAAAGCGGGCATATATCTTTCAAGAAATAATAAAACGTCTCCGTTTCAACATTTGAGATATTGTCATTGTATCTGTATTGAATATAGGACTGGAATTATTTTGCACATCATTCAATTCTGTTTTTATTTACCCTTTACGCAGCATCCCAACTTTTTTGGAAACATGGTTGTTGTTGGTTTGGTCAAGTTCTGTTAATTTGGGCTGTCATATCTGGCTACTAGAGTGCAGTTTCACTGTGCTTAAAGGTCAGCTAGTGAGTCAAGCGTATAAGGTCACAGGAAAACTGGTACTAGGTGTGCATGACTTACAGGTTTTTATCTTTTAGCCCTATTAACAAGCAAGCAAGCAAGTTTATTTATAGAGCACAATTCATACATCAAAGCAATTCAATGTGCTTTACAAAGAAAAATAAATACAATACCATAAAAACAAATACTCAAATGAAAACATCAAAACAAATGAATACATCATAATAATAAAAAATACAATAAGAAAACATATAAAGATTACTAATGGGATAAAAACATAGGAAGCTATAAGGCTAAACAGTGTAGTTAAGTTTAAGTGCTCATTCATAGGCACGTGAGAAGAGTGTTTTTAACCTGGATTTTAAAATTGATACGTTTGGGGCACGTCTTAGATCTTCTGGTAGTTTATTCCAGCTGTGTACAGCATAAGTGCTAAACGCAGCTTCTCCATGTTTAGTTTGGACTAGACAATATTCCACTGCTAGGTGCTATGTACAGCATAAGTGCTAAACATAGCTTCTCCAAGTTTAGTTTGGACTAGACAATATTCCACTGCTAGGTGCTATGTACAGCATTAGTGCTAAACATAGCTTCTCCATGTTTAGTTTGGACTAGACAATATTCCACTGCTAGGTGCTATGTACAGCATAAGTGCTAAACACAGCTTCTCCATGTTTAGTTTGGACTAGACAATATTCCACTGCTAGGTGCTGTGTACAGGCATCCTGCGATGCATTGGGCTTATGAACAGCTTTTTGCTGTGGTTTATTAGACATATACCACTCCTAATCCGGTCATATTGCTCAATTCTAAGCAATGCACTTAGTATTGCAAAACATATGTTGGTGGTAGGACATTGCGGCTACATAGGCTGTGTTATACAGGCTACTTCAAAGAGCATACATGTAAATCAGTTCCTCTTGATCGTCTCCCTCGTTATGATCACTGGTAGACTTGGATAGATGTTCCTCCAGAAGCAAGACGTTGTCACACCTGTTCAACAAGGCCTGAAGGTTGGCAAAGATTGGCGAGTTTCAGTATTGAGTTTCTGTCAGCTTTGTGTAAACAGTTGAATGTTTCTTATTGACTCTGTCTGTCTCTCTATCTCTCTCTCTCTCTCTCTCTCTCTCTCTCTCTCTCACACACACACACACACACACTTTCTCCTAAAATGAGAGAGTCGATTTTTAAGTAAAGGTGATGGGTCATTTGGTTTGAGAGACTAAGTGTTTTTAATAATACTTTACGTATCAATTATTCAAAGTACATTAAATTATTTTCCACAGATGTATACTGCTTTACAACAAGCTTTATATCATGATGACACTGACAGCATCCCTCAATATTCATTGGCAATTATCAAACTTGTTTGATTAATTATTATGACTATTACCTAAGGTTTAAAAAAACGTTTTATTCAAAAATGTAACTATGTCTAGCTTAACGTCAAAACAGTTACATTTTCTTATGTATTCTCCATCATGATCTACAACCAAGAATGTGGGCAGGTCACCTCCTTCAAACCACTCAACACCCGGAAGTGTGCGGCACTGGCCTGGCGGGCAGGCAGTCTTTGAGTCAGTATAGAGATGGATGCGGTCGTTAGGCGATTTAATGAGAATCTGATCGCGGATTCGGCTGCAACAACAAAAATGAACTAAATCGATGTCGTTTTGGAATCACTGATAGAATGGAGGACGATCTGGCGTCAGAGGATGATATATGTAAGTGATTATGAATTACAGACGGGATAGCAGGATGGAGTTTTGTGATGCCAACTCCTAGTCTGTGCCACCGCTCATCTATGCTAGGGTTTCTATGGCAGCGACCACAGAATCTGAACAGATGCAGTAGAAATGATTGATTAATTAATAAGAGCATTATCTGAACATTTTTCAAATGCCAAGCTACATCATTAAATTGCAATTGGGCGTGGCGTCGTTGAATTTACCCATATTACATTTATTAGGCTACTATTTCAATAGCCTATTATATAATTGTAGTCTATTATATAATTGTAGGTAGGTGTAGCGTTTAGGGCTCACACTACTCCATCTTTTCCGATATTATGGTTCAGGAAATGAAACCGACACTTATTTTCCCCACAGACATACTGTATAGACACCATTGCTGGTAAAAGTGTTTCCAAACATTGAATAGGTACAAACATCTAATTTTATCATAACTTTAAAAGAATAGCAATGACTTAAAAACGTGCAATGCCCTTACAAAAAAGATTTCTCTCAGTAAAATATTGTATCCCAAATATTATAATTTTTTTACTTTGATTTGACACTCGCTATCAAGTTCTTAAAAAAAAAAAAACACCAGTTATGCGACTAAGAGTAATACATATTTTCATGCTGTAATCTGCATTTACCTGTTGTTTTTCTATTACAATGGATTAATAGAACTAAACCTTAGCATATGTTACTCTGTGAGCGCAGATGATATCATGGAACTTCTGTTAGAGAATCTGTTTATCTAAGCCTACCTGGGAAAATAATTACACTGCTCAAAAAATTAAGGGAACAAGTAATCATCACAGTCAGTAACCTGCCATTAGGCCCCGGGGCTGAAAGGTTTTTGTAGGCCCCCCAAACTCACACTAAAAATAATAAAATGTGTAAAATCCACACTTGTCTATACAGCTCAAAATGTGTTAGTTTCTTTAGGGGGATACAACAGTGAATTGTCCCTATATATGATGACCAAATCACTTGAGCCTACTTGACCATAAACACAAAAGTCAGTGTAGAATATGTGTGATGCCGGACACTATGTCTATGTTCAGGTGGAATTGTGGTTAAAAGGAGAGTCCAGGTCTATGGTTTAGACTGTTTATCAATGTGTATGTGGTTCTGTAACAACAAAGCACAACAGTACAGACTGATTCTGAACAAATAATAAGGAAAACACACTACCTTGGGAAGGCATAGCCACTCCCTGGGCAGATACTCCCCATTACCAAGCTTGCGCTTGGAATGGGTCTTTGAGAAGAATCTTCTCTGGTGTTTGTATTGGCGTTCTGAAGCAGAGAGGTCAGCTTCTCTGTTCTGGCACAATTCCGGTCCCATTTTCGCCCAGTAAAGACCCACCTGTTCGTCAGTATTATTTTGTGCGTACTTGAAAGAGTCTGGAGACGCCGTGGTGAACATTACGCTGCCTGCAACATCATCCAACATGACTGGTTTGGCAGTGGGTCAGTGTTGGTCTGGGGAGGCACATTTTTGGAGGGTTGCACAGACCTCCACGTGCTAGCCAAATGTACCCTGACTTCTATTAGGTACCGGGATGAAATCCTCAGACCTTATGCTGATGCAGTGGGCCCTGGGTTCCACCTGATGCAGGACAATGCCCGGCCTCATGTGGCCGGAGTGTGTAGGCCATTCCTGGATGACGAAGGCATTGATGCCATTGACTGGCCCTCACGTTCCCCAGACCTGAATCCAATTGAGAACCTCTGGGACGTTATGTATCGGTGCATCTGACGCCACCGAGTAGCACCACAGACTGTCCAGGAGTTCATGATGCACTGATCAAGCTATGGGAGGAGATCCCCCAGGACACCATCCACCATCTCATCAGGAGCATGCCCAGACGTTGATTGGAGTGCATATAGGCACGTGGGGGCCATACACACTACTGAGTTACTTTATGAGTTACTGTGATAAAATTCACACAAGTTAGAGCAGCCTGTGATTTCAATTGTTTACTTAGATTTTCGGTGTGAGTTTGAATCCAGCCCTTAATCGGTTGGTGATTTTGGTTTCCACCGACCGTTGTTACGTCGTTTTGTTCTCAACGAATTAAACACAATAAGATTTTGATCTTTAATATATTTCCTTCATTGAAACCCAATGTGTGACTTATGTGTTCCCTTCGTTTTTTTGAGCAGTGTACCTAAAACAATTTTGTTGTTTGCCAGAAACAAATTCCAGTCCCGGAATCGAGTCCTTACATACTATGCACATGCCTGTCACAGTGGTGTTGAGGCAGGACATGTGGAGCGGAGCTGCAGTACATTCCTTTTAATGGTCTTCTCAAACAATAGAACAGAAAACACCAAAAGGAGCAACACCAACCAAGACCTGTGTGGAACACCTAACCACACAATGTGCAGATAGAGATGAACTTAAATAGGATCCCCAATTAGAAACAACGCTTGGCAGTTGCCTCCTCTAAACAAATTGGGGACCAACAAAACAAAAGCGCAGAGACGCCTAAAGGCACCGCTGCTTTCAGGCCCTGACTATCAGCCCCAGACCAACAGAGAGATGGCCTTGGGGCGATTCCTATAGACATGACCTGACAATGCCATTGTTGATATATTATTCACTTTTCTGTCAATTTATTTCTAAACAATTTATAATTGTTTGTAGCCATACTTTTTTTCTACATATCAAGAAAAAGGATTCACCGAGATTCAAGTATGAAGCGTTCTGAAGCATGATAACTAGCAATATTATGGAAATGTCTATGGGTTAAATGAGTGGACATTTAATTTCCTAAACCATCAAACTGGCATTATGTAAAACCTAATGACATTTGTGAGGGGACTGTGGATTGGTGTCTGTAAGTGTGTATGTCACACAAGCTATTTAAGACAACGCTGATGAAATATTGGTAAATTATGCCACAGTGATTACATTTATTAACCCGATTATGGGGTTATGTTAAGTGATACAAATGTTAGTGTTCAATGGGAACATCATGCTCCCACTCTGTCATTAAAGTCATTACATTTGGTTCCTGGATCCTTCTCCTCACAAAGAATACATTCTCTTCAGGAATCCTTAAGGTCCACCATGGTGGATATTCTATCAAATTAAATGTTGGGGAAAGCACTTAAAAAAATACTTCCTGGGTACTGAAATCCCCATCTGTGCGAAACGTAATGCGGTACTTTGGCTATACAGCCTACACTCAAGACTGAAAGATTGGTGACATTTTTAACCTGGTGATAAAGTGTGTCAGATCTCATTTAAAACGCTTGGTACAATGGTTGTATATAAGATTTCTATATACTGTTGATATATTTTCCCAGATGTTTTCTTGAATGAATGTATAAATATAACTGATGTAAAACAATGGTTGTTATGCAACAGAGATTTTTTCCCAAAAAACTGTACCTAAAAACAATATCGGTTATCTTACCACTACTGTCTCATTGGTTAACAACCTACGTGTTAGTGGCTACGAGAGCTGCCATTTGAGACACACTCATAGGCCGGATGAATGAACAGGCAGTTCATTATGAGTGTGTCTCCAATGGCAACCCATATAGGGAATATAGTGTACATGGAGTATACTGTGGTGTACTGCTTATAGGGTAGGCGCGTTAAGGACTCTTCCTGTCACTGGAAATCTATCTGATTGCCCTATCTGCCTACAGCATTACCTCTGGGTCAATGGGAAGACAAGCATCAACATCAAAATATATTTATTAATGCTTCTAACAGTTCAATGAGTGGCTGAAGCAGTCATTCAAACATCCAATCTTTAGATATTCAAGTGGAATTGGAAATCTCCAAATAAAATGCCAGCCTGTGGGGAAACTGCAAAAACCGAATTTCACCATACATGTGCTCAGCCCAGACATTTATATTGTTACTGTGTGGTGGAGAATGTGGAGGACCATTAAACTGTTGTTTGCCTGCCGGTGGTAAAGAACATGGAGGGTTCAACTAATGCAATTCAATAGGAGGAAGACAAAAGTAAGTAAACTCCTGGCGTAAACCAATCTACAATTGAAATTTTACACATCTATAAGTTAGTAAATGTTAAAAATGTGGAATATAAATTTATAAAAACATTTAATTAGGGAATAGAGACAGTACTAGAAACAGGAAACAGGGTGAATAAATACATGAATGTTTAAATCTTGTGTTGGTGGCCTCCCTACTGTAGCTCTCCAAATTGGGCCTCCACCAAACTCCACAGGAAAAATGCAGTACATAATTCCTGGCATTTAAACTGAATGGAGAAAAGGTTTTCCATTTGCCTGTCTGCCTAGATTCAACAGCCTTTATTTGATCTGTAAGCCAGGAGGCTTGGATATTCAGACCAGGGATTTGGAGGGAGGTTGCTGTGTGTGCTTGAAAGTGCCCTGTGTCTGTTAATAGTGCTCCAGTCAGAAAAGGAGTTCCATGATGCCGCAAAGAGGAACGATGCAGGAAAAATGCAGCAGATGTTGAAGAAAGGAATGGACATCAAGACCAGAAACAAAGTAAGTGATTGGAGAGCAAACACACACTGCCGCTGGCAGACACTCCTAACTGAAAGTGAATTCCCAAGAACTTATTGTAATTCCATGCTGCCAAAGCTTAAGCAGCCCAGTTCCTGGTATTTGTGCCTTTAAGATAAGGAAATTCACTTCTTGTTGTCTGAGGAAAAGGATATGGCCCGGAATTCACCTCAGACTTGGGAAATATTCCCCTGCATTTTATTTCCGTTTGTTAGAGTGGGCAAAGATTTCTTCACCAGGTCGTCGCTGTTTCTCACTCAATGTTTTAGCAAATGTTTTAGCAAATAGGTTTTGTTGGGTTTTTTTAGGGCTAAATGTAGCATATGGTAACTCATGCATATTGTAACTTATGTAACAATTGTAACTTATTGGGTTTCACATTCAGTGCCGGCTCCTTTTGGGGGCCCTAAGAAAAATTTGATTTAGGGCCCCTTGTCCCCAATCAGTCGAGGGCTCCCTAGCAGTCGGAAGGCCCACCAGCGGCTGGGGCCCCTGAGCGACCGCTTATGCCAGGAGCCAGTCCTGTTCACATTAGTCAGTGAGACGGTACTTTATTTTGGGTCGCCCTCCTAATCCTCTGTTAGCTAGCTAAGGAGTGAACCTGCTGATGCCCTATTGATCTCAGGATAGTGTGGCCATTTGTTTGTCAGTGGAAGTGTAGCAATCCTAATTTTATAAACCACTTAACAACTCCCACTCGTTCATTTTCACTCACTCCCCCTTCTCACTGTCTTCTTGTGATGTTCTCTGTTGTATTCTCTGTTGTGTACTCTCTTGTGTTCTCTGTGATGTTCTCTCTTGTGTTCTCTGTGATGTTCTCTCTTGTGTTCTCTGTGATGTTCTCTTGTTCTCTGTGATGTTCTCTCGTGTTCTCTGTGATGTTCTCTCTTGTGTTCTCTGTGATGTTCTCTCTTGTGTTCTCTGTGATGTTCTCTCTTGTTTTCTCTGTGATGTTCTCTCTTGTGTTCTCTGTGATGTTCTCTCTTGTGTTCTCTGTGATGTTCTCTCTCTCCCCAGGCAGGCCGTACAGCGCTGCATTGGGCAGCAGGTGCGGGGAGCGAGCAGGCTCTACGTCTGCTGCTGGACCACAATTGTGACGTTGACGAGAAGGACAGTGTAGGTACACACACACACACACACAGGATAGACACACATACTGTATACACAGGACAGACAGCCTCACATACACAAACACACACATGACAGAGGACTGGAAATGTTTTGTCCTTAAAATAACAATTTTCTTTTTCCTAGCTCCCAACCCTACATTTAACCCTAAGCCCCTAAAGTCATATTTTCTTTGTGAACACCAGCCAAAAGGTCCACCCTTTACCAAACTGTTCTCAGTTCAATAGTGTGAAACTCAAAGCTCACACATCAGAAACACTCGTGCCCTTGTGCCTCAGGACAGGGCTTTGTGATGACTGTTTGGTTAATATTTAATGTTGTGTCGTTCATCTGGTGGTACAGGCTGCATTCCAAACAGCACCCCATTCCCTGCTCTAAGGGATAATTATACTGGAGATTTGGGATGCAGCACAAGTTATGCAGGGATAACTCATTACATTTACATTAGTTTACATTTACATATAGAAAAATGTGTAGTTTTTCATTGAACTATTTAGATGAAATGGGCTGGAATTTTAAATAAAGGGAAAGATTTAATGATGGGCACTGATATGAAAAATGTATTGATGTGAGTAGTATTGTCCCCTAAAATGAAATGACTGTTTTCCTTTTTCTTTTTACAAATTTCTGTTGAGACAGTAGGCTAAAAGAAAAACATAGAGAGGCAGTCCGTGGCAGTCTGTCAGGAGGGAGAACAGGGAACACTTAGCCGCAACAGCTAATTCTATTTCTATGCTATGTTGTTCCTCTTTAGTTTGGCATGAGTGCTCTGCTGCTTGCTGCCTGGTTCGGTCATCTCAAGATCCTACAGATGCTGGTGGCCTCTGGAGCAAAGCTGAACTCAGTAAACAAAGTAAGCATTTTAATTGGTCACCTAAATTGATCAAAGTCTATGGAACAGATAAAAATGATATCTCTAGACTTGGAATGACACTTCATTGGCTTTCCTCATGCTGTCAGACACCAGCAATCGACTCTAAATGCAAATGAAAAACCTAGATTTAAGACTAGAAATTGACATATCTGTTGTGCATGCACTAATGCTGCAAACAGACCTGCTAAATTACAGCTATGAAGCCAATTGTTCAAATACCTTTGGTACCCAGAAATGGTAGGACTACATCCAAAATGCTCTGTAATATGTATGGATGTAATATTGGAATTTTGAAATGACAGATGATCATCTGCATTTAAACTTCATAGACATTGTATATTTTAAAATCCAAAGTGATGACATATGTGGAGAGAAAAAAATAGTCAATGTCCAAATACTTTTAGAGTTTACTGTATAAGCAGATTATTTAGTGTGTCAGTATTTCAAAATATCAAACAGAACAAAATGTCAGTGCAATTCTGTAAAATTAGGGGTTTGAATATTTTTGCTAGGCATTGAGCTGTGTTGTCGAATAAACTGAAGATGAATGTGTGCAGGTCATGCCTGGGCAGTTTCTGAGTATTGTGCCTTTAAAGCTTTAAGTATAATGCTCTAATACTTAATGTACAGTGCGTCCTGTGAGAAGGCATGTATGTATTGTGTCTCTGTCAGAACGGGCTGGGCATGCTGCACTGTGCTGCCCAGCGGGGCCATATCAGAGTGCTGGAGTTCATCTTGGAAGACCTGGTTGAGGATGTACAGCTGGACAGTGTAGACAAGGTAAATGCTCCATGCCACATTACATGTTCTTTTCTGAATAATTTCACTGGACTTTTTGGAGGTTGTTTCCTTGGACCTTTGGTGCACTTTCCTATTACTATTCAAGGACATTTGCAGTCTCGACTTTCCTAGATCTTTTTGAAGCTCTTTTCTAGAAAACGTGTTGAATTTTTCATAGCGGTGCTTGCCCAAGACTTTGCATGTCTGAGACCTTTTCTCATACTCTCCTCTGATTTTCCTTTCCTTACACGCTCCCTGTAGACTGTGTTTTACTCTCAATCCTCCCTGGTTACAGAATATACAACAAAACATGAATATGACACTAGGATATAGGGAAATGTTTGTTTACACATTTTGTCAATGCAGTATCTCCACCTTCTGTACACAATAGATAGCTCAAGGGATTACTGTGCCATCTAGTATTTGTCCTGTGGCATATTTGGGTCTGTGCACTAATTGTTGAGTACTACTTGTAGGGTACTAATTGTATAGGGTACTACTTGTAAATTGTTGTGGCAGGTTGACTGTATGCTACATCAGTTCCATCACTTTCCTTAGAAAGTGATGGTGTGGATTGAGGAGTGTGGATTGAGGAGTCATGAATATGACAGTTGGTTGGTGTGTTTTTGCAGCAGATATTTGAGCCTTGTTTGGGGAGGAACATTAGGCACTCCATATTGTTGTTATACCGCAATTGTGTCCACACTGATACTCTATCATCTTGTTATTGCTCTTGTGCTTGATGTTATCATTGTTCTCATACCGTCATTGTGTCATTTCTCTCATTTTGTCATTACGTCACTCTTCCATTCATCATGTCATTGCGTTATTATTGTCGTACTGTTATTACATTCATACTGTCATTGTGTCATTACTGTCATTACGTCACTCTTCCATTCATCATGTCATTGCGTTATTATTGTCGTACTGTTATTACATTCATACTGTCATTGTGTCATTACGTCACTCTTCCATTCATCATGTCATTGCGTTATTATTGTCGTACTGTTATTACATTCATACTGTCATTGTGTCATTACTGTCATATTTCCATCTTGTCACTGTTGTTACATACATTCTTCGTATAGTTAATCCCTCGCTCCTATCTTACTGTCAGTGTGAGAAGACAGCATTTCACCTGGCTGCGGAACATGGACAAGTAGAGGTAGTGGAGTTCCTCATTGGTATGGGCTGCACCCATGGCATCAAGGACCAAGTAGGTGTAGATGTCCACACACGTTCACAGACACATTGAGTATATGTGACTACTTTCACAGAGCCTAGTTACATCAAAGAGAGTAAACCATGTGTGTGTGTGTGTGTGTGTGTGTGTGTCATGATGTGCATGTTAGCTGATGCCTATGGGAATTTTCAGTGTATTGTATGTATCTAATAGGAGGGAAACATGGCCATGCACCTAGCAGCTAAGCAGGGACACGCAGCGGTTCTGCAGAAGATAGTGGAGACAAGAGTGGATGTGAACGAGAAAAACGGAGTAAGTTAAGAATGTATAGTTACTGTGTCAGGTGTGTCGCAGGCTGAATTTGAGATGTATTTTTACCTTTTGTGGTTCGAGGTTCACAAACGGGCAAATAATTACACTCTATAACAGTATTGTGCAGAACTTTAATTTAGTGGGCTGTGGAGTTGCCAGACCTCAAACGAAAAGAGTGCTGTGTATATGTACAGTTAGTACAGGAGGAGGTCTTCTAGACTTTAGGTGTAATCTCCGATAAAAAGAAGAGGAAGCGGTAGAACATTTGAGTTGAAGCCCCTCAGCTTAATCAAGCTCCTGTGAAGCACTGGCAATTATGGGAGAGTAAAGTTTGCAAATTATGTATTTCTTTACATTGTAACAAATTGACATGGGTTACTGTTACTGAAATACATCTCCTTGTATTTAATTTTACTATTGTGGTCTTTGGTTCTTCAGGACGGACTGACCGCTTTGCACCTGTCCTCTGGTGGAGGTCACTATGAATGTGTCAGACTACTGTTGGAGGCCTGCTGTGACGTTAACGCCCTGACAAATGTAGGTGTCCACTCCTAGTATACCAGGAGATGTTGAAACATCAAAGCAGAAAACCCAATGCTAATAACGCACAGAGGATTAATAAAAATGTCTATCAGTGTACAGGGTTTGAATAAGGATTTCCCGTCAGCTGACGCCCGTGGTATATCAGACCGTGAACCATGGGTGTGAAGGCTTAGCATTCAGTTCCAGGAAGGTCATTTTGAAGTGCTGAGTGAGGTGTGAGACTGAAATGTTTTGGGGGATGTTTGTGGGTGAGTCTGAACTATGACCTGTCCCACTCCGGTCCGTTCAGAAAAATATGACTGCCCTACACTACGTGGCCCAGCGAGGGTTTGAGAGGGAGACGAGACTGCTACTGGATGCTGGTGTCAACCCCAACGCTTTGGATTGTGTGAGTAGGGAGGCCACTTGAATACCACAGCGGCACACCGGTTTGTTCCTCTATAAGAATGATGGGTAGCACTTATTGTTTTACTCACTGATATTACTATTGAGGACAGCCAGCTGTGTTTTCCACAAGTCAATTGAAAATACAGTGGGGAGAACAAGTATTTGATACACTGCCAATTTTTGCATGTAGAAGTCAGTAATTTTTATCATAGGTACTCTTCAACTGTGAGTGACGGAATCTAAAACAAAACAGTAATTTGATTTTTAAGTAATCAATTTGCATTTTATGGCATTAAATAAGTATTTGATACATCAGAAAAGCAGAACTTAATATTTGGTACAGAAAACATTTTTGCAATTGCAGAGATCATACGTTTCCTGTAGTTCTTGACCAGGTTTGCACACACTGCAGCAGAGATTTTGTCCCACTCCTCCATACAGACCTCCAGATCCTTCAAATTTCGGGGCTGTTGCTGGGCAATACGGACTTTCAGCTCCCTCCAAATATTTTCTATTGGGTTCAGGTCTGGAGACTGGCTAGGCCACTCCAGGACCTTGAGATGCTTTTTACGGACCCACTACTTAGTTGCCCTGGCTGTGTGGTTCGGGTCGTTGTCATGCTGAAAGACCCAGCAATGACCCATCTTCAATGCTCTTACTGAGGGAAGGAGGTTGTTGGCCAAGATCTCGCTATACATGGCCCCATCCATCCTCCCCTCAATACGGTGAAGTCGTCCTGTCCCATTTGCAGAAAAGCATCCCCAAAGAATTATGTTTCCACCTCCATGCTTCACGGTTGGGATGGTGTTCTTGGGGTTGTACTCATCCTTCTTTTTCCTCCAAACACGGCGAGTGGAGTTTAGACCAAAAAGCTCTATTTCTGTCTCATCAGACCACATGACCTTCTCCCATTCCTCCTCTGGATCATCCAGATGGTCATTGGCAAACTTCAGACGGGCCTGGACATGCGCTGGCTTGAGCAGGGGGACCTCGCGTGCGCTGCAGGTTTTTAATCCATGACGGCGTAGTGTGTTACTAATGGTTTTCTTTGAGACTGTGGTCCCAGCTCTCTTCAGGTCATTGACCAAGTCCTGCCGTGTAGTTCTGAGCTGATCCCTCACCTTCCTCATGATCAATGATGCCCCACGAGGTGAGATCTTGCATGGAGCCCCAATCTTGAACTTCTGCCATTTTCTAATAATTGCGCCAACAGTTGTTGCCTTCTCACCAAGCTTATTGCCTATTGTCCTGTAGCCCATCCCAGCCTTGTGCAGGTCTACAATTTTATCCCTGATGTCCTTACACAACTCTCTGGTCTTGGCCATTGTGGAGAGGTTGGAGTCTGTTTGATTAAGTGTGTGGACAGGTGTCTTTTATACAGGTAATGAGTTCAAACAGGTGCAGTTAATACAGGTAATGAGTGGAGAACAGGTCTGTGAGAGCCAGAATTCTTACTGGTTGGTAGATGATCAAATACTTATGCCATGCAATAAAATGCAAATTCATTATTAAAAATCATACAATGTGATTTTCTGGTTTTTTGTTTTAGATTCCGTCTCTCACAGTTGAAGTATACCTATGATAAGAATTACAGACCTCTACATGCTTTGTAAGTAGGAAAACCTGCAAAATCGGCAGTGTATCAAATACTTCTTCTCCCCACTGTACATTAAAAACATTTGCATTATACTGTTTCTTGTTCTATATAAAACATATTTAAAAATATTATCATGGGTTTAATACTTTTGGGAATTCCTGTTCTAATGACATGTAGGCAGTTAGATAACTTGTCATAAACTTTCCAGACCGGTGTTCAAATATAATGACTTTTCTTTCTTTACACCACATTTTTGTGCTTAACTGAGCTGGGTTTTGTTTTGGCATTTGTTACAAATAAGATTTATTTAACATACCTCATTTAGTAGACTGTTGCCAATTCTTTGCAAAGAATTAATCCTTTGTTTCAATTATTGTGTCTTGAAGTTAGATTGACCAGTCCCAAGACACAACATGTGTCATTGCAGTTGCCTACATAGCAATGTCAGAGAATTGTTGTAATATTTATTTTTTATTTAGTAGATGTCCTTTTGATATTATACATTTAATGTATATGTATGTATGTGTATATATATATATGTGTTGAATATTGTATATATGTGTAATAATAATAATTTATATACACTTGTGTTTTGAACAGCAACACACATCTCCTCTTCACATCGCCGTGCTCAGAAATCACATTGAGACAGCACAACTTCTTATCGATGCTGAATGTGACCTTGACATATCTGACAATGTGAGTCTCCATTCTTTATGGCTGTTCACCTTAACGCATGTTAACATTCTGTGTAATGATAACGAAGCACCTTTGTCTAATAACGAAGCACCTTTGTCTAATAACGAAGCACCTTTGTCTAATAACGAAGCACCTTGGTCAAGTGGCTGAGGCACCATTATAGAGGTTAGGCTGTAACACTTGTGACACTTTACCATACAAACACTAGTAACGCTCTACTGCTGCAACACTTTACAGCGTAACAGTTGTAACACCACTGCCGTAACACGTCTTCTAACCCTGCTGCTGTAACATTTGTAGCACTCTACTCAGGGATTTTCCTGCATATAAAACTCAAAGGCGGCCGCCTTATCAAAATCTCGCACTGCCTCTGTGTGTCGGCATGGTAAAACATAATTTGTGCTCATACACTAAATAGTCTACCAGTGATATCCTGCAGCAAATGTGACCGTAGGAGGAAATATTTTTCATATTGGCAGTGTTGCCAGATGGGTAGGTTTCCCCCACAATTGGGCTATTTTTAATGAATATATAGCGTTTGCACAGGAAAAACAAGTGGAACCTAGTTTTCTTTTACACCTAAGCATGTCAAAATGTTTAAATATAACGAAATAACGCCTATACTACATCCAATCCGCATTACATTTGTTTCAGATGATGTCTTGTAGAAACACAAATTATTTTCAATAGAGTTTGCAAGACAGACTACGATGACTGGTGAAAAGATGATTAGATGTAGATGTAGGGTATGTAGGTTACTGTCCCCAACAACATTTTATATGCAAAATGTTTACAGTGTAAAAATACACAATAAACATATTTAACTCAGTAACAATAAATATATGAACATGAAGATGCTGGATCAGCGCCAGCAGCAGAGCCTAGTACAGCTGAAGGAGGTCGAGGGAGGGAGATAAATGATGTGGCGTCAAGGCAAGGATGGATGAAAAAACAACACAACAAGGGTGTAATATATAGGCCTACAGGTCTGATGCGTTTTTAATGCAAGTTAAATTGACAAGAACATAGGTTAACAACGAAAATAGACAACAATAATATTGACTGTGATTAATTATAAAGGTTGATGAGCTATTTAGATCTTCTAATAAACATAGGTTTGATGCTCAAAGACAAAGTGTTTTCAGGTGGCTCAGACATAATGAAGAGGGAATGATATGCTCTGTATGCTAGAAGCATTGTGGGGCCAATGCATTTGGGGACAATAAAATGTATTCTAGTCCTGGACAGGCAGAGGAGAACAAAATAAACACATGAGGGTAAAATCCTATAAATAAAAAAAAGCTATATATATATATTATTTAGAAATAATTTATGTTAATTAATATGTTAATATGTAAAGAATAGTTTTTTGGTTGCTGTTAGGGAGGACATTGTAGCATGCATTAGCTGCTCAAGTGGTCATGGACAACAGGGTAGATTTAACACTATAATAGTTGTCTTTTTCAAGTGTGTAGCCAGATATCAAATAAAGTATATCACAGAGGGGCATCCGGTAGAGCACATGGTAGCGGGGGTTGGGGTACCACCTTTGACACATATTCAGCCTGTCATAAAGCTTGTAAAGTACCACTGTATAAAGCAGACCCTGACACATACTGCTATTTAAACAACCCATAACTGCATCCTTCTGTTCAAACCTGACAGCTTGAATTAAATAGCTTGTTATTGACATAACTCCTTTCTATCTGTTTCTTTTGTACTTCCCCTCCCTTTCCCTCCCTCTTATCTCAAAGAGGCTTCAGACAGCCCTGCACATTGCAGCAGAGCACGGCAGACAGAACATCGCTGAGATGATCCTCATAGCCGGAATTAACCTCAAACTACTGGATAAGGTCATTCTAAGGGGCATATACATTTTTTATGTTGTTGTTAAGCTTGTTTTTGTGTATGTGGGAGTTGTTTAGTAAACCACATATATATATATATATATATATTATTTTTTTTTTAAATATATTGGAATGACAAACCTTTTAAAATCAGTGATCACAGTTCCAACGTGGACTGACTGCTAATTAAGCAGTCATCAACCCTGGTAAAGTGACAGGCTTACAAAAGATCACTTGTTTATTCAATGTCTCTTATTTCACTAATTATTCACTAATGCTCAGTGGTCTCAAACTATAAAGGACACCATCATTATTTAATGCTTCAGAAGACTATGCCAGAACCCCGGTAATTACAGTCCCTCATTGAATAAAAAATATGACTTATTAAATACATAGATACTAGCTGTCGGTTTGTGCTAAACCGGACCCAAGTGAGGTCATATTGAAACCAGTGTTGTGGTTATGTGTTGGCTCTTTTAGCAGGGGAAGACATCTCTGGAGGTGGCAGCCAGAGGCAACCATGTCCTCTTAGTGGACATGATCATCAAAGCAGACAGGTTTTATAAGTGGGAAAAGGTAGGTCTACATTTAAAAGGAACAATAGGAGATTGTTACATATTAATAATATACTGCATATTAATTATATACTTAATATGCAGTTTATATATAAACTACACATTAATGATATACCCTTTTGAAGATCAAAATGTACAAATGCCTCAAACTTCAATTTTGGAACACCATCTGAAACACATACATGTGCTTGTTTTACTCTATTATTCATAAACAATGTCATTGAAATGTTTGGGGTTTTCAATTTAGCCACCATACACAATTTAGCCTCAAAACTCAATGAATCCATCCAACTAAATAAATGAATTGGGGAAATAGCTAAAAACTTTACAAACTGTGTCCCAGGAAATTCTAATTTTTAGAATGAAAGAAAACACTTTCTGTGGTAAACCATTCATTTAAAATATTAGATATAGTTAGAAAAAAAGTTTTATGTTAATATGGAGAAAAGGTACAATAATGTTATTTTTTTGTTTTTTGTTTTTTAAAGCAATTCTTAATAGTTTTAATGAATGTTTCACCACTTTTGTACCTCTTCACCATTTGAAAGCTTTAAAACCATCACTTTTGTGAAAATGTGGTGCCACAGGACACTAATTCAGGACTCTGTTTAATTCATTGTTTTCACTGTGTGCATGTCTTTATAGTTAGGTCCGTAATTTTGGCCCTGTACGCCACCACAATGGATTTGAAATGAAACAACCGAGATGCAATTAAAGTGCAGACTTTCAACTTTAATTCAAGGGGTTGAACCAAAATATTGTATGAAACTTTTAGGAATTGCAGTCATTTGCATACACAGTCCCCTTATTTCAGGGGCTCAAATGTAATTGGACAAATTAACACAATCATAAATAAAATGGTCTTACTTTGCTGAGAATCCATTGCAGGCAATGACTGCTTGAAGTCTGGAACACATGGACATCACCAGACGCTTGGTTTCCTCCTTTGTGATGTTTGCCCAGCCGTTACTGCATCTGTCTTCAGTTGTTGTTTGTTCGTGGGTCTTTCTGCCTTATCTTTTGTCTTCAGCAAGGGAAATGCATGCTCGATCGGGTTGAGATTGACTCGGCCATTGCAGAATATTCCACTTCTTTGCCTCCTGGGTTGCTTTCACAGTAAGTTTTGAGTCACTGTCCATCTGTAAAGTTAAGCGCCGTCCAATCAACTTTGCTGAATTTGGCTGAATCTGAGCAGACAATATATCACTATACACTTCAGAATTCATCCAGCTGCTTCCGTCTTCTGTCACATCATCAGTAAACACTAGTGACCCAGTGCCATTGGAAGCCATGCATGCCCATGCCATCACACTGCCTCCACCGTGTTTTACAGATGATGTAGTATGCTTTGGATCATGAGCCATTCCAAGCCTTCTCCACACGTTGTTCTTCCCATCATTCTGGTACAGGCTGATCTTAGTTTCATCTGTCCAAAGAATGCTGTTCCAGAACTGGGCTGGGCTTTTTTAGATGTTTTTTGGCAAAATCGGGCTTTTCTATTCTTGAGGTTTATTTATGGTTTGGTGAACCCTCTGTATTTGCACTTGTGAAGTCTTCTCTTTATGGTAGACTTGGATAATGATATGCCTACCTCCTGGAGAGTGTTCTTCACTTAGCTGGATGTTGTGAAGGGATTTTTCTTTACCATGGAAAGGATCCTATGATCATCCACCACTGTTGTCTTCCACGTACGTTATTTTGTGTTGCAGAGCTCACCGGTTTGTTCTTTCTTTCTCAGAATGTACCAAACTGTTGATTTGGCCACTCCTAATGTTCCTGCAATCTCTCTGATGGAATTTCTTTTTATAGCCTAAGGATGAATGTATTGAATATATTTATTGAATGTATGTATTGAATATATTTTGGATAAACAGCCAAAATAACAAAACCTGTGTCATGTGTGACCAATTATTTCCAGAGCTTATACTTATGTATGTGGTGAGGAGACATTAACCAGCCAATCAACTGGTTCCCACTGGCCCACACCCTGGACATAGCGGATTATGCAGTGTTTGATTGGCTAACATCTAGGTGGTCCTGCACCAGCTAACAGGGTCCAATGAATAAAGGGGCCATCATCGTCGACCTTGAGCCTCTTAATGCAAGTCAAGGCAAATGTTTCATGTTCATGGGGATGTTGCCTCATTCCTCTGACCAGAAAGTGCACACAGTGGGCCTCTGGCCAGTCAAAGAGAAGTTGGCTTCACTGCCCAGCGGCGACCTAATCAATGTGAAACACACCAACCCTTTCTGTCTGTTCCAGGACCACCAGAGAAGCATTGGTGATTCGTGTCTGGGGAAACAGCTGAGCTTTAAGCAGGACCACCAGCCAGAGACCCAGCACCTGCGCACTGTCATGTGGAGGCTGGCAACAAAGTACCTGTCCTGCGGGGAGTGGAAGACCCTCGCCCAATACTGGGGCTTCACAGACACACACATCCGTGCCATAGAGCAGCAGTGGACAGGTAAATCAACCGCTGGGTCTATATAACCACCACACTGAGACCAATCCGTTTATAAATATGAAGCATTAGGTGTATGTAAAACGTTTTGGGGAGGGACCATGTTTACTGTTGATTGTTTATTTGATTGTAGGTGAGGAATTTTATATGATGGCTCTGTTTTGTTAGGTACAAAGAGCTTTAAGGAGCATGGACACCGTATGCTGCTGATCTGGCTGCATGGAGTATTTATGGCAGGAGAGAACCCAATCAAAGGCCTGTATGAGGGACTGACTGGGATCTCCAGGACAGATCTGGCTGGTGAGTCAAAAGAACAGAAGCCTGGAATGAAAACACATCAGGGATTCAAACCCAAGCAACAGGGGTTGAATGGAGTAGGCAATGGCATACATCAATCTATGGTCACTTTGGAATGTACTCTGT
The DNA here is from genome assembly GCF_011004845.1 of Esox lucius. Taxonomy (NCBI): domain Eukaryota; kingdom Metazoa; phylum Chordata; class Actinopteri; order Esociformes; family Esocidae; genus Esox; species Esox lucius. Next base: position 28,788,465 of record NC_047570.1, on the reverse strand, counting down.
AGGTGTCTATCACTGTCCAGACTGCTGTTTAGCCTTTGGAAGTTTGTTTTACAAAGATATAAATCAAATTAACAGTCCAGGCTGGTTTGATCATTTTTGACAATTGTTAGTTGGCCCTTTGAAACAGAAAAGTTTAGTTGTTTTTGTTTTTCCACAGAAAGCATCAGGAGGAAGGCAAATGCAGACACAAGCTCTCCAAAGAAATGCAGTGCCATGTGAACAGGTCCACATTTAAACACAATGATCTACAGCAAGACATGGGATAAAACTGGGATAAGTGTCTCAACCAAAAAGTAATATAAAGTATGTAATGCTTATGGTACCTGTGCTAATATGTCTAATATAGGGGTACCCAGCAAGTCATTGGAAACTTGGACCTGTAACATCAGCTGTTAGTATTTCTGTCATACAGAGAACATTACTGTGGAAGACTGTTTTTTCTCTAAGAACATAGTGCTTATAAAACTGGATAGCTACCTGAATGAAATGTCACTAGTTCTCCTTTTTTGCATGTACTGTAGTAAATGTGAAGATGTTGCTTACTTGGGGCAATTAAAAAAGATTTTTTACAAAGCCTTCAGTTTCCATATATAAGGTAAGGGCTACCAGGGTCTTATTAAGACTTGGGTTAGCTTAACATGAAGTCCTCAAAGACGTCCATGTTAAGTCTACTTTAGTCTGAATCTGTTTTTTCTGAATTTATGACCACTCACTGTTTACCCTAAAAAGTAAAGAGGACACCCTTCACTATGGCACAAAAACATTTACTATTAAAGTTTAGAATTGTCTGCCAAGTCAATAGAATGGTTGTGAATCAATGTTTTACTAATGACATATTTAAGTATACAAGTATTCTTGTAATGTAAATTTAAGTCTACAAAATTAAACATTTGTACGGATTGTTAAACAGTCCTCCATGAAGAATCCTTTCAGTTCCTTAATAGTGTTAGTATTCTTTGAGCCCAAATTGCAAAATAGCTACAAAATCTACATTTAGTTATTGCCATCTGTCTGTGAACCCACTGAAAACCTGTGGTTTGAACTGAAGACAGCAAGTCCAGACAGAATAACAAGGAATTAAAAGGTATTGAAAACAGGCGTACATCATCTTGATCACTACCTTTCTGAGGATGAACTGTATGAAAGTACGATTACAATTTAGAATTGTTCCATCTTTACCACTTAGGCACAAATGTTGCACAACGAAAATGCAATGAAATGCACTCGACATTAATATACGGTTTTGCAAATGCTGAACTGTTTTTATATGATGTTTTATCAATTAATAATGCAATGGAATGGACTGTTAATAATTTTGTCTTGTTAAACATGCATTTAAATTAATTATGAATATCTGCAATGATTGACTGTATGCATTTAATAAAAGAGACAATACAGTAACATTTGTGGAACCTTTTTTCTAAAATATGTATTTTAAGGGTCTTTGGAAGTTGGGCAGCTATAGATTAGAAGCATATTTGGGTGATAGATTACTGGAATATTGTCAGAACAGGCCGTTGAAACCATCGTCTTCAGGCTCTTCATGTGGTTCAGAGGCGGTAAAACTACTGCTTGAACAGCCCCAGCTGCAAGAAACCTCTTATGAACATTTTAAAAATATATAAAACATTTTATTCCAGATAAGACTGAAGGATTTATAACCATTCACAAAAGTATGCATTACCATTTTTTATACCAACTTGATGACAAACTTATAAATGCCATACAAATGTACTGTAATTAGCTGAAATAACACAAACAATACATAGCCAGGCAAACTTTGAAGAAGGCTTTATTGAATAATAAATGAATAGTTTGTCATTATACATCATTTCATGTATTCCTAGTAACATCCTCAGATGTACATCTGTAATCAGTGCATGGGTTTTCTGACTTACCAAGCGTCGGAACGGTTCCCAGTGTTAACCATGAGAATTAAAGGAAAAACATGGCATTCAAAAGTGCAACATCTATAATGCATGACATTGATATCACATAAGGCAAGGGTTCATAACATGGTATTGTATAACGCTTCTCAATGTAGCCAATCACGCTCTATTTACAATAAGTGATTATTAAAATATTGGTTTTTTTTCCTGCAAAGTAAAAATAGTATCCGTTCACCTTGTGGATTGATTGTATTCAATATTATAGAAAAAAATTTACCAAAAAGAAAAGAAGTTCAGGAAATATTTTGGAACAAGTGGTTCCTTAGGTCCATGTGTGACCACCAATGACAGCAAATTGGCAGTAGTGATGCTTCAGGTCATAGAAATAGAGAAATCTCTAGTCACTATTTCTATGGTTGAGATGTTCTTGGCTGTTTTGCTGGTCAGGGAAACTTATTTTCCATAGTTCTCCGCACAGATTCAAAATAAGCCAATCCCAATTTTTAGGTTTTGGGCTGTCGGTCAGAGCTAGAAGTGAGGCTGCTGGGTAACGTAGTCTCATCATTAGTCATCATCGCTATTCATCAGGTTGCTCTTCTGCACCTCCAGCTCCTCAGCACTCACCATAGCTGGGCTGATAGCGGCGTAGCGAGTCCCATGGAACTGCCGCAAGTGGATCTGAGGAGATGGATTGGAATACGTAAATCCTCAAAAAAAAATCAATAAAATACTTTGAGGAGCATAACATAGCTAAACACTTGACACATGTACTGTACAGACACCATGATCATGTGGTCTAGCCCAGTGTATGCCAGTGGTTCAGTCTTCCTTTTCCAGACTGTCTCTGAATCAGTTTGTACTTGACCCATTTTTATCACATGCTGAACTTGAAATATTTCATGCAGAAAAGTTGAGCAAATACCACAACTTCTCTCAACCACAGGTGCTGTACAAAAAATAGAAAAAAAAAAACATGTGGCTTTACTTGTGAATTCCTGTTTCTAATACGATCCGACACAAAAGACACCTTCCCATGGTAACATCTAATGAAACAACACAGTAACTCTGTATCCTAAAAATAAATGGAAACGAAAGATTGGACTTCCCCAGTCAGTCCTTTGTTGTAACGTCACTATTAACATGTTCACCCAATGGCTTCACTCACAAACCTGGTCACAGGACCAGAATCACATCACCGTAGGTATTGGGTACATACAATAACATCTTTCCAGGTGGTGTAACAGTCTAAGGTGCTGTCCACCACTATCTAGTTTGTGCCTTGTGTGTGACGCTGGCTGACTTGTGCGTGGGAGTTCTCTGGGTCATATTGGCAGAGCGTCACCCAGAGCAGCGGGTGGCATCATCAGAAGGGACTTCCTCGACTCATCGCAATTTGACAACTCTTAGGTGGGTCGGGTACCGGCAAACTAAGTGAGTTAAGTCAGCTGTGCAAAACTGACGGACTTCTGGTTGGATGTGCGGAAAAAAAGCTCAGTGGATTAGTGCTGATGTCTAGCTGGAAGATAGTGACGGCTATTGGAGGCTTCATTACAGTTCTTCTAGCAGGAGGATATCATGCTAGCTGTGCTAATCCAGACTTTCTTTTTCAAAATAAGCAATCATTGAAATATATAAGGCAATATAGTTAAATGTAGTTGGTACATTTTATGTTTAATGTCTGTTCCAAAGCAGTTCTTGTCTGTTCTTTTTTAAAGATTATATTGCCATATGAATTTCAACTATGGCTTGTATTGTGATAAAGATCTGAGCACTGCCAGCAAAATATCCTGCTGCTAATATAATGCAAATAAAGCATGGTTTGGCCACTACTACTGGAAAACTGCTTCAAATATCCACATCACATTAGGAGTCGCTGTGATGAGACTGGGTCACAGGTGAAATGAATTATGAAAGTGGGAAGGGAGTACAATTAGGGTGAAGACATTATTTAATATACACAACCAAGACAGGCCAATAAGGGCAACTTCTACCAACATTCATGTGCTCACCTGTATGTAAAGGTTGACCTCAGCACTCCGGCACAGGTAAGGGAAGTTTCCACCCGTTTTGAGGTGAGCCCGTCTGGCATTTGGGTACAGCTTATACATTTCTTCTTTCGCCTCATGTGACAGGGCACTCTGGTCAAACACCTATAAACCAATTGAAACATGCCCACATACAGTCATGGAACTGCAGTCACACACAGTTGCCGAGGGAAACACAGATATGCATACACACAAGCATGATCCAAGAACACATCTCCATATTGCAGCTCCAATTACCTCCAACTCCAAAGCCAATCCCTACTTATATGCAAAGCAAACTGTACAATATTAAACACCAATTGCATGAAAATGAGATGAAAACGGCAGTTCCTCTTACATCCACGATGGTGACAGCCAAATCCTTGATCTTGTGTGGCTCCACGTACGAGTTCTGACAGTTGAGCGTTAGCCTGGAAGCTAGCTCACTCTGGTTCAGGCTCTCCAACTACAGCCATGAGAGAAAGAGACAAATAAATAGAAACAGAGAGAGAGCCAGCAGAACAGACACAGCTTTGTTAGTCAATAAGACAATGCTAACCTTTTCCTGGGCCTGGCAAATGAGCACATTTCTCAGTCGCAATCAGATATCTACTGACACACATGATCATCCGGGGAGTCCACAACAATTTAGCGCGTGCTGATACGACACAAAAACGGGCAAAAAAAGTGAGGACCTGTACTAGTTGAAAGAAAAGTTACTGATGAAACATCATTTAAAACATGCCCTAGCAAACATGACACTGGATTGAGACTTTAAAAGCGGGCAATCCGTGTACAATTCAACATTCTCCATTTGTTGTGGAAATTGACCCACTACGCTGATCCCTGGATGAACTATATACAGTAACTGTCCAGACAGTAAATTAATTGATTGCTGAATGACCAAAGCAAAAACATAAATATAAAAATGTATTCTTGCAAAGCAAGAATCTCATTATTATTCTGAGATACAGGTTTCAAATACATGTACAGAAATAAAAGCCTAAATAGCTTGCCTAAATGGACAGTTTGTGTAGTCTTCATAAAGCCCACTGCTACAACAAACATTTGTTCTAGTCCACAACATACTGAAAAAGTGTACAGTATGTGGAGAACGGAACAATATGCTGCTCTCTTGATCTCTCCTACATATTGACCTAAATAAGACAGAACATTGCCACATCTTTTTTGGGATGAATGTCTACTCAACTACTTGCAAGTATTTTACATCTGTTGTTGGTCACCTTCTTGCCCAGTACCTTCGTCTGGCCAGACAGCCAGCTCTAGCAAGAGTCTTGATGGTTCCAAAATTCTTCCATTTCACAATGACGGAGCCCACATTCTCCTGAGAACTTCAATGCTATTTTTTTTTTCATACATTTCACCAGATCCGTGCCTTGACAATTCTCTCAGAAATCAACAGAGCTCCTTGGACTTGTTTGTTCTCTGACATGCATTCCAAAGTGAGGGACCTTACATAGACAGGTGTCTTTCTAAATTATGTCGAATCACTTGAATGTACCACTGGTGGACTCCAATCAAGGATGATCAAAGAACACAGAATTAAACTGAGGTCAGCTTAAAGTGTCATGGCCAAGGGTCTGAACTTGATACATGAGATATTTCAGTATTTTGATCAAACCATCTAGTTCCATACATTTCTTTGAATTCATTGGACTAGACCCACCCCTTAGTTGTTTGTGATATCAGTGACAGGAGGAACACTATGCAGTTGTTTGAATTGCAGGTGTTTCCTGTGATAAAAGTCTAGAACTTACTCTATCAACCATGAAGTCGATTGCATCAGCCATCTTGGGGTCAACAGGTCCTTTAGCAAAGTTCCCCAGGACAATCTTCTTCAACATGAAGGCAGGCATCAACCAAAAACTGGAAGGCAAGGGCATATACATTCATGCCAACCAAAAAGTTTTAATAATAACAAAAAAGGATCTAATTCATTAGGTACCAGATGGGTCAAAATTTGACTGAAAATGGCAGTATTACCAATAAGAAGGAAATGTCTATATTAGTGTGCCTTTAAGAATGAAACCCAACTGCACCTGTTGGCTGTCCATGTCTGGTTGAAGATGGAGGTATCACTGAAGGAGTTGCACAGAATCAGAGAGTGGACTCTGGGGGACTTGTGTGTGCACTCTGCAAACTTCTGTGCCAGGAAGCCTCCCAAAGAAGCACCAAATAAATGGACCTACGTCATAACAGTTTGGGTTCTTATCCATGGTACTTTGGACACATTATTGAAAATGACTGCATGCATTTACTATGGTACTTCTTTGTTGAAAGCTAAGGGGTTCTTCCTATAAAACGGCAGATTGGACCTGCCACCCCCCACCCCCACACTACTCTTCCAACCAGGACGTAAGGTGGGTCAATGTGTGTGAGAACACACCCACTCACCTGACGACCTCAGGTTAGATGGAGTCATTAGAGCGTGATTAGACCAGCAAATCCATGCTGACATTGTCCCCCTGGCCCATGGGGAGGTTGGCCAATTTGCATCGCCTATGGGGCTTCCCCGTCACTCATCAGAGCTAGTGGCACAGTCAAGGCTCGTAATTGGACTGCAATGGTCTGGACTAGTGCTATTAAAGAGTGCCTTAAGACTGCTGCGACACCTGGAAGGACCCAAATAAGTGTCTACAAAAATACTCAAGTGTTAAGCAATAGACCTGTTGCTTTTGTGAACCACTAACAGCCTACCACTACATGTTTACAGGAAAGTGGGAAAGACAAACCTTGTCCAACTGCAGGTGATCAAGAAGTTTCCGAAAGCCGTCGCAGAATTCTAAGAGATCCCAGTACACAGGATACTGCAGCTGAGACAGAAAAAACTAAACATTTACATTTTTCTCTACTTGAATTTGCAGGATCTAGTTTGTGAACCCCTGGACCTAGTTTTTCCAAAAATATAAGTCAGATTTCCAAAAATCAAATTGTCAGTATACGATCAACTAAAATCTGACTATTTAAACAGTTTAAAAAGACAACCTATAGCATCATTGAAACTACACATCAACTTTATAAACATGCTTGAAGAATTACACTTAATCAGGCGCTGCAGGTCCTATTAGTTCTTTGGACTAGCCTAAGTATCGGTCAAAGATCAAAATACCAGCAGTCCTTTGATGTGTTTTTTTCATGGATTACTGTTCCATTATACATTCTGACCAACCAGTATGGTGACGTAAGACAAATTCCTTCGACGCTGGCCTAACAGCTAAAACATTTGCTTTCACCTGTTTCATGTAGCGTGGACCTGGTTGACAATAAATTACATATTCCAAAACCTCCATTTCACTTAGAATATGTTAAGGAATTAAGATATTACAGTCATGAAGGCATTCTTCAACAGTGACTCACTGAAATCACTCTGTAGCCCCAGCCTGTCAGGGCTAGAACCTGCTGGAAGAACACCTCTGCAGTCCCACTAACAGGAGGAAGGAATATGATGGGACACCTTATGCTCTTTGGGCCTGCATCATACAAGGACCATACCTTGCTGTCGTCGTCATCCACTATAATCTAGAGATGAAACAATCACAATCCATAAATGCATAGGCGTCAATACCTTTTGGAAACATTTGAGCAAGTTCAGAAACAAAGAATAGTGAAAGGAACAAGAAGAGGGAAACTAAATATGAATACTGTGATGTTGAAATAGTGAAAAAACATACTTGAGATACTGCATTAACTATCAGTATTACTGTGGTACTTTCATACTGGCTATGACAATGCACAAAAATGTAATGAACTGAAGTAGACTACTGTGGATTTAAATATGGTGTTTTGCTTACTTTTTTCAGTGGCACTGTGCTTCTAAACCAGTTATAATCAGGAGATATTCTTATCTCCTCCATTTCTGAGGAAAAAATAAAACAAATAAGGCTAATATGCAGCAGGTCAATGTCATTAGTATCCTTAGGTAAAGGAAAGGAATATGATTTCAAAACGGGTGTATATTTCTTAATTTTAGCTTTTGTCGCTCTCAAGGCGGTTTCACAAAGGAACTACGGCCATGCATACAGATGTCCCATGATGGGTATCTTTTCTTTAATTATGCGTGGTAAAAAAAAAAAAAAAAGACTAACTAGCTAGGTTCTCGAAAGTTTTGGTCACGGAGTACGTTTTCAAATGTTGCCTATTTAGCTAAACTAGAAGTAGTGTAGTGAATCATTTCGGACAAAGACCAAAAATACATGTTTTAAGGTTGCCTAGCTATCAGCTAAGGTTGACGTCCAGTTGTTTTAACACTGTTGTGAAAAGCTAGGTGGCTAGCTTGCTAGTTTTATGCCCATTTAACATTTATTTTTATTGGCTATATAGTTTGACATGGCATATCTGTCTGACTTGTTAGCCAAACTAGCTAGTATTGTACCACCACTCGTGACGAAAGCGATGTACTCTAGCTAGCTAGCTATAGCTAGTTGTCGCGACTTTTAATCACAAAGTTATCACCCGTAAAGAAGTGTCAACGACAAAAACAAAATAGGTAAACCACAGAGGGACAATATTACCGTTTTTGGTCTGGATATCATTCGCCGTTTAGGTCCACTTTTATCCAAGGATTAGCAACATGCTTGCTCCCAATCCGTACAAGTCATATGACAATATGACATTACTTGCATGAACTTCCGCGATGCTCGCGGGCGCATTGCAACATTTTTAGATTATTTCCTCCCAATACTTATCTCCTTTTTTAAGGGACAGTTCGAAATGTAACTGGGGTGGTCTTGTCAAAAATGGGGGAGGGCTATCTTTTTTTTACTTTTGCAGTTTGTTTTAATGGCAAACCCAATGTTTGATCTATTTATTATATTATTATTTGGATTTATCTGACTAATAATGACTAGCTTCACTTGATCCCTTTTACTCCTAAGGAAACAGCAATAGACGCAAAAAGACAAATTCTTTCGAGTCATGTCTAGACGTTGACAGCTTATGCATGCACTACCGATGCAAACAAACACACCTCCTAATAAGAGACTGTTGTAATACCAATTTTAATAATAAGGAACAAGGGTACAAACATGCTGTCATTTCCAAATGGTTTCCAAATACCTGCAATTAAGTCTGACAGTTTGCACTTTTACCCCATAGTCATTGCATCATTTCAAATCTATAGTGCTAGAATGCAAAGCAAAAAAAGTCCCTTTCAAAACGTTTTTGGTGTTCACTGTATATACAGTTTAATCAAGTGCTTAACATGTTCAGTGATTAGATAGGAGCTTACACAATTCGTTTTTGAATAAGGGTGATTATTGTCACATTCAAGAGTATTTTTTCTAACTTTTCAACTTCTCAATCAGATCCTGTCATTGATGGCAGTTAACTTAAAGCAATGACAGCCAAAAGAAGTGATGACTATGGGGCAAGTGTGGTACCTAACAATGTGCAGATTTGTATTGGATTGGTAGGTGTTGCAGAGTAAGCTGATGTAAAGGGGGCTGGTAGGATGGTCATTGGTACAAGGGCATACACCTTATTTTGATGGTGATATATGTTTGAGTCAAGGTGAGGGCACTTTTCTGCAACACCTTTTTGAGGAACTTGCCAATTTTAATGAAGTGATCATGTGACCGGAATGTAGTCCTCACTGCTGTAGTATGTAACATTTCTATTTTTATATATATATATATATATATATATATATATATATATATATATATATATATATATATATATATATATATAAAGTCAGACTTTGTAAGTGGTAATGCCGGGCCCGGGTGCCCCCGGTCCGGATTGGTCTTGATGTGCGGCTTACAATGATCTCTGAAGAGATGGATATCGCTATGCATTCTGGATATTGTGGTTTGCTTACTACCAGGAAATGCTGATGACCCGCTTCTACCAATGACATGCTAAAATGCTGGTGTTTGAGTCGCGTGAGGACATTTTGATGTGAGATTTGTTAATACCATATTAATGGATATACAGTATGTTACTGTATATAAGTAAATAGACCAGCGGTGAATTTTCCATTTAACCGACTGCATGTTTTAATTTATTGCAATCCCAAACATTGTAATACCAGGATTCACCAGAGCCCACAAATCGGCTCCAATTAAAAGTTTAGGAACCACAGGGATACATCCGTTCTGTAACATCGGGCAAGAATGAACTGGACAGAAATAATTAGGCTAAGGGATGAGTGAAAGTGCCATCATTCGTGGAATTGACAGCACATGACAGCTGACGAAGGTTTCATGAATTGTTTTGTTTTTTTGGCTTTTAAACCATGATAATCTTGTGTAAGATGGTTAGGCTACTTGTTATTGTCAATATAGCCAGAGGGTAACCACAGAACAAGGAGTTAAAGCAAATATTTTAACCTTAGGTTAACTTGTAGACTCCGCAGGCTGACAGTTTGTCTAAATCAACTAATTAACTAGCTGTATTGTCTCCAGTCAAGTTATAATTACAAATTAATAATGTTTTGCATTAGATACAGATTCTGTTTTGTACTCTTTCTGCAGGTTTGGGCCAGACACAGACTGGACACTGCTCTTACAACGGTAGCTGGTTCATACTAGCCGGCTTAGAAGCTAGTTAGCTATAGTCTACACCATTTTGATGAGTTATTTTGTTACAGTGAACGTATCCCCTACATTCAGGTTTCTGTTTTTTGCCGTCTTAAACCAACAAAATAATGTCATGCACATGCAGATCAGCGGCGAGATTGTTTCTAACCTCTCAGAAAGGTAAGCACATTTGTTGCTAATTTAGCTAACTTGTTTTGGAAGTTGCGCAATTATCGAATTCTCCCGTGCAACCGGTGTGGTATTTGTAAGTACCATAAATGTGAGGTTTTAATGTTGCTAACTTTAAATGGGCTAAGTTCTGGTTGTTTTGCAAGTGGGAACCCGAAACAAAGGTGCTATACCAGATGTACATTTCACCTAGTGTTTCATTTGACCAGTTGTCAACATTTTAATGTTATTAATATTTACCTGAAACTTTCTGTGAATTTCTGAAAATTGCCACTTTATGGATTTATTTTATAAAATGGATTTATTTTTGAAGAACTGATTTGATCCATTCGTAATACTAAATATTTGCATTGTTGATACTAAAAGATATTACATCCGTATGCAGGTTGATTTTAATCTGCATGTACTTTCACAGGTATCTCTCGAATACAGTTATTTTTTACCACCAGACAGGGAACATCCGAAGCACTACTGACAAGAAGAGTGCCTGTGAGATACTTTTCTGAATCATCAGTATATTTTTCATCAAAAGATGTCAAAGATGGCTCTGGTGAAGGAGGAAAGGTAAATGTCAGCTGGCTATAGATTGAAAATAATTTTTTTGTATTTTTATATATTTTAAATTATGTAATTCTACAAAAAAGGTATTTTGTCTCTTTCAAGCCTTCTGTCAATGATTGAGTGAGACAAAAGTGCCAAAATGATTATTGTGAACATAAATTGTTACCAAGCAGTTAATTGAATGTTGTTGTCTTAATGACATCCTCCACAGTGAATGATCTTGTCACAGAAGTACATACACACACTATATCCTCTGTTTTTTCAATCTTTACAGAAATCAGTTGGTAATGCTGCAGGCGGGAAAAGAGGAGGTCCAGGTAAAGGAGGCCCTCGGCTACGCTGTCCCAAGTGTGGAGATACCTGCACACATGTCGAAACCTTTGTGTGTAAGTGCTTTACTCATGTTTCCATGTTAAAGTTTAGAGGGATTGTGTACGGTCAAACTTGGCATAGGATCCAATCTCAATTATGAGAAAGAGAATGTTCAGTGAAAGTCCTCTGAAAGAAGCAGCACACTTTTAGTCCGGTCTCAAATCTGTTGTGCTGTATAGCCAACTCATACATGCTCGTTGTCAGATCAAACATGTAACAGTCGACCATAGGGGTTTGCAGACCTATCATCTAAACCGCAAGACTGACAATCACTTTTATTTTATTTTTTTATTTGACATTTGTACTAATGTAGAAACCAGTTTGATAGGCATGCACAACATGTTGATGGGACAGTGTTTACGAGATATATGTTGTTATTCTAGCTTTCAACTGACATGTTTTTCCTAAGGCCTAGTATAGCTCACACATCTATAGGGAATGTCAGACTAGTGGGCAAGTGCAGTCAGGCAAATTGTGTGTTACTAAAAATATCCTTTTCATGTAACCTCCCAGTGGTGGACCACAGTCATACCATTGGCTACACGTATAGCATTTTGCAAATCCCAATGTAATATCTCAATTTAGGGACATTTCTAATTGGTATTCCTCTGTGAATTGCTGTTGGCCTGTTCAGGTGATTTTCAGATTGGCCTTGATTACGACCATACATACAGTATTTTGCTAGCGGTGGCTAACGTTAGCTGAAGTTTGTAATGGCTGTTTAAAGACAGCTAAATGGATTGCAGTTGATCTTGACGTCTTGATGTACTTCTTTCAGGGAGAGGAACCATCTAACATCATAGAATTCTAATATATGGTTCATCAGACCGGATCAGTGTTCTCAGAGCTTTCCGTTTAATGAAACATCCTGAAGGTCTGCACACGTGTGGGTTGAGTAGATATTTTGCTGCTCGTTCTGTTATGCTGTCACCACCATTCCTCCCTAGAGCCTGTGGCAATAATTAGATGCCTGGTGTAGTCTAGGACTATACATGCTTTAACATGTTGTATAACTTACTTGTTTGTTGTAACTTTTAACAGTAGGCTGTTGCAAACATAAGCACACCACAGACAGGTCTGTAGGCCAACTTTTCAAACACAAGCAAAACACAGAAAGGCAATCTAAACCGTGATTTAATGGCTTTCTTTAATCACCTTTGCAAACATTGAATAGAAGGCACAACAGACCAGGCCGTGCAAAACAAACTCATCAGGCCAATCTGATCAGAAGACCAAACTTGTCATGCCGATTGTCATATTATTCAACAGAAGGCACACCTTCTCCTCCCTCTCTGCCATTAGCATCACAAAGACACACTATTCTTTCTCCTCAAATGAGCGATGCCAGATGAGGGCAAGCAAAATCCCTCTTTGCTAACATTTTATAGGAAATCATTGCATAGGGAATCATTGTGCCGTCTAAATGGCAATTGTAAGCACACCACTTTATTAATTAAAACTATCTGGTATCGGGCAGGAACCCCTTTTTAGCAAACCTCCTGTTATACCTCATCCCAAATTTTATTGAGATCTAGGGACTGTCCAGGCCATTGACATTAACTGAAGTCACTGTCATATTTGTTGAATCATCTTGACATTATCATGTTCTGTGACATGGCGCATTGTCCTGCTGGAAATATCAACTTGAAAATGGGTAGACTGTGGCCATCAATGGATGCAAACGGTCAGCAACAATGCGTAGGTGTGCTGGGATATTCAAATGGTGCTCTGTTGGTGTTTATATGTGCCAAGAAAACAGCCCAGGGCTTGATAGGGCGTAATCTATCTGGGATACATCTAATACATGGACTGGCTTTTGAAGTATTGGAAGTATTCCTGGGGAAGTGTTGGAAAACCACTGATCTGGAGACACATTGGAGAAAATGGTGCAAAAAGCTTGATCTGCAGCCAGCGCCTTTACAAAGGAAAAAGGCATGTATTAGGCTCAAATCATTTGATTCCAACATCATCCCATATTCAAGTATAGCTTTAAATGCTCTCAACCCAAAAATCAACGCTTATTTCTGGATGTTTGTTAACGTTTTCTGGCTTTGTTATCTACAAACATGCCTGCTGCTCAGCTGCTGTCTTATTTTATCCACTTATGGTGTAACTTATTGACCTCTTGCTTAATCTGTTCTATTCATTGTGTGTTGTATTGTTAAAACAAAATACAATGAACTAGGAGATGTAAGTACAGTGAAATGTGTCACCTTAGACCAGTTGAGAATTACACAGACCTAGTTTGTGGTTTTATGCCCCCACCAGCAATATTAGTTGGTGCCATAACATACCCTCTCTCCGTAGCTTCAACCCGCTTTGTGAAATGTGAGAAATGTCACCATTTCTTTGTGGTGCTGTCAGAGATCGACTCCAAGAAGAGTCTCAATAAGGAGCAAGAAGGGGCCAATGAGGCTGTCAAACTGGCCTTCCAGCAGAAACCTCCCCCTCCTCCTAAAAAGGTACCGTGGACAAGTCTTACAAGGCGTTTTATCTTCATCAGAATGTTCATAGCTTGTAGGTAGAAGTCTGCTCGCGACTGATTTTTTTGTTTCTCCCTCTGTTCCCGTCTGCATCCACAATTTCCCATCCCTCACCTGCCAGCTTTCTGTCTGACTCCTGCCCACTCCCGAGGACAGTCTCGAAATAGTAATCCAATAATAAGACCTACGTGACCACCAGACCTAGAATTTAACTTTTTAACTTAATGGATGGATACTATACATAAACTAAGGCATATCTTTTTATTGTTCGAAAATATGTAATTGTCATCTGTTCAGCCAGTTCCTAGACAGACATCATATGTTAAGCCACATGTCTCAAATTCAGAACCATGGTGTGAAGTAAAAGGTTTCTATGTTTGCAACAAACATATATAACCTAGGTATATTTGCATGTTAAGTTATAGATCAACAGGCTTTTTAACATCCAACATACCCATTACCCTAATAGTGGAGACGGGTATTTTCAGATGTGAAGCCAGTTTTTCCAACCATTGCCTAAATGTCTGTCAAACCTTATTTAAACCCCATTCAAACAAGAAGTCATGGTTGACCACTTTAAAGTTCCTAATGACCTGAAAATATATATCAGTCAGAAAATGCATCTTATAGATTTGTTGAATAACAATTCCTACGAAAATCGTGATATGTTTGTGAGGAACAATACAGGTGCTGGTCATAAAATTAGAATATCATCAAAAAGTTCATTTATTTCAGTAATTCCATTCAAAAAGTGAAACTTGTATATTACATTCATTAATTACACACAGACCGATATATTTCAAATGTTTATTTCTTTTAATTGTGATTATAACTGACAACTAATGAAAATCACAAATTCAGTATCTCCGAAAATTAGAATATTACTTAAGACCAATACAAATATTTTTTTTTTTTTAGAAATGTTGGCCAACTGAAAATTATGAACATGAAAAGTATGAGCATGTACAGCACTCAATACTTAGTTGGGGCTCCTTTTGCCTGAATTACTGCAGCAATGCGGCGTGGCATGGAGTAGATCAGTCTGTGGCACTGCTCAGGTTTTATGAGAGCCCAGATTGCTCTGATAGTGGCCTTCAGCTCTTCTGCATTGCATCTTCCTCTTCACAATACCCCATAGATTTTCTATAGGGTTAAGGTCAGGCGATTTTGCTGGCCAATTAAGAACAGGGATACCATGGTCCTTAAACCAGGTACTAGTAGCTTTGGCACTGTGTGCAGGTGCCAAGTCCTGTTGGAAAATGCAATCTGCATCTCCATAAAGTTGGTCAGCAGCAGGAAGCATAAAGTGCTCTAAAACGTCCTGGTAGACGGCTCTGTTGAACTTGGATCTCAGAAAACACAGTTGACCAACACCAGCATATGACATGGCACCCCAAACCATCACTGACTGTGGAAACTTTACACTGGACTTCAAGCAACGTGGATTCTGTGCCTCTCCTCTCTTCCTCCAGACTCTGGGACCTTGATTTCCAAAGGAAATGCAAAATTTACTTTCATCAGAGAACATAACTCAGCAGCAGTCCAGTCCTTTTTGTCTTCAGCCCAGGCGAGACGCTTCTGACGCTGTGTCTTGTTCAAGAGTGGCTTGACACAAGGAATGCGACAGCTGAAACCCATGTCTTGCATACGTCTGTGCGTGGTGGTTCTTGAAGCACTGACTCCAGCTGAAGTCCACTCTTTGTGAATCTCCCCCACGTTTTTGAATGGGTTTTGTTTCACAATCCTCTCCAGGGTGCGGTTTTACCTATTGCGTGTACACTTTTTTTTCTACCACATCTTTTCCTTCCCTTCGCCTCTCTATTTATGTGCTTGGACACAGAGCTCTGTGAACAGCCAGCCTCTTTAGCTATGACCTTTTGTGTCTTTCCCTCCTTGTGCAAGGTGTCAATGGTTGTCTTTTGGACAGCTGTCAAGTCAGCAGTCTTCCCCATGATTGTTTAGCCTACAGAACTAGACTGAGAGACCGTTTAAAGGCCTTTGCAGGTGTTTTGGGTTAATTAGCTGATTAGAGTGTGGCACCAATATTGTCTTCAATATTGAACCTATTCACAATATTTAAATTTTCTGAGATACTGAATTTCGGGTTTTCATTAGTTGTCAGTTATAATCATCAAAATTAAAAGAAATAAACACTTGAAATATATCAGTCTGTGTGGAATGAATGTATACATTATACAAGTTTCACTTTTTGGATGGAATTACTGAAATAAATCAACTTTTTGATGATATTCTAATTTTATGACCAGCACCTGTAGATATTTATGTTTCTTTGCACAAATTAACCTCAATTAGAATTTAGATTTCTCTCATTTTGAGTATAAAATCGAGCTGATGAACAGCACTGTATTAGTCTATAAATAATGAAGGTATTATTGTAAGGCTTAACTACTGTTGCAGTAGACTTACGGCTGTTATTTAGAAATGATCATAATGACACATTGTAAGGAGGATCACTAATGCTTATGACTAGTATTGTTATGCATTAACTGGATCACAACTGCATCATGCTTCATACACTTTCTACGATTGGCTTAACGTAATGTGTTACCAAATGTTCTTTCAGATCTATGCCTACCTGGATAAGTATGTCGTTGGCCAATCCTACGCAAAGAAAGTGCTGGCGGTAGCGGTGTACAACCACTATAAACGCATCTACAACAACCTCCCAGCGGCAGGCACAAAGCCCCATGTGGCGATGGAGAAGCAGGCCTCCCTGACCCCACGAGGTTAGTAAGGTCCTAATCACAGTCGGCCGTGTTCAGTTTGTCTGACGCCGTCTTCTCATATCTGCACCTACTTTATGTTCATTAACTTGACAGGTGAAAGAAAAATCTATACAGTAGTTATCTTTAATTCAGTATTGAAGGAGGAGTTGTGAGAGCATGACTTTATTTAAAAAGTTTTACTGCAGATCTTGAGATTTGAAAACTTGACTTTAACTCGCCCGGTATGGCGCAGCCGGGGCCCCACCCTGGAGCCAGGCCCGGGGTTGGGGCTCGTATGCGAGCGCCTGGTGGCCGGGCCTTCCCCCATGGGGCCCGGCCGGGCTCAGCCCGAACGGGCGACGTGGGGCCGCCCTCCCGTGGGCTCACCACCCACAGGAGGGACCATAAGGGGCCGGTGCGAAGAGGATCGGGCGGCAGTCGAAGGCAGGGGCCTAGACAACCCGATCTCTGGACACGGAAACTGGCTCTAGGGACGTGGAATGTCACCTCGCTGGCGGGGAAGGAGCCTGAGTTGGTGCGTGAGGTTGAGAGGTTCCGATTAGAGGTAATCGGGATCACCTCTACACACGGCTTGGGCTCTGGAACCACACTCCTTGAGAGAGGATGGACTCTTCACCACTCTGGAGTTGCCCATGGTGAGAGGCGGCGGGCTGGTGTGGGTTTGCTCATAGCTCCCCAGCTCTGCCGCCATGTGTTGGAGTTTACCCCGGTGAACGAGAGGGTCGTTTCCCTGCGCCTACGGGTCGGGGATAGGTCTCTCACTGTTGTTTGTGCCTACGGGCCGAACGGCAGTGCAGAGTACCTGACCTTCTTGGAGTCTCTGGGAGGGGTGCTGGAAAGTGCTCCGACTGGGGACTCTATTGTTCTACTGGGGGACTTCAACGCCCACGTGGGCAACGACAGTGACACCTGGAGGGGCGTGATTGGGAGGAACGGCCCCCCGGATCTGAACCCGAGTGGTGTTCAATTATTGGACTTCTGTGCTAGTCACAGTTTGTCCATAACGAACACCATGTTCAAGCATAAGGGTGTCCATCAGTGCACGTGGCACCAGGACACCCTAGGCCGCAGGTCGATGATCGACTTTGTTGTCGTCTCATCTGACCTGCGGCCGTATGTCTTGGACACTCGGGTGAAGAGAGGGGCGGAGCTGTCAACTGATCACCACCTGGTGGTGAGTTGGATCCGATGGCGGGGGAGGAAGCTGGACAGACTCGGCAGGCCCAAGCGTACTGTAAGGGTCTGCTGGGAACGTCTGGCCGAGTCTCCTGTCAGAGAGATCTTTAACTCCCACCTCCGGCAGAGTTTCGACTGGATCCCGAGGGAGGTTGGAGATATTGAGTCCGAGTGGACCATGTTCTCCACCGCCATTGTCGAAGCGGCCGCTCGGAGCTGTGGCCGTAAGGTCTCCGGTGCCTGTCGAGGCGGCAATCCCCGAACCCGGTGGTGGACACCGGAAGTAAGGGATGCCGTCAAGCTGAAGAAGGAGTCCTATCAGGCCTGGTTGGCTTGTGGGACTCCTGAGGCAGCTGACGGGTACCGACAGGCCAAGCGGGCTGCAGCCCGGGTGGTTGTGGAGGCAAAAACTCGGGCCTGGGAGGAGTTCGGTGAGGCCATGGAGAAGGACTATCGGCTGGCCTCGAAGAGATTCTGGCAAACCATCCGGCGCCTCAGGAGAGGGAAACAGTGCCCTACCAACGCTGTTTACAGTAGAGGTGGACAGCTGTTGACCTCAACTGAGGATGTCGTCGGGCGGTGGAAGGAGTACTTCGAGGATCTCCTCAATCCCACTGACACGTCTTCCATTGAGGAAGCAGAGGATGAGGGCTCAGAGGTGGACTCGTCCATCACCCGGGCTGAAGTCACTGAGGTGGTCAAGAAACTCCTCGGTGGCAAGGCACCGGGGGTGGATGAGATCCGCCCTGAGTACCTCAAGTCTCTGGATGTTGTGGGGCTGTCTTGGTTGACACGCCTGTGCAACATCGCGTGGCGGTCGGGGACAGTGCCTCTTGGATGGCAGACCGGGGTGGTGGTCCCTCTTTTTAAGAAGGGGGACCGGAGGGTGTGTTCCAACTATAGGGGGATCACACTTCTCAGCCTCCCCGGGAAAGTCTATGCCAGGGTTCTGGAGAGGAGAATACGGCCGATAGTAGAACCTCGGATTCAGGAGGAACAGTGTGGTTTTCGTCCGGGCCGTGGAACACTGGACCAGCTCTATACCCTCTACGGGGTGTTGGAGGGTTCATGGGAGTTTGCCCAACCAATCCACATGTGTTTTGTGGATTTGGAGAAAGCATTCGACTGTGTCCCTCGCGGCATCTTGTGGAGGGTGCTTGGGGAATATGGGGTCCTGGGTCCTTTGCTAAGGGCTGTCAGGTCCCTGTACAACCGAAGCAGGAGCTTGGTCCGCATTGCCGGCAGTAAGTCAGACTTGTTCCCAGTGCATGTTGGACTCCGGCAGGGCTGCCCTTTGTCACCGGTTCTGTTCGTAATTTTTATGGACAGAATTTCTAGGCGCAGCCAGGGGCCGGAGGGTGTCAGGTTTGGGGACCACACAATTTCGTCTCTGCTCTTTGCAGATGATGTTGTCGTGTTGGCCCCTTCTAACCAGGACCTTCTGCATGCACTGGGACGGTTTGCAGCCGAGTGTGAAGCGGTGGGGATGAAAATCAGTACCTCCAAATCTGAGGCCATGGTCCTCAGTCGGAAAAGGGTGGCTTGCCCACTTCAGGTTGGTGGAGAGTGCCTGCCTCAAGTGGAGGAGTTTAAGTATCTAGGGGTCTTGTTCACGAGTGAGGGAAGGATGGAACGGGAGATTGACAGACGGATCGGTGCAGCTTCTGCAGTAATGCAGTCGATGTATCGGTCTGTCGTGGTGAAGAAAGAGCTGAGCCGCAAGGCGAAGCTCTCGATTTACCAGTCAATCTACGTTCCTACTCTCACCTATGGTCATGAGCTTTGGGTCATGACCGAAAGGACAAGATCCCGGATACAGGCGGCCGAAATGAGCTTTCTCCGCAGGGTGGCCGGGCGATCCCTTAGAGATAGGGTGAGAAGCTCGGTCACCCGGGAGGAGCTCAGAGTAGAGCCGCTGCTCCTCCACATCGAGAGGGGTCAGCTGAGGTGGCTTGGGCATCTTTTTCGGATGCCTCCGGAACGCCTTCCTGGGAAGGTGTTCCGGTCCCGTCCCACCGGGAAGAGACCCCGGGGAAGACCTAGGACACGCTGGAGGGACTATGTCTCCCGGCTGGCCTGGGAACGCCTCGGTGTCCCCCCGGAAGAGCTAGAGGAAGTGTCTGGGGAGAGGGAAGTCTGGGCATCCCTGCTTAGACTGCTGCCCCCGCGACCCGGCCCCGGATAAGCGGGAGAAGATGGATGGATGGATGGACTTTAACTCGGGTTAACCCTATCACTGCCAGAGCCGTTTTTACTCATTTAATTGATCCACTTGCTCAGCTTTCATATGTAGCCTCACAGTGACGTTTCTTCTACAAATGGATCACAGTAAAAAATGGATAAAAAGTTACATTTTGAGTTTTATTTTTCATAAATAGGTGAGAATAAATATCCTGCAAGCACAGAAATTGCTTGCTCAGTCTGAAATGAAAATCCTACACAGTGACAATGGTTTGGAGTTTGTCATCGCAAAAAATTAGCTTGATACAAGATTACAGAACCTACACTATGCCCTTGAATTTCATGCAATATTCTATGTGGAACAAACCTCTAATTACTGTTCTGAGGCTTGTCTTTTTTGAATAGTTTATAACTCAAATCATTCAGAAACAGGCACACAATGTTTTAAAGGGGTTTGACACACCGCCACACACATCAGATTGTTTGGTTGGAAAATCCAGTAGCCCAGAACAGGATGGCAGTTGAATGGAGTGGAATGAATGACATGGTTAATTGTTTCCTTGCAGTTGTTTGGCATTTGTATTGTGTTTTATGGCCGTAAAGCAAAATGCTGTCCCTTACAGAAATTACAGAATCTCACCCATGTATTTATGGTTTTCCAGTTTTGAACAGGATTTTGGGCTTTTCAGACAAAAAACATTCTGTTATGTCAAAGTCAATTTTGAGAGGAAAACTTCCAGTCTTAGCTCTGTTCATCAAACAGGAAGCCTATAGCTGACTCTCTCTCTTTGCTCCTGTCTCAAATAACTTTTACTGCTGCATGATGTCTCGGTGCCGGAGCTCGGTATATAGCCAAGCTCTTTGTCAATGCTCACTGTTTTTGTTTACGTATTCCTTATTATATTATTATTGTTTGTTTTTTACGACGCACGTGACAAAAATGTGCTTTTCTTTTCAGAGCTGCTGCAGATTGCAGGGATCAGTCCTCGTGGCAACACGCTTGGTGTATCAGTGCATAGCCAGCAGGCTGCCCAGGAGAAGAGGGGCAGTGACCTGCTTGACTCTCACCACGCCAACATCAAACTGGAAAAGAGCAACATTGTGCTGCTGGGACCCACTGGATCAGGTGAGCGGATGTAACACCTGGGGGAGAATGGGAGCAGGTGTGCACATCCATAGCAGAGTGCGTTGGTCTCATGTAGTGTACTCACTGTGTCTGCGGTTTCCTGTGGGATTTGGTGTTGCAGTCATTAGATAGTGAGGCAGTAATGACATCGGTGTTCTCAGGCTGCCGGATGGAAATGGACTATGTTGTTATGACTCTGAAGATCAGAGTGTTTGCCAAGTGCCTGAACTGGCCCTTCACTGCACACTGAGCCAGCGGTCACTTTTTTTCATCATGAGTGTAGAGTCAGATGATGAGCTGATGGTCTACTTTTCTGACCATGTTTGTCTTGCGTAATAATGGGAGTACATTCAAGTAGCATTTTCATGGGGTCAAAGAAAGCAGTAAAAGGGTTGGCCGGAGTCTTGATCTTTATGTAGTTTATTGCAGGAATAAATAAATGCGTTAAAGGAATACTACACTTCAATAGGGGTAGGGTTGTGGGATTCTTTTAAACCTGTTGTAAAATGAATACAAGTGTTTTTGTGGCCTGATTGACACCAATGTTTCAGGTAAAACCCTATTAGCTCAGACTCTGGCCAGGTGCTTGGACGTGCCCTTTGCCATCTGTGACTGCACCACGCTAACCCAGGCCGGCTACGTGGGCGAAGACATAGAGTCTGTGGTGGCCAAGCTCCTCCAAGACGCCAACTACTCTGTTGAGAAAGCGCAACAAGGTACGTTCTGATATGACAAACCTTATATGTTGGTATGGCTTGTGCTTGTCTATGACAGGACGAATTCATTAACAAGTACATTCACTTCGGTCAATGTCTTAAGAGTTGCTTGAGTTTTTATGGTAAATGTTTTTGGATAAAGATTAATTTATCAAGTGTGCCATCTGTTCGATTGTCTCATAAAGCACTGTACTGATCTGTACATATCTTAAGATTGGATGTTTCTAAATGCTAATAACTGAGTGAGATGAACCCAGAGTTGATGACTGTTGTGCAAATGTTTTTCTTTCATCAACGGTTGTTGAACTTTCCAAAGTGAAGGCAAAAATGATTCTCTGGTAGAAATGTAGATATTGTTTGCTAATGCTTTACTCAGTCTGAATACTTATGTACATCTCAGGCATCGTGTTCCTGGATGAGGTGGACAAGATTGGCAGTGTGCCTGGAATCCACCAGCTAAGAGATGTCGGGGGTGAGGGAGTACAGCAGGTCAGTGTGTACAATATAAACATATTTAATAATCTTATTTAACCAGATAAGTCAGTTGAGAACCAACATTCTGAATGGCCACCTGGCCAAAGGCATTTGCAAGAGGCTACACACAGAATCACATTAATAATGTCAATGTTAAAACACAGAGTACATACTGTACTGTACATATTTTGTAGACTTATAGATATGTTGTGTTCTGTTGACAGTGGTTCCCATCTCCCGTCTTTCAGTACCCCTACATTACATTTTAAGCTACTACAAAAAAGGTGTGCCGTTTGGGGTACTGGAGGACTGAGTTGGGAACCACTGCTGTAGTAAATGTCACCGTTTAGTTGCTTATAAAACCTGTAGATTTTACCTGCTCGACCTCTAATGAAGTCTTCTTTGAAAGAACGCTGTTGATTGTGCTAAAAGTTTATTTCTTTCAACATGTAGAAACTTCCCTCAGAACTGCTGTCATCTTGGTTGTAGCCCCATGCATGGAAAGTTGTTGGTTTGTGTGTTATCATTTCATCTTTTGGGTGGTCTTATGGTAGGGTCTACTCAAACTCTTGGAGGGCACCATCATCAATGTTCCGGAGAAGAACTCCAGGAAGCTTCGTGGAGACACTGTCCAGGTGGACACCACCAACATACTGTTTGTAGCCTCTGGTGCCTTTAATGGCCTGGACAGCATCATCAGTAGGAGAAAGTGCGAAAAGGTGAATTTTCAAAAATGTTTCTGAGAGAATGTATTTTATAGTGGTTCATATATGGGAAAATAATATACTAATTAATAAGAAATAGATGGTGGTGTTGATTATAGTAGCAGTAGTAGTACTAGTCATAGTAATAATAATAGTGAGTGGAGTGGAAGTGAGTGGAAGCAATGATCAGATGTTGTCATCAGTTGGCAGTTGGCAGGGAATAATGCACAGTGCCTGAACGAAGTGATTAATTTAGGATTTTGGTCATAGTTTTACTATGTGGGAAGTTGCATTTTTATTTCATTTCAGGTACTGTTGGAATAGGATAAAATGGGCAGGTACTGTAGTTGTCCTCATTTATTTAACATTTCACAGACAGCTATTGATGTAGTCTGTGAGAAACGGTAGTCTCAATATGAATCAGGTCCTAAGAAAGGCTATTTTGAATAGTACTCTAGATGTCTTTGAATTTTGGATTGGAAAGAAATGTAGAAAATTGTTAGGGAGATGTTTGGTGGTTGAACTAATTTCTCAGAACAAAATATTGTGTTATAGGGTTCCCCTCTATGAGTTTATTATAGCTTGCTTCCATTTTTCAGTTCTTCGTATGAAGTCGGATTATATGAAAGGGCCTGGGCATGCAAAGCTAGGTTTGTATTCCTCCATTTTCTCTCCAGTTTACACCCCTCAGCTTTCATAGAACAAAGATCACTGTTAAACTATTTAGCAGACTCCAGTATTCTTATGGGCATTGTTGTCAAGAACAGTGCACAGTCTCTAACTGATTATTTTGTTTAACTGCCAGTTCAAGTGAGGTTGAAGATGTAATTGCAGAAATTGCATGTCAGTCTCTCTGTACACAGGGCTGGCATTGGGATGTGGGCAGTTATAAGAAGGGCCCAAGTCAACAGTCCGCTAATTATTTCCAGCTCAAATGAATAAAGAAACACTTTACAGTTGATAAGAGTTTTTCACACAGTTGCATGGTTTTGGTGGTACTGTAATTGTTATTGAATGGAATCTGTTAATCCTGGGATCTGAAGTGCTTTGGACTTGGGTCAGAAAAGACAGCAAATATCAATGGGATTTGAAAGGCTCAATTGTGCGGTCAATAGGATTTGGGGATTCGGATTGGCTCTACTGAAAAGTATGTTTTCAGTATTTTCAGAAGCAGCACTGTGGACTACAAATGTAACAATTAGATAACCAGCTTTTAATAGTGGAACTGTCTCTCACTGCATCCTTCCCTCTATCTGCAGTACCTGGGCTTCGGCACGCCCTCCAACATGGGTCAGGGGCGACGGGCAGCGGCAGCCGCTGACCTGGCCAACCGTAGTGGAGCGGAGATGGATGCCGTGTTGGAGATGGAAGAGAAGGACCGGCTCTTGAGTCACGTGGAGGCCCGTGACCTCATTGAGTTTGGGATGATCCCTGAGTTTGTGGGGCGCATGCCTGTGGTGGTGTCCCTGCACAGTCTGGACGAGGAGACCCTGGTCAGGATCTTGACTGAGCCACGCAATGCCGTCATACCCCAGTACCAGGCTCTGTTCAGCATGGACAAGGTGGGCACTTTTTAGTAGGGATTATTGGTAGTTGTAATAGCAGCAGCAGTAGTAGTTTGCAAAGCAACATCAGTAAATCTGTAGTTGCGGAACATTCCATTGCCTGACAGAAAAGTTAATCGCATCGTAACTCGTAAGGCATGTGTATAATCCCTGTGGACTCTACATAATGTCAGAGGTTTAGAATCTCTTCCTCGCAATCAACAAAGTTAAGTCTGTTCTTTTCCCCAGGTAGTGCAACTTAGAAAACTCGGTCATCCGTCTTTATTTCAAAACATCTGCACTCACCAAGTGTTTTTCCATGACTTAATGGATTTATTTTATTAAGCATTGGAATACTTAATTAATATACATTGTTGACCTAGTTACAATGTTTGTAATGTATATATTACAATGTGAACATAAACTGAGTTCTGATAATATAACGAAACGGTTTATTCACCCGGCACAGCCAGAAGAGGATTGGTCACCCCTCTGAGCCTGGGTCCTCTCTAGGTTTCTTCCTAAAATTCGGCCTTCTTAGGGAGTTTTTCCTAGCCACTGAAATTCAACACTATTGTTGTTTGCTCCTTGGGGTTTAAGGCTGGGTGTCTCTGTAAAGCACTTTGTGACAACTGCTGTTGTAAAAAGGGCTTTATAAATACATTTGATTGATTGAGCCTACTTGGGCAGAAAAGTAGCAGTTGTGAAGGTTATATTAGTAGTAGCAGCAGTGATGGTAATATCAGTAGTAATAGTAGCGGTAGCAGCAGTGATTGTAGTATCAGTAGTAATGGTAGCGGTAGTGATGGTAATGTCAGTAGTAATAGTAGCGGTAGCAGCAGTGATGGTAGTTTCAGTAGTAATAGTAGCGGTAGCAGT
Organism: Esox lucius; assembly: GCF_011004845.1. Classification (NCBI taxonomy): domain Eukaryota; kingdom Metazoa; phylum Chordata; class Actinopteri; order Esociformes; family Esocidae; genus Esox; species Esox lucius. The sequence continues at coordinate 28,762,861 of NC_047570.1, read as the reverse complement.
TGTGATGGTAATGTCAGTAGAAATAGTACCGGTAGTAGTTGTGATGGTAATATCATTAGTAATAGTAGAGGTAGCAGCAGTGATGGTAGTATCAGTAGTAATAGTAGCGGTAGCTTTTGTGATGGTAATGTCAGTAGTAATAGTAGCGGTAGCAGCAGTGATTGTAGTATCAGTAGTAATGGTAGCTGTAGTGATGGTAATGTCAGTAGTAATAGTAGCGGTAGCAGCAGTGATGGTAGTATCAGTAGTAATAGTAGCGGTAGCAGTTGTGATGGTAATGTCAGTAGTAATAGTTACCGGTAGCAGTTGTGATGGTAATATCATTAGTAATAGTAGAGGTAGCAGCAGTGATGGTAGTATCAGTAGTAATAGTAGTGGTAGCAGCAGTGATGGTAGTATCAGTAGTAATAGTAGCGGTAGCAGCAGTGATGGTAGTATCAGTAGTAATAGTAGCGGTAGCTGTTGTGATGGTAGTATCAGTAGTAATAGTAGCATTAGCAGCAGTGACCATAGTCTCAATATTAATAGCAGTAGTAATGCTGTACTTAACCAGACCTTATACAGCATGGACCTGATGGATCCGTGGGAATGTGTGGGTTGGGGACAGGAGGGATGTATATTTGTGAGTGTGTGTAGGAGCATGTACATTTGTGTATTTTTCTGTATGTTGATTAGCATGTACATACTAGTGTTTGTGTAGATCATTATGTGGGCTATGATATATTTGTTTGTGAAAAACACAGGATGATATCATAAAACATTGTATTCCTTTAATGTCATTCCAGTGTGAACTGAATGTGACCCCAGATGCCTTGAGAGCCATAGCCCAATTAGCTTTAGAAAGGAAGACTGGTGCTCGTGGGCTCAGGTCCATTATGGTAACTCCTTAATATATATTTTATAATTGATGGTATTTACAGTATAATTTGAAATGTCTATTACAGATAATGTATATTTTTAAGATGTATTTCTTTAACCTTTATTTGTATTTCCCTGAAGGAAACATTGCTGCTTGAACCCATGTTTGAAGTGCCACACTCAAATATCATGGCTGTTGAGCTGAACAAAGATGTAGTCCTAGGAAAATCAGTACCTGTATATGTAAAGTAAGTAACCATGTTTACCTGAGATGTGTCTCAGTTAGGCACAATACAGTATTAAATCTGTAATGTAAGTCACATTCTGCAAAATGAAAACCTACAGAAAATGGATGCCAAGCCATTCTTGGAGACATGAACCAAAAGTAGCTAGCAAAAGATTGCCGGATTAGTAGCTAACTTTTTAAAATTATTCCAGTAAATTCCTTAGCTAACTTGTTAGCTAGTACTTACTCTTTGCTCTTAAACAAATTGGTACTTTTTGCAGATAATATGCCAAGGTCAATGCTTCTGTAATAGTACATTTTGAAAAGTGTGATGCGTCCACTGTAATTGCCTTCTTCAAACTCCAGTATATTGTGGTTTCACCGCACTTTGATTAACTTTTAATTATTCTGTGGCAGAATTGTGTACATTTTTATTTGTGTTTCTAGAGCACCTCCTAAGGAATCTGTTGAGGAGGAGTACGACTCTGGGATAGAGGAGAGCTGGCCAAGGCAGGCAGATGTAGCCAACAATTAACAGACAGATGCTGCTGACTTAGTCCAAAATATAACTTCTGAAATTGCCATCAATGTATTTTGAATGAGCTATGGGGTTTTTACCAAATCCAGACCACTGTGGGAAAATTCACCTATGAATATAATTATCTGAATTACATCGGTATTGATAATGATGATGACTTTACTTTTAAATATATCAGGAAAGGTTTGTTTCCATATCTTGGAGCACATGGTAGGTTTCAGATTCACCATTAACCAGATATACTCTACCTATCTTTCCCAGAGAACGGAAGAGGGAATGTTGATTTTTATAAATGTAATGTTACTCTTACTCGTGAAGGTGCTACTCTCATTTGTATAAATGAAATGTTACTCTTTCTCGTGAAGGTGTTACTCTCATTTGAATGTGAAATGTAGTTGTTGGGGGAACCCTAATGGAAATGGATTGTATCAATTAAAAAAGTATTGTATTGTTGTGTTTTGCCACAATAAAATGTTGTTCAATTGAGGATTAAAGAGTAACAGTTTCTGTAAATCTATTTTCTTCAAGCAAAAAACAGTTTTAGGCTCAGGTATACTGAAGCACATCAACTCTGGTCTGAATATGAACAGTTTGTTGCAAAAGCAATATATACATATTTTTGGTGAGGACCGTAAATCTAGCCATTTTTCCCTGTAACAAACATTGATATTGGTCATGTAGAGGCACCATGCAAAGATGCTACATTGTCAACCCACGGGAGGGGTTTGTAGCACTCCAAATATTTCATCCAAAATAATATTTAGGAGCGATGTCCCCCACTTGGAACTTTTTAACAGAATCCTTTTTTTATATGAAGGTGCTGGACAAAGGCTTAAACTGACTGAAGAGTACCTCTTTTGATGAAGACAGGATGCTTGCAAATAAGGGTTCCAATTTTGTCTGGTGATGAGCCAGGTCATAGAATGTATAATAAAATTCTGTTTTGCTGCTGTGTGATGGATTTCAAATATACAACAATGGAACAGCCTGTGTACGTACAGTTACTATACAGTGTATGAAATTAAATCTGGAAGTTCTGGGCTCTAGACAGAAGGATTCCAACCACCTTAAGTCAAATATTCCCTATTTTTACTGAACAATACCACTTGTCCTCAGTTTTGTCTGGTTTGTTCAAGGCTAGACCTAGATATATAAGATTTTGACATTTCTGAAAGGTTGTAGCATCTAGATTATTTACAGAATTCTACATACACCTCTTGACCTCATCCCCAAATCACTTGTGTAGGTCTTCATTGATGAGCAAGTAGGTTATCATTTCATCTAACTTCTACAGGTTTCACCCATCCAATCCTTTCATGTCTACACAAACACAAATGGCTACATGATATTGCTGTAATGCATGAGTGGTCTATAGGGGATAAGAGGTAGGTTTAGAATTGGGCAATTTTATGATGCATTATGTTTTTAAATGGCTGGTCTGATGCCATCTGCGTGTCATAAAACATATTTCCCCCCCTAAATAATTGTGAACAAATACATATTAATCACTCGACACACTTCATGGGTTGTGTCCTGTAGGCTTCAGTCCTTGTGCAGGGTTGATATACTTATTTTTGTTACAGGCACCTAAAAACATGCACATGTTGTGTTTCTCATTCACTGGTTGTCCTTTTTATAACGCTATAACAATAAATGAACGAACTCTCAAGAACTGCAGAAAAGCAAGTGATGACAATTCCAACCGCTCCAACACGCTATAATGGCACGGTTACAAAGATGAGATTTTTTGCCATCCGAGTGATGATTTCGCTTCTTTATTTCAATCTGTTTTAAGGTCAGAGATGGACCAATGACGTTATGAAACGGATATACGTATTACGATTTCCTGCGTGTGACGTGATCTGGTAAACATGGACACCCGCAGCATTTTACATCTGTACTGCTAGCTAGCTAGCTAGCTAGCTAAATACGCTTGAAGACATCGAGTATACTACTTTCTTCGCAATTACGCTTCTTGATTGATGAACAAACCTTGCACACTACGTCAGAAGGACGACAGACAACCATGTCTAATGTTAACACCGGAGATCCCGATCCATTTTACTCGAATCGGCCACCTCCATATCATGGACCGCAGCCCATACAACCACCACCAGTATGTAATAGCTCGTTCCAAAGTAACATGCCAGGGAAAAGTGAAGCTACTGGGGCGTTTTGGCCCGGTCAAAACCCTTCCCAATATCTACCTCCACCACATCAAACCACAACTCGCGGACAGAGGTTTCCTCAAAGTCAAGAGTGGACGCTACCACCACCCGTGTCAGTTCCAGGATATGACGGTAAACCATATGATTTCAGACCACACTTTCCACAGCCTCCACCGAGATTCGAAGGCTATGGACCACCTCATATGTCTTCGGGATATTTCGATCCGTCGATACCGCCACCACCCCTCAACCCCTCGGAACTTAGTAAGTTCTCCACAATGTCTTCCCAACCCGTTCCTGTACACAACCATTCAAGGCTTGACCCCAGCATGTATGAGGGAGGTCCACCAAACCCATGGGCTCAGAGCTACAATCCTGGTAATGCTCAATCAAACCTAGGAGCTTCAGACTTCCAAAGATCATTTGACCACATCCCACCGCATCGCATGCTCGGTCAAAGTCCACAAAGTCAGTATGGAAACCCTGATTCAAATTTTAGACCAAAGCCTGCTGATAGTGGTTACTCTGAACATCATAGCAGACCTCTCTTAGCCTCTCCCTCATTGGCTCCCCTGGGAAAGGAAGCGCAGCGCAACCAGGGCTTTAGCAAGCCCATGGCTCCACAACCACCAGACGAAGACTTCATTCAGAGGATGCAAGATGAACAGTGGCTGAAACGATTCTTGAGGAACCGAAAAAAGACAACAGCCAAACCAGTGCAACCTCTTTCAAAGCAGGGTCAGCCGAAGTTCTCCGTGGGCTGCATGCGAAACACCCTGTACAATGCCGTACAGCTCGTCTCAAAGCTGTCCATGGCTTGTGAAACTCTGAAGCAAAACCTGGAGAATGATAGTGTCTGGGCAGATTCTTACACAGAGGCATTGAGTGTGAAAACTGATTTGCAAGAGAAACTGAAGGTACTCAGCGATACTGACTGTATTGAACATTTAAAAAAGAAACTGAGCTCCATCAGTAAGAAGAGGGCCAGGCTACGGCGTCGAAAAGTTGAACAGGCGGAAGAGAGACAGAGAGAAGAGGAACGTCTGGCTGAGCGTGAAGCGGCCATTGACAAATGGAGGATGAAACGGATCCATGAAGTGGAGGAGAAGAAGAGGGTGAGCAGACTAGAAAACCTCCGGTTCAAACGTAAAGGTTGCATTTTTTTATTCCAACCCAGCACAACTAATCTCCCTCAGATAATGGATGGTTGATGATTGATTAAGGAGTCAGATTGCATGTGGTTGTGCTGGGTTAGAACAACATTATGCAAATATTATCCTATCCAAGGATGTCTAAGCCTTTGTTCAGGTGTGAACACACTGTGTGTGCTACTGTAACCACTGTCATTCTGTGTTCCTCCAACAGGAGCAGGAGCTGAAGGTGGCTGCAGACACAGTGCTCTGCGAGGTGAGGAAGAAGCAGGCAGACTCCAAGAGGATGCTGGACATCCTCAAGTCCCTGGAGAAGCTACGTAAACTCAGGAAGGAGGCTGCCTCTCGGAAAGGTAAAACTGTAGTGCACTTTCTCCTCACATTTCTTCTCTTGCAAACTGTTCCGCCACTTCACCACCACCATCGTAGTAAAAAAAAAAAAAAAACATTTTCTCTGTGGACAAATTTACACGGTTACTCCCCCTTTTCACTCCTTTTCTCTGTTTGTGTGGCAGGGATCTTCCCCGAGCAGGAGGCCGACCAAGCATTTGACCAGTTGGTGGAGCGCCTGCGAGCTCTGATCAGGAAGCGGACCGGGGTCTACGGGGCGGAGGAGAATGCACTGCGGGTGATGCTGGAGAACGAGCAGGAGGAGGAGCGCAAGAGGGACCTTGAGAAACAACAGAAGAAAGAGAAGGAGAGGCTGCTGCTGAGGAAACGAGAGATGGACAGAATGCTCTTTGGAGGTAATTAGAAACTGCAACGGCGGTTGACTCGGGTTGGAGCCTGTGTATTTGGGGATTGTGGGAAAAATACATTATTGGGCAATTCGGAGGACTACAATTCAAATGGTTTTAGGTTGGTCATCCTATGATCACTTGTGGAGATACAGTATTATGTGGTGAGAATTCTTCAAGCCGAGAGAGAATTATGACCAACTTCGATTAGCTGTAGCACGAAACGTTTAGAAATGAATGGTCAATAAGAGGAAAACTGAAACATGATTTTCAGGTTATTATAATGACTTATGACTGAATATGGAAATGCTGTGAAAGTCCCTGTTCTTCACTCATTCCCTTCTCTGTTCCAGATGAGATGCCTCAAGGTCACCCTCTACAGGCCTTCCTGGAGTACTACACACAGGCGGAGGGCTCACTAACAGCCCTGATACAGATTCGGTCGGTCACACCAAAAGATGCATTTGTACTAACCACTGTTAACGGATATTACATCCTCTAGGTCACAGGTGTCAAACCGGTTCCACGGAGGGCCGAGTGTCTGCAGGTTTTCGCTCTCACCTTGTACTTGATTGATTCATTAGTTCACTAATTGGTTAATTTCTACCCCCACCTGGTTGTTCAGGTCTGACCTGGGAACCAATTTAAAGGAAAACCCAAAGACCTGCAGACACTCGGCCCTCCGTGGAACCGGTTTGACACCCCTGCTCTAGGTTGTCGTCAAATACATTCATACATTACTCCTTTCCTCCTTCCTTATACTGTAATGGTGTGCCAAGTGCATGCAAAGGACTCCATCCGATAGCGTTTACTGGTCAAGCATACCAGACCAGTGATATGTAACCGGGATTCAACCATGTAAAGTTCTTCAATAGACTGCTTTTTTTTACTTCCAGGAGAGAATGGGACCAGTATCTGGTCCCAGTGGACCATCCAGATGGCACAGCCATTCCCCAGGACTGGGTCATACCAGAACCCCCCACAGATGAGGTTTGGGCCACAGCCCTGGACCAAGGGGACAGCTTCGGATCCTGACAGACACTTGTTTGCTCTGGAAAGTTCAGGCGATTCACTAGTAGGGTCTTCATCAAGTGTTTGCAACAAGACCTTATGGAGAAAAAACCCAAGGTGGAGTTGTCTGTGGTCGTTTTCTGATTGCCATTCACAGAATACCCTGGATGTATTTTCTTTCTGCAATTTTATAAAAATAAATACTTGATTGCGACTCTCTCCAACTTACATTTGACTTTTATGTAATTATCTTTCATTCTGATTATAAGATATTCTGAAGATGTTGTATTGTTTGGCATTAAAGTAAATGCTAATGTTTAATTCCTGCCATGCTAGATCATTGTCAGTCAGTGTCAATGGCAGACAGGCTAAACCCAGTTGAGCTAAAGTAGGAGGGTACTTTATTTGTCACATTGTCTGTCTGGGTGACCTCACAGTACTATGTCTCTACTTTGTGTTTAACACCTCCATTCCACCCAGAAACACTATGACCAGCCCCAGAGGAATGAAAGGATTACTCATGGTTGTTCTCATTATTCAGGTCAATGTAATTCCCATCAATATAAGGAATGACATCTCTCATGGTTTATAACACTACCCACTTAAAGGCATGTCATCATTTTGAACCAGACTCAGTGTAGGTGTCCCAGATGCTGGCCTAGTCCCTATCTGGTGTGCTACTTTGACCGAAGATTGTGGGCCTCAGAAGCAGTGTACTAGTGTATATGTGTGTGTATATATAGGGAATTTGGCAAAGCTGTTTTTCATGGGTGTTTCCCAGGTGACATGTGCCCGGGAAGCTGCATCATCGGGTAAGCAGCTGAAGTCATTACCTACTCTTAACCAACAGGATGTGAGGAGGCGGAAACCCCGCCTACACACACAAACATGTTCCATAACATTAACCAACTCCTGAGTGGAAGAACACACTAGAGAGGACTGCTTCAGAAGATTAAGTACAGGTATGTTTACAGACTTTTATGGGAAATGTTCTATAACGGATTCAACTCCTTGCTCTTTACAGTTCTCTTTAGGCTGAGTGTTGATATAAGAACTCTGGGACAACTGCTCATGTAGAAAGGCACTTATTCATTTGGTTGTATTTTATGGGGGCAGCAATAGAATAAAACAAGTAGAGCAGATCCATAGAAGTAGTACATCTTAAATGAACATCAGCCCAGAACTTAACCCTACTCACTGTTGCTTAGGATTTGGATTTCATTTTTTTTTTTACCACAGCTATATAAGTGTATACTGGTGGAAATACTTTGAAGGCTGCTAGGCTCTGAGATTATAGCTCAGGACCTCAAACGATGACATATGTTTACAATAAATGTTTTTAGAAAATGTTGGGTTTAATACTTTCAAACATCGAATAGGAATACAGCTGTGAATCATTATTTGAATGGGTATACAGCTGTGAGTCATTAATTGAATAGGTATACAGCTGTGAATCATTAATTGAATAGGTATCCAGCTGTGAGTCATTAATTGAATAGGTATACAGCTGTGAATCATTAATTGAATAGGTATACAACTGTGAGTCATTAATTGAATAGGTATACAACTGTGAGTCATTAATTGAATAGGTATACAACTGTGAGTCATTAATTGAATAGGTATTCAGCTTTGAATCATTAATTGAATAGGTATCCAGCTTTGAATCATTAATTGAATAGGTATACAACTGTGAGTCATTCAATGAATAGGTACAGTGGCGTTGTTAGGCCTGAGCGTGCAGGGCTATAGCCACAGATCTTTTATGAATAGCCCCGGATCTCAAATTGACCAAAAGTAGCCCCTGATCTATGCATCTATAATTCTAATGAAGCATTATGACAATGTACAGTGAGGGAAAAAATTATTTGATCACCTGCTTATTTTGTCCACTGACAAAGAAATGAATCAGTCTATAATTTTATGGTAGGTTTATTTGAACTGTGATAGACAGAATAACAACAAAAAATCCAGAAAAACGCATGTCAAAAATGTTAATTGCATTAATTGCATTTTAATGAGTGAAATAATTATTTGACCCCTGTGCAAAACATAACTTAGTACTTGATGGCAAAACCCTTGATGGCAATCACAGAAGTCAGACGTTTCTTGTACTTGGCCACCAGGTTTGCACACATCTCAGGAGGGATTTTGTCCCACTCCACATTCCAGATCTTCTCCAAATCATTAAGGTTTTGAGGCTGGCGTTTGGCAACTGGAACCTTCAGCTCCCTCCACAGATTTTCTGTGGGATTAAGGTCTGGAGACTGGCTAGGTCACTCTAGGACCTGAACGTGCTTCTTCTTGAGCCACTCCTTTGTTGCCTTGGCCGTGTGTTTAGGTTAATTGTCATGCTGGAATACCCATCCACGACACATTTTCAATGCCCTGGCTGAGGGAAGGAGGTTCTCACCAAAGATTTGACGGTGCATGGCCCCGTCCATTGTCCCTTTGATGCGGTGAAGTTGACCTGTTGCTTTAGCAGAAAAACACCCCCAAAGCACAATGTTTCCACCTCCATGTTTGATGGTGGGGATGGTGTTCTTGGGGTCATAGGCAGCATTCCTCCTCCAAACACTGCGAGTTGAGTTGATGCCAAAGAGCTGGATTTTGGTCTCATGTTACCACAACACTTTCACCCAGTTCTCCCCTGAATCAGATGTTAATTGGCAAACTTCAGACGGGCCTGTACATGTGCTTTCTTGAGCAGGAGGATCTTGCGGGCGCTGTAGGATTACATTCCTTCATGGCATAGTGTGTTACCAATTGTTTTCTTGGTGACCATGGTCCCAGCTGCCTTGAGATCATTGACAAGATCCTCCCGTGTAGTTCTGGGCTGATTCCTTACCGTTCTCATGATCATTGCAACTCCACGAGGTGAGATCTTGCTTGGAGACCCAGATCGAGGGGGATTGACAGTTCTTTTGTGTTTCTTCCATTTGCGAATAGTCGTACCAACAGTTGTCACCTCAAGCTGCTTGGCAATGGTCTTGTAGCCCATTCCAGCCTTGTGTAGGTCTACAATCTTGTCCTTGGCATCCTTGGGCAGCTCTTTGGTCTTGGCCATGGTGGAGAGTTTGGAATCTGATTGATTGCTTCTGTGGACAGGTGTCTTTTATACAGGTAACAAACTGAGATTAGGAGCTCTCCCTTTAAGAGCTCATTACCTGTATAAAAGACACCTGGGAGCCAGAAATATTTCTGTTTGAGAGGGCATCAAATGCTTATTTCACTCATTAAAATGCAAATCAATTCATACAATTTTTGAGATGCGTTTTTCTGGATTGTTTTGTTGCTATTCTGTCTCTCACTGTTCAAATAAACCTACCATTAAAATAATAGACTGATCTTTTCTTTGTTAGTGGGCAAACGTACAAAGGCATTTCCAGGCATGGGGTTTTGGGAGGAGCTTAGTGGTGATGATGCTATGACCTCATCACAATACCTCCAGTCTGTTTCAGGAGGGTTTACTATGGTCCACACGTGACCTGGCTGGACCCAGTGTGTGTGTGTATGTGTGTCTCTGACGTTACAAGTCTGCATGCATGTGTGAGTGTTTTCCTTCCTCTTCGGCCGATAGGAGAGGAACATCAGGTGTTGACCACTAATAGAGTCAGACGTGATGCCTCGTAATCCTTAATCCCCTATTTCCAGACTTCTGGATGATCTCATTTATCTAACCGTATCTGCCAATATAGAAAGTAAAAACGAGTTTTTCTGGGAACAACAAATAGAATTTGTGAGTATAATTTGTGAAATATTACGCAATTCATTTCAGGAGAGGCTACAGCAACTTCCTAAGCACTTCACCAGAACACTTTATTCTCAGAGGAATAGATATCAAGTAGTTAATTAAACAGTTGTAATCAAGACCACATTTTAACTTTTTTCTGTTTTATCCAGAGTGACTTACTGGAGTAATAAGGGTTATTTGTTTTGGTCAAAATAGTAATGATACATTTTCACATTGCTTGTCTCTGATTCAATTTAGGAACCTTTAGGTTACTGGTCAAAATCGTAAACAGCTAAGCTATCAGCCATCACTGTAATTGACTGTTCAAAATAGATCTCTTTTCCTCTCTGTTTCTAGCCACCTCTCTCTGCCCATACATAGTACTTGATTATGTAATTATGATTTGTGTTATGAATGTTGTACTTACTGTACTGTGAAAATGGACAAAAAACTAAAAATATCACCTCATCCTCCTCTCTATACCCCCTAGTGACCAGCAGGAAGAATGACCACTCTGGACGAGGTTCCCTTTAAGACCCTTTTAGGATCTATAGAGGGGGTGAATGAAGAGGTGGATCAGATCACAGCCCCAGATATCACCATCCCAGACTACCTCACCCTACTGCAGGAGACAGAGGTGTGTGTGTGTGTGTGTGTGTGTGTGTGCCTGCCTGCCTGTGGTGTGAGGTTACAATAAGCACCACCGTTACCACTGACCAGTAAGGAGTGGTGTAGTATGATGAAATCAGACCAACAACAACCTCTGGCATTATTATTAACACTTAAATGACGAGCCAATAAACATCTCTCTCTGCAAGCTACTGTTTCAAGTAAGTTCTCATATGCAGAATACAAATCTAGTTTGTCGTGTTTGTTTCCATCGCATTTCTCACCAATATTTTATTTTTGCTGCCCACAGCAGCTGTTGTTAAACAGCAAATTAGCCACACTGGGTCTGGCACCTTTACTTGCAAACACAGTGCGGCTATGCTACCCCCACGTGTTGACATTATTATGGATAACCACATCAATCACAGTGTCACCACAATAAGACTCTCTATATTTATAGTACTGGTGCATCAGGCTAATCATCGTGCCTTATCACAACACTTTGAAGTTCATCATAGCTCACTGCACCGGTTTCATGGCTTCCCGGCCTCAAAGCAGAGGACTTGCAAATTAGCTGGAACCTTGAAACAACACCCCTTTCCCAGGCAGAGGGTCAAGGGCTAGTGATATTGAATATATTGGAGTGTAGCCAATGTGTTTCCTTTGTTCCTATTCCGAATTTCCGCCATACCTTGTACCCAATTTAGACCGTTGTTTTAGTGAACAAGCTAACTTTTCCAAAATTAAAACTGAAGGCCGTGGCTGCCGGTCCACATTCGTCGGTTTCTTAAGTCTATGGGAGGAAAGCACGAGTTTCCTGGAGCTCTTCTACATGTGTGAATCACATTCGGCCCATGTGTTTGTTCTCTACAGTCTCTGCTCGGCTCAGATATAGGTAGAAGTTAAACAGATTTGGGAACCTCCGGGTCTTTGAAGGGTTGAATTCCTATAATACAATTTCCCCTTGACAGAGTGATGCTGAAAATACCACACTCTACACCGTCTCTGAATACTGTAGTCAACTCTTAAATAGGTAGAAGCTGAAATCATGGGAAAGTGGCTGGAGTGTCTAACTCTTGTCTTAGTCTAATTAGAATTATTATTATACTGGGGGGACTTTGACCCAACCACCGCTACACTGCCAAACCTTAATTCCACAGTGACCACGGACATTGATTGCTTACATCTTACAGTCAAACGTTTGTGTATTTAATGGAAAATGGGAAATAGCTCACGTGGAACCCTCTGCCAAGTTCTCTTCTTTATCATGTTAACTTTAGAGTTGTATGGTTTGTTTCCAAATTCACAAAGGCTTCAACACATAGGATCCTCCCCCTATAGAGCATTGCAATTTAAAGCTATTATATACATAGTTTAAAACAGGGGCTGGAACAAATTAGCTGAGATCATTTCTAATTAAGATATATTTGAGGCCAACAAAATTTCTGCTTAACAAATGATATGTCAGTATTTGATTGGATTTCATTTAATGGGTTTTTTCCTAAATACAAACATTTCTATTAACCTTTACCTTTGCAGAGATTTGATAACATATATATCAACATTCGTCTGACTCAGTTATGTCAGTTGTTTCTTTTCCCAGCTGGCTGGACATAGATTTTGTACCCAAATGGAACCATGTTGTGTTTTTAGTCCCTTGGTGAAAAGAAGTTCCCTATGAGGCTGTGACATCACTCTCTGATGGTCTCTGGGGGAGGAATTCTCCATTATGATTCTTTATTATGTAGAGAATAGGCAGCAATTTGTGAAGCACAGACAATCTCCTCATTGATAATTTTGCCCTTAAACCATAGTTATGATCTTATAAACGCCTGTGTGGTTATTATAGATGCCTTATTTGGGGATCCTGTGATCTGGGAAGAGGTGAGTTTGACTGCCTCATCTGTCCAATGGCAACACAGTCTACCCTGCCCAAAGGACACCCTAGTTGGTATGTGGTGCACTAGTTTTAACCAGAGGTCCATGGGCCTTAGTCTTTTTAAGAGCAAGAAAAGCTTCAATCTGATACAATATGTGATTCTTGGCATAACATGCAATGGTCTTCCCTACAGTCTGGGACATTTGATTTAAGGCTAACAATGCTTAATTAATTGTAAAGACCAAATAAATATAGCACATTTACAATGATAGATTTTTAGTGGCCTTTACTCTATTTTACTTTATTTTATAATTTCTTCCATCACTTTATAGGGGATGAGTGTAAGTGAAATAAAAGGCCATGAAGCTAACAGAAAGTTAGCCAGCATCACTTAAACAACCAACCAACAACCCACCCAATTACCTACCGACAACAAATAACCACCTAATCTTCCTCTTTTCCTCTCGCTACAGTACGTGTTCTGTTTGGAGAACTGGGTGCTCCAAGGCCTCCAGAACGGTTATCCTAGCCAGCCCCAAACCAGCATCCCTGGCTCCCAGTCCGAGGCCCTCCCCTCCTGCCCGCCCTACTGGCACCTCTTCAGCAGCCCCCAGGAGAGTCGCCTGGCCAGCCGACACAGCTCTGACTTCTGGGAGCCCAACCCTCGCCAGCGGTCCCGCAGCCTGAACCCAGTGGACATGCGTGCTGGAGTCAAGTTTGTCATCTCTGACTCCGAGGAAGAAGACTGCTCATCGGCCGAAGGGTCCCTGGGGTCCGGGTCAGGTCAGCATTTAACTGGGGCCCCAAATCCCATGAAGACCTGTACCTCTAATGTCCTGAACTTGCCAGCCTCTCAGAGCGCTCTGGTGCCTCATCAGCGTAAGAAGACTCTCCGCCAGTCCTCGCTGTCCATTCTGCAGACGTCAGCAGAGGGTAGCCAGGGGACGCCAAGCCCCACAGGAGGGCCCAAGTCGTCCTCTTCCTCAACCCCGTTCCGACACCTGCTAACCAGGGCCAACACAGAGAATATACCCTCCATCAGGCACAACAAGCCAACACATTCGGTATGGACTCTACCTCCCATTTGAAGACATAGGGTAGATGGATAGTATGGTAGGCTCAAGTTATTATTATTAATAATATTATTATTATTCTTGATAATCACTGAAATTACAAAAACTACAATCCAAGCTTTGGTTTGTCAAGATATTGTCACCTAACCTTAATCATTCAGGTAACGTAAGTTCTGCAACAGAACACTTTAATGAATACTGACACACCCAAGAAATAAAAGTTGCCTTTGAAAGTTTTAAAGTTGCTAGGTGGTTATTGTCCAACTGATTAGCTCAATATTAAGCTCAATAAAAGTCTATATATTCAACAATCCCCTTTATGTAACATTTGTAGGAATTCATAGGAATGTTTACAGTCACACTCTGGTGTGCCTCTATGAATTAGTGGGAATGTTTTCCCATAAAAGCAACATCTCTAGGATGTATATATCATGGCCCCACTTACTAGTTCCCTTAGGTCATGGGGCTATCTTTAAAGCCTAAATCTCCAAACCACTTGTCCTCAAAGGGCAGAGCATGAACATACTATAACTGGCTAGGACTCAAAGAGCAGAGTGGGTCTGGAAAAAGATGAGGGAGGGATTTAAACCACCAGATGTATTCTTATGCCACAACCACCTCTCAACAAGCCCATGTGGGATTTGCTCCAAAAATGGTTGATATGTTGAATGGAAAATCCTAGAACGCATTGCAGATGAGCTGTATTATTTTAAATATTTATTTTAGATGTTTTTGTTTGCTTTGATATTCATCTTTTCTGAAGAGAGTGGATAGAGAAAATGGATCCTCCTGAATATTTAAGCTCTTTTTCCAGTTCACATTTCCTACATGTTTAGTTAGAAGTGGACTCTAAATATAGCTAGTGTAAAGTCTGTCCTTGGAATCCTTCCAGGTTATTACAAGTTTCAGGATTAGTGAGTGGAAGTTCTCCGGAAATGTCTTTCCCAGGAAAGCAGCGTTTCAGGGTTACCACTGATTTAATACACTATGAATGTTGCCTTCACGTTGCGTAAATGTTGCTAGGCCCGTCACTCAGTGCGGTTCTCAGAATACAGGCAAACAGAGACATCCAAGGTCAGGCTGTGGTCCCAGTATGGGGTTGCTCCTCTTCCTTTGCCTCTCTATTTCCTGTCTCTTTTTCCCTTCTTCCTTTGCCCCAAATCTCTCTCTCAGGGAACATTCAGTCAGTATTCCCCTCTCACACAAACTCTTCTCTTCCTTTGTGTTTGTAGTCGCCCACCATTCCCTCCGTAACCTCCCGACCCCTTGGTTCCCACGGTGTGTCAGTGTTGGACTCCTCGGTGGAGCTGCTGTCCGCACTAGGCCCAGAGGAGAGGGAACTGCTGCAGGCCATCACGGAGAGGGGCTACCCCCTCCGCACCGCCATCCTCGCCCTGCAGAAGACCGGCCAGCAGAGTCCCGACCAGGTCTGTTCTAAGCAAAGTCACAAACGGGGACATACTAAGTTGTACAATCTAGGACCAGTTTCCAGAATGAATGTTTCCTTAACCAGTATGGCAGTGTTGTAGTGCTGCTGCCAGAATTCCAATCTCCGTTCTTGTGTTCTATTTGTGTGATCAAGCCAACACTATGGCACTCTCTTTAATACAAATGTTCCGTGTTTTACATGACGCCACTGACAGCCCACAGCCAGTGATTTAATGAGGTTGCTATTTGTTTGCCTACTGAGACACTGTCAGATATAAGGACATCACTAGAAAATCATGGATGGCGGGGCTAAGCCTTGTTTTGGGGGGGGGTCTGGGCATACTCCCTAAAACATATTTTCGTCATGTATTTTTAGAGTAACAATGGGTGTAAAATCTATCAAAATAAGGTAATTTTTTGTCAAGGTTGGCTAAAAGTATACCTGTCTTATTGTTTGACACTGATCTTATATGACTTCAATTCTATCTAAATAAAGAAATTAAAGTCCACTCTGTCTTCATCCATCCAACACCAACAAAAGTCACAAAAATGGCTATAAAATGTAGCCAAAATACTTTTGTCAACTATGTTCATAGTAAATGAACATCAACATACAGTATATTCTGTTCTTAAGCGAGATTTCTCTGAATCTTTCTGGATCACTTCAAAAACAGATTTAGTCATTAGCCCATTAATCTCAGAATAAAGTCATTAAAAAATTTATCATAATTAAAAAAAGAAACATTTTTACACCTCCATTCTTCTGAACAGACTTCAAACCCCCAAAAACCATGTGAAAACATGCACAGTTTTGCAACTTCCTGATGATTATTAGTG
This sequence comes from Esox lucius, assembly GCF_011004845.1. Lineage (NCBI taxonomy): Eukaryota > Metazoa > Chordata > Actinopteri > Esociformes > Esocidae > Esox > Esox lucius. Next base: position 28,746,616 of record NC_047570.1, on the reverse strand, counting down.
ACATACAAATTTTTGCTAGCATGTCCTTAATGGGAAATGTATATTTTCAGTAGGTGGTTAGTGTTGTCGCTAAGAAATACGGCCCCTTATTATCGGCCACCGTCCCCAATTATTGGCCACCTTACTATTTTGTTGAATTACATTATAATTTATTTTTATTTGTATAAAAAATTAAATAAAATGCATTTGAAGTGTCTACTAAAATAGTAGCTAGCTTTCTTGCCTTCAGGTAAAGAAAAAAGACTGATCACTTTGATATTACATGATGTCTGGTCTGTCATGCAATTTCACGAACTGCAACTTGTCAAAACAATTTCCATACATTACATTTTTACGATCTACATTTTTTTTTACCTCCATACATTTTTATAAAAAGTGGGGGGCTAGCTGAAAGGTTATATTGATTAGCAAAACATACCATTGCTTTCCAGTGCTATTACATTTTTAACTTGAGGATTTACTTCTCCGACCAATAGAAACGTTAGCTACCATTTACAGAAGACAGCTCGCTTCAGATGAGCAAGTTAAGTTCAAAGCATTAAACTCAACCAAACATGCTGCCTAATGAACAAGATTGTATACAATTTCTATACAATTTGAAAGAAGTCTAGATGTGATGAAAAGGTTGAGGAAAAAAGAAATCACAGAGAAAATATATTGACAGACGTGAAAGAAACGGACGTGAATACAAACATTTGAATATCTTTTTGTTTTTACCTTTATAAAATAAAGGTTAATAATAGAATACATCAGTTATTTAAAGAGATACTTTAATCTACATTTATCAGATGTTCCCGAGTGACTTACAGTTTGTGCATACATTGCATGCATGCATACAAGATAGCTTGGTCGAACTACCAGGCAACGCTCTAGTGGAAAGAACATTCTACTCAATTAATTTGTTTTCTCAAGTCTCTCTCTCTCTCTCTCTCTGTCTCTCTCTCGCTCTCCCTGTCTCTCTTTCTCCCTATCTCTCTCTCACTCTTTCTCCCTCTCTCTTTCTCCCTCTCTCTCTCCGGCCTCCCTTCTTGGGCTGTCTCGGTTCAGGCTTATTGGGCTCTATCAGCCAATCTCCAACGTCCCTAGGCTAATCCTCTACAGCAAATGTGCTTCAAACATTTCACAATCTCCCATTTTTGTCTGTATGCATCTATGTCAGTAATGTTTCATCAAACATGCATTTTGCTATTTATTGGCATTTTTCAAGAGGTCATAGTGTTTTCTTGAGTCTGTCTGAATTTCTAGATGGGTGGGGGTTGTTCTGGTGTGCCTTCTATTGGTTCTATTTTACTGGGCAAGCTCAATGAAGCCCTGCAATGGTATTTGGAAGGATTCCATAAAGTATGTGAATCCAGGTCTATGCTTCATATTGTAACGGTGCCAGGATGTGAACTGGTGGGGAATGCATCGCTCCCAACTCAAACCAAAAGCTTCACATTTCTAAACAATGAGCCCATGTAGCCGCTTGAAGGTAACTTGTGTAATTCACACAATGTGCTGCCAGCTCCAAAAATTTCCCCAACCAATAATGCGCATCAGCTGAGCAAGACATCTGGTTTCAGCTCCCCGGCCCATATCTGATGGTGTTCCACTGTTAATGGGAGGAGGGGGGAAAACAGCACGGTGAAATTAAACATCAGATCCCTCAAAGTTTCCACAACCTGCTTTGTATTATGTGTGTGCTCAGCAGCCTCACATAGTTCCAGGGGTGACCTCTGGTTCCTCTCCCCCAGGGGTGACCTCTGGTTCCTCTCCCCCAGGGGTGACCTCTGGTTCCTCTCCCCCAGGGGTAACCTCTGGTTACCAGTTCACATCCTGGCACCGTTACAATATGAAGCATAGACCTGGATTCACATACTTTATGGAATCCTTCCAAATACCATTGCAGGGCTTCATTGAGCTTGCCCAGTAAAATAGAACCAATAGAAGGCACACCAGAACAACCCCCACCCGTCTAGAAATTCAGACAGACTCAAGAAAACACTATGACCTCTTGAAAAATGCCAATAAATAGCAAAATGCATGTTTGATGAAACATTACTGACATAGATGCATACAGACAAAAATGGGAGATTGTGAAATGTTTGAAGCACATTTGCTGTAGAGGATTAGCCTAGGGACGTTGGAGATTGGCTGATAGAGCCCAATAAGCTTGAACCAAAACAGCCCAAGTAGTGACCTCTGGTTCCTCTCCCCACAGGGGTGACCTCTGGTTCCTCTCCCCCCAGGGGTAACCTCTGGTTCCTCTCCCCCCAGGGGTGACCTCTGGTTCCTCTCCCCCCAGGGGTGACCTCTGGTTCCTCTCCCCCCAGGGGTAACCTCTGGTTCCTCTCCCCCCAGGGGTAACCTCTGGTTCCTCTCCCCCCAGGGGTAACCTCTGGTTCCTCTTCCGCGGGGTCTCTGCTCTGTCTGGTGCACACACCAGAAGATGCTAATAAAACACATTTGATCTACATAAAACAATCACAATGTAAAGCTGTTACCTTCATTGTATGGTAACAGCTTTCTTTCCCCAAACTCAGTCTCTCACTACCTTTACTACTTTTATTTCTCCCTCTACTTCCATATCTCACCAAAGTTTCTCTCTTCCTTTGCCCCCTCCCCTTTCCATCCATACTCACTTCAATTTCACACCCCTCCTTCCTTACCATCCATGTCAACTACCTTCCCTCTACGTCCACCTCTTCGTCTGTCCCTGTCCTTTCCTGTCTGTCTGCCAGTGGAGACAGAAGGCAGCTGGTACACTGGTCTTATCAGAGTTACATCAACAGGATCAACTAATTACCTGTTTAATCAGCGTCATTATTTCTTTTGACTCTCTTCCTCCCGCTATGCTCCACATGTAACCACAGGGCTATGGGTCATCTGGTTCTCACACACACACATCCTTTCCTGCTGTTCTCAGATCACTTCTCTGTTTGAGACAGACACCATTGAAACCACATTGTCCTAGCAGTTTAAAAATGTAATCTATAACACACATACAGACTTGTGTAATGTGTCGAATCGAATGTCATATTTGAATGTCAGTCACATCTGAAGCTGATTAACTGTGAAAGCTAAAGCCTCTATAAATATATTTGTCTGTCAGACCTCTGACGACAGACACCAACAGGGAACCGGCTACAGTACACCTGACAGCAGCAGTAATGCTATTAGTGGTTGTAATCTGTGTTGTTGTTGTCGTGCGCAGATCCTACACTATTTGGTGGCCTGTGACAGACTGTGTGAGCGGGGCTATGACAAGGCACAGGTCGACGAAGCTCTGGAGATGTTCCAGAACTGTGAAACTAAGGTAAACAGACTCACTGTTCCTTTATTATTAGAGGTCACTGATACGTTTGAGATTAATTGTACTGCTAGTTTTAAAGGGATAGATCACACAGAATAATAATATTTTTTTCTTTACCCGTATCCTCAGAGTGCTTAAAAGTTAGCAACAATAGACAGGGTCCAGGTTAACAAAAAAACCAGACCATAGATTTTTTTCTTGCACACTGGCTAAAGAAACCAATATCACATTTAGTATTTTAGTGAGCTATGCTTTACTATAATAGCTAAAGTTTCATCTGATGCCTTGGTTTTTCTTTCACTATACCTTCAGGCTGAAGAGTTTCTTCACCTGCTGACTCAATTTAATGAGATGGGCTTTCAGCAGAATGCTATAAAAGAGGTTCTGTTAGTCCACGAGAACCACCGCGAGCGGGCCCTGGAAGAGCTGATGATGCGTGTGGCGTAACAGGGCCAATGATAACTCACTCATAATATACACACACTTAAGCTACAAGCACAACATATGCATGAACACAAATACAACTACCATGTTTCCTGTGTTTACTACAAATACCTGTCGTAAGCTAAAGCATCATATTAAAGGGAAGGTTCACTGACACCATATGTCTGTATTTTGCTCAGTAGTCCACTGTTAATACTAGCCCAACAATAATGAATGCATGTCAAAAAGTTTCAGTCTAAGAATAACTGTGATGATGCGTGTTCAGTGAACTATCCCTTTTAACGATATGGAGAACACTAAAATTAGGACATTTAAAGTGGCCTTTGGGGAAAAGAGAAACTTTAACGCAACATAATTTAAAGACAATCAATTACTGATAGATTTATGACACTGGTCAAAATGTGTATGTCATGATTTGGCCATTTTTAACTTATTTTAACCAGTATGGCCACATTCCAAATGGCACCCCAATCACTATAAGGTGTTAGGTTACTAGTAGGCCAAATTGTCTTTATTTCATTGGTGTGTGTACAGAGAGATCAGTCCCAGAGGTTTCTCATTCTTTGGCAGGCGGCATAAAATAAACCACTTGAAATTGTACATATAATGTTAACTTGCACTTTAAAATGAATGTGATGTATTTTCCATATTTTGGTTTGTTTTTACCTATGATATAGAAGCACATATCAAATGCCTATGAGAGTCTGGATTTCTTTTATAGATGTGCATTTGTGTTGTTGTTAATGAATCAAGATTGAATAAATGTGTAAATTAATGGTTTTCCTAAGTATCATGCTGCCAACATACAGTATCATACAAGATCTTGATATTGTATGTGTGGGAGACACTTCCACATTTTTGCCATGCTTTCTTCACCCCCATGTGCTCATTTTTGGACGGTGTTTCCACAATACAGGTTTGTTATTTGACTATCAAAGCCACAGCAGACCATAGATGGGAGCAGCGAAGCAAAGGGAAGAGTTGGCTTCTATTAAAGATGTGTATCTTCTGTTGATGGAGTGGGAGAGTATTAGGGACCCTCAGTGTTTGGCCAGGAGAGCATTTCTTTTATCACTCTGCTATTAATGAACTTCACTCAGACTGTTCACTGACTGTAGAATAAAGAATCAAAGAACCATTCATATATCATCATAGGATTCTGCCTTGTAACTGAAGGGGAAATTATTGGTTATTTAATCTGATAGCTGGATAACTGGAGGGCATTAGCAACATTCCAATACATTCTTTGAAACATGTTTTGATTACAAATATATTAATTTAATATGTTCTTCCAAAGACAATATTTATTTAAATTCTAACATCAAGCTGACTTTACACAGGTGATTCTAGCGAAAATATAACTGTGTTCACCAACGTAGATGTTTCCCAAAAAAGCTGGAAAAATACATTCTTTACCAAAATGTTTCCTTGGTACAGTTAACGCCGCTTGTCTTATCTAATCCTGTTCTCACACAAGGAATACCTTGGGGACCTGCGTCTGGGTTATAACTGGTTTGTTTGCTGTAAAAACAGGAAAAGTATTTCAATCCATTTTTGAACGTTTGTTTGGTTTCCATGGAAAATGCTCTTTGATAGGGCTGTATCAAAGTTATGAATCAAATCATTATAGTAGGCTACACTTGCACAGAGACCAATGAATCTAAAAGGCTATAAAGAAATTCTCAAATGGACTATGGATAACATTATTATTCTAGAATACCATTTATTATTAGAGACGTTGAACAATCTTTGACATCTCCATTTCACAAAAGTAGTTAATCTAGAGGTACTGTATTTTCCTCAGTGGATTCATCTTTGTGTCTGCCCACAACAAAATACTAAAGAATACAGTACCATGGTACAGTACAACCTTGCTGTTGAGAATTCCAACTGCCAGTGGTGCTATCTTTTTCTCATCAAATCTTACATGTTACCCAACCCCAGCTGGTGCCAGAGAGATTGGGGGACGCTAAGCTCCCTGACCTCCCAGTGACCTCCGTGACTAGGCCAGTAACAGGTTACTAGGGTTAGGTGGTTAGGGGGCCAGAAACCCGACAATCCGCCTGCCAGCTCGGGTCACATCCTCCTCAAATTATCTCCAGGTGGTAAAGAATGGACGGGTTTCATGGACAGGCGTTGGCCATACCATTGACCTCTAAACCTAGAGGCGCCATAACGCAAGAGTTTCAGGAACGCTAATGAAGCTGATGCAACAGACCAGACAACTTGAGATTGAAAAGGAAAATCTAGATTCAAAGTATTAAGTCACTAAAACTGTAATTTCTTCCAACCCATTACATTTATTTTAGCCCCCCCCCCAAAAAAAAAATTTTTCTACGCATCAGCAGTACTTGCTAACTTTGCCATGACATTGACCAGAAGTGTGATCTAGGATATCTGTTGGAGAGGCAGCTTTGGCAAATATCTAAATTAAACCATCTTTGGTGGTTTTATTGAAATTGTTCTGTGCTATTCACAGTTTCCCCATGTCCATTTGCATACATTTCTCTCTTCGAACAGAACCAAATCCATGTCAGATTTTGCTTAAAAACTTTACAGTAAATATTGCATTATTTCCTAGTAAATGCTTCAGTAAAAACTAAACAATCAAGGGCTCCTAGTGTTTACTATTCTACTGCATAATATTAAACGATATACTAATGACTATACGGTTGCTGTATATTACAATGTCTTTTGTGGAGTAGTACGCTGAGAAGTCCTGTAGTTCTACACATTATCAAGGGATACTTTTGATAATATTTTACATTCTAGCTCACAGACGCTTTTCTCCACAACTACTTTCAGGAGCAGTTATGGTTAAGTGCCAAGCCCTTGTATGTTGGGTTGTTGGGTGTATGTAAACCACCTCCAAAACAACTTGCTGATTCACAGAGAGAGAGCATGAGCACATTCAGGAGAGCACAACACTTTCTAGGGTAACTGTTTCCAACCCTGTTTCCAAAAAAGTTGTGACGCTGTGTAAAATGGAAATAAAAACAGAATGTGCAAACCATGTAAACCCTATATTCAATAGAAAATAGTACCAAGACAACATGTTAAATGTAGAAACTGAGAAATGTTATTGTGTTTCTTGGGAAATACATGCTCGCTTTGAATTTGATGCCAGCAACAACAGAAAAGCTGGGACAGAGCCACAAAAAGACAGGAAACAGTGTAAAATCTGGTGGAATATCACACAACTAATAAGGTTAATTGGCAACAGGTCAGTAACATGATGGTGTATTAAAAGATTATCCTAGCGAGGGTTGGATGGGGAGGAGTTCACCACTCAGTGAAAGACTGCACAGGCCACAATTTAAGAATAACTTATCACAGTGTAAGATTGCAAAGAGTTTATGGTACACAACTTAATTAAAAGATTCAGAGAAACTGGAGTAATCTCTGTACGCAAGGGACAGGGGGAAAACCAATACTGGATGGCCATGATCTTCGGGCCCACAGGCAGCCATGCATTAAAAACAGACACAATTATGTATTCTGTAGTGGTTATCACAACATGGGCTCAGAAACACTTCCAAAAACCATTGTCGGTGAACACAATATGTCGCAGCATACACAAATGCAAGTTAAAACTCTAGCTTGCAAAGAAGAAACCATACATAAACAACATCCAGAAACACCAGCACCTTCTCTGGGCTCAAGCTCATTTAAGATGGACTGAGGTGAAGTGGAAAATTGTCCTGTGGTCTGACGGATAAAAATGTTAGATTATTTTTTGGGAATCATGGTTGTGTCCTTATGGCTAGAGGAGAGGGACCATTCAGCTTGTTATAAGCACACAGTTCAAAAGCCAGCATCCGTGATGGTACTGGGGTGCATTTGTGCACATTGCTGAACATTATATAGGTTTTGGAGCAACATATGCTGCCATCCAGACAATGTCTTTTTCAGGGAAGGCCTTGCTTATTTCAGCAAGGCCTTCCCTGCTAAACCACATTCTGCACGTTTTACAACAGCATGGCTCTGTATTAAAAGAGTCTAGGTGTTAAAGTGGCCTGCCTGCAGTCCAGACCTGTCACCCATTGAAAACATTTGGCACATGACTAAGAAATGACAAATACAGCCAAGGAGACCCTGAACTTTTGAGCAGCTGTAATCCTATATCAAACAAGAATGGGACAAAATTCCACTTTCAAAACTACAGCAACTGTTCTCCTCACTTTCCAAACACTTACAGAGCGTTGTTAAAAGAAGAGGTGATACAACACAATAGTAAAGATGTATTGCTGGGATCAAATGCTAAATGGACATGTATTTTTCCAAAAACAATTTTTTCAGTTTTCTCAGTTTCAGCATTTGATATGTTGTCTTTGTACTATTTTCAGTTACATATAGTGATAAATGATTTGCACATCATGGCATTCTTTTTTTATTAGCATTTTAAGCAGCATCCCAACTCTTTTGGAAACGGGGTTGTAGATGGAAATAGGTTATAAAGAGCAAACTCACCTCACTGAAATGTAAAAAAACGTAATCAAGTTGGGTATATTCATGACATTTCTACCTGCAACGCTCCACAATGTTTACTCACTAAACAAGTCTAATTTGACAGAAGTCTGTTTAAAGCGCTGTCATTTTTTGTCCTGTTTCTGAGTAAAACAACTGCACATAAAAGACATCAAAAGACTAAACTTGTGCACATGACTTCAGTCAAAGCAGTGCAGCAAAGAGTCTTTGCGTCTTTGGTCGATACGACTCCCAAACTTCAGGCCGTCCGTCAGCACCTCAGTGTTTCCCACTGTCTTGGCCTTGGGCAGTCTCAAGAGGAACGTGTACATGGAGCCAATTCGCCCAAAGCCCTTGGTCTCCCTTTTGGTTTTCCATCTGTTCTCCTCTACAGCAAACTCTGTTGTTCTCATGTGGTTGAGGGTGAACACTGAATCTCCTCTTACTACTGAGGTGAACAGTGATCCTTTACTGTTTGCGTACTGCCCTGGAAACGCCCTCCATTGACCTACCGTCAGGTTGTAGCAGTCTATCACACACATCAAGAAGTCCTCGCAGGGCCCATTACGCATCACATACAGATTGTCCCTATGGCCAACCATACAGTGGCTATAGCTCTGCTTGCGGACAAGCGTGGTGACCAGGACCCAGTGGTCCTTCTCAGGGACATACTCATGGATCTCCGTAGTACCTCTGGGCTTCCAGAGAGAGATGAAGATGCGGCTCATAGCTTTGGCGGAGACCACTTTGTTTGCTCGACACGGGAGGCTTGCAGCAAAGCACCATGTGCTTGTGGAGACGTTGTACTTCTCCACCGATGCTGTGGACTTCCTGTCAAGCTCTCCGCCGATGGCGTAAAGGCAGCCCTCGTGGCCAACCAACGTGCAGTTGTAGCGACTCTGCTGGGGACTCGGAATAGTAAACCAGGAGTCGCTTTCTGGGTCGTAACAGTAGCCGGAGTCGACGACTTTCTTACTGATATCATGGACTCCACCCACTATGTAGAGCTTGTTGTCCAGCACAGTCACGCCTGCCAGAGTGGTGCTGGTGTTTAAGGGCAGGTGAGTCAGCACCTTCCACTCTTTATCCTCATCGTCTAGGTAACAAACTGTCCTCTGACAGTCTTGGAGTTTCTCAATGCTAGGAGAGTGGCTGCAAACGGTGACATATCTACTAGGAGCGAGAGACTCAACATACTCTACTAGGTCTTCTGGTAAAGTGCTAATAACGTCCTCCTTCAGGTCAGAGTACATGTCTCTAATGAAAAGGGCAGCGCCATGGGACAGGTCCCGCAAACCGTAGGTTGCTGCCGTGTGGAACATTAGCAGGCAGTTGTCAGAGTTGACGATATTGATCAGGTGCTTGGTCACAGACTGTACCTGTAGAAAGGCAGCGCACTCGATCGCATCCACAATCTCATCTGCACCCAGGATAGGGCGATCCCCGTCCAGGATCCGGAGTGTCAACAGGAACCCCCGGGCGCTCAGCCCTTGCAGGTGGACCTCAGCCTGTCGGCATTCTCGCATTCCCGAACGGAAGAGGGCTCGGAAGTACTTGCAGTGTTGTTCGAGCAGGGCTTTATTCACAAAGAAAACACTTCCGTCCAGTCTCACTTTCAGGCTGTCCATCCCTGAGTCCAGACGCTGGCAGACTCCTCACAGTTGGTTCCTTACTCTGTCCTTACCTCCTTCCCTCCCATAGGTTTTAATCTTAACTGAAGAGTTCAAATAGCAATTCGTCAAGAGGGACCAAACACTCAGTTAACATATCTAACATCCAGGCATGATATTTTATCATCGATATTTCCTTTAGGTATAGTAGCAGCTTGACAAGATCCCTTCACTACTCTGTGCCGAGCAAATGCCCTTGACAGGGAATCCGTTTGTATTGCTCTTCACAGCTATAAGAATAGCAGCTGCTATAGATAGCAACTTGGCAAAGTTTGGCACTGATCTAACGCATTATGATGACATGCAGCCGGGGGAAACTGGTGTTGATCTGCTGAAAGGGGAGATTGGTCGAATGGCATTAGATGGGTCAGTTGATGGGCACGGCAGGACAGTTATGCTGATGATTTATTATACCTAGTCTCCAAGGTTGCCCATTTTAGTGCCAGACAAAATGTCAGGGCTCTTGCCCTTGGAACACTGTAGCAAAAGCACATAACAACATAGATTGTTTCCTGAGGTCAAGTTTTTTATATGAGTCTATTATTCCGAATTATTAGTAACCTTGTCTGTGAGGGATCTGTTGCATATGACAAAAGCATGCTACCACTGCCAGTGTTTGTGAGGCACCTTTACAAATGCCTATATGCAATTCACCCTGTATTAATATCTCAGCCCTTAGAAAAGTACAGGGAATATGATAACTACTCTTTCTCTCGCTCTCTCTTGCCCTCTCTAGCCAAACAATCTCAAATATCCTGTTGTGTGCAGTCACTCTGAAAATGATTGGCAACCTTGATAAATATTAGTAAAACATTGTTATCAACACAACAAAGATTAAAGCAATGTTGTAAATGTGGAATATATTTTACTTCATTAATGATTCCAAGGAATTTTGCTAAATTACACATTTCTTGTGAAAACTATTGGCACCCTTGTTTTCAAAACTAGGGTCCCCCTGCCCTTTGGAAACCAACAGTTGCTTTGGTGTCGAAATAAGAACGCATGAACAGAAAAGAACCATAAACCTACTGTAAAATAGTGGATGTTTTATGTCATTTGACTATTGTACTTCCACTGGTCCTGGAGTCATTTTTTATGTGAACAGAATAATTTACTCTATTTAACTATACTACTTAATACTGAGTACCCTACATTTCTTGCCCAAAAACTTGATTGCCTCTTCAAGGAGACTGAAACATGTCCGCAGGTGAATCGTATTGCATGTTAATGCAAACCCCAAGAAAAGATGTCAATCCACAAATCCGTCTCCTCGCATCACACGAGCCAACGGTCATGAGTCGTCCATCTGAGAAAAAGACTGCCCCAAAAGGAGTAGGAAATCCGTCGTCCTTTTCAGAAACAAGCTGAACACGAGAAGGGCATGCATCATCTGTTTCAGATACGCTCTCCACACGAGAAGACAATCATGGATTTATAAACTATATATGGAGCCATTTCATAATCCTCCTTTCCTTCTTTTTGAGCCAATCTGCTGTAGTTTTGCTTGTGTGTTTTGGATCACTGTCCTGTTGAAAGATCAATTTTCAGTTCAGCTTTTTGACAGTTGGCCAGGCCCTGAGACCGAAATCATAATGCCACCACCTCGATACTTTACAGTTGGTATGAGGTCCTTCTGTTCAAAGGCGGTGTTTCATTTTTGCCAAACAAAGTAAATCACTGCAGACAACTCTCCATTTCACTCATCTTTCCAGACTCATCTTTGACTCACTGTTCCAGTATTTTTGGTTTCTACCCAGCTGTTGTCTAGAGAACAGAGTTTTAAGAACAGAGGTTTCTTCCTGACCTTAAGATGATTCTGTCGGACATTGGAATTATTTATTTCAAATATCTTGGAAATTGCTTTGTAACCCCTCCCAGACTCATGGGCATCAAGGAGCCTCGCATAGGTGTTTTGATCTTGGCATGATGTGTTACCACACACATGGTTAAGACCAAACCAGAATTGTTTTATTTATTGTTATGTAAGGCTGGACCCTACCAAGTAACTTTCCAATTATTTTGAAATAATTTGCACCTAGTTTGTTGCACCTGATTCAAACCTGATTAGCCATTTTATGTGATGTAAAAGTAAGGAGTACTAACATTTTTCACATAAGTAAATTTAATTTTTGTTTATTTTAATTGCATTTTAATGATATTCTGTGATTTGTTAAATTGGGTTACATTTATTAAGTAATGTGATTGGAATTAATTCAAATAAATAAAAAGGAAAAGTTTCCTGGGAATTCATCTCTGTTGTTTGCTACATAAATTAAGACTTTTTGCTCATCTTTATAAGCGTGACAATAATGTTGGAAAAGTTCCAAAAGACAATGAGATCACTTCAGAATCAGAAAGAGTTTTATTGCCAAGTAAGTTTCACAACAAACTAGGAATTTGTTTTGGTCCGTTGGTGCAGCAATTTTGTACAAAATAAAAACAGCCACCAAAATGTAGTTAAATTAATCAACAGAAACCAACTCCCGTGTTCTTCCTGTTCAAACATAGTAGGCTAGGTTAAATTCTACTACCCCAAGTTGACATGTGCAAAGTATTAGCTTTCCCCCAACTGTGAAATGTTTAGCACTCACATGACGGCAATCCAAAGCCTGAACTGACCAAATGTACATTTCTTAACGTCGTTGTTTCGTGTCAATTAATTCACTTAGGTTAGTTGGCCTTCCTTGCCAAATCATATCTGGCTGCATGTAGAAGTAATCGACCTCACCTCGTTTCCCTTAAATGGAGTTCGGCACTAAACCATGTGCGTATGAAGCAACATTCTTCAGCAAATTTTCCCTCGACGCCAGGTCATCCCAGCTGCGTGTGTACTCAGCGCGCGGCTCGCCCTCATCAGAGCACCCTCATCATCCGACAAGGTTTAGAAGTGCTATGTTGCCTATACATTGGCTTTAGACTAAGATGAATTAAAACGTTATTCTGTATTTTGAAGTAATAAGGCAAATAGCCTACACTTCCACTGTATTCAAGGTAGACAATTTGGGTAAGTGCAGTAACATTGCAATGTTTTAGAAACATGTAATATTAATATGTTTCTGTACATTCATATCTGTGTATTTGTACTCTGAGTAATACGCTCACTAAAGAACATCCTGTTGCTTGCGTCTCTTTAAAAGTTGTGTTGTTGCTGCTTTAGTCGTAAAGATGTCTCTGATGTTTGGGAAGGCGAGGAGCAGTAACTTCTCCGCTATCCCAGAACGCGGACAACCTGAATTCAATGTGGTAGTCCTCGGAGTGATGGGCTCAGGAAAATCAGGTGGCTCACCCATATTTTTCAGTTTTCTCTTTCATGTCGTTGAAATGATTTAGTGTTTATTTGATTTTCTTCATGGTAATCTTTACTGGCGTTTTAGTTTGCCTTTATATTGTGTTGTGACTGGTTTTGATGCTGGTGATGTCAAAAAAGTCATGTCAAAAAAAGATAAGTTTGAAATTCACTTTCAGGTTTGAAGGTATATTGAAAAGAAATGTCATTTATTTTTAAGTAGATACAGTATAATCCCTAAATACTGTTTTGCTATTGCAACATGCCTTGCTATTGCCTTGTTATTCGTATTGAGTTTGATCACGTTTGTGTTGATATTTTATATAGATAAGGTCCAGTTTTGATCGTTGTTATTCTTGAAAATAATTATTGAATAATGAATTATTCTCCTATCTCAAATGTCATTCGACTGTATATAGAATAGGAGGGGAGGTGGGTCGGTTTCCCATGCCCCATTTGGGACCCTAGATTGTAGTGTGACCGATTTACAGTAGAGCTAAATTGAAACCGGAAGTGAATTATTACCTTTGCCCTTTTCAGCATTGACTGTCAAGTTTCTCACCAAGCGTTTCATCAGTGAATATGACCCCCACCTAGGTAAGCTTCCATTTGTTACCTTCTAAGAAATATATAAAATTCTCAATAAATATTATGACCATCAAATAAACCACTTTGGCTGTTTCCCAACCACCAATGCATTGTTGCCTGATTAATCATCCACATTGCACCAGCTACAGTGGATAAAAGTCTACACACCCCTGTTAAAATGCCAGGTTTATGTGATGTAAAAGAATGAGACAAAGATAAATCATGTCAGAACTTTTTCCATCTTTAATTTGACCCATAATGTGAACAATTCAATTGAAAAAACTGAAATCTTCGAGGGGGAAAAATAAAAACCTTACAATAACCCGGTTGCATAAGTGTGCACACCCTCTTATAACTGGGGTTGTGGCTGTGTTCAGAATTAACCAATCACATTCAAACTCATGTTAAATAGAAGTCATTACACACCTGGCTTCATTTAAAGTGACTCTGATTAATTACAAATAAAGTTCAGCTGTTCAAGTAGGATCTTCCTGATATTTTCTTAGTTACATCTCAGAGCAAAAGCCATGGTCAGCAGAGAGCTTCCAAAGCATCAGAGGGATCCCATTGTTGAAAGATATCAGTCAGGAGAAGTGTACAAAATAATTCCCAAAGCATTAGATATACCATGGAACACAGTGAAGACAGTCATCATCAAGTGGAGAAAATATGGCACAACAGAGACATTACCAAGAACTGGATGTCCCTCCAAAATTGATGAAAAGACGAGAAGAAAACTAGTCAGGGAGGCTCCCAAGAGGCCTACAGCAACATTAAAGAAACTGCAGGAATTTCTTGCAAGTACTGACTGTGCTACATGTGACAACAATCTCCTGTATTCTTCAAATGAATGGGCTATGGGGTAGGATGGCAAGACAGAAGCCTTTTCTTACAAAGAAAAACATCCAAGCCTGGCTGAAGTTTGCAAAAACATACATAAAGTCTCCCAAAAGCATGTGGGAAAATGTGTTATGGTCTGATGAAACCAAGGTCGAACATTTTGGCCTTCATTCAAAAGGGTATGTTTGGTGCAAAAACAAAACTGCACATCACCCAAAGAACACCATACCCACAGTGAAGCATGGTGGTGGCAGCATCATGCTTTGGGGTTGTTTTTATTCTGCTGGAACCGGGGCCTTAGTCAGGGTGGAGGGAATTATGAACAGTTCCAAATACCAGCCAATTTTGGCACAAAAACTTCAGGCGTCCGTTAGAAAGCTGACGATGAAGTCCACCTTTCAGCACCACAACGACCCAAAGCACACATCCAAATCCACAAAAGCATGGCTTCACCAGAAGAAGATTAACGTTTTGGAATGGCCCAGCCAGAGCCCAGACCTGAATCCAATTCAACATCCGTAGGGTGATCTTCAGTTTGTTTTTCAATTGAATTGTTCACGTTATATAGGTCACATTAAAGGTGGAAGAAGTTCTGACATGATTCATTTTTGTCTCATTCTTTTATATCACAGGAAACTGGCATTTTAACAGGGGTGTGTAGACTTTTTATATCCATTGTAGCTGTTATGTAATTTCTCTGATGAGTCTGAATATGCCTCCATCCTCAACACTTTCCAGATAGCACACACATTTGGGCAGTTCTGATTGGTACCAGAAATCGATGGGTTGGGTAGCCAGAACCTGGCTACATAATGCCATTATCAACATTAGGTTGGTTAAATGCGTTGGTGACAATCCAATTTCTTTTGGACAAGGCCAAACAACTTCATGAATGGCACATTCAGACTGAATGTATTTAAAGATGGAGCAGAAACTGAGATTAACTGTGGGTGAGGCATCAGGCATAATGCACTGGGCAGGCCTTTTAATGTGCTAAACTGGATAATGGAACGTCTCTGTAATAGCCTGAATACACTAATAGCGAGTGCACAGATGAATTTCTTTCTGAGAAAATGTACAATGATCTTCTTCATAATTGCAAGTATGGCCTTGTGATCTTGGGTTCTTATCTTCATGTTGTGTTTTACTGCCGCATAGAGGACACCTATTCTTCTGAGGAAATGGTGGACCAGCAGCCAGTTGTTGTGAAGGTCATGGACACAGCTGACCAGGTGGATGGAAACACAACACATACTGTATGGTGGCCTAAGGTGGTCTAGTGGTTTTAGCCACTGCTTGCACGAGTTAAAATAAGGCCTGCAGATCTTTCAGCATTCCCCACCTTTATCAGTTATCATATATTGCTGCTTTATGGATTTGATTTCGGCCCATATCCTATCCAAAAAGTAGGCATAAAATATATTAAACAAGAAAATCCTATTGTAAAGGACTATGCTGGCTACAGCCAATGCTTTCTATCTGACCCTACAGCTAATGCCATGCATTGATCCCTACTGTATCTGTGTGCAGTTTGTGAGCTGCATGTTCTGTAATATACACTGCTCAAAAAGATTAAAGGAAATCATTACAGTATGTCAATTAAAGTTCAGGGATTATCAGTCTGTCCAGTTAGGAAGCATAAGCGATTGTGAATCAATGTCACCTCTTTTAGTGCAAATTAAAGTGACAACAGGTCCACTGGAGAGGTAACAGCAAGACAACCACAAAAAAGGGAATGGTTTTGCAGGTGGTGGCCACAGACAATTGCACTTTCCTTATCCGTGACTGATTCTTCTCTATTTTTTAGTTTTGCTAGTGTCGTTGTCACTACTGGTAGCATGAGGCAGTACAGGTAGTACCATTCTGGTTGCACAGGTAGTCCAGCACCGCCAGGATGGCAAATCCATACGTGCCGTCGCAAGAAGGTTTGCTGTGTCTCTCAGTACAGTCTCAAGAGCATGGAGGAGATACCAGGAGACAGGCCGTTACATGAGGACAGCTGGACAGGGACTTAGAAGAGCATCAACCCAGCAGCAGGACCGGTATCTGTTCCTTTGTGTGAGGAGGAACATGAGGAGCACTGCCAGGTGTGCCATTGGCGCCCCGTTCACTTCACAAATGAGAACAGATTCTCACTGAGCTCATGTGACAGACGTGAAAGAGTCTGGAGACGCTGTGGTGAACATTACGCTGCCTGCAACATCATCCAGCATGACTGGTTTAGCAGTGGGTCAGTGATGGTCTTGCCAGGCAAATCCTTGCAGGGTCGCACAGACCTCCACATGCTAGCCAACGGACCCTGACTGCTGTTAGGGACCGGGATAAAATCCTCAGACACATCGTCAGACCTTACGCTGGTGCAGTGGGCCCTGGGTTCCTCCTGGTGCAGGAAAATGCCTGGCCTCATGTGGCCGGAGTGTGTAGGCAGTTCCTAGATGAAGAAGGTATTGATGCCATTGACTGGCCCTCACGTTCCCCAGACCTGAATCTAATTGAGAACCTCTGGGACATTATGTATCGGTGCATCCGACGCCGCCAAGTAGTGCCAAAGACTGTCCAGGAGCTCACTGATGCCATGATCCAGGCCTGGGAGGAGATCCCCCAGGACACCATCCACCAGCTCATCAGGAGCATGCCCATATGTTGTCGGGAGTGCATACAGGCACGTGGGGGCTATACACATTATGAGTTACTGTGATGAAATTCACGCAAGTTGGAACAGCCTGTGATTTCAATTGTTTACTTTGATTTTCGGTGTGAGTTTGAATCCAGCCCTTAATCGGTTGCTGATTTTGGTTTCCATAGACTGTTGTTACATCATTTTGTTCTTAAAGAATTACACAATGTACTACCCAACAGTGAAAATGGTGTTCTTTAATATATTTCGTTCATCTAGACCCCAATGTGTGATTTAAATGTTCCCTTAATTTGTTTGAGCAGTGTATGTGTACCATGTTCATCTAACAGAAGAAAATAGTCAGAAAAGATGATGGAGGTCAGGTCAAGGACAGTCAGTAGGTTTCAAACCTGTTGAATTCCATTAGCACTGGACCAGGCAGGCCACAGTGAAATTTCTTAGTGTTCTTTCATTCATTCACATTATTATATTCTCAGTGGATTACTAACATGTAACTACATTCAGGATGGCCCAGTGAACTGTGAGCGATACCTCACTTGGGCCAGTGCCTTCCTCGTGGTCTACAGCATAGACAGCAGGCGAAGCTTTGAGGGCTGCCAACAGTACCTGGAGGCCATCACGGTCCACATCAGGGCCCTGCAGACCCACACACCCATTATACTGCTGGGTAACAAGCTGGATATGGAGAGATACAGGTTTGTAATGGGAGGGGGGGTCTTCGTGGGAAGCAAACATGCAACCTCTTGTATGTTTGTGTAATGCCTGTACAAATGATTTCAAACAACGTTTTATCTGTTACGTGCTTCATTAACAACACATGTAGACTGTGAAACTGTAAACGCTTCCCAAAAATGCAGAGTTGAACAAATGTGTGCATTATGCCTGGACTTCCAACAGACTTCTGTTGTTTTCCACAAAAAAAGATTCTGCAACATTCATAGAGTACAATTTTACCTCACACAGTGGTACTGGTACTAATCTAGGCACATGTCATCTCATTACTGCATTGGTAGGGTATCTGGCATGTGCCACAAAAACCCTAGGATAGGCTAGGATAGCAGAGTCTCTGCCCAGTTTCAGAAAACATCTGTAACCCTAACTTAAAAGTGTACCTAAGATGACTACCACCTCTGTATCTACCATCTCCGTATCTACCACTACCTAGCTACCACCTCCATATCTGCAACTACCTATCTCCCCCTCCTTATCTACAACTACCTATCTACCACTACGTATCTACAACTACCTACCTACCACCTCCGTATCTGCAACTACCTATCTACTACCTCCGTATCTACCACTACCTATCTACCACCTCCGTATCTACAACTACCTATCTACCACCTCCGTATCTACAACTACCTATCTACCACCTCCGTATCTACAACTACCTATCTACCACCTCCGTATCTACCACTACCTATCTACCACCTCCGTATCTACCACTACCTATCTACCACTACCTATCAACCACCTCCGTATCTACCACTACCTATCTACCACCTCCGTATCTACAACTACCTATCTACCACCTCCGTATCTACAACTACCTATCTACCACCTCCGTATCTACCACTACCTATCTACCACCTCCGTATCTACAACTACCTATCTACCACCTCCGTATCTACCACTACCTATCTACCACCTCCGTATCTACAACTACCTATCTACCACCTCCGTATCTACAACTACCTATCTACCACCTCCGTATCTACAACTACCTATCTACCACCTCCGTATCTACAACTACCTATCTACCACCTCCGTATCTACCACTACCTATCTACCACCTCCGTATCTACCACTACCTATCTACCACCTCCGTATCTACAACTACCTATCTACCACCTCCGTATCTGCCACCTCCGTTACCATCTTCAACAAATGTTTGCTATGTTTATCATTTGTACTGTCTTCATTCCATCATTGACTTTTGCTGACTACAAGGTGAAAATGTTTTTGCCCCCTTTTTCACCCTTCCTTGATTTCGTCGTATGTGATTGTGTCTACGACCCTGTCTCATTGCAGCAACTTCAAAAAGATGAACGTTGAACATCGCAAAAAACCTTCTTCACCAAACCCTTGTGCTTTTTTCCCACAATGGTCTTTCAACCAGAAAGTCACTTTAATCAATATGTCAGAGACCTGTGTTCGCCCAACAAGCTCAGTTAGCATCCAAGGGCTCTCCCTGCCTGAGGGAGTTACTAGAGCACGATGAGACCCTGCTGATGGTGCCTCCTTGCTCCCTTGGTGATGCTGGTCAGCTTGGTGCTACAAAAATCTATTTGACACACAAGTCCTTTGCAACATGCACTCTCAGAGTAAAACTCTACATATAGTCAGACACTTGCCACCCAAGTAATTAACTGTTGTCTATACTAATGATGTGGTACTAGTGCATTGTGTCTAGATCAGACAGAACCCTGTACAGCTTCTACCCCCAAGCCATATGATGTGCTTTTTTTGTACTCACCATATGCAAACACACAACTCTACCCCATCCCCACACTTACACACACACACACAAATGATAATTCAAACATAACATATACATTTGTACACTAAGGCAGGCAAGCTGGGGTAAAAACCCACTCCACAATGACATACATTTTACAAGAACCAACTGCATGCTAAAAAAGCCAAGCATTTCTTGATCTGGGTCGAGAGTGCTTAAAGCAGGTTCGATGCCACCCACAAAGTTCTTTTTTGGCTCATAACCTTACAAGTAGCACTAAAGTGTTTGGCAGCTCTATGCCTACTTCAGGTACCCACCTGAAAGCCTGAAAATAAACATAATGTCAGTCCTAATCTGTGTGAATGTGTACCACGACCGCTACAAGTATAGCAATCCAAGCCCCCTTAGCTGGAGATCATGGAAAATATGACTGTTTACTGAAGCACATCGAGTAAAGTATATCCACAGCCCGACTCAACCCACTTGAATTTATCTTATGGTACTATATTAAACCATTCTTTATAATGTGCATACTTGGACATATCACTGTAAGTGCAGCACTTATGGCCAATTGACTTATGGCCACACTAACACCTGATTAACTTCTTCTTGAGGGTCAGGATGCTGAATTTAACAGTAATGTTAAGCATGCATGTATGTAGAACCTAGATTACAGTTCACAGATACCATTGTATATGCATTTGCATTCTGGCTGTATTTATTTATCCTGTTGAAAAATGACCATTCAAGTATAAATATAGTCAAATACGCATATAATCTGTTTATGCCTTTTACTTCTTTATTTCACCAATACAACAGCCTGTGATGAGGCAGTACATTGATCCTCTGATTTCTCTCCCTCGCCTACTCTTTCCCCTCCCTACCTCCATAACATTACCCCGCCTCTCCCCTTCTCTCTCTCAGGCAGGTGAGTAAGTCAGACGGCTCGGCCCTCGCCTCTCGTTTTGGCTGCCTGTTCTTCGAGGTGTCGGCCTGCCTGGACTTTCTGTCCATCCAGCGGGTCTTCCATGAAGCCGTGAGGGAGGCCAGGAGGGAGGCTGGTGAGAGGAGCCCCCTGTTGCGCCCCCTCTACATTAGCGAGGACCACAAGCCGTTGGTGAGCTTCGCCACGGTGCCCCCGTTCACCACCCCCTGCTACAAAGAGCTCCCTGCCCCTGCCACCGCCAAGCTTGTGACAGTCAAGTCATCGCGGGCCCAGAGTAAGCGACGGGCTCCCACGCTGACTTTGCTCAAGGGCTTTAAGATTTTCTGATGAGACGGTGGAACATGAGAAGAGACTTACACCCCGTGCTCAAAGACAGTAGCTCAGTGACTCAACATCATCCTCCTGCACAGGTCCTCGAGACCGGACTCAAATGAACGTCTGTTTAACCGTGACACTTGACTTGGCTCTGAATGACTCTGTCACAATGGAAGTGAACATTTGAGACTTTACTCAGACCAGTGAGAGACCAGTGAATTGTGAAAGGCAGAACCACACGGAGACAAAATGACATACCACCAAGACAACTTTTTCTTTAAATGTACTTGAAAGTTTCCCTTCATGATTAAGTGCATATTTAAGACAAGAGATTATTAATTCCTTGAGGGTTGGACACATACTGGTGAGTAAACTGATATTCTGAATGTTGATTTTGTATTACCAACAGCTTCAGGAAGTTGAATGTCCTACAAGTAAATTACTGGGACACAGTTATATTATCTGTATTCTGGAGATTAGGGTGTTCATGATGATAAATGTTTATTGTATATGGTATATGTAAGTGTAGATGGCTTGATGTATGCCACCTTTTTATATACATTTTAATGCGATTTAGAAAACTGATGGGATATCTCTAAATGATGGATACATTATTATAAATCTTTTAACAGTATGATTTTAATCTTGGAGGTATCGTTATAGACATCATTTTCATGATTTGTGGACGCACCCTTCTGGCTGATTAGTATAACTACACATAAAACAAAAAGTTATCAATGCTTTTCATATGATACAAACAATTAAAGTGTATCTAAGACGAACAACTAAAGTAAACCGAATAAATTCTGTGTCCTATCCAAAACATCTTTATTTTGATACTCTCTACTCTTTAAAAATCATTTTAACTGTAAATATAGTAAAAATATGTTCATTTTTACTGTAAGTATAGTCAAAGAATGATCATTTTAACTGTAATTATGGTAAAAGAATGTTCATTTTAACTGTAAACATAGTAAAATAATGTTTATTTAAACTGTAAGTATAGTTAAAGAAGGTTCATTTTAACTGTAAATATAGTAAAAAAATATAATAATCTCATTTTATTTGTAGGTATAGTAAAATGATGATAATTTCTACTGTCAGTATAGTAAAAGAATGTTTCTTTTAACTGTATTATGATCCACATTAGATGAGGTAATGGGGTTCTCCAGCAAATAACTGAAAACACTTCATAATAACAAAAGAAGTAGGTAAAGTATATAAAGCGATGTTACAAAAGGACTTCTGACCAAACTGGTGTTATCTGTGAACATGTTTGCTTTTGTCTTTATTTATTTATATGTATGACATTTTTTACCTTTTTACCTGGTGATGGAGTGGTTTAGACTACGGTTACAAACGTGTGTTAGTTCTCCCAAAATGACCAGGTCTTCTAGAGGAACTGTTTAGAATAATCGGTAACCTTCCAAAAAGGATTTATGGAAAACATGGGCATTAGGAATGTGTAAAAATATTATACAAAAACACTTTTCAACTATTTGGCATCCCAGATCGCCGGAATGGTAATTTGTTTTTCAAATATCAACCATGTTAACAGAAGCTATATTTTCCATACATTTCTGCAACTCCAACCAGCAAAGTCCAGAATGATGCCTGTGATACTACACATCAGTGCTGTCTTTGCAGAGCAGCAGTAACTTGCAGTAACTGTGTTCTCTCTCTTCATCCCATTACTGGCTCTTCAACACCACTTCCTCAATCCCCTCTTCTTTCAACTCTTCCATCTCTTCTTTCATTAAAACCTCTGTCATCTTGACTCCCTAAAGGCTTGACACCTTCCCGTCCTTCCACGTCAACATAATGTCCCCCGGTTTCAGCCTGTTTCCCTCCCCGTTATCCTGAAGGGGCTTGGCTTCACATACTGGGCTTTCTGTTTGGTTCAGGCTGACCTCAGCGGGGACACAGTTGTCTGGTTTGACGCCTGAGTTAACCCTTTGATTTTGGACATCTGTGACAATGACTTGTAGTTCTTCCGCCTCTGGCTTCCTGGCTAGAGCTGCTTTCTTGTACTGTGCTATCTTCTTCCTGTTTCTGTGTGGAGGATGATGTGAACATGGTCACTGTGGTGTGAATAAAGAAAGCTAGACGAGCACGCACAAATATGGGAGCTGCCTTTGTTTTCTTCCATAACAGGTCTGGTATGAAGGATCCAAAGAGCTTTGGGTTGTATCTAATATGGAACACTTTTCCCTTCATAGTGCACTACTTTTGACCAGTAAACATTAGGCTAGGAATAGGGTGCCATTTGGGATGATAACTAGGGAATAAATTACCATTTGGGATGCAGACTTTACTATGGCCCTGTTGACCATAAGTACCTTTTCCACCCCATGTTTCATAGTAGATTCTTTGGATTTTGCATGTTTAGTGTTACAGTGTATTAGTCTTTTTGAGTTGAGTGGGTACTGGTCTACTTGAGTTGAATATGTGTTGTTACAGGTGCTTACATGTTGGCCACGGAGCCCATTCCCAGCAGCATACAGCCAAACAGAAGTGCAGCAAAGGACAGAGCCAGCATGGCAAATGTCCAGAGAGTTTCTGTGATGACAAAAAAGAACAGTTAAAATTGTGGAAAATCTTCACAGCATTACAATCCCATGTGAAAATGAAGAGGTGATAAAAAAAAAAAAAGCAAACGTTTTAATATGGAACAAGTGCGCTTATTTTATAGGCTTGGGACCTTGGGCGGGGGGGGGGGGTTTGAAGTTTACAATCATGTGAATGACTGAGAGATAACGTTCTTCACAATAAAATATATAATTTTATGGTATCTGCTGGATCCTATAAATGTTAGTTAGTTGTATAGTGCTATGAAAAGTAGTTTGGTCTGTCCTGTCATTCAATTGAGTATACAATAGAGTACTATACATGAATAAACTATACAAGTAAAATAAAGCAATAGAGGCATCCTAAATAGAAATTAGCTCTGTAAGGAGCAGCTCTTACGGTCCTCAGCGCGATAGTACCATCTGAGGTACTCCCTCTGTTCTTCAGACATTACAGTGGGCCCCACTTTCTGCTGTTCAGCAGTTCCAGCCTCAAATTCATCCGTCTCGCTCGATGCCCTTTTGGATCCTACAATGGCCAACACAAATAAACAAACAAATGTTACATCAGCATCACCTGTTTTAGCTTCTCTGTGGACAAAATGGTGGTCACAAAGTCAGCATAAGGCCAAGGTGGAAGGGGTGGCTGCATATTATGGAGGGACACTGAGTTAATATGTTCTAGGCTAGGTTTATGCTGCCTATACTAACAGCCCCAATCAATTGTTGAGATGTTATATATATATATATATATATATATGTTATAAGTCAATAATTCAAATAGCGATTTTAAATGCTTCATGTAAGTCAATTCACATAAGACACAATCAGAAGCAGTCAGGGATTCTTTCTCTGTCAGTTTCATTTAAATAAAATAAAACTAGCCTAATAACAAACATTCTTTTTTAAACCATGTAGTCGTGCTCATTTACTAACTCAGCCTCTCCAGACATATATCTCCTTTATCCAGGGACCTCCACTTGGTCCGCTTGCTCCTGCTGGTCAGTGTCAGTCGTTGACCATCGGCGGAGAGCTCCAGGGAATTGTTCTTACTGATCAGCCTGTCCCACTCACAGCCCCACTGCAGTGCTTCATCTCCCCTGTTTTCCTCATCCGCTAAGCCCTGGCAATGTACAGTCACGACGGGGTCTGTGTGGGTGGAAGACAGGCATCGGGAGGTCCCCATGTTCTTCAGGACACTCTGGTCTCTCCAGATCCACTGCTGGAGCTCAGAGTCCAGGCTGCATTTCTTCAAATTAACCAGGCCCGTCTTCGGGTTGTCCTCCAAACACAGGCTGTGGAGGGCGTTGTGGATCATGAAGCTGCTTGCCCCTGGAAGTGAAGTAGACTCGTATTACACACGTAAAGGAAGTGACACGGCACATCCAAAACATGTTTTTTCTCATTTATTTTTTCCCAGCATTACCTGGCAAGAGAAGACTGAGTGTGATCCATAGACAAGACATGTCTGAAGTAGATGGAATCGCCAATGACTGGTGATATGAATCAGAGATAAAATATATTTTATTAGTCTAGATTTCAGAATATTATATAATTATATTATTTAATATTACTAATCAATAATCAGATGTATGTACATATACATTTTTATCTTGGCCCTGCTTCACATTACATTTTGAACCATCCTAGACTTGGTCTAATTAGGATACAATACAGAGCCATCTTTTAAACTGAGAGCACCGCCTTGTGTTGTACTGCAATTCCATCTCAAAACAAACAAATCAAACTGGTCAGCATCGCCAGGTAAGTGGGATTTCTCTGCCTAATTGCAATCAAGCAACTCCCTCAGATGGCTCAGGCCCTTGCAAAGATAACTGAGGTTGTCAGGTGAAGGACAGACAAACATATCCAAGTAATATTTGCAACTCTGAAAGGATTCCATAATACTACAGATGCAGGAATTATTCTTTATCATAGAAATATCTACAAATAATATTTTTTATAACTGAGTTATCAGTGTAGTTTTATGACAGATAGTTGCTACCATTGCTAATAAAATGTCAGAGGTTAAATTAAAATATATTCCTATCCAATAAACAACATCCAAAATAATTAAGTTGATCTAATGATTGACTCACTGTGTATGAAATAAAACAAGCTGATGATTGTCAGTCATATTATCATATGAATTATGATTAAAATCTCCTAGGAATAAAAGTTGCTGTTAGCATCACTTTCCATGTACCCAAAGTATATGGCTAAATAGTTACAGGCATTTGCTTTACTTTTTATTAATTCCTATCCACCTTTCTTCAACCAGAAAAGGCCCACGAGGTCAGAATGAAGAAGTCGGTGTGTACATACAAGATACAATACAACCTCTTAAAAACAATTACTGTGGCCAGAGACAATTTCTTATATTAAACATTAATATCTGACAATGATACCCTCTTCTCCCCTTTGAAGGACTTTCGTGTCTCTTTCTTGTTGATAATGAAGTAAATTGAATTTACTTACAAATTAGAAGTTGTTTCTCACTTACTGAGCAGCAGAAGAGAAGAGAAGGGAGGTACAGAGCACATTAGTACAGCACAAGGCATGATTCTACCTGTTGAACAGAATGACGAGAGGCTTTCCAAAGTTCATGTGGGAGGAGATTTGGTTTCACTGAGCCTCTTCGTTATGTCTATTGTGTCTGTAAAATTATACATTGTAATATGGGAACTTTGTATGTGATGGAATTTGTGATAATTTATTAAATTAAAATGTAACAAATAACAAATAATTCGTTTGGATGTTATTGCTAGTGTGAGATGTTAAGAATGGTGAATAGGTTTTAAAACATAAAATTACTCTCTCAAAAATGAAATGTTGCAGATGGATAATGAGAAGTATAGCTTAGTTCTGTCCTCATTCCATGACATTCTCCTCACACTGAACTGATTGAATAAATACTGGGGTGGTGGGGTCATTGTCCAGTGTGGCTGGTTACTGTTTAGTAACCTTTACTGAGATAAAGGCCTTTCTAATACAGTTTGTAGACACAAGAGTAAAACGCTAAATGACTCATCGGTCAAACACCTTTCTAACAACATTCTTTATGACAAGTATGGTTTTACAAGTATAGGTAAATAACCTTCAGTTCACTTACCATACAGTAGGAGACAAGAAAAACTCTTGAGTCAAATAAATTGTATGAAATAATTTTCAAGCAGATTCTATCAACAGGATAGTGATATTAATAATTATTTATTTGTAGTCAATGATCTCCATTTTCATTATCCCTTTTGGGCAGACAGACTGGAGCCAGAAATCAATCATGGCATTTCTAACACATGCAGGTCCTCCACAATTGCCCTTTTGTTTCTTTCTTGCCCACAGACTTGTCTATTTTATTCCTCACTTTTATGGAGTGAACCAAAATGTCAGATGGCCAGTCCACTCCATACTTCATAATGCATAACCGTGCTCAGTTTCATGGTAGCTGTCTGGACAACAGACAGCTCCGCGCCAGTGCACAGGCAGGATCTGAGGGAGAAATCACCTGGGAACCAAAGTGTCTGTTTAACAAAAAGGAGGATACTATTTTCGTGACGACCGGAAGTATGGTGTAAAGTCAAGAAAAAAAACATGGCTGCGCCTGTAGGTTGTAATGCTATAACTTTCACTCTTACATGAATGCGTATTAATGTTCGACAGTCGTGGACTATAATTCAATATAACTATAGTTAAACATGTTAATATATTAAATGTCTCAAGTGTGTTGAGAAATTAAATAGCCTTAACACTCGATCGTGCTGGCTTGCGATTCTTTACATTATCAGAGATGTCGGAACAATAACTTGAGAATGTGGAACAATGTCAACAAAAATATATTATGTCTGAAAGTACTTCGTGGCCTTTGCAATTGCTGCGTCCAGAGGTATGCATCTGTTGGAGTGTGGGTCAAAAGAACGCAGGAAAAGCACAGACATTGTGGAGAAAACCCTAGCAAGAACAGTCTACTTCTTGTCACTAGGAATTACTCATCGACAAGACCACCTTGGAGGGTGCTTTTTTTTGGAACGGATGATTTTGCTGTGGAATCCCTCAAAATGCTCTCAGCATCTAGGTAGGACACACACACACCACAACCATCTCCATAACATGATAAGCAGCCATTGTGGTGATTAACTCCAGCTGATTCTCAGATCTGCTTGTGCTGTCTCATAGGAGTTGACAATTGTCTACCCGAAATGGGACCGTGCTAGACTGACTCCTCCTTTCACTCTTCTAGTGTCAGAGTTGTCCACTGTCTTTTTTTGCAGGGAGTCGAATGACGGAGTGGTGAAGTCACTGGAAGTCGTCACACTATCCAAGGACGTTGCTGTAAAGAAGTTTGCTGATCAGAACAAACTGCCTGTTCACGTCTGGCCTGTTGGGGACCTTCAAAGGCGGTTTGATGTCGGGGTAGTGGTGTCGTTTGGCTGCTTGCTTCGGGAAGGACTTATCAACCAGTTTCCATTGTGAGTAACTTCTCTGTAAGGGACATGTGCAATACGAGTACAATAGCTTTCGTCCTTGTTTGCCCTGAGCTGGGATTGAACCAGGAAAACAACCCTCGCCAACCACAGCAGAGTCATCAATGCCAAGAGTTTGAAAATGACTTGGCAGCTGTAGGCTACTTCTAGATCTCAGGGCAGGTGACGTCACTTGCTAGACGAGGACTACTATAGCACACAGCTAACTAGCTAACAGTTATAATATCAGACGAGACAAGCCCCGCAGTAAGTGTATAACTGCTAGCTAGTTAGCCGTGTGCTATAGTAGTGCTCGTCATGTGCAGTTTGAATGGGAGCGTTGCAGCGCGCGTGTGTGTATTTGCTCTATTCCAGTGGTATCCTGAATGTGCACCCCAGCCTTCTACCCAGATGGCGAGGCCCCGCCCCTGTGTTCCACACCATCCTACATGGAGATTCTGTCACTGGGGTCACCATCATGCAGATACGGCCCAACAGGTAGGATAAAGTGACCCAGAGCTACTTTCTGCCTCCTTCCATTCTTTCCCCTGCCTTTCTTTATGGTGCTTAGGGAGGACGGGATGAGCCATAAAAGGAACCAGTCATCTTCTGGCGACACTGACTCACTCTGAGTAGCCAGCCATCTGTCCCACCAAGACTAATAAGACTATGCTCAATAATTAAAGCAATCCTCAAACTGTTAAATGCTAACCTGCTTAAGCATATAGTTCATGCCAAGAGGAATTCCTGTTCCTCAAGTCAAGGATGATCGCTGTTCCTCAAGTCAAGGATGGTTAAACCAAGCGTTAGTATATCTCTCATCTTCGTATTGCAGGTTTGACGTCGGTCCTATTCTTCATCAGGAGGTCTACCAGGTTCCATGCAACAGCACATCTGATCAACTAGGTGTTACTCTGGCCCTCAAGGGAGCCCAGCTGGTGAGGACACTTCACTCTGTTTATGTACTTATGGCAGCCTATTATCTTAGCCCCCCCCCCAATATATCCTTGCCTCCTGTGTCCCGATTAGGCCTCTTAGTGAATATGTTGAAAGATTACAAAACTCTTTAGAGGTAAGATACTTGAGTATCCTCAATTAAAGTCTGCAGTCAGGGCTGCAATGAAGGTTCCTAACCACTTAGTTTCTGGGTCACAGAGGAGAGGATAGAAGAGAGGATTTAGGACTTTAGAACTTGAAATGAGAGAATGCTGTACATTCTGTGCACATGGGTATCTTATTACCCTAGAGGAAAATTCAAGTTTTTTTCTTATTGAACAGTTGATTGACACATTGAGGAACCTTCCAGAGAGAATCAAAAACCGAAGGGAGCAAGCAAAAGACGGTGCCACTTTAGGTGAGAACATTTATTTACTCAGAGACATATGGTGCAGCTTTTAATGGTAAACCGTCAATAAGAAATGATGCTTGCAGGTGGGTGAAAGCTGTGTACTTAAAGCATCCAATCATGCTTCTGCTTACTGTTGACTCTTCTGAACAGCCCCTAAAATCAGCACCTCAATGAGCTGGGTGTTATGGGAGGAACAGACCTGTGACCAGATTGACTGCCTATTTCGTTCCATCGGATCCCGGGTAAGAATTGGAAAGACTGGATTCATGTTCAGTTGGCATTAAACTAAAAACTTTCAAAAACATTTTGAAACACAGACTTAAGTGACCACTTTGAGCTCCTACTTTTCTTTCAAGAGGATTTTCAATTTTTTTGCAAACACCTGTATTACATTTTCAAGGATTGTTATATAATGTCCACCTCTTCCTGTAGATCCCACTGAGAACCATTTGGATGGGCAAGACCATAAAGCTGCTGGATTTTACTGGGAAATGTAACATTTCACTCTCAGGTGATTTTCTCTTTTAATGAAGACTTGATCATCTACAGTATTTGCAACTTTGCCTGGTGCTAGTAGTAGTAGTTTAAATCCTGTAGTAGTTAAATTCCTTGCCTCAATATACCCACAATGCCCAAGCCTCGTTCCATTCTAGATATTCCTTGCGGTAGGTCAGGCTCCTGCAAGCTCCAGCGTGTGTTCCGTGTGAGTGGACCAGGGCCCTGCTGCGCAGATACGAGTACAGGGTAGATAGATTAACCGTCTGATGGTGTAGGAGGCATTTGGGAGAAAGTGGTTGTGCTCACTCAGCCTGAACTGCATGCTGTTGGTGTGTGGATTAAAAGCAGTGGTAGCTCATCCAAACACAGCGAGGACCGCCATTGTCTGATAACATCTAACATCTTCTTGTGTTTTAGTTGGACTAAGATTGTGATTGTTTTAATGGCAGGTCGTGGAAAGACACCTTTGCCGGGATCAATAAGTTATCTCAAAGAATCCAACACATTAGCTGTCTGTTGTAAGGTACGTAACAAGCTTCCTTATTCTTATCACAAAATTGAATTTGCTTTCTGGTGGATCATAGCATACTAGGAACCATGTATTTAATGGATGGCCTTAACACAAGTCATTCGTGTGGTGTGGTGTGGTGCACTAGGACGGCTGGGTGGGATTCAAGACCGTCCTGCTGAAAAAGAAGTTGTCCGCTGCGGACTTCTACAACGGATATCTCCATCAGAGCTTCCAGAAAATATCTCCAAAGCAGGAGTGCCTGTTTCATAGCAACACAGGCAGAACCAAACATAATTCTAAAGTGGGGAACTCACTGACAAAGCAACAAAATGTGGGTTACATGTCATGACTGACCACAGAACCAATGTACTTTGATGTTATTTGAGAAGATAGATTTCCTATCAAAGAAGAATTATAATTGTCTGTTTTAAGACAATCTGTTTGAAAGAGTTCTTGAAACTGAAAGTAGGGCATACTATAGCTCTAAATAAAAGGAAAATGTAGGACTGAAAATATGCTAATGTTGTATTTATTCAGGTAGGACATCCCAGTTTCAGAAGTAATTCTCCTGTTTTGTGCCTACCAGACACAACATACAGTGTGCAATTTCCTGATAATCTGTGGAACACACAATGTGTAATAATGAATGTGATAATTGGTGATTTCCTGGAGTCACTGGTGTGATTGTAAGGTTGTTTTGTCGAATATGAAACCGTTAATGCAGACTACCAAAAGAATTGTATTTGCATGAATTAACATTCTAAAATGTTAATCTAACCCATTCCCTTATTACAATGTTATGTATTGGAAATTGTAAAATTAATTTCACAGTTGTATTAATACAGAGCTGGCTGGGTCAGTTTTAGAGATTTTCCCATTCCAGAAGGAGTGGTCGTATTCATGTTTGAATCCCACTTCAACATTATTGTTGAACATTTGATTGCAATGGCACACTGATTAAATACTACAGACATAAAATACTAGTCCAGAACTGCTTCACACTGCTGGAATGTGGCCAATGTGTTTGTCACAGCATACTGGCCGTTGAAGACACTCAACTGGAAGGCTTTACAAGAGGCACATACCACTGCGAAAGAAAGGACAGAATTGTACAGTTGTGTGTGCTAGTAAACAAGCGATTGAAAGAAATGTATTCACTTGACAACAGGGACATGAATTGCAACAGAGATTTCCCACCGTCTCACAATGGATTACATTCTTGTTTTAGCTCTGCTCAAAGTTCTTTATCATATGATCAAGTTCTTCTTGATCATGGATTTGTTCATAGGATCATTAGTGGTAAAGCATGTCAGTGCAGGTAGACAGCATATCTGGTGGCTAAGGAAGCACTAAATAACACTACAGGATTATTTTTATAATCATATCAGTGACTCTTACCTCTTCTGTCATCCCTGCTGTCTTTCTTCCCTCTGTGTTAAACGGAGGCTTCAGGTAACCTTTGAAGTGCTGCTTCACCAAGTCATGGAAAGTTGATAAGCCATCCTTAAAAGAACATCAGGAAGGCTGAACATTAGTTACTGATTATGTCACGCTTTTAGGTGTTATGCTGGATGAAGTGATCCTTGAATGCTTGGGTGAAATACCAAAATACACATCCATAAATCATCTCTTGTTCAGTCTGCTTCTTGTCATGCCATAACAACCAATGACAAAGGAGCCAGAAAAACTAAAGCAGCGTCTACAGGTCTGCCACAAGCCTCGGGGGAATCAGGTTCAGAGTCTTTAATCCAAAGCAGTGTTGCAACGCATGCATACATCTTACGTATGCGTGGCTGGAGTTTGGCCACATATCAAGATACTCTTGCAGACACTATGCTATAATTAAATGATCTGCTGCTTCATTCCAGGTTATTCCACAGCCCGCCGTGCTCCGGGGGTTACAATGCCTGGTGCCCAGTTTGCCCACCATCCGAGTTTGGGCAGGGTAGAGCCAGAAGAACACTGGTTTATTACCGTCTACTGACCTCTAGTGGCTGCCTGAGGTCTGCATGGTGATTGTGGTCAAGTCAAACACCTGCTGGGAGTTTCCGTAATGACACAAAGGTGTCACCACAAAGTGGATACTGCAAAGTTGGAAGGAAAATGTATACATGGGGGAAAAATGACAACCATATGCGTACCCGTTCTTCCTGTGAACAGATGTAGGTGAACCAGCGGAGACCTGCCGCCACGTGAGTGATCTCGTCCTTGTAGATGACCTCCAGTACCTCCACAGTGCTGCAGTCTCCCCGGGCAGCAAAGCGGGACAGGGTCTGGGGGTGGACATCCAGGCCCCTTGGGGATGGCAGAGAGATTGTGAGGTAGTAGTACTCTACTTGAGCCTGTTCAAAAGAAAAAGCTGAGGATTCCAATTTATTTACCGTCAAAGGGCTGTTTGTGGCCAAGAATGGTTAAAATGTCCAACCTATCCAGATCTTTCAGACAAGTCCACACCACTGGTGTAGTAGAGGACGGCTTAAGGTAACAGGGACCATGTTTCCAGTGTAATGGTAACATAACACATTTAGAATACCAAAAACGGATGAAATCACTCTTCGTGATCCTATTCTGTTGGGGCTTTAATGTGTGTGCTGTACCTGGCTTCATGCACCATATGAACAATGGCTAGTCTCGCTAGAAGGTCCTGGGATGTATCTGTTGCAGACTGCCACAATCCTGTGGAGAAAATAGCAGAGATTGCTCAACAAACACTTGGCCGGTATTCAGTCTGTTGATGTTATAGCTGGCAGTGTTTGACATGTTGTCTCTGAGAACACTGCCTTTGAAAAACACAAGACTGGATTGAGTCCTGGGCTTTAGTCCAGCAAAGCCAGAAAAATACCCACCATTATGAACAGGTAACGCGCCAAAGAAGCTGCCCAGTTCTGTGATCCTTGTCTCTAGTAAGTGGTAATGCTGTTGAATAGAGTAGGAATTCATTATTTTACCAGTGCAACTGTCCACCACTCAAAACACATACAGAATTATTAATCATCCTTGAAATAGATATATACTGAATGTAATTGTACTGCCAATAGAAAAAGTTAAAACAATATCAAAAGTACACAGTGACCTTGGCCTCGTCTCCAGCCACTTTGACAAAGTCATTGAAGAACTGGCGGGGCAGAGGCTCTCCAGTCTTTAGTCTGACCGATGAGAAGCGAGCAATGATGTCCCATGAGAGATCTATAGCCCACTGCTCGATATTAGCCAGGGAGTGGAGGAGGGCAATCCTGCTGGCCTGATTAGACAAACAGAAAATACATGATGTAGTTCTTTAGCTTTGTAACATGCTCTTAACTGCTTATGCCATAAAACAAATAACACAAGTTATTTTCAAATGACAGCCAGACATCTGTTCAAAAGGCTTATGTCAGTATGGTAATGATCTAGTGAATATACAGCACCATGTAGCAAATGACTTGTACGTTTGTGATTTTCCTCTAATGCACCAACAGCTAATTAGCATGCCCATCGTTGGAATCAAGGGGTTGTACTTGTGTACAACCCCTTGATTCTTGGGAATGATGGATGGCCAGGTTTTTCTCTAGCAGGATGGGGTGGGATAGTATAGGTGGGAAATGGAAAACCATTAAACAGAGAGGAAGGGATGGGGTGTCTTAACAATACCATTACTAGTGTCTATCATCATTTAGTCACAGTTGACCTTCCTGCAGTTTGGCCACATTTCAGAGACAACAGTTCAGATTGCCAACCGGTCTGGTGGAGGGTTTAGTGTGGATGGGAGTCAAACACATTCCATGGAGGGGCGTGTGTAGAGGTTGTTGCTCCCACCTTCACCTGGTTGAAAGTGTCACTAACTAGATAAGGGCCCTAACATGGTTCTCTAGGCAGGCACCAGCCTTTTCATGGAATGAGTTCGACACCCCTTGTTTAGTGCTTGCTCTTACACACTGACCTGTGTGCCTCCTTTTCCACGCTTGATTCTACCCGGCTGAAGTACAGTCAGATTGTCCTTCCGACTGGGCTGGACAGGGGGAGTAGCCTGACCCACCACGGTCATCACTCCACTGTTCCACCTCTCCTGGACGTCCAGAGTCAAGGCTACCTACAAGGTTTGTCTTAATGTCAGCTGCAGCATGGGGTCAAATCGTGCCCAATAGACCTTCTGCAAGAAACTCTTATGGCTTTCTTATATCACCACTGTCTCTGTCAAATAAGGTATAAAACGCCTGAAAAACATAATATTCGTATAGACAAAAACATAACAGTACACTAAAGTCTTGGTAGTACTGTTGTTAACCACGCCAATGCTAGTCTGTTTCAGTCTTCTAAAGAACACAACCTAAGGCTCCATTCCCTCCCAGTTTAACTCCTTTACATGGTGGTGAGTAAAGAATGGGGCTTACCTTCTCTTTGGGGTCAGGTGTGCAGAGGATCTTTGTAGCCCAGAAGCACAGGGTGTCCTCATTGGGTGAAGACTTGTAATCATCGGCAGAAATTTTGCCTAGAAGAGATCTCTAACGAATGAAATCCATATCATTCAAAGCTTTTTAGAAAACAAATATCTTAGCCCCTATCCTGTGCCCAGATCCTTTTGTGCTGGTGAAAATGTGTGGTACCCTAATTCCAGAATGAGATGGCAAGAAAAGGATTTTCATTTATGCAATTGTTTTTGATCGTTGTTTATTAGGAATATTGTCTTACCGTTACATGCTGTGTTTGTCGCTGGGATGGGACTCAGAGACAACTTATTCTGTGTTTTGACATAAATCTTGTCTTCAACCACTCTGACTTCATAGATCTGGTTCTGTAGACAAACAAAACATTAAGGCTAATTGGGCTATTGATGAATAAGCCCATTTCACAGATACACCTTTAGCTGCCTTGTGTTTCACTACCTGCCATCAGTGTCCCCCTACCAGCCCGTCTAGATTTTAGCATTGACTTGAAATGGAATGCCAGAGAGTGGGGAGACATAATAAGCTTCATAAAATAAAGGCCATATCAATAGTTAGCAAACACTCTTCATATTACATCTTCCTGATGTATCACACATTGTGCCTATGCTGGGCAAAGGTAGGTGTGCTATGTGGGTGTATGACACTGATGGTGCTAATCAAAACACCTCATAATCACAGTGTTACCAGAAACCAGAGACATATTTAGTATACTATGAATGAATAGCCCCTGTTAGAGACCACCTTGCTCTACCTGCAGTCCCAGGGAGGAGACACCGGTCTCCAAGCAGAAGTCAAAGTGATGCCAGGGACAGACAAGCACCCGCCTCCCATCAACCAGGTCCTCAATGTCACCTAGGTCAAGAGGGCCTCCTATACAAAACAGTAGTAATGCTAATGACATAGTATGGTGACTGACCATGTTTGTAACAGGTAAAAATTACTGTAGCTAGGTGTTAATTAATAATGACATCTTCCTACAGTTCTATTGCACTGCGAAATGTAATTAGGCCTTACCTTCATGGGGACAGGATGAATCCATAGCCCAGAATCGGTCATCTTCTGTGTGAACCAGGACGATGTGTTCACCATCTTCTGAGTAAAGCCTTGGGGAAGTGGTAGAGAAACCATGCACTATCTTCTCAGAACAGCTTAAAGTTTATTTTATATTGGATATGTTGTGGGTATTCCTTTCAACTGCGTATACACTGAACAAAATTATAAACGCAACACTTTGCCCCCATTTATCATGAGCTGAACTCAAAGATCTAGGACTTTCGCTATGTACACAAAGACATATTTCTCTCAAATATTGTTCACAAATCTGTCTAAATCTGTGTTAGTGAGCACTTTTCCTTTGCTGAGATAATCCATCCACCTCACAGATGTGGCATATCAAGATGCTGATTAGACAGCATGATTATTGCACAGGTAGGCTGGCCACAATAAAAGGCCACTCTAAAATGTGCAGTTTCACTGTATTGGGGGGTCCGAAAACCAGTCAGTATCTGGTGTGACCACCATTTGCCTCAAACATCTCCTTCGCATAGAGTTGATCAGGTTGTTGATTGTGGAATGTTGGTCCATTCCTCTTCAATGGCTGTGTGAAGTTGCTGGATATTGGCAGGAACTGGAAC
This sequence comes from Esox lucius, assembly GCF_011004845.1. Lineage (NCBI taxonomy): Eukaryota > Metazoa > Chordata > Actinopteri > Esociformes > Esocidae > Esox > Esox lucius. The sequence goes on along the minus strand of NC_047570.1, from coordinate 28,710,230 downwards.
ACAGTCGTATACGCCAATCCAGAGCATCCCAAACATGCTCAATGGGTGACATGTCGGGTGAGTATGTTGGCATGCAAGAACTGGGATGTTTTCAGCTTCCAGGAATTGTGTACAGATCCTTGCAACATGGGGACCCCAATGTGGATGATGAACATGCAGATGAGCTTCCCTGAGACGGTTTCTTTGGTTATGCAAATCGATTGTTGAAGCAGCTGTCCGGGTGGCTGGTCTCAGACGATCTTTGAGGTGAAGATGCTGGATGTGGGGGGTCCTGGGCTGGTGTGGTTACACGTGGTCTGTGGTTGTGAGGCCGGTTGGAAGTACTGCCAAATTCTCTGAAACGCCTTTGGAGACGGCTTATGGTAGAGAAATGAACATTCAATTCACAGGCAACAGCTCTGGCTGGAACTGCACATTTTAGAGAGGCCTTTTATTGTGGCCAACCTAAGGCACACCTGGGCAATAATCATGCTGTCTAATCAGCATCTGAGGTGGATGGATTATCTCAGCAAAGGAGAAGTGCTCACTAACATAGATTTAGACAGATTTGTGAACAATATTTGAGAAAAATAGGCCTTTTGTGTACATAGAGAATAAGAGATAAATGGGGGCAAAAACAAGTGTTGCGTTTATAATTTTGTTCAGTATATATCCATTCATTCATTCTTTCTATCTTAACTATCTTATGACCACAAAAGTAACATTCTGATTCGGGGCAAAATGGACTAGGATCCACATTTTATTTGTTCAAATTCAGAGAATACAAATGTTGAGTCAAATGTCAATATTCAACTCCCGGGTGGTTGTGTAGATTTGAGTCAATCCTACCCTGCGCTAGAAATGAAAATATTCAGTCATTGAATGCTTGGCTTGCTATTGACGAGACCCTAATATCCAATAGAAAATAAACGTTAATATTGCCAATGGAGTCGTAGAATTCACCTCTGGACAGAAACATAAAGAGTCTAGCATGCCACGTACTGTTTGTAGGAGTAATGCTTACTTTGTGCATGTTGAATGAAAATCGCATTTATTCCCTACATATTGCCAGTTTCCGTCTTTGACAATTTCCCTTAGTGCAGCGACTAATTCCTCCTCGAATTGTTCCATTAACAAATATAGCGTGCAGAAAGTATTTGTAAAGGGAATGTTGTGAATAAATAACTAGCATAAATTACAAACAATTTTTTTTGTTACCGGATGATGGTAGTTGTACGCCACCAATTGTGTCCGACCAAAAACAAGAACTAAAGAACCGGAAACAGGCAACATTCAAAGCAAGAAGGCGCATAGATTTATTTCTTGAATTAGATTAGAGGTATTTGACAGACAATGTTGATCACAAACGAACATAACCAATTAAAGCTAATTACAGTTGAGGCAATTAAAGTAACTATACAACATTGTTTCTCAACATACAGACAAGTTTGAAATCAAACGGGATTGCAAGTAGATGTACATAAATACAGAGAAAGTGTCAAATAATCTAATATACAGCAGAAATTTGTGCAAAATATCCATGATCAGTGTGCTTTGGGTATATATATAAAGTCCAAAAGCCAAAACCTTTGTGGAGCGCGAGATGAAGGCAACCATTTTGTTTAGCTCAATCTTACACACAAGGAACATGTTCATAGCTTTAAAAAAAAAAAATAGTGTTAGTTACAAAATGATACATTTCATTACATGACCTTAAATGTTATGTTACAAACATTTATATTATTACCTTCATTTATACAGAAACACAGGCACCAACAAAAATATCCAAGACTTCAGAATCAGAGACGCTGGGAATTTGGTTGAATGTCACTGAACCAACCACGTTGTCCTAGTTTCAGGGCATCAAAGGTGGGTGATGGTGGAGTTCAGTATGTCTGGCTTGCTCTTGGTGTTATTGGCTTTGGAGAGGTCTCGCTGTGGACAAAGGTAGAGAGAGATAAACATAGATGTTCTCATCCAAAACTAATATGTTCTGTAGGTAATAAACAAAACCACAACAGAAAGAAAATGGGGAGGCAAATCTGTCCCGACCCCCCCCCCCCCAAAAAAAAATATTGTACAATTTTAAGTTCAGTCTTATAAACAAGAACTTGCAGTTAAACTGAGGTACAAGTGAACAAAAAAAATTATAGAATCCTGTTAATTGCAGATTTCTCAAATACATTTGAATTCAGAGACAGACAATGACAGACTAAAGAAAGGATATTAAGAGTTAATAAAAAGTTAATGGAAGTAAATGATCAGCGACACACAGCCTAGTCTTACAAGAGTTTACTTTACCATGACCTATTAAAATAACCAAGGATGAAGCATTAAATCATGTGTAATGCTTAGTGGTTAATGATGACATGCACGTGGTAGGTATTTGGAGAAATAAAGCATAATTTACTGCGTGGGTTCAGTTCAGAGAATTCACATTCAAACAAACCTTGATGGAACAGATTCAATTACAGTATTGATTAAGCCCGTCTAAAAACAAAACCAGTGTATGAATTAGCCACATTTGTTCACTTAATAACCTTCATGACTAGACTGTGTGTTGCTTCATGAAATCAGTAAACATAAAGACACAAAAAAAAAAAAAACTTTACCGCAAACTCTGAATAAGTACTGGCAACAGAGGTAATGCTGAAGTTACGCTGCGGACTAGCCTGGGTCCTAAACCCACCGCTCTGCAGAGGGCCTCCGAACTCAGTCACCTGGCCATTGTTCTCCTTGTTCCGTTCCTGCAGTCCCACGAGAGGAGGCTTCCCGCGACCAGGAGTACGCCCTGACGGAGCCTGCAGGGTGGACAACAGATGTGGACTGAGGAGGACCAGAGGAAATGATGCATGGAGTCCAAAATGATGTTCCATGCTACCACTAATAAACAATGGTGAAAAAACCCCCAAAAAATTATTTGAAAAAGTCACAACTCTGAAATCCAGAAGGAACAGAAGACAACTTGTGCAATGAAGGCTTTAAAATAAATATTTAAATTGTGAATCATGGAAAGGACGGTTCGCTTTGACTATCAAGGTTTGGCCAAAGATGAGAAGGTTACAGAGATCAAATCCTTGATCTAATTTGAGAAAAGCAATGAACTGGAATGCCTAAGTATTTCATGTGCAAACATGCTGCACTCACTCACCTTGTTAAGGGACAGAGGGGGGCGGGCGGGGGAGTGACAGACAGTTCCCACATAGGCTGAGCGCACAGTGCTGTTAGAGTGGACACTGGAGAGGCTGGAGGTTGTGCCATTAAGCTGGAGAGAATGCAAAGACAGTTAGTGAAGCCAGTGTTATTAATGCGAAATTCATAAGCACGGGCCAGTGGCAGGAATCCGTTAGCCTGTTAGAGTGGTACCTTTCGTGTTTTGCTGGGGGTAGCGTTACAGAGGAACCTCCGCTTGGTAGGGGTCCTGACAGTGGTCCCGTACAGCATATCTTCCTCAATCTGCTTGTTCTTTTTTAGTTGCTGTTACGATGAAAAAAGGCCCAGGTTATCTCTCAGTGTAACAAAACAAGGTTTTAGCTACGCAGTGCTAAACTTCAGAGTGTGTAACTCACCACGAATGCTTGTATCTCACAGTCATCAATACATGACACAGAATAGATTATGAAGTTGCACTAATGTCCCGGTTTCCTCAGACCCAAATAAAAACTAAGAGGAACAACAGTCTCCAGTGTCAGGATCCTGCTCTGGAATGCCCTTACCCTCTCCAGTTTCTCATTCTCTTTCTCTATGCGGTGTAGCTCCCACTGCTCCTCCACAAACTGCAGAAACTTCTGCCCATTCACCAGGAACTCCCTGGCTTGCTCCTGCTCCCACACGTCAATCTGAGCCTTCAGCTTCTTTTCAAGCTAAAAATTTAAATAAGTGTTTTAGCAGTAGTATTTACAGCAGTTAACCACATAACACGGGACAAATTTACCTCAAATCATGTTGCCAATATTTTTATTTTTTTATATCAATGTACCTTCGGCAGACTTTTGTGGAGCTCTGCTCTCTGTTTCTCCTCTTTAAGCAGATTCCCTCCTCTGTTGGTAAACCTGGTGGGGTCTGTGGCTTTTTTCTGTGGAGATAAAAGGAACAGCCAATGGTTATGCGACAAAGAAACTAGCACATCCAATACCAATGGGCCTTTTGGCTTCCCGAAAGGAAGGGACACGCACAGTCAGGGCCAAGGTAGTTTGAAGTTGTTTTCATAGTGCTCCTCTGTCACTCACCTCCAGTTCTATGAAGAGTCTCCAGCTCTCCTCCCAGCGGTGAACCCCTTCAAACAGCTCCTGGTGGTCCTGGAAGTGCTGCTTGAGCCTTAGAATCTCAGCGTCATGCTGCTCCAACAGCTCCTCTGTAAAGTCCTCTGAAGGACAAACAAGAAAGTCTGCTTCAGGTGCCACATGCTGTTTAGGGACATGTGGGTATTTACCAGCATCATATGGATGCTTTCGGTGATGCCCTGGACTCAGTATTCATTGGGAAACAAGGCTACTTGTGTATCTGAACATCACTTTGGTATAGAATCTAGATTACTGTTTGGGGAGAGGATCTTTATAATCTGGTTGACACCTGACTCAATGCCCTCCTGGGATTCTCTGAAAAGGTTATTTTGATATTTTTGGCAAGAGGCTTTGATAATAAAGGGAATGCGTCATTATTGTTAAAGGCGTTGTCTTCCAGTGGTTTCAAATTGGATGTTCCGTGATCTTTGTTTAACAAAAGCAACATGTTTATATCCCTTCTCTGGCTTGTGGAGTACATGAGAAAGTTTGGGGGATTGTGCTTGCAAAGTAAGAATTCTGTTATTTTAACAGGTGAGTATGCCATGAACATTTTAATTTACAATAACCTGGAAGCATTTCCTGATCAAGTGTTCAAAATGACAGGGTTTTACACAACTCAGACTCAGGGATTCAATCCAACAACCTTCAGTTTACAGGCCCATTAAGCTACTCTGCCTAGTGTATGTTAATTGGGTCTTTACCTCTATTTAATGAATTTCTCACTTAATAACAGGGGGGGGGGGGGGGGTTATTTTCCAAAGGAAAAACTAAATGCATGGGTAAGTGATGCACCAGATAGTGGATTCATTAAGTTAAGTCTAATTCTCAATTAACTTAAAGCTTTCAACAATGGGCTTGTTCTGTAACTGTAAGCTAAACCTTATTATCCAACTTACCGCTGAAATAAGGAGCAAAGGCCTGACGCTGGTCTCTACTGAAGAAACATTTCTCCCAGAACACAGCGATCTCTGCGCGGATGGCTTCAATAACATTACGAATGTTCAGTAATTTGAGCTCCACCAGACGCCTCCGCTCTGCTTCTAACTGAGACGTGGAAACGAGAGAACAATTTGAATTAATAGACTGTTTAAAAAAAAGAACATTTGAATGCTAAATACAGACATTGTACACAATGTTACAAAGCAGACTATGATTATTATTATTTATTTTTAACCCCTTTTAGTTTTTTTCTTCATCTTAAGACTACACAGCTAAATAGACAATGGATAAGAAATATGTAAAAACATCAGAATATCAATGCAACATGTGTTTTTGTTTACTAATAAATAAATATATATCAACTTTTATAAATATATATCCCATAATTATATTAACACAGTCCCAAAAGGCAACTTATCCCACAGGGCTCTGGTCAAAAGTTTTGCTCTATATAGTGATTAGGGGGCCATTTGGAAAACAGGTTAAAAGATGACTGACAGCATCCAGGTTCTGCTTCTTGGAGGCGACCATGTGTTCTGAGAGGAGCTCCCTCTCCTCCAAAGGAACCTGCAGCCTGTCCCACAGCTCCTGGATCTGCTCCCTGTGAGCCTCACAGACAGCCTCGTTCTCAGCCTTCCTCCCCTCCAGCTAGACAGGACAAAGACACAGGAGGCCACTTGGAAAGAAGCTCAATAAAAAAGTAGAGGGAACCTTTGAAACATTTAAACTAAAGTGGGATTTTGAGGCTGATTTAAAGACATTGAGAGATACAGGTGACCAAACACATGAATGACCCCTTACTTGGGCGAGGAGGAGTTTGAGCGAGGAAATGTTGTCGTTGGACAGGCAAAAGGCATCCTCATCCTCACAGACTATGTCTTTCTCAAAGCTGGTCTCTGGCAGCTGGTCCAGGTCCTCCATGCACAGAACGATCTGCCTCTTGATGCTGACAAACTCAGCATGCCGACGCTCCTGCAGACAGAGACCGGCTGTTAGAAGGGCCATGCAAACATCCAACTACATTAACAGCAATAATGGGATGACAGCTTGCCACAATATTTCCAACTCCAAACGACTGGGCCCACATAAAATTCTATCAAATGGTGAAGTGAAGCTTTCTAAAAGATCACCAGCATAAAAGATACCATGCATTAACTTCAGCACGCATTGAAAAAAAATAAAAAATAAATAAAGGCTTCCCGGACCATTTCTACATGTTCGGTCCTTGAGCACACCTAGCAAAAATATATACATTATTTATAACTAGTATGAGAACAATCTGCTAGTCCAACAAATCCCTGTCCACCTTCTCTGCAGTCTGCCTCGCGATGTGCTGGCGGAAGTCATCCAGCTGCTCCAGGGAGGGCACGGTGCTGGGGTTAAGGGAGTAAGCCTCTGAGCAAAGGATGTCACACAGGTCCTGGTCACGCTCCGTCAGGGCCTTGAGCTGCTGCATCCTCTGGCTCCGCTCCTTCACCAACACCTCAACGTGGGTCCGGATGTCCTTCTCCTGCTGTAGCATGGTGATGCCACGCTCCTCCTGGGTAGAGAAAAGTTGGAGGGTGATGTCGCTTCTAGGCCCTGATCTACAAACAGTTCTGTATTCCCCCCCAATAATGGTTAAGCTGATTAAGTATTGGGGGGAGTGGAAACTGATCCTAGATCAGCATAAAAAGATTACAGAAAATGGCAGTTTCAATCCTGGAAGTTACAGATGGAGTGTTAATTCTTCACTTAGCTTAAAAATCGGTCGCAACCCAAGTCATCTGTACAGTCTGGAATGGCCTTGTTTAATGTTTTACTTATTTTCCGCTGAGTGGCTGTAGATTAAAAACTTCCTGAAGCTGCTGGATGTGTACGGATCATGTTCAATATCGCAAGACACAAAAAACAGGGGAGGCTATGCTATAGTTGTTCAACACATGGAAGATTAAAATGCATTCATTAATACTAATGCAGAATAATGCTTTATAGACTTTTTGCCATTTATGCAGTGTCTGAATGCAAAGGTGTTTTGACACCATGTCAATTTGAGTGGAGCACTTAGAACTGGAATGCATATACTGCTCATAGATTTGCTTTATACAGTATGTAATTAGCATACAATTACTTCATACCTTTTTAAGAAACACTTAGGATACTTACCTCAAAGGGGTGTAGCTGCAGTTCCAAGCACAGTGTATCCAATTGTTTGCGACAGGCTTCGATGCTTTTCAACAATCTTGTCCTAAGAGATTCTTCCTCTGCGATCATCATGTCTAGCAGACCCTGTGACAGACGACCAGAAATGTTTAAGTTAGGTAAGGTAAGTTTACAGTAGAATACAACCTTTTTTGTTAAGTAGGGTAAGAAAAGCTGTATTGGTACTGGTGCTGATAGTGGTTGACAACATACAGGGACATAATATAGTACATGAATTGACACTGACAATTATTGAGAATAGGAGACAAGGATACAAGATAATGGTATATGAGCAGCAAGTATGATGTACAGAACACCTTGGACATGGGTCACACTAACACCTGGGACCAGAGATTACTAGTTAAAATACAGCAGGTACACAGGCGAGGGTCAAGATTTCCAGTTGTTCATAATGAATCTATGCTGGAGTGTGAATGTGTGGTCTCACCTTAATGTGATTCTTGACCACATTGGTTCTCTGCAGTCTCTGGTCTTCCGGTATTCCTATCTCTTCCCAAATGTCCTTAAGCTGACAGAGAGCTTTATTCAGGCAAGCCACAGACTCAGCTGCGAGCACCTCACTGAAATCAGAGACATGTAGCAAATGGTTTCTAATGACATTCAAACAACGTTAACTAAAGTAAATTCGTCATGTTACTCTACAGTAGGTAGTTAGCTAGACAGTACAGCATTACTGTAATGATTCAACTTAAACTTTCTTTGCAGACACGCCCAGTCGTTAGAGCGTTGGGTAGCTAGTACTATTGTACAGTATTCTAACGTTGCAGTGCTGTAAGCAGAGTATAATAGTGGACGTTGCTTAAAAATTATTTTGACAACATGTACAGAACTATAGCGTAGTCAACTAGCCGGCTAGTTAACGTACGTCAACTACTAAGTGGTTAGTTAAGTCACCACGCTCGCAAAATGTTTTGATCGGCAATGTAACTGCAACATGAATTTGGCACTACAGTCCACTTTCCCTTTACGTTAGGTATGTTGTTATAATATATCGACATATTAGCCAACTACTAAAACATAACTGAGTCCATGCACTCACTCAACCCGGATTATCAAAACCGCATGCTGTTCTTACAGTTATTCAGTTAATCAACGTTATCACGTTGACAGACACGCTAAGTAATCTAACGTGTTAGCTTGAGACATTGCAATTCTGGAAACAAAATTAGAAAGTTTAGAAAACGTTATAAAATTATCTTGCCTCTTTCTCATCGTCAATTCCCAGTATTTTCTACTTCAGTAATGTTGTAGATAGCGGCAAAAACCTACAATTAAACATGAAACAGGATCACCCTTCACTTCAGACTTATTCAGACTCTTTCTAGCCGTTTCTCTCCGATTCAAAACATGCATCTAACGTGGTCTTGACTCTTATTGGTTGCGGACTGCATTGTGTCATCGCTAAGACATTTTAGCAAAACACGCGCATGCTCAAGGGCGTGGCTCTATAACAATAACAGTAGATCAAATATAATTAGTCTGGAGATGGAGTGGAGACAGAAAGTGCTTCTCAGATAACACTTTTATCGGATGTTAAGGCAGCTACTGTAAACCCTTGTCGAGCAGAACTGAGCACGCGCACGACATCGAATCAAATGCAGTCCTTAGATAATTTACTGACAAAAAATAAAGTGTCATCATGTCAAGTTTACGATTTAGCCACATATGACACTGGCTGGGTAAAATTAGGTTTTTGATTCCTAGAAAGTGCCTTTTCACTACGCCATTACTTCTGAAACCCCAAACTCTGCTTTGATCCCGGTTCAATCCGGTCCAGGCAGCTTTGCAAGAATTCACGGGAAGTCTCCCGATGTTGTGCCTCGGTTTTAACAGGTAGTCCCTTGCACCGACTTGCAATTTTAAAATGAACTATAAGCATAACTTGTTTTACCGGTCACTAGATCAATAATATCTTGTAAATAAATATATTGTAAATAAAAATCTTGTAAAAATAAAGGAACATCTGCATCTTTATCTTGGCCTGATATTCCGTGGTATCATCTGTACATCAGTATTGTACTACAATCTGTGAATATAGTACAAAACTGTTTTAAGCCTTTATAGTGACAGCAATTAATTAATATTCAAATTACAGTGTACAGAAATGTTTATTTCACCTGCATAAAATTCAAATTAAACAATAACCACAATGGGGGTGTGGTATATAGCCAATGTACTATGGCTAAGAGATGTTCTTAATCACAATGCATGGAGTGCCTGGACAAAGCACTTAGCTGTGATATATACAATGGGTACACGCTGTGTCCAGGCACTCCGTAATGCAATATGCCTAAGAACATTTCTTAGCAGTTGTTTATTAGCCAAATAACACACTGCTCTTTGACATATATGCTTAAATATACCACAAATATCAACCAATCAGCATTCAGGATTCTGACCATTCAACTTATTTCTAATATATCACACAATATAAAATCAAAATTATATTTATTTTGTACAGAAAACCACATTCTTCAGCACATCATATTCAGGAATAGCACTATAATGGAATATTGTTCAACATCAATCCATTCATGTTTTCCAGTAAGAAGGACCAATTACAATCAGCCTTATTAGTGTCTGCTTCAAAATCAACACTGAATATAAACATGTAGCTTGTAGTCATTCTTCTTGGTTGAAATTGTCCAAAATCTGTAAGTGTTCCTAAAATGTCTTTGACCACAAGCAGGATTCTCACTGGCACAAATAAGAGAGACTCCAGGACTCATGCATGGTTGTCCAACATAGACTCCAGAACTCTGGCACTATTTGTGATTGCCGTGGTCACCACAACAAATTTATAACCTATAAAGACCAGGGAGAGAACATATTATGAATGGGATATATTAATACTTTTTTTTACCTAAAGCAAACATGCTGTAGTTTGATGAAGTTTGATGAAAAAAAGCCAGGGATGCTAAATTAAAAAACATGTCAACAGGCAGCATCTGTCTCATCTCCATATAGAGCCTTCTCTACCTTTCTCCTTGCCCAGGAAACGCAGGGCCGAGATCTCTGAGTAGGTGCAGCCACCCAGGAACATGACCAGGATGATACGCTGGGCATCGCTCCTCCCCCTTGGGTCTGATCCGTTACTACCTGCTGATGGCGGCAGAGAATTGTTCGGCGTGGTCACCTTTACTCTATGGACTGTCCAATTTGGTGATTTTTTTAAACCATGCTAACCATGTCAATGTCAGGGCCACGTCTCACCTGTGACAGCAAACTCATGCCCGTTGATCATACGGGTGACCTCCTCCAGCCCTGTCCAGCCGTCACGCTCCAGTACCTGTATATATACGGAACAGTACGTGTGTGTGTGGAATTGCATGAATATACCTTTATTCATAACTTTCTGCCCTCCTCTATTTGCCCTAATTGCACATTTAGTATTGCCATTTGCACATCTACACATTCCACTTGTAATATATTAATACTTTTAAATACTTGCACTTCTGATTAGATGCTAACTGCATTTCGTTGTAATGTACTTGTACTGTTCAATGACAATAAAGCTGAATCTAATCTAATTCCGCATTGATCTTTGACAATGCTTTCCATCATCACTAATTCTAACACACCTCTGCCATAGTTGCAAGGCAGAAAACCGGAAACCTACGGGCCTATGCTAAAGAACATCTGTAGGCAACATTCTCGTTGGCATTTACCTACCTGTTCAATAAGTTTACAGCTCAAAGGAATGTAGGCCCCGCTGAAGATATAGGCCATGTCCCGAGGGACACGGAGGTCATATTCTTCATCCGACTTTGGCACCTTAACATTGTATTGATACAGTTAGGGCATCGGGTTTCAACCCAATACTGTTTCTTTATGGAGTAGTTTAACAAGGCAGATTACAGGTGCTTTTGCCCTCCTAGTCTCTGATTAACGAGCATTTTAGTCTACGATCAAGAAATCCTCCCCTTAATGTATAATGAAGGCATGTTTTAGAAGGTTGTGAGTTAAAATCCTGCTTACTAGATTGAGCCTCCTGCTCAAGGCACGGAAATTGCTCTTCTTGGCCAGGGAGGAGAATGCGTCAGTGAGCTTTCCTAAAATAAAGCATGTTGAAAGGTTCAAGTGCTGATATTTTGCTGAGCATACTGCCGTTGTCAAAACTGGAAGGTACAGTATGCCTTTGGAGCATATTTTATAGTCTAATGAAATCAAAACTAAAATCAATAACATCATTGTAAAAATCCACATAGAATTCTGCAACTTCTGCTACAGAGGAACCAATTTGAACACCGCATCCAATATTGCTGGTAAAGTAGGAAAAGAAACAAGAAGGAAAACATAGTTATATATTAATGGTATTGGGCCCTTATCTAACCTGCCGTTTTGTCATTGACCAGTTTCCCCACTCTGCTCTCCATGACGGTTAGTGTCTCTCCAGGCTGCTGCTCTACCAGCAGCCCTAGTTGTTTCAGGTTGGAGAATGTCAGGAGGTGGTCCACACCATAACTCTGGCAGATAAAATAAGACAGATAACTGTAAAACATATGTCAGTTTTGACCCAAGGCACCCAACCAGTGTTAGTTAAAACACATCAACTATTTCAGTATATACCCCATGATACCACTACCAACCTGTAGATACTGAGCTTTCAATGACCGATAATCTTTGGGAAGGAGGCCTAAGGGAAAAAAGAAACAGCTAAATTAAAAGAACAAACAAAATTAAATTACAAGATCCAACATAATTCTTTGTTTAGCTAAAAAACATCTTTGAAAACCCACCATTTTCCGTGAGAGACAGTAGACAAAGGAGCCTCATACTCTCCACCATAGAAGCCTACAGAAAGTGAATTGTATCAAAATAACAGCATTATTCAAGCACAGAACTGTCAGACAAGGCTTCCTTGTGTGTGGTCACTTGCATCAAGGTTCGCAATTTAATGTGGTTGAAGAGAACATTTATGTGACATGTTGACTCCTTCATACAACCTGCAATCAAGATGCTACTAGAACAATGGCACCATGGTTACTGGCATGCATATAACAATCACTGTGTAAAACCAGAAAACAGTATCACCTGTCTATTGATGTGCTCCTCTATGAAGGAAATGCATTCACGAATTTCAAAACCCTCCAGTAAGGCTGTCAGGTGCAGAAATAAGTATGAGCTTCTATGCAATGTAAGAAATAGGATTAATATGGGAGAAAAAACATTATACCTCATAGTACAGTATAGCCTATGTAATCTTACAGTGCTCTGTCTTCAACATCTCTTGGAAATCCTGTTTTGTTTTCTTCTTCATCATTGACTCACTGGCACCAATGTCTAAATAGAAACAATTATTTTTACGAGGCGATGGTTGTTATCCATTATGATATTTCTCATTCATCAAGTGAGAACACAAATATTTACCTCAACATAATCTAATTTGGGAATGTTGAGACAACTCACGCAGACTGAGGAGCCGGTGTTCCTTCTTCAACCCTTTCAGCTCCTCTGACACAAACGTCTTCATCTGTTTTATGTCCATCCCACTACGCTTCTGCAAAGACAAAAGAGACACAGGTCACCTCTAAACATTAACTCAGTTTAATTAACTCACATTCATTTAATTCAAACTTAATTGTGGTTGACTTATCCAACTTGTACTTGTAGCCAAAACATACATGGGGGGGGGGGCAAATCAAACTCCCATACAAACTGTTTAAAGAATGTCATAGAGTATAATGTCATACTCCAATCAGTGATGTAGGTAATGATGATTGGGTTAAATGGCGATCTACTAGCATGTTGAAGACCGCAATATGCCCACACCATTCGGATGTTGGTGTATGCCCAGAACAATCCAACACAATTAAGCTGCTTTTAAACGTCCTTGTGCAGTCATAGTATTTATATTTCCAAATAATGTCAGTCTCAACCAACGTTTCCCTGTTCAGCTCGCAGTACCTTACAGAAAAGTTACACAAACATATGGAACAGAGAAGTGTACATATGAAACACTTACATCATAAGCAGTCTGGAGATTTCGAGCCTTTTGACTTAGGAAGCCAAACACTTGAGAGAAATGCTCGTTCCTGATCTCGTTGAAAACCTGAGAAACAAATGACACTTTCAAGTAAGACTGATGTCTTTAGACATGTGACATGAAATCAATGAATCAGTGTTATTCTTCTAAAAAGCCAACCTTGTCTTGAGAGTTTAGCATCACTTTCATACTCTTGTCCGACGAGGTGACATCCGGACCAAATTCCACACATCCTTTAAAAAAAATGTAATAAACGATGGGTCATAATGTTTATTTCTTTCATTTTCAGAAATGACCTGGGAGCAATTAGGGGTCAACTGCCTTGCTCAGCAACAGAACAACATCAGGGGTTGAGGATTCAATCTTTCAGTCACTGGTTAACCACTGCTACCCCGTCAGCCCTGGTCATTTACTGAGTAAAAAGATTTGGAACGTTGACCTATGACTATTCTCAGTGGAGTCACAGCTCTAGGCAAAATACATGTACAATATAGCTAAGGCCTGTTAAAGAAAACAATAGCCACTTTCGTTACTGCGACAGGCTACGGTGTAGGCTATGTAGCTCTTCGGCTGGATGGGGGACACTATGTAAGATCCAACGTTTGACAGTGCGCCGACAAAGTGTCCTCTCTGCATTCCAGTGACCTCGTTAAAATCTACCTTCCCATCTATTGTGAGCGTACACGAGTTCACCAGGCTGTCATATGCAGTGAGGAGGTCTTCGCCCGAGCATTCCCATTCCACTGACCTCTTTATGGGGTCAATTTCCAGGAGCAGAGGTTTCAAGCTTGTTCTATGAATTCTATTCATGTGAAGTCGAAAAAATTTGGACATAATATTGAAAAGATAAAGACCATGTTAAACTTTTGCTTACCACATTTAATCCTAAAGATATCATCCACAAGTCCTTCATAGACAACTTGGGAGCACAGAGGTGTCACGAGGTCTACATCTGCAAAGAATGAGAGGAGGCCTTAGAATGAACTTAACAGTTAACTGACCACTACACCTTATTGTCCACTCATACTCATACTTCAGTCCATGACAACTCATGATACGAGCATTATCCAAATAACATATTTTAAATGTCCAAAAACGAAAGCCACAAATCCAACAAAAGGCACAACTAGAGTGATACAACGAATAAAACAGGTGGTAAAACTGAATTGTTCAATTCAAGGATAATCTACCTCTGTCAATGAGAAACACATTTCCAATATCTGCTTGACGAACTCTCTGTTCACCCTCTTTCACTTGCTCTCTCCAAGATTCATAAGCCATCTGAACCAGACAAGAGACATGACACGCTCTTAACAAACACTGTATTGATCTAACCTTAATCGGTACTGATGCTGCTGTCTTGATGGGTTTGCATTCAACAACAATACAGGCCAATCGAAACAAAAGAGACAAAACACTATAGGCGTCTGCTTTAACCCCAGCTGTACTTAACTTGATTAAGGTTATAAAATCTAATAATAAAATCTAGCAGGTGGGAGGTCTACAGGAACAGAGAGTCCTGGTCTAGAACCAGAAACCCAGATTATATTCCATTATGTAAAGAAGCTGAATGTTGACATGCTATACTGTGGAACTGTATATTCAATGTGTTGGTGTTTTGTGCACGTTTCACCTTGGAGCATCGTCCAATCCCGTACACCTTAGAGAAAGGCCCGTAGAGGGAGTGGAGCAGATGCAACGCACTTCCTGCTGTTCTCACCCAGCGCTGGTCCCCCTCCTGCGGAAACACAGGTCATGAATGTTAGCTTTAGGGTTAGACCCCTGGCGGTTATGTTTTCCTCGTCATTTCAATCTTGTTTCAGAGCGTTCTTAATCCATTCGGTTACCATGTTATAGTATGTTATACAGTTCCTCAACATATCAATTGCCATTGAAACTACAGCTACCATCAGCACTGTACTTAATTAGTTTATCATTACCAGGAAGTTGT
Organism: Esox lucius; assembly: GCF_011004845.1. Lineage (NCBI taxonomy): Eukaryota > Metazoa > Chordata > Actinopteri > Esociformes > Esocidae > Esox > Esox lucius. The sequence continues at coordinate 28,694,887 of NC_047570.1, read as the reverse complement.
CTCTAAAGAATTCTGGAAGCTCTAAGCTGATGATGTCATCGTCAAGTGGCAAGAGGTAGAATGACCACTCGTCAGTGGTCACATCTTTATACGAGAGTGGAGAAAAAAAAGTGTTGGTTAACATTATAACACCAGAGCCTTTTTGAAATACTGAAATATGAATACGCAATTTGAAAGCCACCTACCACCAATGATTCCCTGCTCCTCCAAAAGGGTCTCACATGCATAAAACTGGAGAGGGAGACAAGGAAAGGAAGAGAAGAATAAGAAATAGAGTAGAATTTTGAACTGGGTCTACAGAAAGTAAATAACATAAATAATAACCCACCTTCTGAGGGCAAAATATGACCTTATATCTTCTGAATTTTCCAACTGCCTTGTCTGCATTGACCACATCTGGAAATAGACAGGAAACCAAATTTATTTTTTGAGTATAGCAGCAATGTAGTTAATTGTCTAACCAATCGTAGGCATCTGTCCGCACAAAATCTCAGGAGGGGAACACCAACTTCATCTTTCACTACACTGGTGTCACCACAATTACACTTTAATGGAATACAACATAAATTATATAAAGGTATATCATATAAGGGTGCTATGATTTTACTTACCACATATCCACTTGACAGTTTGTATTCTTGGACGGATCAGGAAGCAAAGCCTGTAGGAGAAGACACGCTGTAATTGCAGTTTTATTGTTTTTCCTAGAAAAGAAAACTGAATCAGATGTATAAGACCAAAAACTGGATCGGCTGCTTACTGATCTGAGGTGCTGACTATGGATTTGTGTTCCACTTTGTAAAGCTTGTCCACTTCATGTTCCTACAATGACAAAGTGGCACAGATGTTAGTTAAAGTTTCAAGGTTTATTTGTCAAATGTACCGAACAACACAGCATCATCCTGCACAATGAAATTCTTGTGACATGGCATCATACAACTACATAGTGAGTGTTAAGAATAATATATAAGCAAAAGTATAGCCAGACAAAAACAAATATAATAAAATAAAGCAACAATTTACTGTACACTAACACTGTACACTAGCAGCAGTTTAAAAAGAAAGAGTACTGTAAACAAGCAGCAATTAGTAGAAGTATTGAACATTATAGATACATGAGTATAATAAGCTTATGAATGGTGGCATAGGACACTACAACTACATAGCAGTAATATTCCTAACAATGTAAACAAGCAGCGATTTTTTAAAGAGTAGGATGGGGAGTATGACATTAAATCTGAAGTACTGAGTATTATAGATACATATGAGTGTAATATGCTTATTAATGGTAGATGCTAAATAATATTCTAATGCCCAATACAAGTACCTGAAGGGACATCAGAGCATCCGGTAATAGTTGATTGAACCTCATTGAAAACTGACCTGGGGAGCTGATATAAAACAGGACTGACATAACATGGTATACAAAGAACAATGAGACCAACCTTTAGTGTTGTGACATTAGCAATGCGGTCCAGGGGGCTCATTAAATCTGCCTCAATGAACAGGTCCTTCTTCCCCGGCAGCTGGAATGAGGACAGGAAAAATACATAATAATGATGATAAATACCAGTTAACCAAATCAATCCCCAGAGGAAGAATTTAGAAAAACTAACAGAAGAGAAATATATTATAAAAACACAAATGTACAGTTCTCCATAAACAGATTAAGTGTAAAGAATCAAAATTTTGGTCCAGAGCTATGGTTAATCAATACGAAACACAGACAAAAAAGGGCCAAGATTTGTGGTATTCAGAAAGTGAATGCGTAGATTGGTTCTATGGACAAAGGACTGTTGACAAATATTTTCCAGCATGGGATGCCACATGTATGTTAAAATAGTACATTTCAGTATAATTGATTGGCTGATGATCCGGTTGAAGTTGTGATCCCATGACAAAACCAAGACAATGGGAAGTCTCACCCAGTTGACTACATAAAATGTTGGATGCCTTCAATCGTGATGTCCATGCTTTCTCTCAGTTCTCTAACCATCTCTATGAGCGAAAAGCCTAGTTTAAAAAAAAACACTTTGTCAGATTGGGATAGTTATGAAATGTTGGTGTTAACCAGGTTTCCTTTAATCTCTCTGATAAAAGAACATCAAACAAGGGGACCTTGCTGTGTTTCTGTCTGCAACTGCGCTATCTGAATGGGGCTTTCCACTTCCACTGCCCTGGTTCTCCCTGTTTATGTGTGCAACTGCAAATGCAGCTGAGCATCACATTACTTTTTTGGGATTGTCCAGACAGAATAGCGATGTCTTTTGCATGTAAGCATTGTAGCTGTGCTCTGAGCAATGCATATGAACCGGATCAAGCTAGTAAATACCAGCCATAGCAGTTCAATTTCAATTTAGTAGAATGCACTTTACCTGTTCCAGTAGGTAGATAAGCTGGTCTCTGGCCAGCCTCTTGAGTAGAGAGAAGTCTGGGAGCTCAGGGGCATCTCTCCTGACACTGTGAGCCATAAGGTCAAAGGTGGAACAGAGCAGCACACCTGCCCAACCAATCACCTTCCTGAAAAATACAATACAGCTGTGTTGCTGAGTGTTGGAGGGTTAGCTTTATCATGACGACGAAATGTCTGCATATAAATACTGCACGTGAAAATTGACATCCTCAACCTTTATATATTCAGTAAGAGAAACGTGTATAACATGACAGTATCAGGAGAGAAACGTGTATAACATGACAGTATCAGGAGAGAAACGTGTAGCTGCTTTACCATTACGTTTCAGTAAACAAAATTCTGCAACAAATACAGATACATGCAATTTACAAAGTGTAAATATATTTGGGGGAGAAATACCGAAATGCATATAAAATTTTAACTATGTTATCATAAGAATAACAAGCTATACGCAAGAACACACCCACATAGGTAGCTTGCTAGCATTTGGTTACAGCTGGTTTACCATATTGCTACTAACAGCGGGTTTACCTTAAAGCTTATAGTTGTCAGAACATTAATAACTGTATGTGGCAACTATGGACGATAACAGTAATTAAAACGAATATACCAGACATAGACACAATTCAAAGAAATGAAATGTTCTAGCTATCAATACTATCTACACCGATCTAGATAGATAGGTACACTACCTTGGGTTGCTTCCGGATATGCGGATGGGACTTCGCAAATATTTGTTTCACTACGGACACGAAAACCGAGGGCACCATGTGACGTGATGGAATCCAGCTGGAGTTGAAGAGAACAGAATCTGACAACAATTAAGGGTGTGAAGGCTAGGTATTTATCTGGCCTAATTGCAGCAAACTGTCATAACCCAAAGTTCTTATTTAGAACTATTGACCGTGTTGTTAATCCAGCACCAGTCAGGGCCATGGCCTCAACTGCTGCAGACTGAAAAGTTATTTTTTAATCAGGAAATTGCTACTATTAGGTCTATGATAAACCTCTGCCCCGTATTGAAGTTCCTTACCCCTGTCTGAACCCATTTAACTATTTTACTCCCATTGTTGTAGAAGACCTTTTAGATATCACATCTCATTTAAAACCCTCCTTTTGCCCTTTAGACATTATACAACCTAGACTGCTTCAATAAATTATTGGAATAGAAGGCCCTGAACTACTTTCCATTATAAACTTAAATTTAAAAAAAACTAATCTTGACACCTCTGTTTTTAATAACTAAAGGGCAATTTCCATCTGGCCTTCTTATCCAATATCTTAGAAAAGATTCTAGCAAAGCAACTTTTACACGTGGTGGAACGCAATTTAATTTTTTAGAAATTCCAGTCAGGCTTCCTTCAGAAATACAGTACTGAAACTGTGAAGAGTGTTCAGTCTTGTTCTTACTGGATCTTAGTGTAGCTTTCGGCACTATAGACCACAACATTTTAATTGACAGACTTAGAAATTGAGTTGGGGTCTCAGGGATTGCACTAGGATGGTTCAAGTCATATCTGTCCATTAACAATTGTATGTCTTCCTCTGTGCCTGTCATATATGTGCTGTTCTGCAGGATTCCATCCTGGGGCCTATCCTTTTTTCTCTGTATATGCTTCCATTAGGTAGTATAATTCGTCAACGTGAAATTTATTTTCATTGTTATGCAGATGATATACAGTTGTAATTGTCGGTTAAGCTAAATGACTTGAGCAAGTTTTGTGGTCTGTATAATTGCCAGGAAAACTTTACAAACTGGATGTCCAATAATTTTCTTCAGTTAAACACTGATGAAACCAAAGTTTTAATTATTGGCCCCCCATCTATTTCAGATGGAGTTCAGTTGGCTCTAGGACAGCTTTTTGTAAATTTACTGGTTTGGTTTAGTCATGTAATACCATAGGGCCAATTATGTAGGCTAAAGGCTACATAGGTGTGTATACAGTTGGTCTGGTTGAAGCGTTTCCATGAACTGAAGCTCTGCTAATGAAACATGCTGTTAAGCCATATAACTGCAGCAACAGAAAATGAATTATGTAGGTACATAACAATGTACATGTTGCAGCAAAGGCATTTGAGCTAGCACATCTTTACATTAAAGACCATAAATCATGACTTTGCCATCTATTTTCTTGTGCCCTGTATCAAATTCAAAGTTAAAATAAAATGATGTGGTGTGTACAGAAATTGAGAGAGAATGTCTAACACCATATATAGTAACAAGGTCAGGGTGTAGTCTACATCGCTTGTGGTACAATAAAAAAAATATATATCATTAATGTGAAATCCTATCAGGATCATAACACATGCAGTCTTTTTCACGTCTGACCCCAATCCCACCATTTAAGTGGCGAGTGTCACGATATGGAAAAAAAAGTGTTTGTGTTTATTGAAACCACCAGCAATTTCGTCATCAGCACGTGACACTGGAGGGCACTTCGATTAAGTGTGCGGTGCCGAAGGGCTAGTTTGGGAATCTCAGCTGTATACTGAGAAACGTTAACTGCTTTGTATGGTGTGTAATTACTTCTACAGCATGAGTTCAGAATCGGTAATCCTGTTGGACACTGTCAATTTCGCCGCTGAAAAGCACCGCAATCAACGACGCAAAGACGCTGAACAAACACCATATATCAACCACCCAATCGGTACAGGGCGCCGTGACAACAATTCAACCGAAGCTAGATTCTTCCTCAGCAATAACTTGACTCATACTTCACTGCATTAATATCTGAAATTAATATTTGCATTTTACAATGTTACAGGAGTGGCAAGGATCCTTAGCCATGAAGGTGGAATCACAGACATTGAAGTTTTGCAAGTTAGTGAATTTAAGATGAATTAAAAACTACATTCAAAACACGAGCTCCAAACAATTTAGACCGTAAGGACCCAAGATCATTTAGTACGCTAATTGTACAATTTTCACTTATATTTCCAACTGTTTTAGGCTGCTTTACTACATGACACAGTGGAGGACACTGATACCAGCATAGGAGAGTTGGAGGCTGTCTTTGGGCAAACGGTTGCACGGATCGTGCAGGAAGTGACTGACAACAAAACGTTGTCCAAGCTGGAAAGGAAACGTCAGCAGGTGGAGCATGCGCCTCACTGCAGCCATCAGGCCAAATTGGTCAAACTGGCTGACAAACTGTACAACCTGAGGGACCTCAACAGATGCACGCCCACAGGTGATCGTCCTATTTGTCTTTGTCAGTATGCCTTGATGTCCCATTCCCGTTTTCTCTGATCCTTAATATTTCTACTTTACGAGTAAGGCTAGACACAGATCAAGGCTAGTCCAAGACAATACGTTTAAGGAATTAGGCACGAGGGTGTACTTATAGCCAAAATAAACAAAACAGTGCAAAATACAGCAAACAGCTGAGATACCATATTGCTATTATAGTCATATTACCACTTAAATTACACTAGTGAAAATGTCAAAAACCGATTTATAGTACCTAATATTTCTTGTTGTGATTGCCAGGTTGGACCACAGAGCGTGTCCAAGAGTACTTTGTGTGGGCTGCCCAGGTGGTAAGAGGACTGAGGGGGACCAATCCAGCACTGGAGGGGAAACTCGAGGAGCTCTTCAAACAGAGGGGGGTTGAGCTTTGACCCCTGTCTGCATTTCACAGTGATACAAAAGAGCAATATACTCTACTCTCCCTTGGGAAAGCCCTGTGTACTTCCATGTATATTTGTGGTGGATACATTTTTTTATTTTTAGTACACTTCTTTGCAGAAATGTCAAATGATAATGTAATCTTGAGTTTTCTGGCTGTAATAAATAAACCAGTGCTATGCCTTTGTGATAAAAATGATTGATTGCCGAACTTGTAACTACATTTATTCATACACTGACAAAATATACTTTTATTTATTAATATACGGTGTTAATGTGTCATCTGTTTAGCTACACATTACAGTATATGGCTGTTTAGGGTTGCAATCGCAGCATTCGTTTGTTTCAGTATAACTATTTGCACTATTTTGTATGGACCAATACTTAATCCGAATATACCCAATATCAACATATATTTTTATATTTAAACTGTTTCACGTTTCGAGTCGTAATACGAATATTGTTTTATTAGTGGAAGCAACATAGGAACCTTTGTAACCATTCATTTTCCGAACGGAGCGAATCTATTTCCGGATCCGTCTATTGATTGTTAGTGGGCGAGAAGAGGAACTACTTGTTTATTGTTGCTAGACGTTTATTTAATTATACTTAGTATATTGATATTGTTTATCGGGCAGTCATGTCTGGACGGGACGCCCTCAACATGAAGCAACCGCCAATCCAGTCAACGGCTGGTGCTGTGCCGATTCGAAATGAGAAAGGTTAGTTTTCATCTACTGAACGTTTGCTAAGCTAACGAGTTATCCTAAAGATACCGTACGCTAGCTAGCACATTTCATATGGTTATGTAGCTTTCTAGGGCAGAGTTTCCAAACCTCAGAGGTTGTCCTCGGAGACCACCATAAATATCATATAATTCCTTGTTTTTCTAAAATCGCACGCGTTGACCCCCGTCCCAATTCAGGGACATGTTTACAACGTGCAACGTCTGCTGGCCTCAAGGAGTGTGTCTGATATTATTGATCACGTTAGGTTATTGTGTGCCAGCTGGATACATGGGTGTTGTGATGACATCCCAATTCATGTTTCAATACACGACTAAACAAAATTTTACCAGAGTAAAATTTGTACAATTTACAAACAATTGTGCTCCCGTACATTCCTTCCTAGGTGAGATTTCGATGGAAAAGGTGAAGGTGAAGCGCTATGTGTCAGGTAAACGTCCTGACTATGCTCCCATGGATTCCTCTGATGAGGAGGAGGAGGACTTCCAGTTTATCAAGAAAGGAAAGGATGCTGAGCCGGAGATCGAGATGGAGGAAGAGGAGGTGTCAGACCCTCGTCTCAAGCGTCTGCTTAACCGTGTCTCTGAGGATGTGGAGGAAAGGTAAAGACTAAAGATCATTCTCATTGGTCCATCGTGTTAACCAGTTGCTTCGTGTCTAGATTATTTATACTCATAAACAACACCCATATATATCCAGCACAATATGGGAGTTGAAAAAAATTGTCCCAGATGGCATCTTTAATTAGTTATTATTATTTGGGGTTTTGATCTCTAAACCACAGATGTCAATCTACACGCTTTTGCGTGTAGATCTGCGTTAATATTAGCATTGTTTCAACTACGCTATTGTTTTAATGCCCGCCTAGACCCGCACACGCCTACCTCACACAGACACACCCAAACAAACTCAAAACTATCACGGACAGCACCGCAATCCACAGTAAAATATTTGGCTGCGATTCGGTGGCATCCCAGCCCCCAGTGACCACTCGGACCACAACGCCACAGCCAGCACCATTACTGTTTTCCAGATTGTAGAATAATAATGAAGACATCAAAACTATGAAATAACACATATGGAACCATTTAGTAACCAAAAGTGTTGAAACAAATCAAAATACATTTACATTTAGGATTACTTGAAGTAGACACCCTTTGCATTGATGACAGCTTTGCCCACTCTTGGCATTCTCATTTTACTATTAGTCACATTATTGATATGAGAACATTCTCTTTGTGTAGGTATTGCCATTAATAAATGAGTGAATTGTGAGATCACCCAGGATTTGGCGATGGCAACTTTACCATGAATAGTTAAATGCAGTCCTTTTCAAGGCTTCAGTACCCTGTCTACTTTGCCATTTTACCTATCAAAATTACTAGAGATGAGATCTGTTAAACATGTTGCTACTTGTCATCAGCCAATTTGACAGGAAGACCACATGGATGTTTAAAGCTTGTACCTTTTCATGATCCAATATGTAATATAGTGCACTTGGTTTTAGTCCAGTGAGATTGGAAAAGTTATCGAGATCCTAAATGAGGCCCCACAGGGATTACACTGTATAACTTAAGTCATCTGCATACATGGAGACATTTGTATTTAGACCCTGGATTTCTTAACCTGATTCTATTATTTGGTAAGATATTAATAGCTAGCAATTCAGTGGCTATACTGAATAAATATGGGGACAATGGACCTTTTGATAGTTTAAAACTGGCTGAAACTTTGTCCATTAGTTATAATTTTACATGTGGGGTTACTATACAACACCTTCACCCAGGCCAAACTATTTGCCCTACTCAATGTTGAGCACTGATAATTGTGAATGTTTGTCTCACTGTCTCAGGTTGGCAAGACACAGACAGATCGCTGAGCCCGAGGTTGTCGTGGAGAGCAGTGAAGACTCCGACGAGGGTACCTGGCACCCGGAGCGTGAGGAGAGCAGTGAGGAAGAGGAGGAGGAGGAGGAAGAAGAGGTGGATGATGAGGTAAGTGGCATGAGGATTTTCTTGTGAAGGAAAAATTTCACATTCACGAATTCCCTTGTTCCAAAACTTTCATTGTATGTATCTGCAACCCCAGGACATTACATTGCCCCGCTTTTCTCTGTTGTGAGAAGAAAAAAAGAATAACATGTCCTTGCTCTGGTCTGACACTCTCAGTACTCATTGGCTACTGGCAGTCATTCTTATGCCCGTCATAATAGTTGGAGTGCTGATCGAAGATCATCTCCCCTGATTGTACAAAATGATCTTAGATCAGCACTTGCAGTCTGAGGTGTGTTTGATAGGGATTGATGTAAAAAATAAAATAAAAAAAAGAGCTCAGTCTAAAATCCATGGACCTGTTGCATGGGGGTAGGAAATCGAGAGGCGGCGAGCGATGATGCGCCAGAGAGCACAGGAGAGGAAGAATGAGGACATGCCTGAGATCATGGAGGTGGAGGAAGAGGGGAAGTCGGGTGCTGAAGAGGAGTCGTCAGAGTCAGAATACGAGGAGTACACAGACAGTGAAGACGAGGCCGAGCCGAGGCTAAAGCCGGTCTTCATCCGCAAGTAAGGACCCCTGCCAATGAAGGAAACTGTACATAACAGCAGAGTGGACACACGACTGAACACAGTTTTGATCACAACGTTAATACTGCCCACGTCAGTCCCAGAATAAAGCGGAAATTGATTGTAGTGTTTGTGTACCAAGAGCGAGAAGAGTACATCTTGGTGTGTGTATCTTTCAGGAAGGACAGAGTGACCGTGGCAGAACGCGAGGCGGAGGAGCTCAAACAGCGGGAGCTTGAGGCGGAGGCCAAGAAGCAGGTGGAGGAGCGCCGCCGCTACACCCTGAAGATTGTGGAGGAGGAGGCCAAGAAGGAGTTTGAGGAGAACCGCCGTACGCTGGCAGCGCTTGACTCCCTGGACACAGATGGGGAGAATGAGGAAGAGGAGTACGAAGCATGGAAGGTCCGTGAGCTCAAGCGCATCAAGAGGGACCGAGAGGCCCGTGAAGCGTGAGTACAGTCAAACATAAACCTTGATGGTGTTCATTAGGCAAAAGATGTAAGAAAATACAAACGCTTTTTTTTATTTTGCCTTTGTTGGCCCTATTGAAAAACCCCTGTGGTTATATTTAATTATGCAACAGAGTTGTAAACATTAAAAGCAGTGGATAAGCAAATACTACACAGAAGAACAGGAACAAGAAATCTAAATGTATTTTCAATTATTAAAACCATATTTCTGTTGTTTAAAAACGTTTTGTTGCTGCACAACATCAGCAATACCAACATCTTCCTATTAGAAAATGTGATTCTCTGATTGATTTGAGCAGTTAGTATTTAAACCAGGGGGAAAATATATTGAGACAGGCATTTGCCGTCAATGTAATTTACTTGACTTGTTCATTGTTTTTTTATTCTTCAGAATGGAGAAAGAGAAGTCTGAAATTGAAAGGTTCCACAGCCTCACCGAGGAGGAGCGCAGGGCTGAGCTACGTAACAACGGCAAACAGATCACAAACAAGGCCTCAAAGGGAAAATACAAGTTCCTCCAGAAGTACTACCACAGAGGAGCCTTTTTCATGGTGAGTTGGCTGTTGACACTGGGAATGTAATATAGTGCACTCATATAGGAAACAAACCAACCTCATATATGTTCCTGATGTGCCATTGTCATAACTGTTAAGTTACCATATAAATATAGCAGAACTAAATTTGTTTACAGCTACGTTTTAGAAATGTTTTTGTATAAGCAGTGATCATTTCTGTGGAAAATGTTGGCATGTCATTCCTGCTTTCCTGACATCCTCCATTAAAATGACATGTACTGATGTACTCTGATTTTCTATGTTGTCCTGATCTCATAGTATGTATTTCCACTTGTTACATGTTCATTTGTCCAAATTGCTTGTCTGTAATGTTGTCTTATTGATAAATGTCACCCTCTGTTTCCAGGATGAAGAGGAAAATGTGTTCAAGAGAGACTTCAGTGCCCCTACTCTGGAGGACCACTTCAACAAAACCATCCTCCCCAAAGTCATGCAGGTCAGCTGGATTGTGTTAGAAGTGCTGTTGTCTAATATTATGTACATCGATGTATACACACAAGTCCTACTGTTGTTTTTTTTTTTTTTCAAGTCCTACTTGTTTTTCCTAACGTAGCCTGTGTCTTGGCAAGTGCTGCATTTTCTTAATACATAGTGGATATAGATTCGGATTCTGGAGCTGATATTTAAGATGGGTTCCCATGCGTGGACGGATATTCCCCAAGATTATTCTGATTTTATGAAACTGATTACTTCACCTGCAGTTGGGGAAGGTGTTTTTTGGGGAGACCACTGGGCTAGTTTCAAACCCATGCTGCTGTAGTACATGTTACTATTGGGCTTAGATTGCTTTACCACGCTAGGCCACTAGATGGGAGTATTAACAACTTGTTTCCTTCCAGGTCAAGAACTTTGGTCGCTCCGGGCGGACTAAGTACACCCACCTGGTGGACCAGGACACCACATCGTTTGACTCTGCCTGGGCCCAGGAAAGCGCTCAGAACAGCAAGTTCTTCAAGCAGAAGGCTGCAGGAGTGAGAGATGTGTTTGACCGGCCCACAGTGCAGAAGAGGAAGACCTAAACCCTAGGTTCAACCAAAGACTGTTTTCAGAGAGCTTGGTGTGTTCAGTAAAGTGAGATGTTCCGAATGTTGTAGGTAAATGTACTGCATGGACACTTCACTCAGGACAACAATCTATTATGGCCATTTGTACCTGCAATACCCTGGGGCTCAGAGGTTTAGGGTCATGTCATGATGTTGTGGTGCTGGTTGCATCCACACATCATCTAAATGGGCACATTCAGGCATATTTTAATGTAATTTTGTAAATTTTCAAAGCAGTGCAGCGTCTTGTTTTCCCCCCTCTAATGTCAACTTTATGCTGTTTATCCAACCCTGATTTGGTTTTACCCTCTTTGATTTGACAGATCTTTCTAACTTGGAGGTGAAGCATAGTGATTAAAATGCATTTGTCTATACATTAGTTTTTATTGCAATCTCTAAGTATGGAGGGAAAAGTTGGTTTCATTCAATGTATATTTATTTTTATGCAAAACCAGGTGCTTGCAAAAGTAAACAAGACTAGAATTTAAGTATTGTTGAAGAATATACATGAAATAGTTCTTGTACTACTGTTGACAATGTATGACTCAGGCCAGGGAATGAAGTCAATGTAAATGATCAGGGTAGGAAGCAGTCCAGTGTGTCCAATGTTGCTGCTAAGTACAGCTCTGGGGTCAGTTTCTCCCCATCAGTTTGACAGGTCAATCAGAGCCTCCACCACGTTGCCCATGTGTTCTCTCAGACTGCGTTCAGCCACGCCTCTAGAAATCTCCATCTCGCCCATCTGTGGATGTACACAGGTTATTAAGAGTGTGTTTTTCTATTGCGGGGAGAGACGAGGCCTTGTTCCTAATAACACCCGATCAAATACAGATCAGTAAAGTTCCAGAAGGCTCATTTGGTTACATGCATAACGGATGCAGAAGACTTTAAGGGGTGTGGTACACGGCGAGCTGTGTGTAAGCACAACGCATCGCAGAGTGCCTGAATTGAGCACCAAGCTGTGGTATATTGGTAATATAGGGACAACCTCAGAGATGCCTTTATGCTTAAACTTGTCACCAAAGCAATCCGCTGTCATAAATGTCATACACATGGTATGTATTTAAGCATTAAAGGCAAGATGGGGTGTGGAATATGGCCAATAAACTACAACTATGAGTAGCTCAAAAGGCACGATGCCTCGCATTGCAATATATCACAAATCCGAGACTCAAAATGGTTACTGACGATTAGAGCATAAAAAAGGATCTTAACCTTGTTATACAGTCTCTTATGAATCCTGAATGCAGATTAGCTTATAGCTGCAATAACAACAGCAATCATCATTCAAATCGCCTAGTTATGTAGGCAATAAGGCCAGAGGGGGTGGGGTTTATGGCCAATATACCCTGGCTAGGAGCTGTTTGAAGGTACAACACATCCAAGTTTTTTAGCCAATCAGCATTCAGAATTCAAATTGCCTGGTTTATAAGAGGGGCAATCAGCATTCAGAATGTCAAGCAGTGGGACCTTTAGATGAAGATTGCGACATGTAGACAAGAAAAATATCTAGGGCACACTTACAATGAGTTCTACGTCCTCTTTCTTTATAGTGACTTTAGCCAGCTCCTTTTCTCTGAAAAGATAACCAAAGACAGGCACTCATGAATCAGCAGGCTATTTGATAGCTTTTGGTTGCTAACATAAGGAAAATTAGGAAAACAACTCACCTCTCCTGTTTAGCTTTTTGTTCTCTTGATCTTCTGTCTCCAATCACTGACATAGCCTGAAGTGGGACAGACATGCTCATCAAACAGTCAAGTCATGACTGGCACCAGATAAGTGACTTTCAAACAGGTGGAAAGAAAGACCAATATGATGCTTAATGGTCGTTGAAAAGACTGTAAATGAAGGCATCACAATTCATGGCTAACAGATCCTGTCCTGGACAATACCGTTACGATAGAGCAGGGCTGCTCAAAACTGCAGATCTGAACGCATTCTGGCTTACAAAAACTAGGTAGCAGTACGGTTTACCTCAGTCAGACCGTTTTTTTTTTTTTGCCATGAAATGAATGTAAGAGTTTGTAAATGTATTACAGGAACGCGTAAACGGTAACAATTTAATCACAACGTTATTTTTGGTAAATTGTTTTCTGTAGACAAGTAAAATGTTCACTGTTTAGGCTTATTATTAGCTTAGCTAATCAGCATAACTTGCTATCATGCGACTAACCCTAGCTAGCCTCGCCAAATCAAGCTAATATGCATCAATCGTCGCTCCGCGTGTTTGGTCCAGCCTTACTGTTTCAAGATCTGAGCTTGAGATTTCCTTCTCCTCCGCATAATCGGTGACCCTCTCCAAATCAGCAGCACCGCTATCATGTTTCCGAGGCTTTTCTGCCGGTTTTCCAGTGCAGTTCTCCTCAGCTTCCAGGTCCAAATCCACATCTCCCTCTGCCGCCATGGTTGCTCGTGTAGATCCGGAACAAACGGATAGTAGGTATCCGCTGAAGTAACTATCGGAAGACGAATTATGAAACACCGACGTTACACCGTTTCCGGTGCAAACCAGAGTAAGCAGATAGCAAAGTCATTTAAAAAAAAATATTACTAAACACCTGAAAGTGACACGTTTATATTTTTGTCAGATACAATTGTATTTCGAAGGATTGATTATGATTTAGTGATGGCTAACACATGCGCAGTTCGGCCCGGATTGACCGTTCGGGTCTCTGCCATTCAATGTTGTCAGATGGTTAAGTTTCCGGCCCAATTGGGTATTTTTATGACAGTGACACTCTTGGTATACTTGTGGTCAGTATGAAATTGTGGAGTGGATGTGAGTCAAAGAGCAAAGTGTGTGTGCATATGTTCCATTTTACGGCAAAAACTGACATTTTATAATTGACATTAATAATCTTTCATTTAAAGTTTCAAGTTTATTCGTCAAATGCACCGAATAACACAGCATCCTCTTACAAAATGAAATTCATGGCAAATGACATCTACATAGTAAGAATTAAGAAAAATATATAGAGCAAAAATATAGCAAAAAAATAAATAAAGCAGTAATATACACTCACCTAAAGGATTATTAGGAACACCATACTAATACTGGGCCATTTCAGTACAGTGAACTCATTGTCATGTTCAAGAAACCAATTTGAAATGATTCGAGCTTTGTGACATGGTGCATTATCCTGCTGGAAGTAGCCATCAGAGGATGGGTACATGGTGGTCATAAAGGGATGGAGATGGTCAGAAACAATGCTCAGGTAGGCCGTGGCATTTAAACGATGCCCAATTGGCACTAAGGGGCCTAAAGTGTGCCAAGAAAACATCCCCCACACCATTACACCACCACCACCAGCCTGCACAGTGGTAACAAGGCATGATGGATCCATGTTCTCATTCTGTTTATGCCAAATTCTGACTCTACCATCTGAATGTCTAAACAGAAATCGAGACTCATCAGAGCAGGCAACATTCTTCCAGTCTTCAACTGTCCAATTTTGGTGAGCTTGTGCAAATTGTAGCCTCTTTTTCCTATTTGTAGTGGAGATGAGTGGTACCCGGTGGGGTCTTCTGCTGTTGTAGCCCATCCGCCTCAAGGTTGTGCGTGTTGTGGCTTCACAAATGCTTTGCTGCATACCTCGGTTGTAACGAGTGGTTATTTCAGTCAAAGTTGCTCTTGTATCAGCTTGAATCAGTCGGCCTATTCTCCTCTGACCTCTAGCATCAACAAGGCATTTTTGCCCACAGGACTGCCGCATACTGGATGTTTTTCCCTTTTCACACCATTCTTTGTAAACCATAGAAATGGTTCCCAGTAACTGAGCAGATTGTGAAATACTCAGACCGGCCCGTCTGGCACCTACAACCATGCCACGCTCAAAATTGCTTAAATCACCTTTCTTTCCCATTCTGACATTCAGTTTGGAGTTCAGGAGATTGTCTTGACCAGGACCACACCCCTAAATGCATTGAAGCAACTGCCATGTGATTGGTTGATTAGATAATTGCATTAATGAGAAATTGAGCCGGTGTTCCTAATAATCCTTTAGGTGAGTGTACATAAAACTGTAAAATTAGCAGCAGTTCTAATGAACATTGAATGCAACTGAAAAGACATCTGTAATATTCATGTGAGGGAAAAATCTGTGTGTCTGGAAGTGCGTGCCCCAATGCTCTGGTAGCTTCTACAAGATGGCAGCAGTGTGAAAAGACCTTAGCCTGGTTGGCTGTGGCCTTTGATAATGTACCGTGCTTTCCTCAGGCATCGTGTATGGTAGATGCATTGCGTAGAGGGAAGATGGCAGCCGATGATGCGCTCCGCAGACTTCACCACGCTCTGGAGGGCCTTGCAGTCCGCAGGTGTCGGACCAGGCAGTAATGCAGCCTGAGAGGATGCTCTCAATGGTGCACCTGTAGACGTTGGTGAGAGTTCTTTTAGACATTTCTTGAGTCTCCTCAGGAAGTATAGTCATTTTTGGGCAGTTTTTACTACCGAGTTTGCTTGGCTGGACAGAGTACGCAGCCCTTGGGGGGCTCTGAATGCTTAGTGTCAATGCAGAGGAGATGATTTATTGGGGCGGTATGCAAATTGAATAAATCGAATAAATGCCTGTTAAATGTCTGTTAAAGGCTTGTTAAATGTCTGTTAAATGCCTGTTAAATGTCTGTTAAAGGCCTATAATGTAAGATTGTTGGCACCAGATCTGAGATCCTTCCTTCTGCGCTGGTTGCCCTCCCTTTTAAAAGGAAGAGGGTGTCATTTTTTTTCTTCAGTTGATTGGGAGTTGGGGGGGGGGGGGGTTCTTTTGGATGATTATCCTACTGAATATTTATGGTCCAAACATTGATAATCCCCGTCTTAAAAAAAAGAAGGTCCTGGCCTTTTGATCTCCGGCTAATCTGTTTGTTGGTGGGGATCTTAATTGTGTGCTGGAGCAGTACTAGGGGAGATCCTACACCTGCAGTACCCTTACTTCTGACTCGGGGAGAACAATACGACTAATAAAAAAGTTACAAGGGAAACAATTACACACTGTGCACTCAAACAAAAGAAAAAAAAAACACAAGGGAACACAAAGAACAAAAGACAAGTAAATCCTTTCTTTATACCGCAAAAAAAAAATATATGCTAATGTGTTCTTTCTCTATAAATATTTTTTAAACTGATATTCAAATGAAGAGGTTTTTTCTTTTAAATTAGCCAACATTATTTTTTATTTACTTTTTAAATGAATTGGAACACATTGACAAAAACCCTACCATGATCCTTTCCATGAATTTTGCTATTCGGAGGTGCACCAATGCAGGTCAATCAAGGGGATCATATTAGCTACAACAAAAATTCTGTTCACACACTGGATAAATTATCTGCGGATTGGCAGTGATACATTCAAAGAAGCTCCGGATGTGTGTGTGGAAGTTTGACTGCATGAGGTTGGATTAAAGGGTACTCCACAGCCAGTCCTATTTTTGTCTTTCTTAAGAGGTTTACAGTAGTCTACTTTAGTACTTGTAGACCCAACAATCAACCTCCTATTCTACCCCCCCCCCCCCCCCCACACACACACACACACATATGCACACACATCGTTTTCCCGCCTCCAGTACACTACTAAATCCACCCAATTTATTTTAATCAGCTTAAGAGTACACAAAGCTTCTGAAGCCCAAACATCTATTTGACTTGATCTATGCCCTTATAGGAGGTGATCTATGGCAGTCTGTTTGAGGAGATGTGATGGTATGATTGGTTAGGCCCTAAGGTGCAATGATACCAGGGGCATGTTAATGAAGACCAGGAGGGAGACATGCACATCTTTAGCTGGAGTGTTTAGGAGCTTGCTTACTCTACTGCTGACCTGGCAACGCTTTCATCCTGCTGTATGATTGATCGTTGAATGCCAGTGGACCTATTCAGTGCCAGCTGCAGCGCTGCGAGAAGTAATGTCGTGTCGCTGTCTTTGCGCACAGGTGAGACAAACTGAGACAAACCTCAGAACTGTGAACGGGGCATTCCGTGAGCTTGACTTTAGTGGGGGGTGGGACTCTAGAGTTTGACATTAAGTGACATTAATATTCAGTCAATACATTTTAGTTAACTCCCTGAATGGATTTAACTGAAACTCAAGCCTCTCATGGGATTGCTATAAAAAAGGGTGAGTCTTTAATTTCTTTAATACTGGGGCTATACTATAGCTAACGAGTTCTCTCAGTTTCTACTGTTATTATGGGTGACGTGTGTGTTGTTGCAGCCATGACTGACATGGTAAACTCAATGGAATCAATAGAGTGTCTAATTAACACCTACTTCCCGCCTGGTGGAAACTCAGATTGCCTGCCTTCTTACCCAGTTTTGCTCCTGGCCATGTTCAGTGGTTCATCAACACTTGACTGTTCTCCTCTTCTTGATTTGTAATAGTTACTGGTGACCTGTACATATAGCTAGGCTTGCATTATGTTGATAAACTTACTGAACAACTCAACACTACCAACAGACAGACAGACACTGATATGATTGAAATAGCCCATTTTATTAAACAATTCATCCCCTGTATGCCTACCAATGCTATGATTGTCACATTGAAAATTAATGTGTACCGAGCTGTGTGTTGAACCTTAACAGTCAGGATAGCCATATAAGAAAAGCAAACACATCCTGTTTTTTTTTTATCCCCCAACCTGTAATGTGTAGGACATATACTGTTTATATTAAACAAATCCTCTCCACTGGTAATGTGGCCATAATTCCTGCAGCTGAAAGATGCTTTTTCATCCTTTCAGAAATGGTTTTGGTTTGTTTTGTAGATTATGTGGAAATGTTGCCATAATCTGTGGCCTCTGTGTAATCCAGACAGCGTAAATGAGAGAACAGAATGTTGCGTGCACTCAGTCAGTCATGTCACCATTGATGAAAGGTGGCCATTGCATGTGAGTCTTGCCTCTCGGGGTCACTGTGTCTGATCATGATCAATGAATTGTAATACTGAATGATTACACGACAAACAATGTACTTGTACAAAATAGCAGTGATCTAAAGAATCTTAAGGAGCAGATCTAAATTAGAAAAAAAGTAAATGAAAAATGTTCTGGGACTGGATCCAACTGTTCTTCTAAAAGGCCTATTGAAACCATAGATTGAATGCTTTCAGTCAAGCGTTGTTTTTCCTCCTCTAATTTGCTTTTGTTTGCCGGCTTTGGCTCTGTCTTCTGTCCCACGAGGTAACAGCAATTATCTATGAGTGACAGGGCCTCCAGGAATGCCATATAGTGGAGTGTTCTAGATTGACAGTCCGACCCTTGAGAGATAAACCTGGATCACATTAATTACTCACCAAACAGAGTATTACATTGAAACAAGGAAGGACAACCAAGATTGTCCAAGAAAATCTTCTACTGGAAAATGTTGTAGAAACGTTTTCTGCTGTGTGGTTGGATGAATACAAGTCTGTTTATCTGATGGGACTAATTGGTTTGTGGAAGTTCACACTGGAGTGATTCAGCCAACCGCAGATTAAAGATCTTCAAATTATATTAACTTCTTAGTGTTTCTTATTTACTTTGATTAAATCAGTTAATGTGGGTTCTTGGAAAATAGCATTAGTTCATTGTCACTGAGTATCTATTTTTTTGTGATAAGGTGCTATACTTTAAGAGTGTTGTGAATTGGATATCTAAGCCCCTGTGAGGTTTGAACTGTATTTTTACTGAGCCTCCTTTAGAATATAGACCCCCCCTAAATTTTACCCCGTTTTGAAGGCTTGACTTCACTTGACTTTTTTGTCCCATGATGCTCCTTACTTACTAATATAATTCTTGCTGCTGTAAAATTATTTCAAGCATTTTAGTCTTGTTTCATTACTCTGCTTGCACGACAAAGAACTGGAATGAAAGACTACAATGAGTGCTGACAGTCAAGTTAATAGAAGAACATTTTACATTATTAATTCACGTGTTATAAAAGCCTATACAGTTCAGATTATAATCTGTGACTCAATCTGTATGACATCAGTAACTGTATTGTTATCCATCCCCTCTATGTCATTAGTGAAAGAGTTCCCAATAAAAAGGATTTGCTATTTGTAGATACTTATGCCAAGTGTTGCTATGCTAGAGGCTTTGTCAGATTTGGGTGTCCCCGGCATTCAATGTGAGAGCATTCATTCAGTTGATTTGTATCCCCCCCACCACCAAGCCTCTTATCCCAGTCTGTGTCGCATCAGACAGCTCTGTAGGCAAACTGTTTCTGTATGTACTAAGTTAATTCACACGGAGGAAGGATTAGAGCTTTGGAAGACAGAGAAAGTTAGTATTGTTTTTTGTTTTTTTCACTGTCTGACAAAGCAGAGCCATTCAAAAAGGTCTGGGGCAGCATAAAAAATGCTCACACAGTTCAGATGTCTTTTCTGTCATTTTAAAACAGGGGTGGGCAAACTAAGTCCCTGGGGACGATTCGGTACAAAATAACACCCCTGCCACACGGTTTTACATCCTTTCACTAGAAAACCAGGAAAAACTCAGGTAACATTTCCCGAAAATATTTTTTAATTTAATTATTGATTTGCTGGAGCATTCCAAAATCCTTTTTGTTTTAAGTTGTTTCTACTCGTCACAACACATTTTATTTTGTTCTCTGAAACCTATGAAGGGTTAAAACAGTGCTGTGGCAAGTAGAAACATCACACTTATGAACATCCCATCAGAAAGATGGAACAGGGCAACGTCCCTTTCACTATCCAGGGTTATTGGGATTTGAAATTTAGACCTGAGGGAAGTATGCCTCCTAATGGCCCTCCAAAACTGCTTCCAGCAGCATCTGGTCTTGCCTCCAGGGACCTAACAGGATTGATGCTGCCTAGCTTCAGGCAAGCCAGCATAGGGATGGCAGTGGGCAGTGATTCTGCCATGCAGAGCTTTATATTAAGGTAAAGGAGTAGCCTACACTATTGGAGACAAGTGACGACATCTGTTGTAGCAAGAATGTTGTGCATTTGTGATGGTCAGTCCAATTGGGTAACTAGAAAACGTACAATTTGTTTCTCAATTGACTCACCTTAAAAAGCGCATAAACAAAAATCCTGTTTGGGTCAAAGTTGCCGCTAAATGGTATATGATGTTATAACCCAGTCTGGGTTAGGGAGTGAGAGAGGCTGATGAAGGTCACCCTGGCTGAGACCGAGAGAACTGTACATTACAACTCCCCTGGATTATCCTGGCACTGCGCCCTGCACACTGACCCAAATCTACTCTGACTCACCCCCTCCCTGTGTGCTCAGTGCCTGGGTCAACACCCTGTGTGGACTACAGAACTGCAGTTAAGAATGGCGCTATAGCAGAGCCCCTGGAGAACGTGTGAACAGGCAGGACGTCCCATCAATCCCAGCGATTTTCAATCAATAAATTTGTTTTTATAGTGGCAAAGTCTTAAAAATGTGGGAAAAGTTCAATTTCTGAGATTGATTTGTCACGTTGCTGTAAGTTTCTCTGCGTTTCTTGACCAATCAGATATCAATCAGAAATTGCTGGTGTTGCGGGTGGTACACAATGCTGGATTTCGCTCTTCCTTCCTCCTGTAGCCTGTTTTCATTTAACCAGCATGAGAAGACATCGGTTCCAACAGACTCTTTATTACACTAACAGCAGAAGCCTCTGGTAAAAAAATTGATAGATTAGAATATCATTTCTTTTTTTTGCCATGACTGCATGCAAAATATTACAATTAATTCCCATTCTCTGCAGTTTCTGAACTGAAACCTTTTACAAGGGTAGTTCAGCTAGCCCACTATACATACACACGTTCCCTGTTATTAACCGGAAAGAACCTCCTCTGGTTTCCCCTGGCCTGAAAGTCAGTAAATCTACAAAAAAAATTGTAGTTGAGGTACTTATCTTTGCATGTAACATTGCAGACGATACAACATAATCTGAGAAATGTATTACAATATTTCTGAGGAGATGGTTAACCAGTTGGCATCAGGCTTTCTACCCTCCAAAGACAGGTCATGACCCCTATCCCGTCTTGTAACCTCTGCTTCTGGGTAGGCCGCATGATTCTGTTCTGGACTCCAGCGAAGTGGCAAGCAGTCCCTACATAAAAAAAAAAAAAAGAATAAATACGTACAAGATGATTTGGGTTGTTGTATTTGAAGTACAGTCTATTTTCTGTTTGTTTGCAACTTAATTAAATAACCAAGAATATGGGTTATGATTTTGCCTGGAGCGAGACCTGTCTCTGGCTCTATTTGTGCATATTATTCTGAACTGTCCCAGCAGAGAATATCTGAGCTTTTATTGACAGCAGGTGGCACTGCCCATTAAAGCATAAGGACCCTAATAACATCTGTAAATGTTTAAAAATCAACAGTTATTTCAGGGTAATTCCATTATTGCAAGTTAGTAGCCATATTATCTGACAGAGTGGCCCAATCCTATCGTGATGCTCTCCTGTGTGTGAGTGGCCCGGAGGCTCTCTCTGGAGCGGTGGAGTGAGGGCCCTGGGGGAAGGGAGGGACAGATGGGACTGACACATGGGCCACTCCTCTCTCTCCCTCCCCCTCTTCTTGGCTAGGCCTAATCTGCCAGGGTAGACTGGAGCGGGGGGGAAGAGGAGGGGTTGAGGGCTGCTGGGCATTCATTGCCACCACCTCTTTCTCCAACTCTTCTGGCAGCTTCTGACACAGAAACAGAGAGGACACAGGATATGGGGGGAAGAAAACACCCGGACACTTTCTATCCTCCAAGTTAGATTGATGCTGTGATTTTGAGATTAAGCACGGCTACAACACAGTTGTATACTTTCATATGACCCGGGATATATAATATCAACTACCTGGCTGACCACTGGAAGTAGAGCTGCATCCAAACGTACAGCTTTTGCTTTGGACGGGCTGTGCGTCTTTAGAGAAACACATTTTTTTTCACGTCTGTGTTTTAGTAAGAGGATCTTTTCATGGGGTCTTTGTGAACGAGGTGCTCACAGGGTCTGTGATCTAACTGTCAAAGCAATCTGTTTTGGAGGGTTCTGACCAAATGACGGCCCGGGAGATGACCCAGTCTGGTGTCTACAGTTACTTCCTCAACATGTTTGCCTACCAGGTAAGTCAGAGTCCTAAATAACAGAGTTGGTGTATCATCAGTGCTGTATAAGAGAAATGATGAAGACGGGTTACACATGAAGTGACACTTAGACAAGGTAAAACTGCTGTCTTTTTAGTAACTTTGTGCCTCATATTTCGGATTATTGAGTTAGCCTTTATGCTAATATGGCTCCATGAATTGTTTAAACAACTAATTTAAACTTAATAGTGGTTACTGTTTGATAGCTAACTATCACTGGTTTGCAAATTATGAGATCCTGTCCTAGAAGATGACCAATTCAACAGGCCTGAGGGTGTAACTTCAAGATGTGTAATAGACACTGTAGTGCATGGCATTGGAAATATATTGCATACCTGGCGAATACATTTGTTCGGCCAGTGCAATGCAGGTTAATTTCAAATTGGAAAGCTGTGAGTCACGGTCTTACAAATCCTAGATGAGCCAGTCATCCTACAAATTATGCTGACCTACTAGGCTTTCTAATTGTCCTACTTCACCAGCGTTCTGTTGTTCAACTATAATAAATGATCTATTTAATGTATATATGTAGATATAGAGATACTACTGAATAGAGTATGATAGTCTGAAAGGCATTAGTTTTGAACACATTAAGGATTTTGAGAACTCCCTACACTCTGTGGCTTGAAGCATTCATCTACAGTCCTACAAATGACACTGTCTTAGTAATGTGTCCGTGTGTCCGACTGCCCCAGCTTTGTGTTATTTCACTATTAGCCATGATGTGTTTTAGATGTTTATCAAAGAAACAGTTTGTTTGTGTTTGTGTTTAGACTCTTCTTCCTCATACCACAGCCCTCATCAAAGGGGTCATGATTAAGCCCTCTGACCCCAATACTACAGCATTAAGGTCTTTCCATTGGGCCTCTGGAAGGAGCTGAGTACAACTCCCTGAGTGACAGGCATATATGGGAATATAGCTGACAGGTCAATACAATCCAGATAATACATAGAATATATCTTGATCAACCTTGAAACACTTATGAATCACACATTAATTTAAAATATGTGAATTGCATGTGGATGTTGATGTTTGTAATTGTGAAGACATGATGTATAATGACAATTCAGCATCTAGGAGATGCAATATTGGACTTCTGAGACAGAGGTGAAATGAAACTCAGAAAGATATGAGATAGACATGTTACAGTCTTTAAGTTTACAGTCCTACCTGTAATCATATGATAACGATTCCACATATCAGAAGCTATTTTGAGTTAAGATGTCTTGTACATCAGAAATAAAAAAATGTAATAGTAAAATTATGTGGTTTTAAAGTAAAAGTAAATATTTTAAAACAGAATTTCTGATGTCACTATTCATAACCCATGGTTCGTTCAGCAGAGAGTTACTACAACTGGCTCTCCTATTTAAAGATGGAATCCGTAGTCAGGGCAAACATTGCAGCTAGCCATCCCACCATGGTTGTTATTGTTACAGAGTAGTGTAACATAGCATGCTAAGACCCATGTGAACTGAGGATCATCACATATACTGGGGAGAACAAGTATTTCATACACTGCCTATTTTGCAAGTTTTCCCAATTACAAAGCATGTAGAAGTCTGTCATTTTTATCATAGGTACTCTTCAACTGTGAGTGACGGAATCTAAAACAAAAATTCAGAAAATCACATTGTATGATTTTTAAGTAATTAATTAGCATTTAATTGCATGACATTACTTGATACATCAGAAAAGCAGAACTTAATATTTGGTACAGAAACCTATGATTGCAATTACAGAGATCGTACATTTCCTGTAGTTCTTGACCAGGTTTGCACACACTGCAGCAGGAATTTTGGCCCACTCCTCCATACAGACCTTCTCCAGATCCTTCAGGTTTCGAGGCTATCGTTGGGCAATACAGACTTTTAGCTGCCTCCAAAGATTTTCTATTGGGTTCAGGTCTGGAGACTGGCTAGGCCACTCCAGGACCTTGAGATGCTTTTTACGGAGCCACTCCTTAGTTGCCCTGGCTGCTTGGTTCGGGTCGTTGTCATGCTGGACGACCCAGCCACGACACATCTTCAATGCTCTTACTGAGGGAAGGAGGTTGTTGGCCAAGATCTCGCGATACATGGCCCCATCCATCCTCCCCTCAATACGGTGCAGTCATCCTGTCCCCTTTGCAGAAAAGCATCCCCAAAGTATGATGTTTCCACCTCCATGCTTCACGGTTGGGATGGTGTTCTTGGGGTTATACTCATCCTTCTTCTTCCTCCAAACACAGCGAGTGGAGTTTAGACCAAAAAGCTTTATTTTTGTCTCATCAGACCACATGACTTTCTCCCATTCCTCCTCTGGATCACCCGGATGGTCATTGGTAAACTTCAGACAGGCCTGGACATGTGCTGGCTTGAGCAGTGGGACCTTGCGTGCGCTGCAGGATTTTAATCCATGACGGCGTAGTGTTACTAATGGTTTTCTTTGAAACTGTGGTCCCAGCTCTCTTCAGGTCATTGACCAGGTCCTGCCGTGTAGTTCTGGGCTGGTCCCTCACTTTCTTCATGATCATTGATGCCCCACAAGGTGAGATCTTGCATGGAGCCCCAGACCGAGGGAGATTGACCGTCATCTTGAACTTCTTCCATTTTCTAATAATTGCGCCAACAGTTGTTGCCTTCTCACCAAGCTGCTTGCCTATTGTCCTGTAGCCCATCCCAGCCTTGTGCAGGTCTATAATTTTATCCCTGATCTCCTTACACAGCTCTCTGGTCTTGGCCATTATGGAGAGGTTGGAGTCTGTTTGATTGAGTGTGTGGACAGGTGTCTTTTATACAGGTAACGAGTTCAAACAGGTGCAGTTAATACAGGTAATGAGTGGAGAACAGGAGGGCTTCTTAAAGAAAAACGAACAGGTCTGTGAGAGCCAGAATTCGTACTGGTTGGTAGGTGATCAAATACTTATGTCATGCAATAAAATGCAAATAAATTATTATTATACAATGTGATTTTCTGGATTTATGTTTTAGATTCCGTCTCTCACAGTTGAAGTGTACCTATGATAAAAATGACAGACCTCTACATGCTTTGTAAGAAGGAAAACCTGCAAAATCGGCAGTGTATCAAATACTTGTTCTCCCCACTGTAGCATGCTAAGACCCATGTAAACTGAGGATCATTACATAGCATGCTAAGACCCATGTGAACTGAAAATCATCACATTGCATGCTAAAACACATGTGAACTGAAAATCATCACATAGCATGCCAAAACAAATGCTCACATGTGAACTGAGGATCATCACATAGCATCCTAAAAAACATGTAAACTAAGGAGCCTCGCATCACATGTCACTGTAAAAAAACATTTAGCTAGAACTGAGGAGTGTCACATAGCATGCTGAAACATATAGGAACTGAGGATCATCACATGCTAAAACACATGCAGTGATGTCATAGGTTTCTAGTACATTTTTGGTTGTCATAATATCACAAACTGACAAGGCCAGTTCAGGCCAGCTTTGTCAATATTGAGTACACTGTCATGTTGCTATGGTCTGAGGGGCTTTGCCTGTTTTTGTACTTCTATACATAGTTTAAGAGTGAATTGAATTGTTTAGACTAGGACGAATCAACTCTACTCCCGGAGGGCCGAAACACTATTGGTTCCTGTTTCTACTTGATAGTTAATTGCACTCAAGTGTCTCAGGTGTGAATCAGTCCCTGATTTAGAAGGAAAGGATGAAGTGTTATCGGCCCAACAGGATGGGAGTTATATAGCCCGGGCTTAGAGTCTCCCCATGTCAGTCAATATATTCTCCTCATATCTCCCTCCGCTATTATTGAGATGATGTTGGGTATTTTCCATTGGATTATAGCATGCACGTGTCATCAAAATGTTATTTTGGATTTGGGCAGCATTCATGAGTTGACATTTATTAATCAGAGTGGCACAAGAAAAATAACCACCCTGAACAGAACCCACGTCCAGATGCTTTTAGGTTAATCTTTTAACAACCCCAACCCTACTTCCCAATCCCAACACCACAACACCAGACAGGAAACATTTCTAAATGTAGGTTGATGTGTGGTATTAAGCAAACATCCTTGTCACTGTTTCATTCATGCGCACACTAGTAAAATCACAGGTGTCAACTATCAAAAATAGGACAAGCTCAACACACTATACTACAATACAATACAATACTTTTAGGGTCATGGATTGGATTGACTCAAGGTAGATTGAATTGTCTATTTCGATTACATTGAACTACCTGTGACATACAACAACCAACAACCTAAAATCCTCTTGTGTGAAAGCTTATCTGGAAATAATTCTTTGAGTTCACCATTCCTACTCAACTGATGACCTTGCATTTGATAGTGTCATGTTTTATTTCTGTGGTTTTACAATTAATTACTTGTAATTGGGTGGGTGGTTTAATAGGCAGATATGTGTAATTAAGGCTGTGGAAATAATTTTATATAGACAGATGATCCTTTTCATTTAATGCAATGCATCACTTATTCACTTACTAGGTTTGTCAATATATGCAGTAGACTACAATATCTAAACTATAGTGTCTATGCAGGAACATCCTATCTCAGTCCAGTCCTTTCCACACGTCTCTCCTATTTCCAGATATGTTATTACTATTGATATACTTTATATTTTGATTTGTCTTTTCTCTCTCCAGATATGTTATTACTATAAATATACTGTATATTTTACCTTGCCTCTTCTCTCTCCAGATATGTTATTACTATAGATATACTGTATATTTTGACATGTCTTTCCTCACTCCATATATGTTACTTCTATAGATATACTTTTTATTTTGACTTGTCTGTCCTCTCTCCAGATGTTACTACAATAGAAATACTGTATATTTTGACTTGTCTGTCCTCCCTCCAGATATGTTACTGTGGTGAGGGATTGGAATTTCCCTTGTCAGCGTCCTCCAATTGACAACTTTCCATGTCGGTGTTAGTTTTTTGTCATTTAATTAGCTACGTCTGTGCTCGCACTCCAATGCAGATATTAAGGAGCGGGAGGGATCACCCAAACTCAAATCAAATCACGAAATGAAAAAACTCAATATTTTTTGACAAACGACTGAAGAAAAAATTGTTAAGAAAGAGTAGATGAAATGTAGCGGTGTAAAGATTAAGATTTATTCAACAAATACATACTTGAGTAAGAGTAAAGAGTACAGTCCCTAAAAATTAACTAGTAAAGTACTCCTTCCTCTGAAACTGTACTCTTTTACTCATTTGTGTTACTTGTAACGCTTTACTACCCACCCCTGGGTAGGAGTCGATTAGTGTGGCAAATCTTGAAGTGGCAATATTTGCCCACTCATCTTTGCAAAAGCACTCCAAATCTGTCAGATTTCTCCTGTGCACAGCCCTCTTCGGATCACCCTACAGATGTTGAATTGGATTCAGGTCTGGGCTCTGGCTGGGCCATTCCAAAACGTTAATCTTCTTCTGGTGAAGCCATGCTTTTGTGGATTTGGATGTGTGCTTTGGGTCATTGTCGTGCTGACCCAAAGCACAGCTTTCTAATGGACGCCTGCAGGTTTTGTGGCAAAATTGCCTGGTATTTGGAACTATTCATAATTCCCTCCACCCTGACTAAGGCCCCGGTTCCAGATGAAGAAAAACAGCCCCAAGGCATGATGCTGCCACCACCATGCTTCACTGTGGGTATGGTGTTCTTTGGGTGATGTGCAGTGTTGTTTTTGCGCCAAACATACCTTTTGGAATTATGGCCAAAAAGTTCAACCTTGGTTTCATCAGGCCATAACACATTTTCCCACGTGCTTTTGGGGGACTTGATGTTTGTTTTTGCAAACTTCAGCTGAGCTTGGAAGTTTTTCTTAGTATGAAAAGGTGTCCGTCTACCCCATAGCCCATTCATATGAAGAATACGGGAGATTGTTGTCACATGTAGCACACAGCCAGTACTTGCCAGAAATTCTTGTAGTTCCTTTAATGTTGCTTTAGGCCTCTTGGAAGCCTTCCTGACCAGTTTTCTTCTCGACTTTTTATAAATTTTAGAGGGACGTATTTTCTCCACTTGATGATGACTGTCTTCACTGTATTCCATGGTATATCTAATGCATTGGAAATTCTTTTGTACCCTTCTCCTGACTGATATCTTTCAACAATGAGATCCCTCTGATGCTTTGGAAGCTCTCTGCGGACCATGGCTTTTTGTCTGAAATGCAACTAAGAAAATGTCAGGAAAATCCTACTAGAACAGCTTTACTTTATTTGTGATTAATCAGAGTCACTTTAAATGAGGGCATGTGTGTAATGACTTCTATTGAACATGAGTTTGAATGTGATTGGTTAATTCTGAATACAGCCACATCCCCAGTTATAAGAGGGTGTGCACACTTATGCAACCAGTTTATTGTAAGGTTTTTATTTTTCATTTTTCCCCCTCGAAGATTTCAGTTTGTTTTTCAATTGAATTGTTCACATTATAGGTCACATTAAAAGTGGAAAGAGTTCTGACATTATTATTTTTTTTCTCATTCTTTTACATTACAAAAACCTGGCATTTTAACAGTGGTGTGTAGACTTTTTTATATCCACTGTAGATATGCTGTATATTTTGACTTGTCTTTCCTCTCTTCAGATATGTTACTTCTATAGATATACTATATATTCTGACTTGTCTTTCCTCTCTCCAGATATGTTACTACTATAGATATACTGTATATTTTGACTAGTCTCTCCTCTCTCCAGATATGTTACTACTATAGATATACTGTATATTCTGACTTGTCTTTCCTCTCTCCAGATATGTTACTACTATAGATATACTGTATATTCTGACTTGTCTTTCCTCTCTTCAGATATGTTACTACTATAGATATACTGTATATTTTGACTAGTCTCTCCTCTCTCCAGATATGTTACTACTATAGATATACTGTATATTTTGACTAGTCTCTCCTCTCTCCAGATATGTTACTACTATAGATATACTGTATATTTTGACTTGTCTTTCATCTCTCCAGATATGTTACTACTATAGATATACTGTATATTTTGACTTGTCTTTCCTCTCTTCAGATATGTTACTACTATAGATATACTGTATATTTTGACTAGTCTCTCCTCTCTCCAGATATGTTACTACTATAGATATACTGTATATTTTGACTTGTCTTTCATCTCTCCAGATATGTTACTACTATAGATATACTGTATATTTTGACTTGTCTTTCCTCTCTCCAGGTATGTTGCTGCTGTGGTCCGGCCCCGTGCTCACTGTGCTGCTCCTTCTGCCCCCCAGTCAAGTCATCATCCAGCACACGGATCATGTACACCCTGTTCCACATTATGGCCTGTGCCGTCTCCTGCCTCATGCTGTCACGCACCGTCTCCGAGGCTGTGAGGGAGAACGTGAGTGTCTCATTTCACGTCCTCCTCTGGAGAGATCCACTCTCCCGTCAATGTCTGAGCACCTTGCTTTCTCCATTAACCGGTCCTGTCCATATGTAATTACACTTGTTGGCTTTCGGGGGCCGACTAAGTCATTATAAGATTTTAGTTAATTACTACTGTAGTGAATGGTGGCAAACGTGCACCTTCCAAGTCTCTGACTAAATTAAATGTTATGCTCTATCCCGTTCAATTGAATTACGACATTAGGACAGCGACACTATCCAGGTCTTGAACTTTGTTCTTCTATCCACTCGAACGACAAAGGAGAATTCCTTGTGGGAGATTGTAATGGCATCATTGTCAGACTTTCATTGTCATATTTTCTAACATAGTGCATTTTGGCCAAACATACAAAAGGGTAATGAATTAAAGGAAAACAAAGTGTCTCAGTGAGGTGTTGGGCCTCCATGAGCTGGCTGAACAGCTTCAACACAGCTTGGCATAGATTCTACACGTCTCTGGCAGTCATCCTGGAAGAGACCCAATAATTAACCCTCTTTCAAAGTCACTTTGATCCTATCTTCTTGATCCAATTTCCATCTTGATCTGAAATTGAGGACAGCAAGCTGCTGCTCAGCATTTTTTAAACATGCCACAGAACGTGATAGGATGTTAACTGGATAATTGTATCATGAAGTACACCTTTATGGAGGCATCCACATTAGTTTTTTCCCATTTATTTAGGTTTTCCTCTTAACTTGTCACCCGTCTGTATCCTCACGACACACCTGGTCCCCATGTGCAGTCCCATCCGATGACCTTCTGTGGGCCATCCACCTCAATGATATCATCTGAGGCAAAGTTTCTCAAACCCAAGTCTGCAGACCAGCGACAGTCCATGGAGGAATGGCTAACTGTCAACATGGCATACCCATAATTGAAAAGTCCCACTGATAACACTGAAGCTCCGCTATTTAGCGGTTTGCACATACAGAGTACATTCTATTTCACACATACAAATTTGACTGCCGATTTTGAATGATTTGAGAAATGAGTTTTTACTTAAAGACTTCTCAGGACACCCACAGCACTGCATAGCACTGGTTACAACTGACTGTGGCGATATAGCAATTTGAATCAATGCATGTCTACATTTTGATTATTACTTGATTAGCTTCCTTGAAGTAATCTTTCAGATAAAGCAAGTTTAATTCACCACAAAACTGCAATGGTCCCCTTAGCATCCAGCCATCCAATTTCGCTCAATATGTGTGTTTTCTTTTGGTTTTACATAACTTTTTTTCACATTTTTGTCAAGAGCTCCAATAATTTAAAAAGTGACTGTACTTCCAATGATTGATCCAATGATCAAAAACCTTCAAATAATATTTTAAAACATTCCAACATTCAAATATTTGTTATTGAATATAAGGCACATATCATACTAGAATTGTATTTGAACCCAGGCCGGTTTCCAAATAAAAGTCTTACCATCAATAGCTCAGGCAATATCTTCCCACCACTGTCCAGTTGCTATCCAAATTAATATCAGATAATTGACCTGGGCTTGTTTGAACTGGCATGGCAGAGTGGTACCTAGAGTTTAGTCAAACAAGCACCAACACCCAGCTCTACTGGCAGGTTGGAGCAAATTTAACATATTTTTATGATTTAAAATGGTATGTGATTGTCTGATATATTGTCTCTCCCAGAATGGGGACCAAATGGCACACTATTCCCTTTATACTTTTGATTAGGGCCCATAGTAGGGCACTATATTGGGATTTGGGTTCCATTGGGGTCCACTCTCTCCCTATCACTGTCTGTTTAGAGAATTCATTCACAATGTGTTTCAAACACACCATGGCTTCTGTTGGTTTTACTATGTCTTATTCAATAAACCTCTGGTTAATCTCTGAGCCCACAACAGGCCAAAAGATAATCTGAGGACACTGTTCTGCTCCTAAAGACACCCCCCCCACACACACACACACCCCCAACCATTCCATAACAGAGGACTAAAGGATTATGTGTTTGTTTGGATGTGTGTGTGCATGTTTCAGGTGCCTTTCTTCAACATGGTGTGTGACCAGGCCCACGGCGGAGGGGACTGTGAGATGTTGGTTGGCTACTCTGCGGTCTACCGAGTCTGTTTTGGCACTGCCTGCTTCTACCTGATGATGGCAGTGTTTCTCATTGATGTCAAGTCCAGCCAGGACTTCAGAGCACTCATCCACAATGGGTCAGTAATAGCCCTGAAGGTCCATTCACATTTTGGAGACACAGGACCATCAGTTTGCCTGGTTTCCCAGACAATTAAGCTACCCCACACTCACAGATATTTCTTTTTTAATTTCTACATCGGTGTAAATTGAAGGCCTTAATAAAACAAATACGGGTCAGGAGCTGGAACTGACATTTTGGCATTGGTGTGTTAAAACTGCTTCTGTTTTCCAGAAGATGCACGTCCCCCATAGGTATGCAGCAGGCATAAGAAATGAGGAGCTTTAGGCCAGGAACTGAAAGGTTACTGGTTCGATTCCTGGGCCTGTAAGATTGCAAATATGTTGTTTTTAGCATTACTAAATGCTCCCTGGGTATGTGGAAGCCACCCAAGTTCACAAGTGCCCCCCTCCCCAATCCCTCACACTCCACTCTTTTACCCAGGGAAGGGGAAAGCATTCCTGTCAGAGTGGTTAACCTGGTAGTAGCGACAAGTTTTCACAGATGAACAAAGACCAGTCTGTGGGTTAACTTGAGCATTGAGAAAATAACTGTATATTGTATATATTTTATACAACAACAAAGTAGGTGGTTTTGTTGTCCCAACCTCTGTTTCAAACATACATATAAAACGCATTATATTGTTTTACATTATAATATATTGTTTTAGATTACCAAATTATTATAAATCTCTTATTCCTATAACTGTATATCTGGTTGTCTGATGCAGGTTCTGGTTCCTGAAGTTCATCACTTTGCTTGGGATGTGTACTGCTGCCTTCTTCATCCCTACCGAGTCCTTCCTGCACGGTGAGTGGCCAGGACATCCAGACATGCACACACTGAACATGACCTTATAGAATAGTTCATGAAATGTGAAATGCATTGGACACCCCTTATCTACACTCACCTAAAGGATTATTAGGAACACCTGTTCAATTTCTCATTAATGCAATTATCAAATCAACCAATCACATGGCAGTTGCTTCAATGCATTTAGGGGTGTGGTCCTGGTCAAGACAATCTCCTGAAGCAATTTTGAGCGTGGCATGGTTGTTGGTGCCAGACGGGCCGGTCTGAGTATTTCACAATCTGCTCAGTTACTGGGATTTTCACACACAACCATTTCTAGGGTTTACAAAGAATGGTGTGAAAAAAGAAAAACATCCAGTATGCGGCAGTCCTGTGGGCGAAAATGCCTTGTTGATGCTAGAGGTCAGAGGAGAATGGGCCGACTGATTCAAGCTGATAGAAGAGCAACTTTGACTGAAATAACCACTCGTTACAACCGAGGTATGCAGCAAAGCATTTGTGAAGCCACAACACGCACAACCTTGAGGCGGATGGGCTACAACAGCAGAAGACCCCACCGGGTACCACTCATCTCCACTACAAATAGGAAAAAAGTCTACAATTTGCAAGAGCTCACCAAAATTGGACAGTTGAAGACTGGAAGAATGTTGCCTGGTCTGATGAGTCTCGATTTCTGTTGAGACATTCAGATGGTAGAGTCAGAATTTGGCGTAAACAGAATGAGAACATGGATCCATCATGCCTTGTTACCACTGTGCAGGCTGGTGGTGGTGGTGTAATGGTGTGGGGGATGTTTTCTTGGCACACTTTAGGCCCCTTAGTGCCAATTGGGCATTGTTTAAATGCCACAGCCTACCTGAGCATTGTTTCTGACCATGTCCATCCCTTTATGACCACCATGTACCCATCCTCTGATGGCTACTTCCAGCAGGATAATGCACCATGTCACAAAGCTCGAATCATTACAAATTGGTTCAAACATAATTTCAAACATGAGTTCACTGTACTGAAATGGCCCCCACAGTCACCAGATCTCAACCCAATAGAGCATCTTTGGGATGTGGTGGAACGGGAGCTTCGTGCCCTGGATGTGCATCCCACAAATCTCCATCAACTGCAAGATGCTATCCTATCAATATGGGCCAACATTTCTAAAGAATGCTTTCAGCACCTTGTTGAATCAATGCCACGTAGAATTAAGGCAGTTCTGAAGGCGAAAGGGGGTCAAACACAGTATTAGTATGGTGTTCCTAATAATCCTTTAGGTGAGTGTATAGTGGAGTAGTTGCACATCTTGTTAAATACTGCTAGAGGGCACTGTACACCTAAAACTCTGTTGTTAAAATGGGTTTTGGCAGCAGTAAGTTTTGTTGTGACAGAGGTAGTTCTCAGATGTCTACAGCTGTATCACTGCCTCGGGATATCCTAGATATGAGTGAATAACTACTGGATAGAGAACAGTAATATTTAATGAGGAAATGTATTTTGTAGCACACAAATGAAAGATACAGTCACCATGTGAAATATTATATATCACAAGAGGTCATACACATTTGAACTGCATGGATATTTTCTTTCCATATATGTCTTTCTGTCTCATCTAATTTTCCATTTCTTCATCTCCCTGCTCCCTCTCTCTTTCTGTGTTTTTCTGTCTTTATGTGTTTTCTACCATCTATTTCAATGTGTTTTCCTTTACATATTTCAATGTGTTTTCTACCATCTATTTCAATGTGTTACCCTCAATCTATTTCAATTTCTTTCCCTCTATTTCAATGTGTTTTCCTCTATCTATTTCAATGTGTTTTCCTCTATCTATTTCAATGTGTTTTCCTCTCAGCCTGGCACTACGTAGGCGTGGTGGGAGGATTTGCCTTCATCCTCATCCAACTGACCCTCATCACAGCGTTCGCCCACACCTGGAACAAGAACTGGTAAGAGGGGAGCAGGAGTAGGGAGAGGAGGGGATGTTCCTGGTTGGTCTGTGTGGTTACAGTTGAAGCTGACTGAGTGAAGGGTGGCATGTTGGAGAAAGTCAGTCCTTGTCCTCCACTCATAGTACAGCAGGTAGAGTGGAGTGGGGGGTGGGGGGGTCCCTAGACCCTCAATCATCCTCTACTCCGCTCTACTCTGCTCTTCTCTGCAACTGTTGAAATGGGCTGACTTCCAACTCAGTTCAACTCCATGAAATTCAACTTTGGCGGTTCGGAGGCCTGGTCGGGGCACATGACCTATACTTTGCATACTACATATCAGTCTGAACCAGTCTCTCCCCGGCCTGGCACATATCTGGAGTCTGGCTATCTGTCTCCCCTTCACCTCTGTTTCAACCGAAACATCTGTCCTCAAGGAGAAGGCTGAACACTATTACTGCTTAGTATCTCGGTTGTTGAATCTCTCAACAGCTCTGTTTCCTTGCGTTTGCAAGCGGTTCTACCTCTAAGTTCCATCCATCTCTATTCCTTTCTGTTCCTCGCTCACTTCTTCTCTCCAATCCCATCTACCGTCCCCCTTCTTTTTTTCCCTCACTTCTATGTACCCTCTAATTCTCTGACAACCAGCTTGGTCCCAGATGTTTTTATTTATTTATTTGTAATGTAAAACATTGTTTAACTCCGGCTGCTGTCTTCGCTGCCGTTTGTGTGAAAGAGGTTTGTGTGTGCATGTTCGTGCATGTGTGTGTTCCGTGTCTCAGTCAGTTAAATGCTTAACCCCTCTGTTTGTCAGGGTTGAATCTAGCAAAAACCTAAGAGGCTTTGCTCTGTCTGGAACATCTCCAAGCCAAACAGACAGTAACCAGGAAGCCTGTGAAAGCCCTGTCAGGGTGTCCAAGTCCCACACAGTGGGACTCTGGTCCCCAGACTTGCAAGACACACAGTGTTAACATCAATGTAACATAATATTCATTTCATGCAAGATTTCATTCAGGGTAACACGATTCATCTACCTCTTCCCAGAAACCAGAACACTAACTCTCTCTTCCTAGATCCAGTTAGCGGTGCTATCTTTTTTCTCAGAACCCCCTTCTTCCCAGAACCACCACTCTCTCCCTCCCCGTCTTTGTTCTCTGTCCCGGTCCATCTTTTCTTCCTGGACTGCCCTGTTACTGACCAGCCCCAGGTGCTATATGTCTGTGCTCAGCACATAAAAGGCATTCATTATTGATGGGAAAGTAACAGAACGTGGTGTTGTAGAAATAGCCCTGGTCCAGGGAGCATGAGGCCTCTCCACAGATGGGTGAGTACCGTACACATGCAGACAGATGATGAGTCAAAGGGATTACCAGCATCAAGTGTGTCAGTAAGGACCTTTGGTGTGCCTTGGCGTAGATCCTCCGAGTCTCTGGAAGTCTACTGGTGGGATGGAACCTTCGATTTTGTCATGTTCCTCCGCTCAGTAATTCTGTTTTTTCCCTTTGCTTTGTCCCCCGGTCCGTGCGTCCTCCGTCAGGTTGACGGGGGCAGCGGAGGACAGGCGCTGGTACCTGGCAGTGATGTGTGCCACCCTGTTCTTCTACAGCATCGCCACCATGGCCTTCACCTTCATGTACAAATACTACACCCACCCGGTCGCATGCCAGTCCAACAAGTTCCTGCTGTGGACCAACCTAGCCCTCTGTGGCATCATGTCCTTCATCGCAGTCACACCCTGTGTACAGCAGAGTGAGTGGTTGCACTTGCACACACACACACACACACACACACACACACGTTACAGTATGTAGTCGCAAACACACACATATGAACGCAACACGTATGTGACCTGTGCATCAAATGGAAAGGACTTAGCAGTGAAGTAACACTTATTCAATCTTGCGCTGAACAAACGTCGGCGTGTGTAAGTCTGCAAGATGACACTGGCCAATTACAGCTAAACCCCAACTGACGTAACACCTCCTACTGCTCATCATCATTGTTCTCAGAAAGATCTGTTTATCCCATCATTCTATAATTATGTTTTGAATGTCATTTTCCCAACCAAGCCTTCCAATTTGTGTGTGTGTGTGTGTGTGAGCGCATGCCTACTACTATACATGAGCTACTGATGTCCTCTCTAGTATAGTAACCCGGTCCTCAGTTATATTAATATATTTTTTAGTCTTGGGGTTGATGTCAGGGTTATAAAGGGGTTTTAGGGTTAAAGGTTATGGTTTAGAAAGGATAGAAGGTTTAATAGGCGTGAACAATTATCCCACAAGTGTGTAAAAAGTTCACACAAGTACAGTAAAACAAGCGTGTGTGTGGGCTGTGTTGGGGTACATCCATGTGTTTGTTTATTTGATTCTCATTTGATTCTTGTGTCTCCTTTACAGAGCAGCCTCGTTCAGGGCTCCTGCAGGCTTCCATCATCAGCTGTTACGTCATGTACCTCACCTTCTCTGCCCTGTCCAGCCGGCCCCCGGAGAGAAGTATGCCCCACCAGGCGTTACCAGGGGAAACACTGTGTGACACAAACACACCGTCACACACACACACAGTACATTATCACATATCTTATTTCGCATTTGTACTCAAATCTACAGTAGAATAGATACGTTTTGTTTGACAGTGCAAGACCAGCCAAACTCGGGGGGAACTTGGTTGGTATTTATTTATCTGTCTAACACCTTTCCAGACAGAGGATTAGTCATTTCTGTAAGAAACACAGCACCCCCGCCCCCCATAGGACACCCTCAACTGATTCACTTTAACTAATACATCTTATTCACTTTAGTCACTGATACTGGTAGCTTCACTGATGTTGACAGCTAGACCACTTAATCATATTGAATCATACACAGCCACAATACCCATTCTGTCCTCTAAGACCACACACACACACCCTGTGCTTGCCTGCAACCGGGTGCATTACACACACACACACACACACACACACACACACACACACACACACACACACACACACACACACACACACACACACACACACACACACACACACACACACACACACACACACACACACACACACACACACACACACACACACACACACACACACACACACACACGGAAAAGGGGTGAATGATATATGCTGCTACATGTTGTTTTCAGTGGAGACAGTGAGCTGTAGGGAGCTGAAGAGGTTGTTTCACATTCCTGATGGCTCCAGTAACAACATATTAGCGGTGATATGGTCTGCCCGTAGCGCTACACTCTCTGAAACCCCTTGTGTTGAGTATCCCTGACCTCAGATCCAGAGCTGTATTGAAAATGGATTCACCTATGACCTCCTCGACCTCAGCAGTCTACCCCCCCTCCCCCAGCCTCGTGCTGAACTGCCCCTTCTCTCCTGTCATTCCACCTGCCTCCCCCTCCTCTCTCCCAGCCCTCCACTACCGATGTCCTTGGCCCTTAACCTGGAATTCAAATGTCTTTATTCCTCAGTACACACAGTTAGTGAATCATTTCTCTGCCTTTCTGGGACTCCAAACAGAAGTCCAAATTCAGCCAACTGGTTAAGGTCATTCCTCTCCCTCCCAGTGCATTTATGATTCCCTTTAGGTATCCAGCAATTTCTTCCCTTTTCTAATTTTGACCGCCCGCTTAATACATTTTTTTCTCTGAATTTCACAAGCCATGCTTCTCGTCGTACTACAGTGATATTATTTTTACATGGCTTTTTAGCTGATAATTTTAAACTAAATATTAATTCCACCCATTCAGATTGGAACATTCTGGTGTTTGTGCCAAGCCATTTTGCATGAAGTCAGTGGTGTGTGTGTATGTGTGGGAATGCGTGTGTGGGAATGTGTGTGTGTGTGTGTGTGTGTGTGTGCTGTCCCAGGGCAATACAATGCTGCAACTTGTTGAGGAAATATGCACAGTCAGTTTTCTATTGAACCTATTCTCAACACATATACATTGTCCTGTGAAGATAATATTTTACATTTCTTAGTGTTTACGTGTGTATGTTAATGTGTGTTAATGTGTGTGTATGTGTGTTAATGTGTGTGTGTATGTGTATTAATGTGTGTGTATACATTTGAAAGCTTGCATGCATATGTGTCCCTGATAGAAAGTAGGGCAGTATGAAGGGAGTAGTGCGCCTTCTGAATGGATCCATCCTCCT
The DNA here is from genome assembly GCF_011004845.1 of Esox lucius. NCBI lineage: Eukaryota > Metazoa > Chordata > Actinopteri > Esociformes > Esocidae > Esox > Esox lucius. The sequence continues at coordinate 28,655,926 of NC_047570.1, read as the reverse complement.
CCCTGTCTGGTTCTGTTCAGCCATGTGTGCCAACTCTCGGTCCCTCTGGCTCAATCAGCTGGGTGACCTCACCAAACGAGCACACACACACACACACAGACAGACACACACGCACGCACACAGAGACTAATCCTGGTGTTTATAAGTGGAGGAATTAGTCTGGAGTTGGACTGAAAACACATAACATCGGGAGCAGGTTGGGTCTCCTCTCCCCTGCAGTGGGCTCAGCCTGGTGTGTGTGTGTGTATGTAGAGTAAGCGGCCCTGTAATTAGCCAGTGTTTTCACTGAACTTAAGGTCTCTGTTCAGTAGGCCACAACACACAGGAATCCACTCTGGATTCCACAGTTGATTTGTAAGGGTCCTTTGGTGAACGACCTGTATGTATGTGTGTGTGTGTGTGTTGCCTATGTACCTGCGGGCTTAAGGCACCTTGCGTTGGTCAGTTACAGGACATTCAAAAAGGAAAAAAAAAGAAAAATGGATGAAGATTGAGCAACCTGACAGACAGACATGTTTAACATAACAATCTAATAGCAGTGATGGTGACAGTCTGCAACTCACACAAAATAAACAGTCTTTGACAGTGTGTTTAGTCTTGCTCACAGACCCTTCTCTACCTCAATTGTTCCCATATTTCCAGGGAATGAATGAGAGGACGGAGTTATAGATCAGAATGTGCCTAATTGTGCCTTTCCTATACAACACTAGTATTCCGCCAACTGAAATTTCAAATCAGGGCCAGTTTTAATTTAACATCTCAGAGGATGAGAGCCAATCTGAGACCAGTTTTCCTTTACAAGATCACTGATCTGTGATATGAGTATGGCTCCAGCCCCGTAAATACGACAGGGTCAAGCACACAGATGGAAGCACATTTCTTCTCTTTCACAAAAAGCAACAAAGTCCAGTGTCACTGCCGATAGAAACAGAGGATGACTCACCTCTCTCCTTCCTAGTGGTGAACCAGGGAGCCAACATGACGCTGTGTTACCCCAGTGTGGGGCAGGACGGCGTCCAGAAGGAGACCAACGCCGTGGCCATCATAGGAGCCGCCATCATGTACTGCTGTGTGCTTTTTGCATGGTAATAGCTACATGACTACGAGGAGTGTCTGATGACTGTCAGCGTGTATTCCTGTTCAGTTTTACGTACATTCTACTGCGACTAAAATCAAAGTACATTGTTTACTTACTTTAAATAGGGGTTCAAAGTTTTGAGATAAAGCTACATTCAAAAAAAGTTGCTTATTCAAAAATGTTTTATTTTCAGCAATGAAGCGTCCTACTTAGCAGAGGTTTTCGGTCCTTTCTGGATGATCAAAGTTTATCGCTATGAGTTCCAGGTAAAGATCTGGTTTGCCCTGTAGACATTTAATAGACATTAAATCAAGAATTGAAATGCAAATGTTACCATTAAGAAACATTTGGTGGCAGCATGCATAGTGGAGAATCATTTACTGTACTATGTGTGAGTGGATCATTTTGTTTGAAAATGTGGTGCTTTGTTTTTATGTAAACTCTCTTTCTCTGTATTCCTAGAAAGCCACATGCTGTTTTTGCTGCCCTGAAGAAGAAGGAGGTTCGTTCATGTCAGTTGATTGACTGTAAAGCTTTATTGGAAGGGTACCTTTGTCAGGACTTGGTAATAAGTACATAGATTTGTAGTACATAAGAATTACCCAATTATCTTCGCCATATTATAAGGATGTCAGAATTAGTCTACAGGGCAGAATATCTGAAATATTTGTAAACGTAGCTCAAATGTTATGTTTTGGATTTGGAGGCCAGCTTATAACCGGACCGATTTATTTGAATGTCATGATACCAAAATGTTTTTGGGCCCTTTCTAGGACCCTCTGAAAAGACCATCTTCAGGGCCCGGGGGTCACTGACTGTGTCTGTTATGTTGGTGGCATTTTTCAGAGGAAGAGTTTGTGATTGATGAAGATAATAAGGGCTGCCAGAAGGTGATTCATAATGAGAGTCAGAGAGTGGCCTACAGCTACTTCTTCTTCCACTTTGTCTTCTTCCTGGCCTCCCTCTATGTCATGATGACTCTCACCAACTGGTTCAGGTCTGTATCTCACCGCTAGGGACCCCAACCAACACACAACCACCACACAACTTTGTCCCAATGTTGACTTTAAATGAAAAACCAAGACACCAATTGAGCTACAAAGCCCGGTGCCAACTCACTGCATCGTAACATTTGACTTAACACATACGGCTCCGGAAACAATTAAGAGACCACTGCACCTTTTCCTTTCCTTTCCAAAAAGTAGAACGTTTTGAGTGAGGAGCAGAAGCGTTCAATTTGCAGTGGTCTCTTAATTTTAACCCTTCTGTTCCACACTCAAAACCTTCCTTTTTGACTTTTATGGAAAGGAAAGAAAAAGGTGCAGTGGTCTCGTCATTTTTTCCAGAGCTGAACAACATCTGACTGAATGAATGACAACCAAAGGACTCTGGGGGGGGGGGGGGGGGGGGGATACACATGAACGTTACCGGGGCGATAACTGCCAGCCATGTCACATCTGTTGCGTTTGCCTATCAACATTTCTCTCTCTGTTCCTGGGTCCTTCTCCAGCTATGAGTCGGCGGTGCTGGAGACCACATTCACCCATGGCAGCTGGTCCACGTTCTGGGTGAAGATGTCGTCGTGTTGGGCCTGCGTGGTTCTCTACCTCTGGCTCCTGCTGAGCCCACTCTGCCACTGCAGCTCGGACTCGCGCCGGCCACGCCGCTCCCGCATTAAACGCCGCTCGGCCAACTCCTCCAGCCACGTCAGTGTCATTGTCTGACCTGTGACCTTTGAGTCAAAGCCTGTGTTCTGGGGGAGGACAGGACAGAACCCAACTGACGGGGGGGAAGATGGACACCCACCCCCACCTGTGCTAGACTGAGGGGCGGAGGTGGTTTGAATTATGTTCCCCTTGGACCCTCCCAATGCACTGTGGTTGAGTGCCAGGGGTCAGGGTTGAGGTCAAGGGTCAGGGTTTAGAGACTCACTCCAGTATGGACAGAGAACTACACTAACCAGACGATTAACCCTTGAGTCTGATAAATCCTCACACAGACCGCTTGACCCTCTGAACACAGACACTGAAACAGGACTCTATGGACCAGTACAGCCTCCTATCCGAACTGATTAAGCTTCATTTTGTCAATGTTTCACCACTATAATGAGACTGCAGTCAGTGGTTTGGGGAAAGGCTAACAAATTGCCAAAGGGAAGAAAAAAAGACTCCCAACTTGTGGATGACGGGAGCTGTAACAATTTTAACTATTGACTAGATTTTTTTAATTTCCTATAGTAAGGCCTGCCTAGAGTTTTGAGAATTACAACCAGGGGTAGATTTGGCAGTAGATGTGGTTTTCAGTGGTATACACTTTCAGTAGGATACAATCAAGCAGTGGTCTCTCAACGAAAGAGTACAGAAATGTTTAGGAACACTTCAGTGAAAAGTTCATTGAACATTTCCCAGTATTCTGAAGGTTTATTTTAACATTTAGGGACGTTTTGGACTTGTTCCAATATTGTGAAGATTTACATGACCATTTTGCACATTGTTGTGTTAATTTGAATACCTTTAATTTTCTATTGTGTTTGCTCTGGTGTGGAGCTAATGGCAAATACTCAACAAAATCCTAGATAACACTTTCGCCAACAGGTATAACAATTTGTCACTTGTTACATGCATGCATGAGCCTTTGTAATGCCTCATAGTAAGGCTTACAATGTACTGTATGAATAAAATGGATTACATGCAATGCATTGTCTGTTAGAAGTGTTACCAAATACTCAAATAATGAATAATATATTTTGCAATCTTCTGGGGGCAGTTCCAATACTAAAGAGGTTTTGAAATAATTGTGGTTTTTTTACATTTGTTTTGGCAGTTAATTTTTTTTATGAAAAAGCCTAGTTACAGAACTCTAACATGTTTGGTTTGAAGTGACTCTCTATGATCTAGGATGTATTCACTATGAACCAAATGTAAAGAAAAACAGGTTGAAAAGGCGAGACTACATAATTGTCCAATAGGAAACGCTTGTTTTCTGTTGCAAAACGCTTTGTTATGGACTGCACTAATGACCTCAACCTTACTTGAAGAACAATTGGAGATTGAGTTCCTGTAAAGACTTCTCCACGGTTTATGACCAGTAATTTGACTCTGTAAAACCTTTATTTGTACAATACTACATTTAACTTCTTTATTAGAACATTGTGTTACTCTGATAGCAGATTTTTATTGGAAATACATTTTGTAATGAAAGTCAACCTTTGTTGAATAAAGTGTTATTTTGTTTTTGTGTGAGCCTTTAGTGTAAACGTTTTTTTTCTTAGCTGGACAAAACCTTGAAAAATTAAGGCCTAATTAACTAAGATGGGACACATTTTTATTCTTTGTTTTCAAAGTATTTTATTCAGTAACATTTTAAATGTAATGGGTAAATCAACAATAATCTGGCATAGTAAGATGTGGTCTGTGGTGTTGCAGAAAGCAATCTGTTGGCATATTATAAAAATACAAATTAAATAACTACTAATTAAATATTTCTCTTATATTTGTAGCTACTCAGTGCCACGCCAATATAAAATACTGTATAATCCATATTTTCAGTTTTTCACAAAACTACATATTCATGTAAATAAGACAACAAGGGTATACAAAAAGCAAAACAGACTAAGGGCTCCACTCAATCAAACCTGCATTGCAGCATTTATACAGCCGTTTGGTTTTAAATGGTTAGAGGAACTCCCAGCCTGGTCTTGGGTATTGTATAGAAAACTAACAACCACCCACAGGAACTCCCAGCCTAGTCTTTGGTATTGTATAGAAAACCAACAACCACCAGGAACTCCCAGTCTGGTCTTGGGTATTGTATAGAAAACTAACAACCACCACCAGGAACTCCCAGCCTAGTCTTTGGTATTGTATAGAAAACCAACAACCACCAGGAACTCCCAGCCTGGTCTTTGGTATTGTATAAAAAACCAACAACCACCACCAGGTCAATCCTCTGTACAAGTATGCTTTTTTGGATGTACGTGGTCACAACATAAATACTGTAAATAAAGTCACTGAGTAAACATTGCTATGACAGGTTTGAATGAATCCCAAAGGGAACCTGATTTCTTTCATATTCATGGTAACACTGACATTAACTGGCTCTGATACTGGTTTAGTTTAACAATTCCTAGTGGGTGTGTATTGTTGTGGTAGAACAAGAGCTGTGTAATAAAACAAAATAATAACAACCCAATCCCCACTGAATACAATGTCACCATACCAGGAAAAGAGCATATTAAAGTCAGCCGTTACAATGAACACATGCAACAATACGGAGAAATGCATCAATAGATCATATAAAATACAATATATTTAGAAGCAAACAAAAATAAATGTAATGATTTTTAGTTATTATTTTACCACATAAATAAAACATGGAAAGATCTGCTGTTTTCATACATCTTAGGTATAAGAAGGAAGTAAAAAGACATGGAAAACAAAATTAAAGGCACACATTTATTTTGACAAATACTGACGGACCTGCTACTAGTAATCGAGACAGTAAACGTCAGTCATCTGGTTAGCAAAACGAAACACAAAACACAAACACTTGGCAACTGGAGTGGATATTTTTGTCTCTTTGGTATCTGAAGTTTAAAGGTGGATGATAATGTCCACCTAAAGTGCTATACTTTGTGAGCTGGTCAGCTTCTACACTGCTCTTGGAGAGAGTTTTGCTTTGTTACCACAGTGAGGGAAAGAACCACTGAATCCTCCTGAGTTTTGTCGCCTCACAGGGTTCAACTGGTGTTTGCCTACTCCGTTTTTAGTTACGCCATGTTGGAATAACAGTGGTTCTCTGCGTCTTTTCAAGGGCCAGAGACAGAAGGTTGTTGCGTTGGTTATATGGTGTTTCAGGTGGAATGTCACACACACACACACACACACATGCAGTGCCGGTTTTGTCCGATTGGCCGCTAAAAGGCTCCAGGTCAAGAGGCGTGTTTATGAGTCTTCAAAGTGAAAGTGTATGTGTGCATCAGTGTCATGTGATGAAAGCGGTAATGAGGAGGGGCTCACCGTCCTCCCCACTTCCCACTGGCCTGCATGTATCTACACGTCTGTCTCTTAAGAATAGCTGCCCCTCAGTTCAGCAGGTTGCCTCGGCCCCCTGTTACTACACAGATCCTCCAGGGGGCGCAAAAGAGCATCCTCTCTGGGTTTATAGGGCACGGCGTAGCTGTCCTCCTCCAGTAGTATCCGGTTCAACGTCTGCTCGTAGTTAATGTGGCGGCGCACCATCAGCACATACTGGCGCCCCTCCTCCAGGGGGGGGCAGTCACACACGTTGGGAACCCACAGGAACTCGCGGTGCTCCAGGCGAAAGCGGTTGCGGTAGGTGTGAATGATCTGGACATCATAGCGCGTCTCCTCGCCTCGGTACAGCTTGCCCATGACCTTGGCCCGAAACACTAACAACCAACGAAATTCAAAATGGCAACAATCGACTTAAACCCAACAGGTATAATAGGACCTTCTGACTGTACCTGAGTGGACCGAAGGAGCCCTAACAACATCTGGCTTGATAAGGCTTGTTCCCAGGCGTGTTTCTCCGTGCCCAAATCGATTTCCCCCTGATTAAAAAAGTATTTCTCATTTGCAGAATTACACCTGTTCACAACTATCTACTGGTGATCGGTGTCAACTGAGATCTTCCCTTTTGCTATCAAGGATCAGAACGATCCGTTTCTGGTAGGTTTTTCAGAAACTAATTGATATAAACACCACCATATAAAGATCACAGAGTGCATATTCTTCTGGACCACAATGAGACAGATTTTGTAGTTGTGTTTTTTCCCGGAAAATAATCATAAAGGATTATTTTAGTGTAGATATCACAGTATCCAGATTGCAAAATCCAGTTGATAAAGGGCTTTAAACAGACCCGCACCTGGCGATCAACTGGGCAGGTTGTGACAATACTCCTTTGTAGTTTTTATTCTTAGACAAATCACAGAGCCTGCATGTAATTAAATGCAATATAACAATATATCGCATACAGAACCTACACTGCAGTGAATTTAACCTCATGAGTTATATTGACATTGTGACTGTGGTCCTTTTTCTGAGTCCAACTCTTCTAGTAAGCTCAATATCAATGTGTTTGATCTAATCCCTGATTTAAGGTCATATTGGACAACTTGAATGGAAAGGCATCGTTAAGAAGCGTGTGTAAACCTCTTACTCCAGGTATTCATGAAGTTCAGACTTACCAAAGTCTTTCTTGCAATACTGCCTCTGGCGCTCCCCTCGACCCCGTGCACGCCTACATTTCCCACAATGCCCTATGGAAGGAGCAGAGCAGCAGTTGATTAGAACACAGATAGCGCAATACCCGGATACAATGGTTAGAATGGCACAGATGGGTTGGTGACAGTCAGTAGGAGACGGGAGGACATTAGAATAAGAAAGAGCAGAGCAGAGGAAGTAGACAGAATTACTGAGTTTAAAAAATGGGGAGTGGGTGAAGTGGGGTTGAGATGGGGGTTTATGATATGGTAAAGTGACAGAAAGTCTGTTGAGCAAACCTCCTCGGGGGGGCTGGGGGAGTCGGTTTCCTCTGGTCTCATCCCTCTCCAGGCGGGGCAGGATAGGTGGGCGTTGAGGCTTATGAGGCAGTGGGTAAGCTGGGTTGCGAGGGGGCTTGACAGGCCATCCACCTGGAGAGGGCCGGAGGAGGGGGAAATACATTACTGACTATTGAAATTCCTTTTTAGACAAAGATAGGGCCGGCTTTCCAAAACTGAAAGGGATTGCTTAGGTTTTGCCACTGCCACCTCTATATAAGTATGCTTGTAAATTACATGACCGAAAAGCCTTAATAATGTAGATTTGTTTTAATACAACATGATCACACATTCTGCTTTGTACCCGGTTGTTCTAAATGACATTGATTGCTAGTTTTTATATGATAAAAGACAATCAATATCAAGTCACTCCTCCAAGGTCTGTCAAAAATCTCTGTGAGCCACAATGTAGGACCATATTTCCGGCCCTATCCTCAGTCTCATAGCGTGCCCCAATATATTAATTTCAGCTGTTCTTATTTTTGATCCTATTTTCATAAAACTGTTGAGTATTGTTGAGCAGGACCACAAAAGATCAATTATGTTGCTTGATTCGCCTTAAGTATTCTGAGAACTTTAACCACAAATCAAAATGAACTGACCCTTGAGAAGGTCTCAACCCCCTAGTTGGGAAACACGATGCCCTGGTATAGCCAACTCTCATTATGTCCAGCACCAAATCAATACATAACTAGTGTATAAATGATGCCACACTCTTAGATCGGAGGCTTTTTCAAGCATTACCTGTGAAACACACAACTGTACACATTTCAGCTGTCGCAGTATAGAATGCACATTGGGTACTGGGATTAGGACTGCTAACACTAAGATAAGAGAGGGACGATCCATTCCAAGAGCTACATTCCTTAGCTATCTGTAATCATCAACCAGTTACAGATGAAAGTATGGCAGTCAGCAGAGTTTGGGATCAAAGTCTACGCCCGCAGTCATTTACAACAGATACCTTATTTATTATTGAATGTCGGTTCTATTCCAACCAGCGCCCATTTCATAGAAATACAAAACTGTTTATAGATTTACATCTGAGTTTATTGTTCATATTTTCCCCCATTTATATAAACTGGAATATAAAACATCTCCAGAAGATATTTTCCACGCATTAGCAAGGTGAAGAGAGAGAGTTTTGTAGAGTTTTGCCAAAACATTAACATCAGGTTGTAAACCTTGTTGTCATTATACCTAGGAATAAATGTCATATCCATCTATCAGGCCCATGCTGCTTGTCCAACATGTATTGAATTCTAGTTCAAACAGAGCATGAATGAATCTAGGAGCAGGTCTTCTCCATGCAAATACACCCAGCACCTCCCATGAAAAGGTCAGTTTACTCCCAGTGTCTTCTGCTTAATAAATGTTATGAATTGACGAGAGTGGTAAAAATCAACCCCAAACCCAGCATTGCATTGTATACTTACTTGTGGACTTTTTACAAGTCCAATATGGAATTTGGTGAACTGCTCTTTTATTGCTGTAATGGATTAAATATTCAGTAAACCTGGGCGAACTGGGTCTTTAACAATGGTCCTACCCCAGTATGGCTGTGTGCTGACAGTGGGAGGCCTGGTGGTGGTGGTGGTGGTGGTGGTGGTGGGGGGATCCCACGGGAGGTAGCCAGAGGAATGCTGATTGTGACGTAGCGGACTCTTTCCATGGTACAGGGAGTAGCGTTCCAGTGGGAGCCAATACTCATACTCTATCCCAGAGTTTCTGTCTGTGGCCAACACCTGCAGACACAAACAGCCAGTGACGTTAGAATGAACTACCTGGCCTGCACATAAATGTATCTTCCTCATGTATTTTGAAACACGTTGTTTTAGTAACTAGTAGTAAATGTTTCAGCAACAAAGCCTGAAGAGATGTTTTATATTCAAGCATAGAGCCCATGTGGATCATAAATCACGGATAAAACATTTCAGTTGGACCGTAATTGGAAAGAGAAGGAAAATACTAGACCAGACTGCAGACTGACCATGACATGCAGATCCTCCTTGGTTGGTCCAGTGACCTCAAAGCTTTCCCAGGTGTCTGCAGACCGTTTGTACAAGAGCTTGGTACCTGCTATGCTGTACTCTCCAGGAACACTGATCTTCAAGTTCCCATTGATGACAAATTGAGAACGTCCATTCTGGAGAGCTGGACAGACAAGAGAAGGAATGAATCAAAGGAATGTACAGGATATGGGAATGTTGTAGATGTCCGAAGCTGAAATTGTCAATGGTATACGGTTAATATTTGGCTGAGTTTAGTGTTGCTTCTGTTTAAATTCAATTTATTCAGGAAACAAACTGAAATTGCAGTTGAGAAAATAAGGAAAAGGGGAGTTGGAATTGCAGTTTACTTAACAAAATGTACTTTAAAAATTTACTTTTAAATGGAAAATACTATATACAACCATGCAATTTACACCAGATATCTTAGTTCACCAAGGTTATAAGCTTTATTGTCTTTCCAAACAGAGTAACATAACAAGGACCTAAACTGTGAATGTCAGAGGAGGTTTAGAGAAAGCACATTACAACATTACTAGCTGACAAGTGAAAAGTTTGCTTATCTTGGCCAAGTTGGTGGGACCTAGCCCAAATAAAACCCTGAGCATTACTACATTATTGGGTTCTAAATTGACTAAATCTATTTTCGGGAGGAAATCCTCCAAACAAATCAGAGCCAAGTACTTCCACCTGCCTGCCAGAACCCCAGTTTGCCCACACAGTTCCTCCACCCTGCTGTGGCCAGATTAAGCTTTTAATAGAGTTCCGTTAAGGGATCCCCACATGTTCCATTTGAGAAGTCCCATCATTGTGGTTTTGTAAATGTGGGTGAGAATAGATGGACAGCTCTGGGTGTGTGTTGACTGGAGAGCCTGGCCAGAGTGCAGCTGGGTATCAACCAGAGGGCTGTATCTGTGTCTGGTGCCAGGATGTGGCAGTGAGTTCAGAGGAAATGTGTCTATAACCATGGGTGGGTTGAAACTCATAGACAACATACAAATGACAATAAAAAAGATCAAAGTTTAATTAGTGATGCACAGAACATTGGTGCTGCCCTTCTGTGACAGATTTCCCTGTGTGTGGGTGTGTGTGTGTGTGTGTGTGTGTGTGTGTGTGTGCATGCGTGTGTCTGATCACACTCATACAATATGAGAAAGTCACACAAGTACAAGGTTCAAAGACATATCTTCTACCCAGATAGTTCCACCTCTTACCCAGATAGTTCCACCTCTTACCCAGATAGTTCCACCTCTTACCCAGATAGTTCCACCTCTTACCCAGATAGTTCCATCTCTTACCCAGATAGTTCCACCTCTTACCCAGATAGTTCCACCTCTTACCCAGATAGTTCCATCTCTTACCCAGGTAGTTCCATCTCTTACCCAGATAGTTCCATCTCTTACCCAGATAGTTCCATCTCTTACCCAGATAGTTCCACCTCTTACCCAGATAGTTCCACCTCTTACCCAGATAGTTCCACCTCTTACCCAGATAGTTCCACCTCTTACCCAGATAGTTCCACCTCTTACCCAGATAGTTCCACCTCTTACCCAGATAGTTCCACCTCTTACCCAGATAGTTCCATCTCTTACCCAGATAGTTCCATCTCTTACCCAGATAGTTCCATCTCTTACCCAGATAGTTCCATCTCTTACCCAGATAGTTCCTGCTGTTATCGGTGACACGGATGTGAGTAGCACCGGCTGGGATCATTGCCACTTCATTGTACTCGAACATACCCTCTATAACAGAAAACAGAGACAATCACATGTAGATATTACAGAAAGAGACAAGCATAATTATTCATTGATAGACAGGTTTACATTAATAATGTATCTAAAGTATATAAACAACTGCTAATATGTGGTACTGTACAATATTTAATGATTTAGGGACTGTTAACTAATACTAAGAAGTTAAAACCAAAGGTATATTTATCTAGGAACATTGACAGGAGTCTCACTCCTATAGCCTTAACATGAGATAGGGTGCAGGTCAGGCTGCAGGCTGTTAGCCAGCCTGCTAGCATAGTGGAGTCTGTCGATAGCATAGCCAGAGTAGTTAGTACAGCTTTACCTATTACCACTGTGACTCGTTCCAGGCTGAGAAAAGTTAAACAAGGTAGTGCTAACAAAAACAACCTTATTAAGATAAAGCCTTCCTCCACCTCGGTCACAAATAAAAATGACTGTATCACCTCGCATCTCAAAATGGGACTCCTAAATGTTAGATCCCTTGCTCCAAAGGCAGTCGCAGTGAATGAATTAATCTCTGATCATAAACTAGATGTTATTGGTTTATGTGAAACATGGCTAAAGCCTGATTAATTCACTGCCTTAAATGAGGCCTCTCCTCCTGGTTATATAGTGATCATATCCCTCGTGCGTCCCGAAAAGGAGGGGGTGTCGCTAATATTTATGACAGTAAATATACATTTACTCTCAAACACATCACTGAGTTTCAATCTTGTGAAGTTTTACTCATGAAAGTTAACCAGGCCGATAAATACGTTTTACTATTTATAGGCCCCCGGGTCATACACAATGTTCCTCAATGAGTTTCCAGAATTCTTGTCTAACCTTGTAGTCATGGCAGATAGTATTCAAATTTTTGTCGATTTCAATATTCATATGGAAAAGTCCAATGATCCTCTTCAAAAAGCCTTTGAAGCCATAATTGACTCAATGGGTTTTATCCAACATGTCTCAGGTCCAACACATTGCCACAATCACACCTTAGATTTAGTCCAGTCACGAGAAATAGATATTGTAGATCTAATAATTTTCCCTCAAAATCCTGGATTATCGGATCACTTTCTTATTACATTTACCGTTAAAACAAGAAATCCACTTGCTCCGCAAACGAGTTTCAAAAGCCGTACTAAAAATTCTCAGACTACAAATAAATTCCTTGATATTCTTACAAGTTCGCTCATTAACGACAGAGTAAATAAATCTGTAAACGATCAAATAGAGGATCTAAACTCAACACTGCGAAATACATTAGACACAGTTGCACCACTAAAAACAAAAGAAATGCGCAACAAAAACTTGCTCCTTGGTACACAGACAATACTAGAGCACTTAAGCAAGCCTCCAGAAAATTGGAGCGAAAGTGGTGCTCCACCAAGTTGGAAGTATTTAGACTAGCCTGGATAGACAGTATACTACAATACCGAAAATCACTCACTCACTCGATCAGCTTATATCTCCAACCTGATTGAGGTGAACAAAAACAAATCAAAAATGTATCTTTGATACAGTTGCAAAGTTAACAAAAAAGAAAAGCTTAGCAAGTGAAGTGGGTCTTTACTTTAGTTGTAACGAATTCATGAACTACTTTGATGAAAAGTTCATCACCATTAGAAAACAAATAACTGACTCCTCCTTAAATAGTTATGGTCCTCAAAATCTCAGTTGTCCTAAACATTTCCTGAACCTCCCTGACCAGGTGTCAATGGGGACACTTGAATTTTTTGATACCACATCACTCGACACATTTACTCAATTTGTAATGAGTTCTAAACCCACAAACTGTCAGCTAGACCCGATTCCAACAAAATTACTTAAGGAGCTATTTCCTGTGCTAGCTCAGCCAATGCTGAACATAATACATTGCTCCCTTTCCTCTGGATGTGTAAAAAACGGAATGCCTTCCTAAAGACAAAACAGAAATGCTCGTTTTAGGACCCAAGAAACAAAGAGCGTTGTTAGCAGATCTCACTGTGAACCTCGACGGCTGCATGGTCGTATCCCAAAAACTATAAGAAACCTTGGCGTTACCCTTGACCCTGACCTCTCCTTTGAAGAACATATAAAATATGTCTCAAGAGTTGCTTATTTTCATCTTCGAAACATTCAACGTTCTATTAAAAACTGATGCAGAAAAATGTATCCATGCTTTCGTTACTTCTAGACTAGATTACTGCAATGCTCTTCTCTCTGGTTATCCAGACACATTTATAAATACATTTCAATTAGTGCTGCACACGGCTGCTAGAATCCTAACTAGTGCAATTTTTTTTTAACACATCACTCCTGTCCTAGCGTCCTTACATTGGCTGCCTGTTAGGGTTAGGGCTGATTTTAAGGTTTTACTCTTAACCAATAAATCAATACATACTTGCTCCTACTTACCTTGCTGAAATGATCCAGCCATACATACCTACATGTAACCTACGATCGCAAGATGCAGGCCTTTTAATTGTACCTAGAATTTCTAAATAAACAGCCGGAGGCAGGGCCTTTTCTCATAGAGCTCCACTACTGTGGAATGATCTGCCAATAAAGGTTAGAAATGCAAACTCAGTGCAAACTTTCAAGTGTCTACTAAAAACTCATCTCTACAGCACGGTTTATAGTTAGGGGTTGCCTGGCCTGGGGGCATGAAGGTGACCAGTAGGCTTGATACTGTCCACCCTTGCTGTCTTGCCAGGTGGGCTCTCGTCGCCACTGGGATGCCCTCCCTCCAATGCCTTTCGGGGGAAGAGTCACTCGCTTGTTGTTGACTCTCTGTTGCGCACTTGTGCAATTGGGCTGTATGCTGCTGGCAATACTCGGCCCTCATTCAGGGGGGTTGTGGTTGGTGGGTGGATTGATTTCCTGCCTGTTGGGCCCTGTCCGGGGCCTCCCCCGGGTAGGGCCACAGAGTCGCCGGACCCCCCCCCCCCGTCTCAGTTCCAAGGTGTTACGCTGCTATATTATTGTGCTGGGGGATATGAGGAAAGCACTTCTAACTTTTCTCAGTCTCCTTTAGTTTTACATTTTAGGAGGAGATGCGGTCCTGGTCCACACCTGCTGAGTACCTGGTTTGGGGGGCCCGTTGCTGTCCCGGTCCTTGTCCAACTGGTCATACTTTTGACCTTGTCTAAAATCAAATAGACTCTGGATTTAGCCCAGAGAAATGTATTAATTATTCCAATTGGACTCTTAATATCTCACCCGGCACAGCCAGAAGAGGACTGGTCACCCCTCTGAGCCTGGGTCCTCTCTAGGTTTCTTCCTAAAATTTGGCCTTCTTAGGGAGTTTTTCCTAGCCACTGAAATTCAACACAACTGTTGTTTGCTCCTTGGAGTTTAAGGCCGGGTTTCTCTGTAAAGCACTTTGTGACAACTGCTGTTGTAAAAAGGGCCTTATAAATACATTTGATTGATATTTCACCACAGAGCAAAACGCATGGACATTTAGAGAGTGATAATTGAAGTAGTGGGCCAAAAGCAGATGACATCTTTACTGCTTCCCAGCTGCCGATGTGAAAGTAGAGCACCAAGATGGATATTTCTCAAGTTCTTCTATGGGACTAACACCTTGTTGATATTTATTTTTATGAACAGAGGTGCCATCGTAATTTTATCACACTGTTGGTGCACAATTCTCCAGCACTGCGGGAGAGTATTACATTTTTAAAAACGTTTTACTACAAAATGATCTACTGGGAAATGTAGCAACCCCTACATGTTAATTATACTGTACACGGCTTTAGAGTTCTAAAGTTATTACTGTGTTGGTGCTACGACTGAACAAAGGCCTTCACAGTTACACCAACGAACCTCAAATGTGCCTATGAAGTAGAGTTCAGCAGCAGGCTGTATTACCAATCATGAGTGAGGGTGTTAGACAGTTGACCAGCAGTTAAGGGTACAGAGTTATAGCTTGACCACAACGATTATTTAATCTGGTTCGCTGTACTGGAACAAATGTCTTCACACACCATAAGTACACTACAGACCTTTTGCATAAATTCTACCAGTAGTTTGTACTGCATCCTCAAACATTGTCCAAGGTCAAACGGTTTGGTCATTATAATCTTTTTTAGCAATCAGTTTCATATGTTACAAATCCAAACGGTGACCAATCATCATTTTGTGAGCTCAAGATTCCCTTCTTGAAGAAGATCGGCTTATAGTGTTACAGCTTGACTGTGATGAGTTTTCTGGGCCCTTGCCTTTTTGACCCAGTTGGGGAGTACTGATTGTGCCCAGTGGTCTTAAGTTTGGACACAGCTGCGGGAAGGCAGAAGGCACCCCAGCCCGCCCCAAACAACACCCAAACAAAGTGGCCATTGTCACCATGTTGTCACCTGTCTCAAACTGAGGCATTGTGAAGCTGTACAGTTTCTCCTCAGTTACTGTGCCTACACGCGGTGAAAACCGAAGAGAGTATTCTGTTTCAGTAAGGAGTGCTGGGCCAAATCACACGTCAGAAGTGTTGGCTGTGTGTGTGTGTGTGTGTGTGTACTCAAATTCCTATCAAAGTGAGGTGCCCTCACTTAAAAATTTTATTTCTTTAGGCTTGGTATTAGAACTAATGTCAGGCATTTAGTTCAGGTTTAGATATTAGAGTTAGGTTTAAAATATTTCTGGGGTTAGTTTAAGGTTCGTTTTAGGGTTAGGGAAAAATGTAATTTAAAGGATACTTAAAATGAATTATAAAAAATCATTTAAAGTCATTTAAACGTTTATGTAATATGAATTTAAATGTGTGTTTGTGTGTCTGTGGGTGGGAGAGTGGATATGAATGAAGGTATACTGGTGTTTGCATGCCTGAGTCAATTCATCCATCTGTAGACTAAGAAAGAGTGAGGCTATTGCCTTTTGAGTGAGTTTCTAAAAGTGAGTTTATTGCCTTTTGAGGGTGATTCTCTGCTGTTTGAACACCCAGTCACTGTCCTACCGAAAGCACTCAGATTAATAATGATGTGCTGGAGCTCCAAAGCTTATTTTGGTGGCCTCTACTTTTTACACACACACACACACACACACACACACACACGTTTGTATGGCTATCCTCATGGGGACCAGAAAATAGAAATTGCATTCTCCCTTGCCCTAATCTTAACCCTAAACCTAACCCTAACCCTAACATTTACCCTAACCCTAACCTTAACCTAACCCGTACCCAAATCTGAACCTAACCCTAACCTTAACCTCAATAAAGTAACATTTATGCCTAAATCTTACCTAGATGTCATGCCTAACCTTAAGCCTAAACTTAACCAACAACACCTGGACCTTAAAAAACCCCAAATCTAACCCTAAAATGAAGTTTGACGCTAAACCTAAACCCTGAGCCAGAAACAGACTTACCTCATGGGGACCAGCAAAAGGTCCCCATGAGTCCAATTTCTTCTGGTTTTACTATACTCATGACCTAAAAAACACCCACACACCTACTCACACACTCACTGAACCCTGATGGGTCTACTGTAGCACAACCTTCCGTTAGTATTCTGTTTGAAGAACAGAATATTGGATCAACATGAATTGGAATCGAGCACCGTTAATGTTAACACTGGACATTCATTTGGCTCGGTCTATGCTGCGGACCAAGCAATCTCTGTGTGTGTGTGTGTGTGTGTGTGTGTGTGTGTGTTGTATTTACCTGCTCCTTGTGAATTCTGGTACACACTCCTGTGGTGCAGACAGGTGGTGTTCTGACCTCCACACACCATACAGGCATCCTCCTTTTTCTGAGAGTCCAGGATCAGGTCACACCCGGGTGTCTGCACAACACACCCAGCACACAGACAGCGTTCAGAAGACGGAGGGGATGCTCATATACACACCCAAAACACGATTACTGTAAGCAGGGCCGGTTCTAGGCATAAGCGACATAAGCAGTCCGTATTGATTATTCAACTGTCCATACCTAACTGTATGTTAATGCTGTCCCATACGGCGCTAAAGTGAACAGGGTCCCTAACACCAAGTAAGGTGGTTCTGATTATGACCTGTCCCTCCTTTCACACTCCATCTGCTGAAGCACGTTCTTTTGCTCGGTTCTCTACGGGTTATGTCAGGTTAGGCAGCAGGGGTTTTACGCTATGACCAGCTAACTCTAAGAATTCTAGAGAGGCCAGTGTCCTTTAACCTCTGTCTTTATGGTGCTGTCAGGATGCTTGGAAAGGCACCAAGTGGCCCCAATCCACCTTAAGTTCACACTGATTCCCACTCACACACACAACATGCAGGAATAAGGACACACACATCTAAGTCTTTTTATCCTTGTGGCGACCTGGGACCTAACCCTGACCCAGGAATTCATGTTCCCTAGCCCTAAACCTAACCCTAAACTCTGTAACCTAACTTTTATGCCAAAAAATAACCTAGCCCAAACAGTTAAGCCTATCAAGTTTTGCTTAAACCTAAAATAAACCAGAATTCAAAAACTATGCCCAATTGTAGGTTTTTACCTAAATACCATTTTCTTTGGTGCGGACCTGCCGAAAAACTTTTTCAGCTTTTATTATCTTTCTGGGGACTTCAGGTCCCCACATGTACACATAGATGTGAATCACACACACAGAAACCCAAGTGAAAGTGTAGGTACACACACATCTCCCCTGTGGGTATTTGTTTCGACATACCACAGTGGAACAAAGAGGAACTGAGGAGTGAGGTGAGCGGAGGGGGGGGGGGGGGGGGGGGGTGAGAAGAGAACGGGAGAGGGGGGAGAGGAGCAGAGGACAGGAGAGGAGGGGAGAGGAGCAGAGGACAGGAGAGGGGAGTCAGAAGCACCATAACATGATTCTAGTTATCAGAGCTGAGAGAGTGGTGTATCAAGTGGGACTCTGCATTTCAGTGCCTGCTTCTGTCTGTCTGTGCGTGCATGCGTGTGTGTGTGTGTGTGTGTATACAGTATATATAAAATGGCTGGTTTTCTTGCAACACCCCAGCAATAGATTACAGTCTACACCTTCCACCTACTGTTGTGCAGAGAACATATGAAGTAGGAGGTTTCAAAGTAGAAACCAGCAATCTAATATATATAATTATATACCACCCCACACACACACGTGTGCACATGTAGACAATCTTTGCACACAACAGGATACAGCGGGATGTAACAGGACCCAACCGCAATAAGCAGCCAGGTTGAGAGTGTGTGCGCGCATGTGTGTTTGTGAACGTGTGTGTGTGTGTGTGCGCATGTCCATTGTGTGTCTCTGCTGCTTGAACATTTGTTCACTGTCCTGCAAGAACCACTTAGGTTCAGTATTCTGTGGCAAAGGGCCAGAGCTTAGAGTTTGGTGGCCTCTGTTTTGCCCCCAGAAAACACACACCCAACCACACACACATACACACACTCCCAAGCACTCCCACACATCCAGACAAATCTGAGTTCATGAAATCATTGGGATCAACAAGCTATCAGAAAATGTTACAATGTGGACAGCCAGCACTCTCTATTTAGAATAACTGTCATGGTGATAAAGATAAATGAATGAGATTACAGAAACCATCCACAAGTACAACAAAGCTATTTTACTAATGAGTGCAACTGGTACAACTAGCATTTTGGATTAGTTCAGAAAAAAATGTGTTCCTTTATTTATCTTCGTGTAGAATTACATTCCACTGATCTGTTGGGCGAAGACAATCTGCTACTCGGACACAAGTCGGGGCTTGATCAACCCTGGCTTGGTCGCCTGGGCAAGGCTGTCTGATGTTGAAAGAGCTGAAACACCCGCTGACCTCAGCTTATATTACTGATGATGTGTCCAAGTGCATCCCAATGTAGTGTTTTCCAACGTTGAACTGGGCCAACCAGTGACAACCATGAACAGACTCCTTGACTACGGAGAACAGAGTGATGACAGCTGGAAGCAAAGCAGACGGCACAGAAAGTAACCGGGGTAGTAGGGGTTGGCAGACTAACCAGAATTTTCCAAGAGTAATACACCCGCATCAAGCTACAGAGCTACTTACAGGTTTGCCATGGTGGGGGGCAAATATGGACCACACAACACTGACACTTGGCATTGGGATAATGACTGAAGGTATAGAGTGTGTCTGTGGGAAGGTCGGCGAGAGCCTGCATGGCCTGAATTTCCACCAGGCCAGGATTAAAGGCGTGCACGGGGCAATGACTGCAACCCAGAGCACAGGAACCACTCCTGGTGAGATGCAGGAAGAGCTAAGCCTGAGGTCCCTCCACACTGTCTGGATTCTTCAAGTGATCTGATCTCCAACTCTCCACAGAGCCACGGAACTAAGGTGGGTCAAGTGGCCTCTAGTTAATACGGAGAAAATAGTTCAGTCCGGTTCAGTGAGCGTGCTGACAAAAGTTCTTGAAGCAACAGCCAACGATGACGCAGGCAAACGTCTGTGGACAGATTGGTAGCATGGCTGCAGAGATTTGGCAGGGAGAAGTAACATTGAGTGAACCATACAACAGAAGGAAGTAGAGCGCCAAAGACTCACCAGCTCTGGCACTAGTTCAAAACCTTGAGACGGCAGTTCAAGGAGGCAAATGAGGAAAAGCGAGCAATCCTGGTAATGCAACATAACCTCCTCAGGAAGCAGCTCAATACCTCGTGTTGAGGTCAGTGGTACAGAAGAAGGGTTTTTCCTTTTTAACAAATGCCTTTGGATTCCCCTAACAGCTGTTAGGAAAGAAGTGGCCACCTCTCCTGCTCCCAAGACGAAATCGACCCTTGTCTCCAGGGAAACCTAGAGAAACTCAGTCAGAGAGCAAGATCTGAACTAATGTAAGGCCTTGATGGTACCAGTACCGACCGCGGACCATGACAGGAAGGAGACCAGCTAGAAGGAGGTACAGGAAGAGGTCCAAAACACATAAACACTGCCCAAAGATACTATATCGGCTTCGGAGTGTCTTCGGAGTAAGGTTTACGGCTCCAAACATCACAAGCTGATTAAAGTGACCCTGGATCGGCACCGTGGCGACCAGCCACAGGGGACAACCACAACAGCTGCAGTTCATGATTCACCTCAGGATCACAATGGCCTGACATGGGAATCATCACTGGCTGCCAACTCTCAGCGATCCTATTCACCACTGCAACGAACATTCTGAGAAACACCAGATGACCTTGGGTTACATCACTGACGTTTTGTCTAATAGCATCACATTTGTTGAAAACACAATAATAAGCACATAGAACTATAAGTGATCACTGCCCTATCATAATGCATTTGATCTAATTCCTCTAATGCCTCTGGGGACAGTCCTCAGGCTGTGAGGACTGGCAACAACACTTTCACGGGGCCCCGCAGGGATGTGTCCTTAGACACATTTTGGAGAGGGCCCAGGGTGGCTTGCCAAATTCCTTAGTTGCTGTAGGGAGTACAGTCACTTCTCAGTGCTTTTAAAAACACTGCAGGCTTCAATGGTCCATGACAAGTTCCTGGCTGTGTGGACACGGTGGAACATAAAGGAGATATCCCTAAATTGCTTCCACCCTGTGGAAGTCAACTGAATTACAGCAACATCACATAAAGTATGGACATAAAGTAACTCTCCTGTGTTGTTTGGCTCTAATAAGTGCATTTAACCAATGTCTGATGACACTCCAGAGTGTTATCAAGGACCTCACTCCAACCATGTGCTGTTCATTTGTGTACCACTGGTCAGACAGGGACTGTAATGAAACACAGGGTCCCATACTGGGAGACGAGATACTTTCCATCTTCAACCAGTAGACTGCTGAACAACTGACCTGACTACCTCCACCAACTCAGCTCAACTGAAGGCACATTCATGCACACATACCTACACACTCACTAACACAGATACACACACATACCTACACACTCACTAACACAGATACACACACATACCTACACACTCACTAACACAGATACACACACATACCCACACACTCACTAACACAGATACACACACATACCTACACACTCACTGATACAGATACACACACATACCCACACACTCACTAACACAGATACACACACATACCTACACACTCACTAACACAGATACACACACATACCTACACACTCACTAACACAGATACACACACATACCTACACACTCACTAACACAGATACACACACATACCTACACACTCACTAACACAGATACACACACATACCTACACACTCACTAACACAGATACACACACATACCTACACACTCACTAACTGATACAGATACACACATACCCACATACTCACTGATACAGATACACACACATACCCACATACTCACTGATACAGATACACACACATACCCACACACACTCACTGATACAGATACACACATACCCACACACTCACTAACACAGATACACACACATACCTACACACTCACTAACACAGATACACACACATACCTACACACTCACTAACACAGATACACACACATACCTACACACTCACTAACACAGATACACACACATACCTACACACTCACTACCTGATACAGATACACACATACCCACATACTCACTGATACAGATACCCACACACTCACTGATACATATACACACACATACCCACACACACTCACTGATACAGATACACACACATACCCACACACACCCACACACTCACTGATACAGATACACACACATACCCACACACTCACTAATACAAATACACACACATACCTACACTCACTAATACAGATACACACACAATCACTAATACAGATACACACACTCACTAATACAAACAGACACACACATACCCACACACTCACTAATACAAATACACACACATACCCACACTCACTAATACAGATACACACACAATCACTGATACAGATACACACACTCACTAATACAAACAGACACACACATACCCACACACTCACTAATACAGATACACACACATACCTACACACTCACTAATACAAACAGACACACATACCCACACACACCACACACCTACACGCTCAGTGCTGACACCATGTCCTGCTGCTGCTATAATTAATACACACACAGACATCAATCCAATACTTTGAGCATCCCACACCCACACATACACACAAACGCACAAGCCTTCGCAGTTTTGTGTACTACGCATCCCTGGCCTCTGTCTGTGTCACACTGCCTTCCAGTCCAGCTGGACTGCATCTGCTTCCTGTTTTCACCACGCCCCCCGTGACCTCGGACAAGAAATAAACGTACACAAACACGTACGGACAGACACAACTCTATCTACACCACAGAACACACACACACACACACAGACACAACCACACCCCACACTTCACACACACACACTTTTGGATTTGACAATGTACTAATAACCAAAAGCCTCAAACTCCAATCTCATGCATCTGCTAGTGTGTTCTGTGGTGTAGATAGAGTAACTACGTGTGTGTGTGTGTGTGTGTGTTTGTTTGTGGGTATACATGGTTGTGTGTGTGATGAGGAGACAGGTCTATTCATGAGTGATTGTATGGCAGAGGGCCATGGTTAAGTAAGACTGTTGAGCTCCAATTAGTTTAGACATTTAGATCACAATGACTTACATTGTATGTGCAGATCAGTGGTGTAGTGGTGAGAAGATGATAGGGTGAACTCTGATTACCAATTGCACTAAACAGAAATGAAAGCTCCCTATACTTTTAAAGCCTTTTCCCAGAAAGTGAGGTAAACTGCCATGCAAGTTAATCATGGACAGTAAACTGTTTGCCTGCCATTACACTGATGGCGATTCTGGATCAGTACTCTGAAACGCTGATTTAAAATCAGGCCATGGGCTCAGTGCAGATGTGAAGGTTTTAATAACATCTGATGGGCCGAGACCACAGAAGTGCACTCTGGTCCCGACACACAGCATGGACTGTGCTGCTCCCGAGGGAACAAAATCGAAATGGACAAACCAGTCAAAACACTGTCCAGCCAGATAGAGAAACAGAGAGGAGGGGAGGCAAGAGAGACAGAGAGTGAGTGAGGGATAAAGAAAGAGAGAGTGAGCGAGAGAGCGAAAGACAGAGAGAGCTAAAGGGGGACACATTCTGCAGGAAAACCACCTGCATTCATAGTGGACACAAACACACACATTTTTGTTTTTCTATTCCTGTGGTGAACAGGAAACTAATATTTAATGTTCCCTATCCCCTAACCATTACACTATCCCTAACCTTAATCTAACCCTAACCCTAATCTAACCTTCATGACTAAACTTAACCTTAAACCAAGCCAGTACTGCCTAAACTTAAAATACCCTTATTCAAAACATTTCCCTGAAACTAACCCCTAAGTCATAATTTTCCTTTTCACTAACAGGTAGCAGCAGAAAACCTTGTGTGGTTCCCACTGTGAGCGTTCAGGTAGGTTCTGACTTTGGGATCCTGTGGTCAACCCAAGTCTGGATGGTGAATATGAGCAGAGCACAATGGATTACACCTCTTGTTGTTTATTGCACTTGTGTCTCTGCCTTTAAGCCAGGTCAGGCAGAATTTTCCACTAGACGAAGTTACACGATGTCCCGTTCATTCGAGTTCTTTTGGAAAGATAGGTTTGCCGGCTAAGTTTTTTCATGATTTAATGACTTACATGAAGAACTGATGAAAACTGACTCCTGGTTCTGGGACTGCCCAATTTTGTTTGGTTGACCCCCAATTGTTCATCCTACTTTTTAGGGTACTTCTAGTTCCCACAAGTATTGAAAGACTTGGATCCCACCCAAACACAACACACACGCACCCAGGCATGAGCTCACACACACACACACATTCACACACATGAACGCAACCAACACTGTAACTTACCAAGCATTTCCCATTGACACAAACACCTCTTGGTTCTGTACCACAGGCGGTGCCATCCAGGACGCGACCAAAGTTGTAATAGAATTTGTGGCCCAGCGCCAGACAGCTCAACTCACATGGGTTAGACCCTAAAAAAGAGGGGTAGAGGGCTGGACAGTCACAGTAGTTGGGAATACCCAGGTCAGCGGAGAGTGTTGGCTGTCATAACAGGCGTGGCCAAACGACATGCAGGTTTCCCTGTGGACAGACGCACACACACACACACACACACACACACGTCATGCTGTACCAACCAGGAAAGGGGGTCCATCTGTAGTAATTTCCGCCTACCAGCGGTCTGTCGTTGTAGGCAGAACACTGCATCTCCCGGAAGTCCTCCGAGCCAAGAGCGCACTCCTGCAGTAGGCAGCACAGAGAGCTTAGTACGCACTGACGCACTCACACATACAGATACCGCCTCAACACACTGCAACGCCTCAACACCCGGCCTTATGTATAGAGTTACATTATATCACTAGACCTAATATTGACTCGCTGTTTAAACACACCCACATCTGACAGTCAGGCCTTCTAGTGTATATGTCAGAAGCATGACAAGGTCTTTAGAAAGGTATATTTTCCAGAATATATACCGCTAACATATACTTTTAACTGAAGGTCTATGAAGGTCTATAAAACTCTCTATGTTGAATACATGTAGTGTAGAGACATAGAGTGGCTAGAACATCATTCCAGTTGGACTGATCCAGCCAGGGGCCACTCCCGTTTAATCGTTTTCAATAGTATTTGATAATAATATGAACATCTGCATTAATGAGACCTGCACAGACCTCTACAATTTATAAAGTTTTAGTGATTCTGTTTACAAGAATCCCTTCATTAGCAGAACTGACTACTTCAGGGGGGACCAGGAACTAAACAATTGTGTCTTGCTGTTGGCAGACAGCACATGACAACAGAAAAAAAGTTATAATAGGCCGTGCCTTTATTGGTCTTCCACATACTCAACATAGTCCTTCCATAAATAGAAGCAAGTGACAAGCTGAACATACACACTGTGCTGACTCACTAGACAGCAACATTTATCGGGAATGATCAACAAGAATATTAACAATACCCGCACTCTAATTGTCATGGTTGACAAGCTTACTAACCCAATAAAGCAGATAGCATCAGAACTCATGTCCACTGTGAAATGTAATGAATGTGCTTGTTTCTTTATTGAAAAAATTAGTATTAGACGGACCATCAGAACTACACAGTCTAACAAGGACTCTGTACTGTCACCACGACCACCAAGACATAACTTGGTTATTATAATGTCGCAATTTAATACAATTGATAAAAAATCCCTAGAAGAAACAGTTCGACATCTTAAAGCTTCCACATGCTGTCTCGATGCAACGCCATCAGACTTTAAAAAAATAAAAATTAACTCTATAACAATGGACCTACAGCAAATAGTTAATAGCTCTCTGCAATCAGGCATTTTCCCAATGTCTCAAAAAACAGCTGCCATTAAGCCCCTATTAAAAAAGAGAACACTGGATGCATCTATAATGAACAACTATAGACCTGTATCAAATCTCCCTTTTATAGCCAAGATCATTGAGAAGGTTGTCTTCAATCAACCCAGCAATTTTGTGACCTCAAACGGTCTCTTAGACAAATTTCAGTCAGGTTTCCGACCTCACCACAGTACTGAAACAGCCCTGATTAAAGTTTTAAATGATATACGGCTGAATACTGATTCTGATAAAATAACAGTTCTGATTCTATTAGATCTCAGTGCAGAATTTGACACTTATAGATAGGCTGGAAGATTGAGTAGGACTCTCAAGGACAGTCCTTGATTGGTTCAGTTCTTGTCTAGATGGCCGGAGTTACTTTGTCACCATTGGTAATCTTGATTCTGATAGGGTAGCTATGACATGCAGAGTTCCACAGGGATCAGTTCTCGGACCGCTTATGTTCAATCTCTACAGTGGGGCAAAAAAGTATTTAGTCAGCCACCAATCGTGCAGGTTCTCCAGAACTTTGTAGGATTTTTAATGAATATATTGGTTAATTATGGTGGAAAATAAGTATTTGGTTAATAACAAAAGTTCATATCAATACTTTGTCATTGCCAACAAAGGGTATATAACAGAGCTCAAACGTTTTCTGTAAGTCTTCACAAGGTTTTCACACACCGTTGCTGGTATTTTGGCCCATTCCTCCATGCAGATCTCCTCTAGAGCAGTGATGTTTTGGGGCTGTCGCTGGGCAACACAGACTTTCAACTCCCTCCAAAGATTTTCTATGGGGTTGAGATCTGGTGACTGGCTAGGCCACTCCAGGATTATGAAATGCTTCTTATGAAGCCACTCCTTCGTTGCCCGGGCGGTGTGTTTGGGATCATTGTCATGCTGAAAGACCCAGCCACGTTTCATCTTCAATGCTCTTGCTGATGGAAGGAGGTTTTCACTCAAAATCTCTTGATACATGGCCCCATTCATTCTTTCCTTTACACGGATCAGTCGTCCTGGTCCCTTTGCAGAAAAACAGCCCCAAAGCATGATGTTTCCACCCCCATGCTTCACAGTAGATATGGTGTTCTTTGGATGCAACTCAGCATTGTTTCTCCACCAAACACGACGAGTTGAGTTTTTACCACAAAGTTCTGTTTTGGTTTCATCTGACCATATGACATTCTCCAAATCCTCTTCTGGACCATCCAAATGCTCTCTAGCAAACCTCAGACAGACCTGGACATGTACTGGCTTAAGCAGGGGGACACGTCTGGCACTGCAGGATTTGAGTCCCTGGTGGCGTAGTGTGTTACTGATGGTAGCCTTTGTTACTTAGGTCCCAGCTCTCAGCAGGTCATTCACTAGGTCCCCCCGTGTGGTTCTGGGATTTTTGTGATCTTGTGATCATTTTGACCCCACGGGGTGAGATCTTGCGTGGAAACCCCGGATTGACGGAGATTATCAGTGGTCTTGTAACATATTTCTGATATGTTTGAAGAATATGAACCAAGCAGGGCTCTTAAATCAATGAACACAGTTCAGCTAGTAGAGCCCAGAGTCCAAACTAAACATGGAGATGCTGCGTTTAACACTTATGCTGTACACAACTGGAATAAACTACCAGAAGACCTTAGACGTGCAGCAAACGTATACATTTTTAAATCCAGGTTAAAAACACTTGCCTATTCACTTGTCTATGACTGAGCACTTA
The DNA here is from genome assembly GCF_011004845.1 of Esox lucius. Classification (NCBI taxonomy): domain Eukaryota; kingdom Metazoa; phylum Chordata; class Actinopteri; order Esociformes; family Esocidae; genus Esox; species Esox lucius. Next base: position 28,628,568 of record NC_047570.1, on the reverse strand, counting down.
AACTTAACTACATTGTTTAGCCTTATAGCTTCCTATGTTTTTATCCCATTTTCTATCTTTATAAGTTTTCTTATTGTTTTATTTATTATTAGGATGTTTTCATTTGTTTTGATTTTTTCATTTGAGTATTTGTTTTTATGTTACTGTATTTTTATATATATTTTTAAATGTTTCTTTGTAAAGCACATTGAATTTCTTCGATGTATGAATTGTGCTCTATAAATAAACTTGCTTGCTTGCTAGGTTGTCACAGGTCAAACTTTGCTTTAGTTAACTCCCTGTTCTGAAGAGTTTGTCCATTGTCCTGCCAACATTTCACGTAGGTTTACAGTATGAGTCAGAGGCGTTGGTAAAACACTTCAGTGAATGAAATGACACACTCATTCCTTTTCTTGGCAACAATTTTAATGAGGTGCTTTAGGTAAAACAATAACTCCAGTGGCCTAGAGGACGTTCATATAAGCTTGACCATCACTCTGCTGTATGATATTCTACATGTTGTACTGACCCAGAAAGCCTGGGTCTTGTTAGACATGCTGTACTGACCCAATAAGCCTGAGTCTTGTTAGACATGCTGTACTGACCCAATAAGCCTGAGTCTTGTTAGACATGCTGTACTGACCCAATAAGCCTGAGTCTTGTTAGACATGCTGTACTGACCCAATAAGCCTGAGTCTTGTTAGACATGCTGTACTGACCCAATAAGCCTGAGTCTTGTTAGACAAATCCAACCAAAGCCTAGTGCGATGATGTAATTTAATTGTCACATACCTTAGTGTTGCAGATCTTGTACTGTCTTGGGTCTCCTGAGCATGGCCCTCCAGCTAGGTTCCTGGGACAGAGATCAGTCATTAATTAATATCAGGTGTAACAATCAAATATATACAGAACCACCAGCAAAAGAAACACACAACAAAAAACAAATCATGCAGAGAATCTGTACATTTTACTGAGAACATTGTGATAAAAATTTTTAATTAATCAGATTCATTCAGCTGTTTTAACAGTTTCCCCATGGCCATATTGACAGTGCATTCTCCAGCCAACCACCACGATTGAGCCGGCACAAGGAGATGCGAGAGACAATGCAGCCCAGTCAAACATCCAACCCATCGACCTCTTACTATGCTGAGCTAATTGGCATCCCCCTCTGCTGGACTCCCAGGTACGCTCCGTATGCCACCACCTGTCTGTTCCTGAGGACGAACCTGTTCTTGAAGCTGGTCTCTGGCGGGACCGGGCGTCCCCTTGGGGTCTTACCTTGTGATGCAGGTGCGGGTGCGCACGGAAGCCCCCCCTCCACATGACCGCGAGCACACGGACCAGCCGCTCCACAAGGCCCATTCGTTCCTGTAGTGAAGCTGACGCCGGGCACGTGCTGGACTTCCCTCCGAAGGACCCCACGCTGACACCCAGGAAGTCTGAAACACGGGAGGTCAAGGATAGAATACATACTATCTATAAATCTATTCCCATGACTCACACTCATACAAGCAGCATCTAGGTTCAGCTATCGATTCTACACAGGACCGAACCATAAGAGAAGAGAGGAGGCCATTGCAGATTGTTAGCTCACTGGTCGTAAGATAGAGGCCCCCAATCAGGTCTGTTTAGGGGTTGAACAAGTGAACAAATAATTTTCCTACTCAACAGTAGTATAGAGACAACAGAGAAATTTGATGGGTGCAGTAAATTCATTCCAAATAGTTGAACAGAATTGTCTTTGGGTGGAATAAAGCTACCAAATCTGTCCAAACTGGAGAGGACAGGGGGCCAGTTCATGAAGGCAGAGTTCCTCGCTCAACACGTCAGACACATGTACCAACTGCACCACGGCTAATCACATCATATCATACAGTAATGGTGCTTCATTGCGTAGTTGAGGATGTTGTACCCAATGATTGTTTGATGAATTACAAAATGGACTGGCAGAAACTGGACCGGTGTCTGTAAGGGGGGATAGTAAGCCGGTAACCTCCTTCCCAGAAACGTCTTCGCAAATGTGGCCTTCATTTGCCAAAAAGATAGCTGTGAAAAATTCCCCATCATTAGTCACTGGTTTAATTGGCTTAGTCTACCAACAAATCGCCTCCCACAACACCTTACACTACATGTCTTACGCTGCCGTGGGACAGCTGTGTGAACATACAGCACAGATGTGCTGTCTCACCAGCACTGACACAAGTGCTGGTGACGAATGCCCCCCAGGGCCCTGAACACTGGCACTGTGTCTGTTCCTTGTGCCTCTCCGACAGATTGGATATTCTGTCACATCAAAACAAAGAAGGACAGCTGAAAATGATGAGAACAGAGATGTGTGTGAACTTCAAGACATAGTGTAGTGGTACAATATATATAATGAACAAATGGCACGGATATGTAATATCACAGATATGTAGTTAAGGCCTGCACATCTTAAACTGTTTTAAAAATGCACCTTTGGCTGGACAGAAGTCTTCAAGCTATAGAACCAGTGAAAAGTAAGGCAGGTTTGTGAATGTGACTTTGTGACTGTAAACACAGTCAACCAATATACTGTAAAATGATTGGAGAAAACTAAAGGGTTATTTTCAAGTGCCTTCCTGGATTTTTCCCTGGAGGTGGATTTAAACTGGCAGTTATCCCACTTTCTGCGGTAAGCAATCCATGTGCTTCAACACCTTTCAGTCCTTTAGATACAGATCAGATGTAGTGTTATTTCACAGCAGTACGTATCACTAAATGACAAACTCCTGTTTCTACAGTGGGCATCGTTATAGGTTACTCAAGCAGAAGCATATGTGCCGGAAAGACGAACAGACACAATCAAACAGACTAACACACACACCCACATGAAAGTGCAGACACCTGTGAGTGCGGTCGGGTCGACACTAATGTCAAAGGTATTTGTAGGCCCGGGTTCAAATTGCAAAAGCAATATTGTTCATCCCAACCTCTGATAGCCCTACAGTAGCTCTCGGGAGTGTTGGGCATAGTGCTGGTATACAGTATTTGAGGTCCATTCAGGTCAGTGAGCTGGAGCCAGTAAGAGCCTATAGTCCTACTGAGTGAGGGACCGGATTGAAAGTGGGCCCCATCGGGCCTCTAAGTCTGACTCTGTATGACTGATAAAGTCTGGCATCTCGCTGTGAAAGGTCAGGAGGACACAAGTCTAGAGGACTACATTACACACACGCATTTATGTGCACACACACAAACACACACACACACACACACACTCCATCATAGGTTACATATCAGGGAGATCCTAGGTTAGCCTAATTTCCACCACAGCAACATAAATAAGCACAGATAACAGTTGGAAATGGGAGGGACTGATATTCTACATTCATGAAAAAGACCCTCAACTTTTCCAGACTCCACCCCATAACTCTCATATTATCCCATTATCCCTCTGCCCCCCAAGGCTGCATTCGGGGAATGCAGAGACAAATCTATTTCCGGAAACGTTTTTTTTTAGAGGGAAAGTTGAGCAAAGCAGCAATGTCCTGAACTCCCACAGAGTAAAGAGGTTAGTAGTGTAACTCTTGGTTAGTAGGCAATGTCCAAGCCAGACCATCCCCAGGACGGGAGCCTGTCTCCTGTTTCTTCAGACTGAGGCAGCTGAACGTACAAGACACTTCCCGTGTACAGGACTTTAGCCTGTGGAAGTCCACACCCACAATCTTTTAACTTACTGCTGGTAGACCAAGCAGAGAAGAATTGTTTTACTAGTCTTTGGTATAACCCGACTGGGTATGAACCTTTTTTATCTTTAGTCTAGTGAAGTTTATAGCCTTCCAAACATGTGCAAGAACTAATCCCAAAGAGGAGATTCAGAAGTAGATATTTGCTCTAACTTTAGCCTTTTATATCAAATATGACCACATGGATAGTGTGATCTACCTAGCTCTACTAGATCTTAGATCAACACGACTACTCCGAGATTCTTTATGAACAGGAGCCCTGATGAAACAGAGGTAAAACCTTTTTCAAACCCTTTCTATTCACGCCTTCATAAAAACTGAAGTAGGACAAATTATGGGCATGGGAAACAGAACCTAACAAGTAACTTTTGATTTTATTTAAGTGTACAACTTTGATGTGTCTTCAAATGATTCAGGTAAGGGGAAAAAAAGACTTATATATAAAGTTGGATGTGTAACATGGTTCATATGTAAAACCAGGCTGGCATATAGAGCATCTTAGCCCAGCACCAGTTTTCCTTAAGATGCATGTGTTGGAGACACCTTGTCTTAAGGTCTTGAGACAAGCCAGTCAGACGGTCAAGATGTACGTTTTCAGGACGGTTGTGAACGTGCCAGGTCCAGATTCAGAACGTGACATGTGTAGAGCCTTTAAAGAACGAAAGGAGGGCTTAAGAAAAGGGAGAGACCGGAGTCAACACAAAGATGGCATGAGCAAGAGCGTAAGTTCATCCTCAAGTTCAGCATTGCTGCCAGACTTTTAAACCTGTCGGTTTGTGTGTTAACGTTAAGAGAGAAACTCGAGAAGAAGGCCTATGGCTTTGGCGTCCATCATCAAATAGTTGCATGGGGATGGAATGGAAGAAATTCAAGGGGGAAAGTCACGCTAACAAAAACCAAACTTTTTTTGGGAGAGGTGCGTGAGGGGGCATCCCAGTCACTCTCTTTGTCACGCCTCTGGACGAGGGGCTATTTTACAGGAAGGGGTTTGGTGTGGGTGTGTGTATGCGTGTCCAAAAAGCCGCTTTCCCCTCAGGCCCTGCATGACGGTGATGAAAGAGGGCCGGAGAAGCGAGTGGCAGCGCCGCAATTAGAGCGTGCCCACACGAGATGTAGAGCCGATACCCGCCCAATAGGAACCTGCCACCACGGCGCCCTCAACCTCCATTAACACGCCAAACGCTACACAAACAATCCAATCAACTGCATTCTTCCATAACCGCACAACCTTCTTAACCAGCAGGCCCCTGTTAGCACATCTGATACCGGTCAGAGTGCTTGGATGTGTATATTATCTAAATTACATGGATTTTCCTTGGGGAAACTGGAGAACAGGGATTTTGGGCTGTGTGTCCCAAATGGCACCCTGGTCCCTATAGAGTGGAGTTATTTTGACCAGGGCCCATAAGGTTGCATGCGTTCTCAGAAAAGATTAAAGCTGGGTTCTAACTGAAGCCCTGAAAGTCAAACATTAGAGGAGTTGTTGTCAGGAATAGCGGGAAGTTCCAGAGCACTGAATATGCAGTCTGCTCCATGGCAATCTTGCCAATTCCTATAGTCACCATTGGAGAGACAGCATTAAAATAACTTGTGGATGAACTATTTCCATGCTATCTATTACTCTAACTCATTTAACATACTAATAACATTCTACATGAAACAATTTCTCTATTTTAAGATATTGCTTTGAATAAGAAACAATCATGTTATCTCAATAAACACACCTATAAACACACCTAATAAAAAATCTGTAGACTACATTTACTTCTGAAAGAATGGCATTGGTAAGTTCATGACAATGTCAGGGATGATCATCAAGTACTGACTGACTGTCGAAATTATCAAATACAATACTTTGAAAAGCCATTTTGCCCCAGTCCTTTTCAAGTCCTAGACAGAGTGCCATAAAAGGAATTAAAAACTGCACGTTTGCGAGAATCCTACCGTTAATTAAAGGGCTAAAGTGGCTAAGTATAAGCCAAATTTAAAATAATTACATAAAAATTGCTCTGTATTTGCAAACTGCACAATAGCAGACATTGGGTTTAAGAAAGGCTGATTTTGCTTTTTTCCCACAACCCCCCACAACCCTCAGCAGGCACTGTGGACATCAGTGTTAATGAGGTATGCTGGCGAGGGAGTAAAGAGGACTTACGCTGGGCTGGGAAGACAGACAGACAGGTGAGAACAGCAGGCAGATGAAGGTCAGGGCCTGGCAGAGAGACAACCTACAGGAGACAGAGAAAATAAACAACCTTAGTCAATTGCACACCCACCTCCTCTCCACACCATCGAATCAACCACGATGATGTAATCAGAAAGAAATAGAGGTGGGAGAATGATAGAATAGGGAGAGAGAGGGGCAGGTGGAAAGACAGCAACACACAGAGAGAGAGAGTAGGGGAGAGAGGTGGGGGTGGGGGGGGGTATGAGAGAGAGACAGAGATGGACAAAGAGATACAGTTAGGATGAGAAAGACTAAGAGAAAGAGGCAATTCTGTTTAAATAGAGAGGTGGTTTTTGAGAGGGGCCAGACCCTTCAGGCCTTCATGTCTTAGCACTGGATCCCCAACTCCAGAGTTCAGGGGTTATTGATAATGACAACAAATAAGCTGTGATGCCCCCGAAGCCAGTATGGACAGGGCAGGAGCCGAGGACTAGAGAACCTCACAGGCCTGCCGTCATTAAACCTTTCTGCCACAGAACCACCAATAAGTCCCCTGCTCACTTATTTAACATACACCCACGTAACCTTATTTAGACATGAAGGCCTGAAGGGTCTGGCCCCTCTCAAAAACCACCTCTCTTATTGAACATTTATGTGAGCCAATTATAACCAACTTATAATTTAAAATGACAACCTATCTGCAGTTGCAGAGACAGAAGCTAGACAACTTAAGAACCCCAGCCGATTTTTGATAGCTTTACCTATTTCAATAAATGTCATTTGAAATACAGCTCAAATATCCATGTGTCCAAATGACAATGACTTTCCAGGGGGCGTATTTCTCACCGGACTGTACACACAGGAACCTGGAAACACAGGATATCTGCACTTCATCTTCCCCCTCTCAAACACACACCCACGTACAACGTCACTTTGACTCATCCAAAGCTTCCGTGCGATTTCTCAGAAATGCCTTCTCTGACATTCTTGGGGGAAAAAACCTTCCTGGCACTGCTTGCTTAGTGCTAGCTAACTGCTATCAGTCCATCTTTGAGGAAATCTAAGAGAATTGCACAAGTCAAGTGGGTCTGATCTGTCATCTGAGAAACAACACGTCCCAAATGATACCCTGGTCAAAAGTACAGTGCTATACAGGGAACATCCAGGGTTACATTTGGGATGCCATTTGTCAAAGTGTCAGGATTAAAGAGCACTAGGGTGTATCCCATGTAGCTCAGTTTGTGGAGCATGAAACCCCAGACTTGTGGCTTGGTTTCCCATAGGGAGCTGATAAACATCTATGCACTCATGACTGTAAGACACCATGACTGTAAGTCACCATCTCCTGTCTTTCTCTACAGCCATCACCTGTCTGTCTCTATCTCCATCTTTTGTCTGTCTACATCCATCTCCTGTCTCTCTCTACCTCCACCTCCTGTCTCTCTCTACCTCCACCTCCTGTCTTTCTCTACCTCAATCTCCTGTCTTTCTCTACCTCAATCTGCTGTCTGTCTGCCTCAATCTCCTCTCTGTCTCTTCGTCCTTTTTTCTCCTGTCTCTCCCTCTTTATTATCTGTCATAGGTTTGTAAACACACATCTAGGGCAAGAGCTCAATTTTGGCAGAATTCCAGGTCAGTAGTCGCCCTGTCCAATTAAACGATACACATCTCCCTCACACTCCAGTAGGCAGACCTTCCCTCCAGGGCCAGATGTGGCTGGCTAGAGGAGCCAGGGTTACGTCTGGGGGGAGCTGGCACTTGGCTTGAGGGGACATGGGGTGTGCTAGGGGGAACTTCGCTGCCGTACACTGATATGGGGCAATAGAAGGATGGGAAAATCTGGGCTGAGACTTGGGAAGGATATTAGGAGGCTGTGGGATGCTGGGCTGGGGCGAGGAGAGGCTAGGTAAATCTGTGAAGGGCTGGGGGTAAATACCTAGTTATACTGGGGAGGTTGGTAGTACGTTGGGGGAAACTAGCGCAGGTGGAAACTAGACTAAAGACTGGGTTGTTTAGCACAGTTAGCTTAACATCTCCCAAATCAGAGCAGGTCAGACTGGGGGACACTCACATACCGGGGAATAACATATCAAATGTTATATGCTATTGTTTTTAGAAAAATACATGCCCATTTTGAATTTGATGCCAGCAAAATGTTTCAAAAAAGTTGGGACAGGGGGATGTTTACCACTGTGTTGCATCAGCTCTTCTTTTAACAATACTCTGTAAACATTTGGGAAATGAGGAGACCAATTGCTGTAGTTCTGAAAATGAAATGTATTCCCATTCTTGCTTGATATAGGATTTCAGCTGCTGATTTCCTAGTTCAGGGTCTCCTTTGTCATATTTCTTTATCATAACGTGCCAAATGTTTTCAATTAGTGACAGGTCTGGACTGCAGGCAGGCCAATTTAGCAACCAGAGTCTTTTATTACGGAATCATGCTGTTGTAATACGTCCAGAATGTGGTTTGGCATTGTCTTACTGAAATATGCAAGAAAAAGACGTTGTCTTGGTGGCAGCATATGTTACTCCAAAGCCTGCATATATTGTTCAGCATTAATGATACCTTCACAGATGTGCAGGTCACCCAGGCCTTGTGCAAGAATGCACCCCCATACCATTATGGATGATGGCTTTTGAACTGTGAGCAGATAAGAAGCCGGATGATCCTTCTCTTTAGTCCGGAGGACATGGTGTCCATGATTCCGCAAAATAATGTTTTGTTTATAATGGTTTCTTATTTGCATGGTTGAGTTTTAACTTGCATTTGTGGATCCTGCAATGTACTGTGTTCACAGACAATGGTTTTCAGAAGTGTTCCTGAGCCCATGCACTGATTTCCACTACAGAATCGTGTCTGCCTGAGGGCCCGAAGATCACGGACACTTGATCTTTAATATATTTCATTCATCGAGACTCGATGTGTGGTTTAAGTGTTCCCATCATTTCTTTATATATTGCATTTGTTTATTATCCCTTTAAAATGAGTTCAGATGAGCTAGTTATAACAGAGGCATCACATAACAGCAATTCAAAGAAGATCCCCCTGAAGCTGAACATACTTTGACTCCGACCAGTTTGTAAAGACCTGCCTTTGCTTTCCTGACTGACCGATTCCACTGGCCCCACGTTTCTCTATCAGAGGAACTTCGAGAGCCCATGGCTGGGTACCAGCGCAGGTGTTTTGCCGGATCAGTTTAGAGAATTCCGTGCTTAACCAAGGGGCTTTAGCAGTTTGGTTTTTGACTTTCTTGACCTGCGTTCAGAACTTAAGTGCTAGTTTCAAAGCAATAAAGGCTTTCTCTTAGGCTGTAAATGCAGACTGACATGCGGATCTGAAGAATAACCCGTTGATGTAAACATGGAGTAATACAATGATTATGCATCGGTTTGTTTTGTGTCCATCCCCAATACAACATGAGAAAGCATGGGGTTTATCAGGCCAAGTGAGAAGGTGAAAAGCTACACATAAAAATAAATGACATTGAATTAACAGGGCAAAAAAAGGGCAAAAGGTTATCCTGAAGCTCCTTTCTTATTATGGTGACGTGATGACTGATGCATCGCTGTTGTTTTGAATAAAAGGTACATCCATTATAATCTCATTACGGAACAGCAGTAACTGCCACCTAAAACCACAGCTACAGGATGAAAATGTCACTACTTTCAGTCCCTCATTTAGAAGGGGACCAATTTTCTAATAACCCCTACTCCATATTTAGCAGGTCGTAGGAGTTGATGAGGGACTGGTCGATGACTGTTGGCCCCCTTAATCACAGACCCTTCTGGAGGTCAATAGCAGCAGGGCCCAGGGCAAGGCAAGGAAAATGGCTTTAATCAATATGGGACAAGTTGCTTATTTATTCTGACATTACCTTTGCTATTGCATTGGGTAAACGTATTCATTACCTAGCCACACACGTGCATACATACACACAAACACATACCCTCTTTAACGCCATTAATTAATAACTCAAAGTGAGATTGCGGCCATTATATTGCAATGATTACTGAAGTGTATTGCAGGTGAGAATGTGACCTTTGACCCTCTAAGAGTGCAAAGTTTCCCAAGGAAGAAAACTGTGCGGTTGGTATGGGGGGCCACCAATATGGGTATGGGGGTTGCTGCTATATGGCCAAGCTATAAAATGAACAATATAGCAAAAAACCAGAAACCAGGCAAGCATAGTTCAGCCGGCCCACAATAAAATGTGTTGATTGTAGCTGCCCTCTCGAGAATTAAACCCGGGTCGCCCACACAGTGACGTTTTTATTTGTAAAAAATTGGTGGGGCACAAACCATTTCAAAATATAGGATACATACCAGCAAAGCTACAAAACTCCCTCTTGCTACTTATGTGTTTATTTAACACATCAACAAACAGCGTGGCTCCACAAAACACTTTTAACGACAGAGTGGCTTCCTTCTACCAGGTGTTGTAGTACACATACTGGAGAGAGAGAGACCGTGTTGTGTAATTGCTCTCCTTCTCTCTCACACACTTGTAAAATTACCACTGTCACATTTACAGACCTAAATTAGGAATGTAACCAAGCTCAGAACCAATGTACCTACAGGGCCTTACGCTAACAGCCAATTTTCAGCAACTTCGCACAGCCATTGAAGAGGAGTGGACCAACATTCCACAGGCCATAATTAACAACCTGATCAACTCTATGTGAAGGATATGTGTTGCACTGCGTGAGGCAAATGGTGGTCACACCAGATACAAACTGGTTTTCGGACCCCCCCAATACAGTGAAACTGCACATTTTAGCCTAAGGCACACCTGTGCAATCATCATGCTGTCTAATCAGCATCTTGATATGCCACACCTGAGGTGGATGGATTATCTCAGCAAAGGAAAAGTGCTCACTAACACAGATTTAGACATTTTTGTGAACAATATTTGAGAGAAATAGGCCTTTTGTGTACATAGAGAAAGTCTTAGATCTTTGAGTTCAGCTCTTGATAAACGGGGGCAAAAACAAAAGTGTTGCGTTTATAATTTTTTTCAGTGTAGATAATCATGGACATACTGACACTTCTATATAAATCGATCCAGCACAAAAATATGACCAATGCACGGACCCGCACCACAAAGGCAGGATGATAAAATAAGGCTGATGGCTCACTTGAAGAGAAAAGTTGCACAGTGGTTCTTCTTTCTGGGCAAACTTTTTGATGACTTTGGGAATTAAGTCATGTAGCTGCTGAATCAGCTGGCTTTCGATTGACAACATTGCCAATGCGTTGAGTCGCGGCTGCCCCATGTTATTGCGAGTGAAGGTGGAAAAGCTTTCCAAGGTGGAAAAGTTCCTCTCTGACTCGGATGTAGGTGTTGTTATGATAATTTTCAGCAGAGTGACGTCTCAGCAAAAGCCTCCTCTAGGTTGTTCTCATGGATGGATCTTAACAGAGACAGGGCCGTCTTACCAGTGTGAAGCTCAGTGTGGCGGTACAGAGTGGTCAGCTCAGACTTCAACTTTTCCTTGTTTCCTAGAGACCATAGTTTCACCGCACAGTCAAGCTCAGATGTAAGGAATGACAGGACATATTGTGGGAAGAGTGAGCTGTCAACCAGCTTGGCAGTGATCAGGTGGTCACATTGTGAAATCCTCTGCTCCACCTGGGAGATGACAGTGTCGCATGCCTCCTTCATCACCAGCGCTGTGTTGGTCCCATACGGAAAATAAATGTATTTTAAATATATTTTTGAATACATTTGGAAAATATATTTCCTAACACATTTTGAAAATATATTCCTGAATACATTTGGTAAATATATGTCAAAATGTTTGAAATTGGCCGCTTAAATAGATTTATAAAGAATTTATTTAATACATTTTTATAATGCATGTCCAAATATATTGGCGCAACCGGCCTAGTAGTGTTTCGAACCTGTGACTTTATGTCCCACACACTAACCACTACTCCAAACAGGATTAAGTTGACAAGAGAGGAAAGTAGCGGTATTACCAAGTTTACCTTAGTACTTTAGACTATATTTGCGACTAAGATAAAATTTATTTTGGTAATGTACACATCTATAAAATGTGTTTCAACACCTAAATGTGATATAATCAATACGTCGGTAATTACATTTCATCTTTTTACTTTCACAGGACCTGAAAAATGCATTTTAATATGGGCTTCAAAATACATTTTGTAATGTGTTTTCTATAATACATTACAATTGTAATGAGAGCATTGTTGACTGTTAAATACATTTCAGCTTTGTCCAAATGTATGTATACATTTTTAAATACATTTCATGATAAAAGGTGAAATACATTTTGATACCTGAAATGTATTTTGAATTAAGTTAAATGTATTCGACATATATTCATACATTCTACATACATTTTGCATTGCAAAAATATATTTATTTTCCATATGGGGTTACTCGTCGCCTGGCTGGTCTGTTCCAACGTCAGTTTGCTTCCCGAATAATCTGGACATTCTCCTTGAAACGGGTGAGCGCACTGCTAATCCCAGATGCATCCATGCTCCAAGTGTTGGGTCCCGGAGTTTTTTGACAGGCCGTATGCCTCACTTGTGGTGACCTCATCCCATCCTGGTTGTATGTGTATGTCCTCCATACACAGGAGCAGCACAGCGCGGTTTTCCCAAACTGCATTGGCAGTTCTACTTTTAAAGTTCCATCGTACAGCGGGTGGCCTTGGAATGCGTCTGTGTGTTGCCTCAGCAAGTGCCGCAACACGTTTTGGAGCGCCAGAGAAAAGGTGGCAAAAGCAGTTAAATCTGCAAAAAACACTTGCAGGATGCTCATCCTTGCTGAACAAAGTTGCTGCAAGGTCAGGTTCAGCTGGTGAGCATAGGAGTGAACAAACTGGGCATATGGGTTTGTCTCTTTCATTAGCGTCTGTACCCCTCAGACGTTTCCACTCATTACAGCCGCACCATCATAAGTCTGAGCGATCAGCTTTTCTCCCAGCTTCAGTGGTTCCAGCAAACCCTTGATGCTATTAGAGAGGCTGAGTCCAGTTTTATCTTTGACTTCCACAAACTCCAAAATCCTCTCTGTCACTGTATTGTCAGGCAACATGTATCCTAACACAACCACCATTTGTGATTTACAAGAGACATCAGTTGTCCCATCTGCCTGTATGACAACAAATGATGTCTCGTCCACTTGCTTGGCTATCTCCTCCCTGTACACTTCATACATAATGTCTAACAGTTAGTTTTGTACAGTGCTAGATTTCTCTTTGAAAATGGGCTGGGAGTCATAGTGCATCTGAAGTCTCGAATCGCCCTCACACAGTCTTGAAGATGCATCTGAATATTCCAGGATTCAGGGAGTCCACCGACTCGTCGTGCCCCTGCAGTGTGGTTTCACATTTTCCACACAGTTTAATACATGTTATGATCCAACTAAAAACTTACCTGTTTTCCTCCACCTGTTTGTTATGCTGCTAAATGGAACGCCTGTATGCACTGTCAACTTGGGCTGCGACATTTACCCTTCCAAGTTTCAAATCTTTGTAACCCGTCCTTGACCAAGTACCATCTCCACCAAATAGCAAACATGGAAAACAAAAAAGAGTGCCTTCTTTTGTATGCTAACTATTAGCCACTTTTTCTTCAAAAACCCACTCCATGTTAAACCCGCGGTTACTTTTACCAGCAGTTTGAGGGATGACAAGTCGCTTTACTTCAAGTTTCTCTTCCAAATGAAGGGTTTCAAACCGGTGCTCGAGAATGAAATCCACTTTATTAATTTTCTCAAGTTATCTGGCGTTTGTGAAGCTAACAAGCTAGCTAAGACAATCTACCCTCCTCGCTCTTCTTGACGACTAATGTTTGCGCGAGACAGAAAGACAGGCAATCAGGTCTGAAACACGAAATGACGCTGTAGTGGGGCTACCGGCTGTCAGCACCACTTGGCATCAAATTCTTGTGATCTACATTGATCACACTAACATTCTGAGATTGCATATTCATATTTTCACATGTACAATGTACATTGCTTTGTGAGAGAGGGGCTAGCCCCACATTCACGCTTAGCCTATGGCCTACTACTGCGAACTCGAATCGGCAGAACGCTGTCTGAAGCTGCAAAGCAGGGACCAATGAAATAAAATCCTAACACAAATTATACGCAAATTAGGAAGATGCTATAGTCATAGATAATAAATTATAGGAAGTAATCTTCGAGAAATAAAAACAACATAATTGTGTTCTTTCTGTTGACAACTGGACCCTAATGACCAGTCGCCCCTGCGCCCACGTGAAAGGCCACCAAGCGGTACATTTGCTGGTATGTCAAATGTCAGTATAGCCTCTTCACAATATATAATTGTCACTCATTAACATAACGTCAAGTTTGAATATTTAGTTTAACACCATTTACTATTGGGTTAAACTGAGTAACATTTCTTATTAACTTTATCCCCACCACAAATAGTCTCTATTAACTGTATGACTTTTGCCACTGGCTGTTTTACAAGCTTATTAGCCAGTAATATGTCGCTAGACGCCATTAACCATTGTGTTAAACTGAGTAACGTTTCTTATTAAGTTTACCTCCGGCACAAATAGCATCTATGAACTGTATGGCTTTTGCCAGTGGTCGTTTTAACAGCTTATTACTCATTTGTGAATTACATTGATACAATAACTACTGTATCAAAATAGGTGACAATAACTGACTGACTTTTTTGTCAAGTGAAAAGACGAGAGAATCGTGTAGCCAGCGAAGTGTTTGTCTATTCTGAAGAAATCATAAGACATAATTCGAAAATCCACCAGAAATAGTCGGAATATAACAGTAAACAGTTTAATTTTAGGCTTCCCATTACGTAGCTACTCAAGGTTGTAGCAAGCAAGGTTTTTGTATATCCTGAACAAATCCTCTTTTGCCACTGGCCATTTTAACAGCTAATAAGCCATTCACAAATGACATAGATACAGTATCTATCAATATAGGTGTCAGCTGAAAAGACGAGAGAATCATGTAGCCAGCGAAGTGTTTGTCTATCCTCAACAAATCCTAATATCCAACAGAACCGTTTTATTTTAGGCTTCCTATTACGTAGCTACGTAGGGTTGTAGCCAGCAGAGTTTTGTCTGTCCTGAACCTCAGGCCTTATGCGTTCTGACTGTTATGGGAGGCAAACGCGAACCTGCTGTTCCGGAGGCTGCGTCTCTAACCACTACACTATTTAACAAGGGATAGTCAGTCACAGACAGTTAGAGACATTCTCTCTTCTAGGCCGGCTCCGCTTACACGGTCCAGCAAAAATAATTTACAAGTAAAGATGTTTTCAGGTTAAGGCTAGCCATAATGTATAGTTAAGGTTAAAGTTAGTTCAAAGATCTAGAGCATTTTCCCAATCATCCTTTCCCATTGCTAATTTGAGTCAACATCTGCAGTGATAACCTTGAATGTGATAACCGCAGACACACACATTAATACTGAATATGATAGTCGCAGACACATCCGATAATACTGAATGCAATGGCCGCAGACAAATGCGATAATACTGAATGTGATAGCCACAGACGCGTTAATACTGAATGTGATAGCCGCAGACGCGTTGGTACTGAATGTGATAGCCACAGACGCGTTAGGACTGAATGTGATAGCCACAGACGCGTTAGGACTGAATGTGATAGCCACAGACGCGTTTGTACTGAATGTGATAGCTGCAGACACACGTTAATACTGCATTGTCTAAAATTGTGATCAGACTGAATCCAGGACTAAACTGTTTTGTGCTATGTTTGACAATATGCTTGAATTATGTAATGGGGTAAAATGGGGTGCTTTTCTGGTTAAATATAACAATAAACCTGGGTAAAGATAACTACAAAATATATCTACAAAAGGAAAACACTACAGCGACACCCGAAGACGACCTTATAAATGAATTGGCGTGACAAAACCTTTGACTGGTACTGTAGACGTTGGCTATTAATGAAGCAGTTACAAAGAGGCCCCTGATGGCCAGGCAATGATTCTGATCAAAGATTAGCCAAATCAATTTGGCAACAATATAAAACTCTATTAAAATCCCATGAATTGGTTTTGGTACACAATACTCCATTCTTCTGCAAAAACTGTTTGATGATAATGTCTGTTGAGGTTCTTCTTGTTCTGTCATTTGGTTTTCCTTTCTTTTTGCTTGGAAAGATATAATTCAAAATAGTATTTCAGTGATTTCAAACGATGTTTTTGTCACATTGACCTAGAACATGAGGGGAGGGTAAGTGAGACCTTCACAAATAGTTTCTAAGATATTTGCTTTGAAAATAAGTGCTGAGGCGGCCTGGGGTAGTCTAGCATTCTGAGCTGCTGCCTCCAGTGCACATGAACTGCCTCAGCGAGGGTTCAAATCCAGCCTAAAGCTCTTTTCCCCATAAATATGCTCCTCTGTCTTTCTCTACAATCTCAATCACTATGCCTGATCAAAAGCTACACTGCGTTGGATGGTTTCCATGTATTATAACGAACAAGGTTGCATTTTAATTCCACCCCATTTTTGTACTTTGTCATCTCTGATTATTGACCCTAAAGCAGAAAGCCTTTCCTCTTGTCTCATCTATTGTGTGACGGCCTGCACAACTGGCCACAAATTGAGAACACAATTTATTAAACACTTGTTTTTCACTGTGAAACTTGCCTGGGCCCAGGTCTGTGTGTGAGGTCTTTAGGTTTCCAGCACATTTCTATGGGCACTACTGTAGGGAGCAGACACAGGTCTTTAGGTTTCCAGCACATTTCTATGGGCACTACTGTAGGGAGCAGACACAGGTCTTTAGGTTTCCAGCACATTTATATGGGCAGTACTGTAGGGAGCAGACACAGGTCTTTAGGTTTCCAGCACATTTCTATGGGCACTACTGTAGGGAGCAGACACAGGTCTTTAGGTTTCCAGCACATTTCTATGGGCACTACTGTAGGGAGCAGACACAGGTCTTTAGGTTTCCAGCACATTTCTATGGGCACTACTGTAGGGAGCAGACACAGGTCTTTAGGTTTCCAGCACATTTCTATGGGCACTACTGTAGGGAGCATACACAGGTCTTTAGGTTTCCAGCATATTTCTATGGGCACTACTGTAGGGAGCAGACACAGGTCTTTAGGTTTCCAGCACATTTCTATGAGCACTACTGTAGGGAACAGACACAGGTCTTTAGGTTTCCAGCACATTTCTATGAGCACTACTGTAGGGAACAGACACAGGTCTTTAGGTTTCCAGCATGGAAGTGTGGATCCAAACCTCAGACCTACTTATCTCTGACCTCCATTTAGGTATTGATTACACACCGCTTCATGCATAAACATCACCATCGACACAGGGATCGAAATTCCACCCTAGAGGAAGACATTTCTCAAGTGACAACATCCACATTCTGAAGCTATCGCTTCAATTAGGGAACTCAGTTGAAACTCCTTCCAGAGAGATATGAGCAGCGTTCCATAAGTACCTTCGGGGATTATAGGGATGAGTTGGCTCATTCCCAAACAAACATTCCTGAAGTGAGGGGTCTGTGAGAAACGTTCCCTTAGGTCTGACTTTGTAATCCCTCTCAGGTCCCCGGCATCTAGCCTGATCTCACTGAGACTGATCGTGACAGTCTCAGTGATAGGATATCTAATGAAACGAGCTATCAGGTTTCCATGATTCGTATCTATTGGTACAAGTATTGTGAATCTGGTCCCAGATCTGTTCGACATGACAATACCATAGGAAGGTGATATGTAGCCACACTGATTGACTGAGGTACTGCAAATGAAACATCAATGTATCTTTTATAGGGAGATGGGGTATTGTGACACCAGCCAGTCTCCTCATTCTGGTGGTCTGGTTTTGTGAAACAACCATGATGAAATGTTATGAAGCTGGATATTTATAGCCTCTGACATTTAGAGATAAAGGTAATGGAGTGAGGAGCACACAGCCAGGGGTTTCTACTCAAGGCACACTGCTGAACAGTCTCAGATGGTGGTTACATCATCTGTTGGTATGGCTACCTCACCCCACTCTTGATAAGTATTCTAGACTGTCTCTGCGTCACACTCTGACAGGGATCACACGCAGCACAAACGAGCGCGCGCGCGCAGTTACGCTTGCCAGGATGGTAAAGCCCAAACTTTCACGTATACCATAACAAGTATTCTATTGCAAAGTGAGTAGACCAAATTTAACAACAAAAAATGTAACTTATTTAACTAACCTTGGTTTTGAAAAAATTACGTGTTCATGTGTTTGCTCATTTACAACAATCACACAGCACATGCATAATCTTGCTGGATTATCATACATTTCCATACAGTGGATGTAACTCAAACTACCTTTGGAATTGACCACTCTCAGTTCAGGTTAAACAACACAGACCTAAACACAGGATATACAAAAACATCAGTGGAGAGCATGGTCAGTTTACTATATAAGCAAGTGATCTCGATATGGAGCGTCAATACACAATTCAATAACAAAAATAATGTGGATAATTTATCAAGGAAACGTCGTAAATGCTTAACATTTATTCAGCTTGTAAACAGTCATAAACCAATATAAAAATGCATAGGCAATAAAACCATAGACTTGATTAGAAACATATTGTCTTACCTGGTTAATAAGGTTGACATAGTGGGTCCTTGTCAAATGTGTACAGATAATGTTGTTCTCGATGTCAGGTTAAATTTTAAACATCCATCATTATCTAAAAAGTTTCAGCTCGAAGTCAATGGGCTTCCACGAGTTAGACCAGTCCAGGTGAACGTTCAAGAATTCAAGCTCAAGACTATCCATATTTTAAGAGAGGTTTGTGAGCACGTTTTGGAAATACTGTAACCATCTCACCTGCGAATTATTTAATTCAATCGTAGGCCGATAACTTGTAGCCTAAAGTAACCTACTGCTGTCCAAAGAGTTCCAAACTTAAGGCTATAGCCTATCTTGTGCAGTTGTATTCCATGTTACTCTTCTGATAGGCGCGCATTCCACTTCTTTTTGTCCAGGACAAATCTCTTTCGGAAGACAAGGCAAAACTCATACTCTCTGCCAAGTAGCCAAGACGTTCAGGTTCAATGTCTCAATTAGCCTGTCGGTGCAATGTCTCTTTTGACATTTCGATTACAATACCCTTATGTTATAATTCCCAAGCTGAACATCGGAAAACTCTGATTTATCCTTGGAACGGTGCCAATAGCGCAGGTGATCCCACACCCGATAGCAACATTATTAGTCTACAGTGTGCAAAGCATTAGATGACAATCTGACACTGGTTTGAGTTTCAAGCCGTAGCCTATACGTATGCCCTTATAATTAAATGAATAGACCTATGCGATTTAACCTGCAGCTGTTTATTATTTTCCGCTGGACAAATAACCAATATTGTGGACAATAAAAGTGATTGTTATTTTCCTAATTAGTTAACACTAGCTTTTACGTTGGTGAGGCTTTAAAAATGAATATGCTAATCAAAGAAAGGTTTCTGTGAACTAGCCCAGGACACCGCTCAGCAGTGTGGGTTCGTAAACATCTGTTTGCAGCAAAAAAAAATCCAGTTGGTAGCCTATTCTATAGCCCACACCGAAACAGCACGTAAAGGGACCGGTTCACGACTGATCGTTTCCCTCCCTCCCTCGTATCGAAAAAGTTGTTTAATGCCAAGCCTTGTAAAGATAGAACAAACACTCCTTTTTAGCTAGAATTCTTCGAATAAATAATGTTAACCACGCAATTGACAATTAATTATAGTTCCTCCATATGGATCAGCCTTGCCACAAAAAAAAAACTCGTCTAAAATAATTGTCGTCGTTCCATATTTCTGACCATAGTCGTGAGCGGGTGGATGTCTTCTCTACAAGCTACTGCTGACACCTGAGGTCCGCTCCCCTATGCTGCATTCCATTGAAAATGTAGTAAACGCCCCCTTTCACTCAGCGCGTCCAATAGTGAGTGCTATCTCGTGGGCCCAGGGTAATTTACTGCAGGCTGGCTACATAAATAACAGAATGACATGATATTGTATTTCTGACGGCTTATTTGGAAAAGTGAAAGAGTGATATTAAACTTTTATTTTAACAAGGAACACAGACTGAGGCCTATGTATATTTTACAGCTGGGACCAGCTTATACATGTTTACACAGTTTAGGTTCAATGATTAAAAATAAACAGTAAAAAAGTGAGTGTACAGGCCAAACAAGACACAGAGAACAGACAAAACAAGATACTCACAAGACAAAGTACATTGCTATTAACACCGGTGTTATTCCCTCAGTGGCCTCTGATTTTTAGTGGATATTGGACCTGGCGAGGTCTGCCCTGCCCCTTAGGTGTACTAAACACATTCAGTGCACTTGTCCTCGAAGCATACATTTAAGACCATGCACAAGGCCCTTCAACACAAACATGTAGCTTCTTTTAAGTTTTATACTTTTGTCAGGGCGCGGAATCAAAAAATAGTTACAGGCAACACAAAAATAACAATCAGTTTATGTAAAACACCAAAATAAAAATAACTTACGGTTAAAACAATCAAAGTTAACACAAAGATAGCAGCTGATCGTGACATTTACACAGAAGTTATTCCCCTGATGGCACAAGAATTTATCCACAGCAGTTACAATCAACACAGAAACAAAAATGTCTAAAATGGGCAAGAGGGACAAGAGTCCCAAGTTGGGGTGGTGCGTTGAGGTATAGTCAGACTGTATTGTCCGTGACGACAATTCTTCCCGGTAAACCTGTAGGTAAAAATGATTCTTGTGACCTTCAGGCATACAGGGCTAAGGCCGAGCTGATATTCAGATTATTTTTATCTACTGTATAAAGGCATATGACACTTAAATGTTCCATGAAAAGTGAGAGCAGTAAAGAAAAATGGGAAGTGACCTGTAATCCACCCCTCCAACAATGGCAGTTTCTTGTCATTATTTTACACGGTAACTATGTAAAGAGCACTTTCATATTTACAGCAACGACCAAAGTTTGAGAGAATCAAAACTGCACTGTATAATGGGTAAACTTTGACTGACGGCTGATGAGAGTCGTGCTTTGATGCAAATTGATTTGTAGATCAGTAAGTTGGCAGGTGCTTTGATCCTCTGGAACAAGGCCAATAAATCCCAGACTGCCTGTCTCTGAAGCCTTGTTCACACTGGAACTTTGAAGTGACTCAAATCCAATTTTTTCCAATATCCAATTTCAATCATCTTTTCTCCTTGCACTCCGAATAGCCACAGAAAATCTGATTTTAGAAGCCACATTTCTAACCACATTTATAGGTGGTTGGAAATCAGATACGAATCAGGTCATTTGACGTGTGGTCTGATTGGTCAAATCAGATTTATCGGCACGTTTATGAATCTTCTTTTACAGTTATTCAGGCTATGTTGTATTTTGTTTGAATATACTCAAATCTCATTTGGCCACTTGTTTGGACAGTCGTTTTTCAAAAAAAGCCCTGTTATCCTGTACATCTCCTGCCCAGTGACATCTATCACCTTCGCTCTCCTCTGTCACTCCTACACCTCAACTGTCCTCAAACCTCTCCTCCCCTCAGTCCTCCTTCAGGTCTCCCTCCCTGCCCCTCCCCTCCTGTGTCCTCTCCACCCAGCAGATCAGTGCTGCCTGACACCTCAGGGAATTGAACATTATTTTCATCTACAAGTCAAGACATCTCCCTCCCCATCCCACTTCACTCCCCCACCCCTGTGGCATCTCCTGCTGCTATTACTACTGTGTGTAGACCTACTTCAGACATACATTTTTGGTGGAGAGGACCAATCATTCCAGTGTCTGATCGCTGGAGATATTAATGATGTCCAATAATAGACTGGAGAACTTGTTTTTTCTCTCTCATTTGTAAACATGACAAGTCAGGACACAATGGGCCAATTCACGAGAGTTTGCATTAACAATGGATAATTTGCAAATTTCCTACAGTACCTTCCTACAGCTTGTCCTTTTCAGGAGCTATGTATGAACAATCTCCATGACAGAGTAATCACCCAGCAACAACATGGCCTCCACTAGACCCATAACTACAGAGCAATCTGCACAAAGAACAAAGTACTTTAATATACTGTTTGACTAAAGTGGAACACCTAAGGAGCACAGAATGAGAAACGTTAGAACAAGATTTAAAATTGGACTTATTTAGGCGATTCCTCCCTCTTTCACTCTGCTTTTATCAGTTTTGTGCCTAGTAGACACAACCTTCAGACGGTAACATTGAGCTATCATCGATAGCTTTGCAGCCATAACAGAGCTTAACACATTAGTCTACTCGTTGCATGTTGTTCTCAACGACCAAACTAGCCTACTGGGATTAGAAAACATGAAGAGTGTCGAGTGTCAATCTTTTCCACAACGTAATGTATTGTTTTAAAAAGAAAAGTTTAAAAACCAAACAAGAAAGTTATTAGACAACATTCGGAACGCTTTTGTACCAGACGAGAGATCAGCCGTGTACGTCTCCCTCTACCTGGTCTGCTTTACGTCTCTGTACCAGATGAGATCAGCCGTGTACGCCTGTATCTACCTGGTCTGCTTTACGTCTCTGTACCAGATGTGAGATCAGCCATGTACGCCTGTTTCTACCTGGTCTGCTTTACTTCTCTGTACCAGATGTGAGATCAGCCATGTACGCCTGTTTCTACCTGGTCTGCTTTACGTCTCTGTACCAGATGAGATCAGCCGTGTATGCCTCCCTCTATCTGGTCTGCTTTACTTCTCTGTACCAGATGTGAGATCAGCCGTGTACGCCTCCCTCTACCTGGACTGCTTTGCTTCTCTGTACCAGATGTGAGATCAGCCGTGTACACCTGTTTCTACCTGGTCTGCTTTACGTCTCTGTACCAGATGTGAGATCAGCCGTGTACGCCTGTTTCTACCTGGTCTGCTTTACTTCTCTGTACCAGATGTGAGATCAGCCGTGTACGCCTGTTTCTACCTGGTCTGCTTTACTTCTCTGTACCAGATGTGAGATCAGCCATGTACGTCTCCCTCTACCTGGTCCGCTTTACATCTCTGTACCAGATGTGAGATCAGCCGTGTACGCCTGTTTCTACCTGGTCTGCTTTACGTCTCTGTACTAGATGAGATCAGCCGTGTACGCCTCCCTCTACCTTGACTGCTTTGCTTCTCTGTACCAGATGTGAGATCAGCCGTGTACGTCTCCCTCTACCTGGACTGCTTCACCTCTCTGCTGATAAAACAGATGAATACAGAAACAATTACCAACAATAACCTGGGCAGCCGGACTGGGGTGCTGACCTGTGGAGGTTCCCCAGTGTCATGTTCATTAGGTCACAAAGCCAGTAGTACTGAAAGCCGTGTGCCCAGCATTCATGGACGTGTCCTGGCTCGCTGAATGGTTTTCCATCCCCGTCCCCGTGGTTCCCCCACCATCATTCTCTTTGTTTATGATCGTCTTTGAGATATTTACAGCAAGACCAGACGTATGAATCACCCTAGCTGATTTTTATTCTGCTGGAGGCCAAGTGTGGACAGTAACCATTCGTTTGGATGAGCATTACGCAAAGAGGGGTGTGTGTGTGTGTGTTTGCACGTAACATACAGAGAGCCTGTGTGTGTGTCCCTCTTGCTAATCACATCTGTCGTTCTTTACTGGCTGAGATGTATGCCAGCAATGGTTGGCATGGCCTGATAACCAGAATGGTTTTGAAAGAGGAACATGGCTGAGAGATTTCTGGACTGCGTGAATAGAGATAGGCAGTACACCACAGAGACACATCAGAGAGAACGCAGAATCACCCCTTTGATTGATGCGAAACTGTTGAAAAAGACTAAATAGACAGACAACATGGCTGAAATCCAACATCCTGCAGAAAGACAATCCCAAATACTGTTTGTTTGTAAGGGTCAACATGTAACTGGTTCTGGCCCGAAACTTAGTTGACTCGGTGGATCAAATGAAAATGAATACAGAACCTAATTTGGTCAGCAATGCGTCTTTCTCTTGAAGTATTGTATCATTTTGGGCTGGACCACTGCATGGATGAACAATATTCACTGGATCATTAACAAAGATCAGCCTTCCTTGACAGAGAGATCTCTCTCTCGCTCACACACACACACACACACACACAACACACACCTGACAAGGAATTCTGACATGTGTATGGCATCAATCCAACAACAGCACCTTTGTAGAGTGTTATATCAAGTGGAGGTAGCCATCCTGCTGGCAGATGGACGTCTCATTCTCTCAGTCAATGTTAAATGGGCCTCAAAGGCACTTCCTGTTTCTATCTTACCCACCTCATAATGCTGTGGTAAAGGAAAGAGTGTTTTCCCAGTATACAGTTTATTTGGGGTTAGGGTTATTTCTTACAGTAGATGGCAGACGTCCTGGTGAATATTGAAATGTATCAGCAAAGGCACAAACGCTGATCTGGCCACTGATGCAATCTCAGAATATCTCAACCGCTCTTGGCAACTGAGATAACATTTTGCTGCTATTTTCTTTCAATTATGATTTTAAAATGCTATTTTTCCCCCCTCCAGGTCATATATTGTATGTGCGTCTACATAATACCATGTGTCAAGGATCTACTGAGTTTTCTATATTTGGGACCTGTGAACCTTCTTGACCCTGCTCTGCTTCTGATTCCACACCTGTGTATGAGTGTGTTTGTGTGTATATGTGCACATGGAGACAGTGGATGGCCATCTAACACTGAGACAGGGATATTACCATAACTTAAAGGGTGGCACTTTTTGATTTTGAGCAAATGCTGTCGAGTTTTGTTTATGCAGCAGTAGCAGTTTGACATACAGGCCGGTGTGTGTGTTTGTGTGTGTGTGTGTGTGTGTGGAGGCCTTCTCGGGACATCTCAACACAAACACCAGGGGCCAGTAAATACAGCTGCAGGCAGGGTGAGTCAATGTCAGAGCATGTCTCCGATCATCATGAACTGATGGTGTGTCGTTCTGTGGTGTGGTACTGCATGTGCGTATGTGCTTTCGTGTGTATGTACATGTATATCCTCTGTATTACGGGTGTATGTGCGTGCCTGTTCAAATGCTGTAAATATCCTGTATATGGATGTGCCCTCATAGGAGACTGTAAGCAAGTATACACAGTAGGTCTTCTTCAACGTTCATTCAAAAGTAAAATCACCGGGCTGAACCAAACACTGGTTCTGGTCCTACAAGCAGATGTGCCTGCTGTAATACCACAGTAGTAATTCCCCAGCCCCGTAGCTCCGGGAAAATCACATAAAAATAGAATACCAGAACACCACACTAGTCTTGTGAAACTCAAGCACCTGTTCACACTATATCAAATGGACAAAACAGACCTAGAGCATGAGAGGTTTGACAGTCTTTCAGTGTGTCAATGCAATGCATTTGGTGTAGTTAATGGGAAATTCACTATTTTAAAGCTTTATTTTAAACACAACAAATTAAAAGCGGCCTGTTGGCCAGGGGTCATCTCTGGTGGACTCACCACTTAAACATCAATCTTGCTGTAGATGTGTCGTGATACAAGGGACTTCATAAGAAGCAGCGCCCGTTCTGGGGCTTTGAACAAATTGTGATGTAGAAGACATCTTCTGAATTTCTGAATGGGGGGACAATTTCCCAGATGTGCCCCCATTTGCCAAGAGACAGATGGAGCGCTTCGTTATGGTTTTAATGCTCATTCTCATGTCTTATTTTGGACCCCGGAGGTGACACCAATCTTACTGATCAGGACATACGCGTAAGCCAGCAGTAGCACTGGGTGACCAATGATGAGGTACATTGGTTTCAAAACTAGCACTTTCACCCTATTTACCACTATGTATAAATATTAAACTAAACTGAGAACTGGTGTGCCAAATATTGTCTGCCAGCACTGATGGACCCAAAATCTCACATCTGACAAATTACTCAAGACTTCATACGTTTGTTTACCTAGCCACCACTTCAGATAACTATCAAAAGCTAGCTAAACATCAGTGGGAATGGTAGAGGCATGCACTTTCTATAAAAATACAAAAGTCAAAATCCCCTTTATTTACATAATAAATCGGTTGATTTGTGTTTAATGTGGCCATTAATTTATGTACAGGCACCATATGCACTGTAAACTGGTATGAGCATAGTGAACCATCTAACATTGTTTTAAAATACCCCTGGTAATCCTTCTGCTGGTGGGGGATTTGACATAAGGCTATTTCTGTCACAGGACAAGAACAGCAGTCAGCACCATAAATAGGACGGTATTGTGATCCAAGTCCCTGTCTGCACCCAAATTGTTCACTATTTAGCGCACTGCTTTTGACTTGGACCCAGGAGTGTGTTCTGTTAATGGGATCACAAGACTGGGTACAGGATGGTAACCATGGAGGGTTGTGTTTTCTGGACAGCACTGCATCAGACGTGCGGCAAAATGTCATTTCTATAATCCGATTTTCCTTTGAATGTGCCAGAATATCTGACTAGGGAGATCATATGACAGGTAGATAAAGAACACAAGGTTGGTGAGTGAGTGGATGTGGATATTTATATTCAGGTTTTACTGTCTTGAAAGGATAGTAAAAAACATTGACCTTTTGTTTAGGTTTAGGGTAATCTTTGGGTTAGAATTAGGATGAGGCCTTTCATGTTAAGGTTAGGGTAACAATTTTAATGGGTTCCCAATTGTGTGTGGATCCCCACAAGGATAGTAAAACCTAAAAGGATACTTCAAGGTTGTCCGCTCAGAGAAGAGCAGATTGCTCAGACTTGTGTCCTAGTCTCCTTTTATCTATATATTGTGCATTTCTCCAGGGATCAGACACATTGTAGGTATTCATTGACATGTACTGCAGCAGCTAGGATTCCAACTGAGCCCGCGGCTCTTTCTGCAAAAAACTTTTTCCATATTACTTGAACTGGTGTTTTGGACAATTACCACAATAGACTTCAGGAATCATCCTTGGACTCTCTGTCTGGCCTCACCCCCCACCCGTTAACGCGTCTCAGATTGTCCCATGATGTATGTAAGGTAAGCTGTACAAAGAACACAAAATGACAGAAAGGGAGTAATGCCCTTGACTAATTCAACAATAGATTTTATTATTATTGCAACACGTTTAGGAAGGTTTCGGTTGGTGTGAACTGATATTTACTGTCTCTTTACGAATACTGGAAACAGCCTAATAAACAGACATGTAGAGATGGGCGGATTATTCTTTATGAAGGGGAGTTTACCCAACTGTGTCCTGTCTAAATGCTATATTTCAACCAGTTGTGTTTTTAAACATTTAATATACCTGAACAGACCCCAGGGTTCCACCCGAGGGTAAAGGGCGGGGCAGAGTTGTCTTCTGACTGGCATGGAATTAATAATAACAATGACTCACTCACTCACTGTCTGATGTGCCCAACATTCCTCTTTATGGAAAAGTAGTGCTTAACATTGAACTATGTACGTGCGGTTTTTGTGCGCACATGATGAGTTCAGGTAAGTCTTTACATCCTTGGGTCACTTTCTACTTGACCTCGGCTGGTTTTTGATCATGTGTCTTCTTCTTACTTTCTGGTCTGCTTTGTGATAAACCCAGGATAACTGTAGAGAGCTGTTTGTTCTGAAAAGCCACCAAACAGACAACTCCAAACCTAAGCAGGAAATCACAAGTTGGATTTGTCCAATAAGAACCAAATATCTTCTCTGAACAGGGCAGGTTCAGTAGAGATGAAATGTTTAGCTCTGGGGCATCCATCACAGTCCGGGCAATAAGGACATCAGAGGAACACCAGCATCAAAACATCACTGAAACATTATTCCCTCATGGAGGGAATAATGGCATCAGCAGCAGAAACCTCCTCTGGTGACCAGGGCCCAACACAACCCTGACTTACCAGGTGTGTGAACAAGCAATCACATGCTGACCCACGTGACCAGAATGGACGGTGTTGCGTTGAGACGGAGGACTGCAGACTGGACTGG
Source organism: Esox lucius (assembly GCF_011004845.1). Classification (NCBI taxonomy): domain Eukaryota; kingdom Metazoa; phylum Chordata; class Actinopteri; order Esociformes; family Esocidae; genus Esox; species Esox lucius. The sequence continues at coordinate 28,600,783 of NC_047570.1, read as the reverse complement.
AGAATAGACTTTGACTATTTAGGTGGAGATGGTGGAAACCATTCCAGCAGTGGGTCTGGGAAGCTGTCTGTTGATGCTAATCAAATTAGCCCGAAGCCAAGCCCCCTGTTGTCCGTGGGGCAGAGGTTCACAGTCACTTAACAAGCATGGAGATGCACAGACCCATGCACTCATTGACTAAAGGCCAGAGCTTCACAGACAATTAAAAAGCATAGAGATGCCTAGGGAAACAATGAAAAAGAGAGGTAATACCAGGGAGGGAGGACTGGGGACACATTAGAGGGGGAGAGATGACCAGTAAAAAGCAGGCCAAGAAATCCAGTGAGGGGTGGTCCCCAACTGCAAGCAGCACCTGGCGAGCCAAATGACTTAATGGAGCTTGTTAATTAACTTTAAACAACTTAATTTTGTCCTGACTCCAAGTTCCCACCAGCTGGCCTCTACGCCCACACATAAGCACACACGGCATACTGGGAGGAATTTAAGGCTTTTTTTGCCCAGTGTTTGGTCTCTCAGCCACAGTGGGCTGGACAGTCCTGTTTCCCCTCTCTGGCTGGGTCTATTGTGCATGCTCTCAGCACGTGTGTGTGTGTACACTCTCCCTTACTCAGAAGTCTACTCTTCTGCATGGATTTGCAAAAGCCCAGGAACCCCTATAATACATACAGTGGGGAGAAAAAGTATTTGATACACTGCCGATTTTGCAGGTTTTCCTACTTACAAAGCATGTAGAGGTCTGTCATTTTTATCATAGGTACACTTCAACTGTGAGAGATGGAATCTAAAACAAAAATCCAGAAAATCGGGATTAAATAATACATTTGCATTTCATTGCATGACATATGTATTTGATCACCTACCAACCAGTAAGAATTCCGGCTCTCACAGACATGTTAGTTTTTCTTTAAGAAGCCCTCCTGTTCTCCACTCATTACCTGTATTAACTGCACCTGTTTGAACTCGTTACCTGTATAAAAGACACCTGTCCACACACTCAATCAAACAGACTCCAACCTCTCCACAATGGCCAAGACCAGAGAGCTGTGTAAGGACATCAGGGATAAAATTGTAGACCTGCACAAGGCTGGGATGGGCTACATGACGATAGGCAAGCAGCTTGGTGAGAAGGCAACAACTGTTGGTGCAATTATTTCGAAAATGGAAGAAGTTCAAGATGACGGTCAATCTCCCTCGGTCTGGGGGCTCCATGCAAGATCTCACCTTGTGGGGCATCAATGATCATGAGGAAGGTGAGGGATCAGCCCAGAACTACACAGCAGGCCCTGATCAATGACCTGAAGAGAGCTGGGACCACAGTCTTAAAGATAACCATTAGTAACAAACTACGTCGTCATGGATTAAAATCGCCAGCGCACGCAAGGTCCCCCTGCTCAAGCCAACGCATGTTCAGGCCCGTCTGAAGTTTGCCAATGACCATCTGGATGATCCAGAGAAGGAATGGGAGAAGGTCATGTGGACTGATAAGACAAAAATAGAGCTTTTTGGTCTAAACTCCACTCGCTGTGTTTGGAGGAAGGAGAAGGATGAGTACAACCCCCAGAACACCATCCCAACCGTGAAGCATGGAGGTGGAAACATCATTCTTTGGGGATGCTTTTCTGCAAAGCGGACAGGACGACTGCACCGTATTGAGGGGAGGATGGATGGGGCCATGTATCGCGAGATCTTGGCCAACAACCTCACCTCAGTAAGAGCATTGAAGATGGGTCGTGGCTGGTTCTTCCAGCATTACGACCCGAAACACACAGCCAGGGCAACTAAGGAGTGACTCTGTAAGAAGCATCTCAAGGTCCTGGAGTGGCCTAGCCAGTCTCCAGACCTGAACCCAATAGAAAATCTTTGGAGGGCGCCGAAAGTCTGTATTGCCCAGCGACAGCCCCGAAACCTGAAGGATCTGGAGAAGATCTGTATGGAGGAGTGGGCCAAAATCCCTGCTGCAGTGTGTGCAAACCTGGTCAAGAACTACAGGAAACGTATGATGTCTGTAATTGCAATCAAAGGTTTCTGTACCAAATATTAAGTTATTCTTTTCTGATGTATCAAATACTTGTGATTTTCTGGATTTTTGTTTTAGATTCCATCACTCACAGTTGAAGAGTACATATGATAAAAATGACAGACTTCTACATGCTTTGTAAGTGGGAAAACCTGCAAAATCGGCAGTGTATCAAATACTTGTTCTCCCCACTGTACCCTGTCGTTAGTCCCCATTGTGTGTAGTCACTTTCCTGGAGTTCTGCCTTACCTCCTCTCATTCCTCCTCTCTCATCATGGGTGGCTGGGTCTGGGTGGTGGATGTGTAATTACCCAGTCCTATTGCAGCCATCAGAGCCAGACCTGGGTCCAACGACTATTATAAGACTTAGCCTTTGCTTTAGCCTCCCATGAAAGTTATTTCAAACAAAGCTAGCATTTACTTTTGAAATGGTATTTGAACCCAGATGTGATTAGAGCATTACCACAGAGTAACAAGCCATGAAGAGACTCTAGGATTACAGGGAAAGGCCTGAGTGGACACTAATCCTGCATAGGCTCAAAAAGGACAGAGCTGTCAAAGCTCTGGCAATAACAGCTTTCATCTTAATGGGATGACAATGAGGGAGATGGGAGGAAGAGAGGGAGAACTAGGGAAGAGGGGGAGGGAGCAAAAGCAAGGTAAGGACAAAGGTACAGAAAGAAAAAGACAGAGGGAGTATGACTGAAGTGTGTGAGATTGGGGAGAGACTAGGGGGGTGACTGAATAAGGTGGACAGAAGTGAGAAACATAAGAATGGGGGAGATGGTTCATGATAACGAGGGCAACAGGAGGCAACACACAGTACCTCATATATATATACACTCACCTAAAGGATTATTAGGAACACTATACTAATACTGTGTTTGACCCCCTTTTGCTTTCAGAACTGCCTTAATTATACGTGGCATTGATTCAACAAGGTGCTGAAAGCATTCTTTAGAAATGTTGGCCCATATTGATAGGATAGCATCTTGCAGTTGATGGAGATTTGTGGGATGCACATCCAGGGCACGAAGCTCCCGCTCCACCACATCCCAAAGATGCTCCATTGGGTTGAGATCTGGTGACTGTGGGGGCCATTTCAGTACAGTGAACTCACTGTCATGTTCAAGAAACCAATTTGAAATGATTCGAGCTTTGTGACATGGTGCATTATCCTGCTGGAAGTAGCCATCAGAGGAAGGGTACATGGTGGTCATAAAGGGATGGACATGGTCAGAAACAAAGCTCAGGTAGGCTGTGGCATTTAAACGATGCCCAATTGGCACAAAGGGGCCTAAAGTGTGCCAAGAAAACATCCCCCACACCATTACACCACCACCACCAGCCTGCACAGTGGTAACAAGGCATGATGGATCCATGTTCTCATTCTGTTTACGCCAAATTCTGACTTTACCATCTGAATGTCTCAACAGAAATCGAGACTCATCAGAGCAGGCAACATTCTTCCAGTCTTCAACTGTCCAATTTTGGTGAGCTCGTGCAAATTGTAGCCTCTTTTTCCTATTTGTAGTGGAGATGAGTGGTACCCGGTGGGGTCTTCTGCTGTTGTAGCCCATCCGCCTCAAGGTTGTGCGTGTTGTGGCTTCACAAATGCTTTGCTGCATACATCGGTTGTAACGAGTGGTTATTTCAGTCAAAGTTGCTCTTCTATCAGCTTGAATCAGTCGGCCCATTCTCCTCTGACCTCTAGCATCAACAAGGCATTTTCGCCCACAAGACTGTTGCATACTGGATGTTTTTCCCTTTTCACACCATTCTTTGTAAACCCTAGAAATGGTTGTGCGTGAAAATCCCAGTAACTGAGCAGATTATGAAATACTCAGACCGGCCCGATTAAATTGCTTAAATCATCTTTCTTTCCCATTCTGACATTCAGTTTGGAGTTCAGGAGATTGTCTTGACCCTAAATGCATTGAAGCAACTGCCATGTGATTGGTTGATAAGATAATTGCATTAATGAGAAATTGGACAGGTGTTCCTAATAATCCTTCAGGTGAGTGGTATATACCTCAGTGAAATAGAGGGAGTCATGAATGACCACTTCAAGATTTCAGGATATATCTGAAAAAAGTATATAAATGGGAAGATACTTGTGTTAGATTTGGTTAATAATTATTGGGTGCCAATAACCTCAATCCACGTGTTTGAGAAAATATATCTTAATGTTTTTTGTTAACATAATTGTACCTGAATTTACGTTGCTGATAAACAACAACCACATTCCTACAAAAGCCTTTTCAACCCATCTTTACCAAGGCCTCCAATCACTCCAGAGGAAACTATACATAGGGGACGTGAAACTGGAGAGCGAAAATTACAGCTTGTTGTCTGACCTTCTCTTTATGAGAAATGTGTGCATCTATCTGTACTGTATAGATGTAATAACAGGGTTATTTTCACATCCATTATCCACGCAGCACCAACAGATAATAACAGGCTCACAGGGACCTGTGTTCCTCTGGTCCAGACATCGGGTTCGCCTATAATGAAGGTATGCACGAGATACAATACACCACTTCCTATAGTATATAACAACAGGGTTGTACACGACTATCAGATACATCCACAGCTCAACAGGACCCACTCATTTATTCCCTCAGACAGAATGGCTTCCGAAGTGCTGTAAGACCTTTCATCGCTGCAGGCCAGGCCTGGGCACAGGCCTTCCGGGGGGGCATGGGCTGAAACGACACCCAGCCCCAACCCCAGGGGCTATCGGTTCACGTGCCAGGTGCAGACGGTCATTACCCTACCTGACGTTAAGACAATGATGTCTACAACTGAAGGAAAATCATCTGTTAAGGCTACTTCTGAAGAGAACCACCGACATACTTTTTCTGGGTGATTCCGCAAGATCTTCAGAGAGGATAACTTGCAATGTAAATCTTCCATGGCCCTTTGAAAATTATAAGACACTGTCTCCACCTAGTGACCAAAGTAAGAAATGCATTGGCTTATCCATTTAACTAAAAAAAAAAAATGCTTCTTCTTTGATCTCTTGATCTCAGGTAAAAAAAAAATTACCCCTAAAAGTTACATTTGCTTCATACTTTCAAAGCAAAGTCTTTCAGAAGTTTTGATACACTACCAACAAAGTCCGCAGTTGAGACAAGTCGACATCCTTGTCATTTTTACTTAAATTAAACCGTATTGTATCATGATCCACTGTAAATTAGTTTGCATCCAGTATAAACGGTTTTCTACACACATATACATTATATATATACATATACACACACACACACACAATATAATATTAGCCCACATGGTTTTCCAACCTCACCTGCACTTTTTTTACTTTCTACAACAGTTGATCGGCATCTCACTTGACCAAGTCTGTTACTTGTTTTTCACATTTAATTGCAAATAAAAGAAAACTAGATAGCACGCAGTTCATTTACAGTATACCAGGAACCAAATTAAACCACTGTACCATTACTGTAGACACAGTATAGGGTTTTATTGTTGATATTAAAGCCAAGGTAAAGCACTATGACATACGTCACAAACCAAAAAGCCTTGTGGTGTAGCATGTTATATCTAAAAAAGAAAAAAATTTTTTTTTAGAATGACATATTACAAAAAAATAGGAACACTAGTGCACAAGTCATTGTTTAAATAATAGAACTGTACATATTCTTTAAAAGGTAACTAAAAAAATAAGACACCAAACAAAAAAAGGAGAGACATTTTCTGAAATCCTTCAACAAAAATGAATAATGATAAATGACAACATCAACAATATCAGCTCTATCATCAGTAATAAAACTGTAATAACAAACAAAAAATAAAACAAGCCAAATGGTGAAATAGAAGAAAACAGTGGCAGGAGCAGGGAGATCATGGAAGTCACAGTATAAGTACAGAAATATCAAAGGGGGACACCAGACATCACATTTCAAATCAGTAAGGCAGTAGAGTGGATGAAATACTTCAGGGGAAGCTGAAGGAACTGGGGTCAAAGGCCAGGCTCCGGACACCACAGGGGTGGTCACCTGCTCAACCCTAGGCTAGTCTACTGTTGGTTTGTCCTCTGGTGTGCAGGGTTTTACTCCAGCTAATCACTAACACCTAATTTATAACAATTTATTATACAAAATGGCAAGCCTGCATAGTTAAGTTATGTTAAAAAATGCGCTTCTGGATATATTTGCATACATTTCTAACACAAAATCTAGACATTATTTTGCAGTGATTCAACACCTCAAACAAAAAAAGAGCTGTGCAAAAACAACTACCCACTCCAAAAGACCGAGTTCTCCAATGAATTGACTTGAAAAAACAGGTTCTTGCAAATAGAAGAAAAGCCTGTCCATATTATAGTAGCACTTCTGGGTTTGACCACAGCTAGATAATCATACTGAGTCATGTTTCATAGGACAACAAACATTACAAAATGTTTCAGAAAGTCCAGCTAGGCTCTCCCTGTATCAGCCTGTTTGGTTCCAAACCTAATAGATACAGTCCCATCCCACCATTAATCTCAGGATCAGCGTGTTAGCCATATACAAAGTTCCTTTAATGGAAAAATTCACGGAAAACTGTCAGTTTAAAAAAATACATTTGGGAAAACCAAATCCCAAATGAGTTCTTAAAAACATTTTCTAATGAGAGGGCGGATATATCACATGGCAGTAATACATAAGCAACAGAAGCACAGAACTCTTCATCCATACATCCACACACATGCAAGCACGGCCAGCTATTTTACAGAAAGGGGGTTTGGGCGAGTGTCTGTAATTGCCAATAGTTGTACCTGTTTGGTAAATACCCTTATGGTCACAAACACAACCAATCCATCCTCATACCTTTCAGTAAACAAGCTCTGGCCTTTTAGCTCCTCCATCCCTTTGTATTAGCTGTGGACATTCAACACAAGTAGCATTGCTCTTGCCTTGTCGTATTACAAAGCAGGCACAACATTTTTGTAAGAAGCGAATCAAAACTTATTTTGTATAAAAAATCTGGGTTACCAAATCACATTTGCATAATATGAATGTTTACATTCAACAGGTTATATTGATATGATGTCTCAGGTGACAGCATGACAAAACAAAACGTGCATAGCCAGCGTGACATTAACCACAAACGAGTTGGTGGCAGAAAATTCACAGAAATGCCTCTGGTCAAGAATTCTTAAAATAAAGCTCTCCCAAATGCCAACTTAAACCATCTTGAATGCAGTCTTGAATTTCTCTTAAAGAGCGACCGCCTCCTAAAACCTAAAATCTGATACGAACAAATCAGTGTCAGTATTAGCAACGTGTAAACAGATAATTTCTCACTGAAAACACTTAGGATAATGACAATATCCACTAAGAAGGTATGAACATCTGCTGTTAAATGGCCCTGACAGTAAGACTTAGCTAAGAGCAATGGATCGTTTTATTTATTATAATCTAAATGGCTAAACTTATCCTGTACTTATACCTACACCATAGCCTTTAGGATATGGGCGCTGATCATTTGCTGATCATTTTCATCCAGGTTCAGGTGATTATGAATACAAACGTGACCAATAAAACTACATAGGTCTAATGCTAGTTCTGTCATTTAGCATTATAGAAAAAAACTAATATGATTTGTCATGTTGAATCTCCTTTGAAACGCTGCGAAGAATTATACATATTTTTCTGTGCAAATAAAAAAATATAATAGTCTATCACCTGAAGTTGTTTCAGCATTTCAACACAATGGATTCAGTGAGGACTTTTTTTAAAAAGTTATCTTTGGGTCTTTTGTTACATAAAAATAGATTCCTACCAGCAAAATATATAGCAGTAAAAATCACATTCCCATACATTTCATCTCAATCAAAAGCTCAGTGCAAAAATATCACACAAGGCAATGTTAAAAGTGTTCAGCGTCCACAGTGTTACTGCATTTTGACCTTTCTACCATCTGATGGCTGTTTCAATAGGGATGCAAGGGTCTGGCTCCTATATCAATAAGCCAATCAGAACACAGATTTTCCAGGAAGTAAAACATACACAGTAAACCACCGACAGAAGCCTCCCTATAGGTGTCCCAAGGTTCAAAACTCACAACTACTTCATCATGAGCTGCATCACAAGTCGGTACAAAAAGTAAAATATAGTTTATTTTGTTAATATAATGGCTATAGATATATAGTAGTAGATAAAGAAGTTACAAATAAATTGCCATTTTCATGGTTTAGGTTGTATCAACCCTCTCAAAAACCCCATATATGATGTCCAAGTTCTGCATTTCCATTCCTAGATAAACAGAACAACCAGAGGGTTCAGTCCATTTAAGTCTAAAAGAAGGGGGAGGGGGATAAACCCACTCAAACTGGGACCCAAAATACAGACTATATATACACACACACATCCTCTTATGTCTGTTTTACAATTGACCAAAATGTCAGAAATTCAAAGTTACTCATTAGTACATTTTTCTTAAAATCTTCTCTTTGTAAACAGTTTGCCCTTTTTGTCTCTTGATTAAAAAATACATTCTAGTCAGACCGTAATTAAAACGAGGCATATTATAACTTTGTGGCAATTTGTTTTTACAAAAAAACATACCAAGACTGTATAGCAAAAACATTTAAAAAATAACACTCAGTACAGAATGAGATCAATCCCTCGTCTTAATTACTACATTGATTGTAAGTTGTAGTCCCTCCCGGCAGAGGAGTGTCATTGGGCTGGGCTACGACAGGACTGGCCTTCACCTGATTATCACACTAAGAAAACCGTCCAAGCCCAGAACTTGTGTCAAAGCACTAAAATAATATTAGCACAGTGCTAACAAGCTACAAGCATAGTAATAGGATGATACCATTCCACTACTAATACAGGCCCAGAGATTTCTTAGAGATGCGCGTTTCTGGGAGGAATGGACATTGTTGTGTAAACGGCCCCAGTGCTGCGCAGGCCAGGCGTTGGGCTGGTTACCGTGAAGGGGTGTAACCAATGGGATCTGGCGATGGCGTTGCGATGTCTTCAGTATTGGTTGAAACCAGCTTGAGTGGAGAGGTGTCCTGGGGACTGACAAATCCTCCCGGGGTCCACAAAAAAATGTTCTAGAACAAGAAATGCTTCTACCGGAGAATGGGTCCTGTTCAAACACATTAAAAACATGTTCCAGGATACAGCATTCACGTGCTGTTTCAGAACATTGTCTCCAGTATCTGTCCTGTTCTACAACACAGCCTACAAAAGGTTACAGGGCGAAATTCTTGTTCCAAAATAGGTGTTTTTTAGTAGTTTTTTTTGCATTCTCTTGCTCCGAGCTTCACCAGCTTTGGTCCAGAACATCTGCACCCACCTGCTGTTCTGGTCGTCTACAGCAGCCAGGGATCCACAGACAGACGCTTTGCTGTGGCAGAACGATGGCTGTGTGGGCACACTGATTTGGTTAAGCCGTTCTAAGGTCCTGGAGCCTGGCGCCATTACGTGGGCATTGAGTCCAAACAGGTATACCGGGTGTGCTGAAATGAGCCAATCACTGAACCGATCAGTCGCCTCAGTTGTTCTGGTGAGAATCCCGAACCGTGCAGCATCAACAGGAGGCAACGGTGACCTGGCAGTAATGCCCTGTGCCGATTTAATATGGGTAATATGTTCATATAGTACATCTCAGTGGCCAGTCAGTCAATCAGCAACTAATGATGGTTTGCATGGGTCTGGGTGGCGAGCAATGTTCACAAGTCCATTCCTCTGACTTGGGGAGGGGTGTGTGTGTGTGTGTGGAAATAACTTAAAACACAGCATAAGCATGCTCCAGGACATGCACGCTCCGAGTGTGTAGTCAATTGTTTGCGTAAAGAGGGATGTTTACACCAAGGTTTCAGTTATCTAGGATGTGCTGGGGTTTTGGCAAATTAAAAATGTCCACAGGCCAAATGATCTGGGGAGTGGTGTTCAGGTGCGTTTCAATGGGTCGGATTTGCATGGACCGATGGGTACCAGAGCCCAGGATGGGTGGAGATTTCACTAGAACAATGGAATGACCTATGCCTCATTGAGCTAGTCGGACTGGAGGCAAAGACAAACTTGGTAATTCATCCAATGTAAATACCACAAGGATCATCTCCGTGAATGCAATTTATACCCGCAGATGGTAGATAAATCTATGAGAGGTAGGTTGTCTTTTCTTTGTACTGGAATTACTGTCGTGAGTGTTTTGGCTAGCTTGTTCATGTCGATGCCCTAAAGAAAAAAATAAAAAATAACAATCAGATTGACAGCTCAAACTGTTGAATACAAAAAGTATCCACATTTGTAGTTTAATAAAAAGTAGGCACTTGCTGCTATGCCGTACACAAAACCATGGCAGTCTTGTGCATCCCATGGGTCACATCCCCCATGGTGAAGGATGCCCGGCACGTTCCCAGTCACATGGTCCCGGGACAGACTGTCCTGACAGAAACCTTGGTGTGTACATGTGTATTTTACGAGGTTCAACCCATTACGTGTACGTGTGTGTTTGTACCCATTTACAGTCTGTCGCTGCGGAAACTGTCCTCCACCGAGGGGTCGGAGAGGACCATGTCGGGGTCACTGAGCATGTTCAGACCGTCCAGGCTCAGGGGCTCGATGCGCAGCTCGTCCTCCAGCGGGAAGCCACCTTCTGAGTCGAAACATTCCGCCATGTTGCCGGTCGTCATGACGCTACTGATGTCCTTGGACAGATTGGGGTTGGAGTCATCTAGGAACAGAGGGATACAGGAGGAGAAAAATATTCAGTGTGATTCAAGACACATCCACTCACCAACCCTGAGTTCTGTATCTAACCGGTCATATGGGCTCCCTGGTCAGATGTTCTCTGACCTCTGGCACATTCACAGGAGAATCTGATTACAGAAATGACATTTTGCAGCACGTCTGACGCAGAGCCGTCCAGAAAACACTACCCTCCTTGGTTACCATTGGGTACCCAGTCTTGTGATCCCATTAACAGACCACACTCCTGGGTCCAAGTCAAAAGCAGTGCGCTAAAATAGTGAACAATTTGACTTGGATCACAATACCGTCCTATTTATGGTGCTGACTGCTGTTCTGACAGAAAGAGCTGTATGGCCAAACTGCGACACTAACATTGAAACACAGATACAGTCCAGTTTGATTTCTAGTCATTAAAAAGGGATTTTACTACTTAATGTAGATGATGATGATGATGTTGGCCCTCCAACGCACAGAATCCCCCACCCACTCCTGTACCCGACCCACCACTCCACCCGACCAACCCACCTACCCACCAGACCCACCCACCCACCAGACCCACCCCACCACCCGACCAACCCCTCCACCCGACCAACCCCTCCACCCACTGACCCACCCACCAGTGAGTATAATATTGGGCACTCCTCCGCTGCAGTTGGAGTAGAAGTTGGGTCTCATCTGCGGTAGGTGGTCCTGCAGGTTGCCATGGCTCCCACCCAGGCCCATGAGGGTGGCATGTGAGCAGTAGAGTGACGAAGAGGGAGAGGATGGGTCGAAACATGAACCTCCTGCCATTTGGTTCATGGCATTCTCGATCATGCTGAACTGGTCCAACTGAGGAGGGAAGAGGCAGGGGACAGAAGGAACTCAGGGAGAAGGTGGTTGTAGAGGGCAAATGTCAAACTCAACAATTCCAAATGGCCTACAAATGGAGATGGAACAATACACATAGTACTATCAGTATGGAGACTTCCGTTCAGTCCGCACTGTAAAACCCAAATCCAGGAATAAACATTGAAACCATAAATACCAGGCCAATAGCCAATAAGCAGTTGGCTAGGGCTATATGTCAAGTAAAAATTACAGTATCTCACCAAAGTGAGTACACCCCTCACATTCTGGTAAATATTTGATTATATCTTTTCATGTGACAGCACTGAAGAAATGACACTTTGCTACAATGTCAAGTAGTGGGTGTACAGCTTGTATAAAACTGTAAATTTGCAGTCCCCTCAAAATAACATAACACACAGCCATTAATGTCTAAACCGCTGCCAATAAAAGTGAAAATGTCCAAATTGGGCCCAAAGTGTCAATATTTTGTGTGGCCACCATTATTTTCCAGCATTGCCATAACCCTCTTAGGCATGCATTCACCACAGCTTCACAGGATGCCACTGGATTCCTCTTCCACTCCTCCATCACGGAGCTGGTGGATGTTAGAGACCTTGCGCTCTTCCACCTTCCGTTTGAGGATGCTCCAAAGATGATCAATAGAGTTTAGGTCTGGAGACATGCTTAGCCAGTCCATCACCTTTACCCTCAGCTTCTTTAGCAAGGCAATGGTTGTCTTTGAGGTGTGTTTGGGGTCGTTATCATGTTGCCCTGCGGCCCAGTCTCCGAAGGGAGGAGATCATGCTCTGCTTCAGTATGTCACAGTAAGTTGGCATTCATGGTTCCCTCAGTGAACTGTAGCTCCCCAGTGCCGGCAGCACTCATGCAGCCCCAGACCATGACACTCCCACCACCATGCTTGACTGTAGGAAAGACACCACAGGACATGGTTCCAGTAATCCATGTCCTTAGTCTGCTTGTCTTCAGCAAACTGTTTGTGGGCTTTCTTGTGCATCATCTTTAGGAGAGGCTTCCTTCTGGGACGACAGCCACGCAGACCAATTTGATGCATTGTACGGTGTATGGTCTGAGCACTGACAGGCTGACCCCCCACCCCTTCAACATATGCAGCAATGCTGTTATACAAGCTGTACAATTCTTTTTTTCAGATCTTCAGAGAGAACTTTGCCTTGTTGAACTTCCAGTGACTAGTATGAAGGAGTGTGAGAGCGATGACACCAAATTTAGCACACCTTCTCCCCATTCACACCTGAGACCTTGTAACACTAACGAGTCACATGACACCGGGGAGGGAAAATGGCTAATTGGGCCCAATTTGGACATTATCCCTTAGAGGTGTACTCACTTTTGTTGCCAGCGGTTTAGACATTAATGACCGTGTGTTGAGTTATTTTGAGGGGACAGCAAATTAACACTGTTATACAGCTGTTATATATTATATGTTATATATAGCTGTACACTCACTACTTTGCATTGTAGCAAAGTGTCATTTCTTCAGTGTTGTCACATGAAAAGATATAATCAAATATTTGAAAAGATTTGAGGGGTGTACTCACTTTTGTGAGATACTGTATGTTAAAACAACTTGACTCAAATCTTGATGGGTGTAATTCAACTCATTCAATTCATTGGTAAACAAGCTTCCTATTTCCATTATTGTAGCTTTTCTAAACAAGTTCAAAGGACATTAATGCATCCAGCTGGTATTTATAACAAAACAACTGGTAAATTGTGCACCTCCCACACAGTTCCAAATGTAGCATCAGAGTAGAAACTGGAGAGTCAACAGAACAATTCTGTCACATCCCGTGAATGGATGTCATTTCCCCACCGTAAAAACAATCCCAACCATAAACTCAAAAAAGCAATACGCACCGAACCGTGGCTTTGGAAAGCTGTTGCACCACAACAAAGTATTAAAAAAATCACCAACCAAAACACTTTATATTTAGTAGCACTCCAGAATTTGAGTGCAATTTTGAAAGGCAAAAGGGTAAACATTTAAATGTTATAAAGTTTAGATACTGACTGTAAATGAAGGAATGTGATTTCCTGAGGATCCTTCCCTAGAGCCTTCTCCCCGGTGGTTTACCTGGTAGGACTGAGCCTTGGCCGGGCCACTGGAGAACTGGGGCTCCATAAACGGGTCAGTGAACAATGCTGCTATGTTGTTATGCTGGGGGGAGAAGAGGAAGGGGACAGGGCAAGGGGACAGGGCAAGGGGACAGAGCAAGGGGACAGGGCAAGGGGACAGGGCAAGGGGACAGGGCAAGGGGACAGAGCAAGGGGACAGAGCAAGGGGACAGGGGAAGGGGACAGGGGACAGAGGAAAGGGACAGAGGAAGGGGACAGAGGAAGGGGACAGAGGAAGGGGACAGAGCCAGGGGACAGAGCCAGGGGACAGAACACACAGACAAAGAGATGAGACATTTTGAAGAGAGAGGAACAGAGGGAGGAGGTGCAAGGTGAAGAGTGGACACTGTAAGTGGACCAGTTTCTTCCCAGGTTAGTTACATTTAAGAGCAGGCAAATCAACAGACTAACAGGGATTTAAATGACACATAGATGTGTTCAGAGGCCCGCAGAGGAAGACATTACACTGGGCCATAGAGATACGGTCTGACATGAGTGAGTCCCTAAAATAAATGAGCTTCACGATCTTTCAAAAAACCACGTCCCAAGAATGTTTTGATACGCATTTTGCTGAAGAAAACATCTCCCCAGACACAATCACAGACACAATCACAGACACAATCACAGACAAACACTTACACCCGAGTTGAAGTCCAGAGAAATGTTCTGCAGTGGGGACAAAGGCTGCTGCTGAAGCTGTTGATGCTTTTGTTGTTGATGATGATGTTGTTGTTGTTGCTGCTGCTGCTGCTGCTGGCGTTGTTGCCCCATTGAATGCTGGGACGGCTGGTGTTGCTGTTGGTAGAGTGGGTAGGGTGGGGGAGGCTCCATTGGCAGGCTGCTGGTGTCCAAAGCAACCCCCTGCAAAAAGACAGAGAATTAGGGAGGGAGGGGGCCCGTGTCAGATTCAAGAAAACAAAATGGAAATTCCAGGGTCAGTACGAGTGTGCGCGTGAGTACCTGCGTGATTGGGGACAGTGACGGAGACATGGTGGGCGACAGCTGCTTGGCCAGTCCTCGCCGCTGCTCGGCACCAGGCGACAGGGTTAGAGGGCTGATGGGAGCAGGCCTGCGGCGTGGCGAGCTGCTCATGGCGCCCTGAGGCGGGTTGGAGAGGGACGTCAGGCGGAGGGACGAGTGGATGGCGGGATTGCTGAGGGACGAGTGGAGCTGGGAGTTCTGTAGGGAACCCTGGATGGAAGGGTTGCTCAGAGAGGATGAAAGGCCTGGAAGGAGAATCACACATTAGTACCTCCTCTACAGATGGAATTTACATCTGAAGAGTTCTATTTGTGGGAATGCAAAGAAACACAGACTGTTGACTGAATAACACCAAGCATAACTAATTAAAAAGGTTCATGAATGTAGCACAGATTAGGACTGTTTGGGCAGATGGAAGTCTTGTGGAAGTTATGATGTATGCTGTAGGTTTTCCAATCCCCACCCAGATACACACACTGGACCAATTAATTTTGAGAGATGGAGGAGAGAGCATGTGAGAGAGAGAGAGATAGAAGAGTGAATGAGTTGGAGCAGATGAAGATTACTGAATGAAAAAAGCAGAGGAACATTAGTCAATAACATAAAGACCACTGTGTTCAGAGGGAAAAAGAGCTGGCATAGATGACAGAGAATAGCTGTTTGGAGAAAGCCAAAACCCTAACATTTCTTTGGTCACAAGCCTAGTTTAATCAATTAACACAAAGTAGACACACGCCCCAGGGCTGGACCCGATTTTGTTTGAATAACCCACACACACCCAATCACTCCAGAGCTTGGAACACACGTTTATCCACTGCCTGTTGAAGAAAAATGAAGTTCAACACTTTCCACTACCCTGGTTTCTCTACATGTCCGTTACAGGATGACATTCCATAATCAATAGTATTGGGGTCTTATTTCATTATCATTTTCAGAGGTCCATTTAATGATTATTTCCATTGCCATCTCCCTATTGCCATCTTCACATTAAACGCATGTAAGACAAGCAAACTGTAAATGACAAGAGATACTGTGCAAACAGTATCAGTCAATTAGGCTATTGTACTTTTGTTTTCCATTGGCCACATAGCATTGGTCAATAGCATTATTTCATTGTGACAACCAGACAATTTGAAGGTGAAGCAGTCTAAATTATACACAACAGACTGACAGCTAGGTACGGACAAGATTATTAGAAATAATGCTAGTTTTCCAATACTTGTATGAGAATTCACTTATGCAAACAAATACAACACTGAAAGAAACAATGAACGTGCTTAAACTGTGATTTTCTCCAAGCACCTGCTACCATCAAAATCTAGAGTTGATTAACATTAAAATGCTCAGCCATTTAACACACTCATCCACAGCGACTAACGAGCAATATAGATTAAGTTTCTTGCTCAAGGGCGCAATGTTTCTCACGCACCTTGTCAGCTTGAGCACACATGGTACATCAATCAGCTTCATTATTAAAGCCAATAAGTACACCTAAATGATCAAGTCCAGAATCATAAATAACAAATAACAATCATCTGATTCGAGTAAAGCAGGTAGATAACTGCCACCACTACAATTTAATTTGTGTGCAATAGTCTGCTCTATCCTGGTCTTCTTTAGTTTTTTATTTAAGCGGACCACTGATGACATTGGCCACTGAACGCGCTGGTGCTGGCCCGGTTGCATTTACACAGAGACAGGTACACAGTGACAGCTGGTCAAGTGTGCTAATATCACGTCCACTACACACACAGAGACCTGGGGCTAGCATGCCTTTCCTGTCATGCATGCACAAATGTGCATACATTTAGCATTTTTGTATACAAGGTCAAATGGGGTGAAACACACCCACCCACCACCTGAACACGCACCTCCTTCAGTCCACCCTCCTTGGTTGCTCCCAATGCCCAGGTGCATCATGGCGGCGGGCAGGTTGCCGGTGCTGCCGCGCACGTTGGGGTTATTGTAGCCCCCACCTGCGTGGTGGCCGTCCTCCGGGTCCAAGGGGGTGGGCAGCGGAGAGGGGAAGTGCAGGTTGCTGAGGTCTGGCAGGGAGCCGCCGGTGCTCAAGGAGCCCTGGTAATGGGAGAGACCGGGGTTCTGCTCTGGAGACGGGAAAATACTGAGGAGAGGAACATCACGGAGCATTTTAAAGGAGGAACTTCATTCATTCAAGACTTGAAAATACTTTAAAGAGGAGGGGAATAGTATTACTATGATATACAGGGCCTATGGAAAGCATACAACCCCTTTAAGAGGAGGGGAATAGTATTACTTTGATACACAGGGCCTACATTTTGTTATGTCAGTGTCTCAGAGTTCAATGCATTTAAATTCGATGCCCCCACACTTACTAACACCCCATACTGCCTAATTACGTTACAGTGAAACATAAAAATACAAAGCAGAAAGGTATCTTGTTCAGGTCATTATTGTAGCCACTACAAAACATTTTATCCTTCGCAGTTATGCATGAAGAGATGCAAATGTCTGATATAACTTATATGCTCAGCAAAACTTTACTAATTTAGGCTTGTATATTTTAGTTTTACATTTTTCGTCAAAATAAATGTTTGTAGGAAGTTATTTCCACTTCGACATGACAGAAACATTTGCGAAGATCAGTTACGAAACAGCATGATTAAAGCCATTTCAATCACACAGCAGAAACATTCAAGGGGCTGAATAATTACACAATCCAACATAGCTGACAATGTTTTGTGTGTGTACCGTCTTCCTAATCTAATCAACACTGACCACCTGCCCTATTCCACAGTGAAAACTGTAATGCACTGCTGGAAGAAACGCACAACAACAAACAATATGGATTACATGTCAGCCATCAGCTTTCAATGGGAATCACATACATCTCGGCTAATAACGATTCGTAACAGGATGTTGTCTAAACATAGCCCTGGATAAACAAATGGAAAATAAGACTCACTTTATTCCAGGCACTTCACAGGATTTGGGGCGCAGTGAGAGGGACTGTACCTATGTTAGAGAAACAAAAATGTCAATTAACTGAGAAAAATTGACTGACTGAAGATACATTTACACTATGTAGTCTACTACAACTGAAACATTAACAACAAAAATCTTTCCCAAAGAGAACACACACACACAAACACACTTCTCTCACACAGACAGAAACACACACCTTCTTGGCCTCCCACAGCTGCTTGGGCAGGGGCTTGCTGACACCAATTAGACCCTCCTCATTAGGAAGGTTTGGGAAGGAGAAAACTGAAAGAAAGATACGGGGGAAAAAAGAAATGGAAAGATTAGAATGACCTGCTCAGACACTTCTAGTCATTTACACCTAAAGAAAGATGGCAGATCAGTAAAGATTATAGGATGTCAGGTTTAAGGAAACTATGATTGACGCTTGGGCCTACATTATACAACTAACTTTTACATGGTCCCCATGTTCTGCTCTTTGGGATCCAGGGGATTTCACCCTGATCAGAAATAGTGTATGGCGCGCATATGGATTTAAGAGATCCACTAGGCATGGTGTGTGTGTGGGGGGAGGTGGGGGGTTTGTCTGTCCATTCAGGTATGTTGGGTAGAAATCAACAAGATGGTTAGAGATCAAGTGGTCAGGATACCGGGGGACGGGACGCGGGGACGCGAGTGACAACTCACCATCTCCAGAGCTGTCCACCTCGGCCTCATTCACACTGGCTGCACTCCGGCCCCCGAATGAAGAATGGACGGCAGGCAGAACACACACACACACACACACAGACAGAGAGCAAGACAGAGGGACATTATTTGTATATATTATCTCTTTATAAAACCTTCCAGCGGAGCCTAACATAAGAATCACAGCACTCCATCAAAGCCCACAGAGAACAAGCCCTCAGAAGTCTCCTGAACACAGTTCTCACCAACGGCATAGGGTAAAAAAATATATAAAAAAAAAAAGGATTCATAATTTTAAAAACGTGTGTAATCCTCACTTAAAATATATTTGTTTATCTAATTTCTATTATTACTTTTTATTTTAATTTTCCACTTGCTTCGGCAACATGAAAAGAAAATGTTTCCCAAGCCAATAAAGCCATTGAGTTGAACAGAAACAGAGGGGAGGGGGGAGTGAGAAAGTTGGGAGAGAGGGGGTGGGACAGAGAAGGGAGGGAGAGAGGGGAGGTGGGAGAGAGCGGGTAGAAAATAGGCTGTGTCCACAGGCCCAGCTAGAATGAAAGGAGGACCATTGTTTTTCCCCTCACCACACAGATCTCACTGAGAAAAGTCTCTCCTTCCTCCCTCTCCCTCCCTCCTCTCCCTCCTCTCACACTGCTGTCCTCCTTGTTTACGTCTCTTTCTCCCCCTTGTTCACTGCTCCCTCTCCTAACACTTCCTGTCGCCAGTTTCGCTTTCTGTCCTCTCCTTGTTCCCTTTACTTTCCAGCATTCTTTCTTCCTCTTTTCAGTCCACGGTCCCCTCATTCTCTCATGCTAATTTCATTATGTCCCTCTCTTCGTTCCACCCTTTGTCCTTTCAAGTTTAGTAGGAGAACAGTGTGGAACACGGCAAATGTCAATGAATCGAACAACTTTCTTTTTTCAACCCATATGCTGGTTCTACATGGCGTGCCTTGCTACCATCAGTGGTTCCTGCCTCACAATGAGTCCCTTTTAAACAGTTAAGCATTGTGCCGTTGCTGACAAAGACCCATAATGGCATGGACACACAGAGGACACTTATTTCCATAACAATGTCTGCCAAAGCAAACAAGGTTTTGAATGAAGACTCGCAAAACTGCTTCTTTAACGGAAGTTCCTGATCAAACATAGGTAATGTATGTCAAAGTGATGCAAGCTTGCAAAGCTCATGCGCAGAAACGCATCAAATTAAAGGCTCAACTTGAGTAATATAAAATGATTTTCACCAGTTTTGGTGCACCTGATTCTAACTTTAGCCATTGCTTTTTAAAAGGTAAGAGGTAGTACCTACTTTTTTTCCATTACCACATTTCATTTTGGTTGTTTTTAATAGTATACAGAAAATGGTTTCGAAGTTTTGTGTGTTTTGTTATATTGGGTTACTGGCATTAATAAATGTGGTTTGAATGTATCTTGAAAAACAATGGGTCCAAAGATGGACAAAAAAAGAAAACTCTTCAGTGGGTGTACTCAACAACATTTTGATGGTACACGCTCTCCAACTACCCGTCCCCCTTCCACACTTAGTCTATGCTTGCTTTGTTAGTAGTGTTGAAACTCAGGCTTGGCCCGGATCTTTAGCCAATATCCTGGTTAAACTTGTTGCCTAACAAAAGGGACTTGTATCCATTAAAAGACCATAGGAGCATTTCTAAGTCCACATCCCCACACCCTCTCACGACTCTCACTGATCTGATCACATTAATAACCACAACAACAACATTATATCCCCTGCTGGTGTACATCAACACAACACACTCCACTGTCTGAGTGTCTGGAAACATCCATTCAGAGCTGAGGAATAGGGAGGCATGGGGGGGGTGGGGTTCGGGCTTCAGAGGAGGAGAGGAAATTGGAAGAGATTAGGGAGAATAGGAAAATATCGGACACACCGAGGATAGACGACTGGGCAGAGGGAGGAGAGAGAAAGACAAAAGAGAGAAAGGAAAGATGGGTTGGGGTAAAGGAAGAAAATACTGGAGAGGAGGGAGCCAGGGGCTGAGCGCAAGAGAGGAGTATTAGAGACATGGGAGAGAAGGTACAGAAAGAGGAGGAGCAATGTGCAATAAAAGGCGAATGAGGGCAGAAAGGGAGAAGGAAGGAAAAAGAGTGAGGTCGGTACAAGCACAGGACGGTCCCAGCCAGATCAACGCTTCTCTCACCAATCAGGCATTTTAATGAGAGAGTGCAAGCAGAAAATAATGTAATATCTATATACACTGACTAAAAAAAATACAATAAAATATTATTACAACATTTTCGGGATGGCCTAAGACGCTCCCCTTCTCAAGAAACCACTTGACCCTCCTGATGTCAAAACTGCGGAACAGTATCAATTCTGTCTTTCCTTTCCAAACATTTCAGCGTGCTGTCTGTGACCAACTCTCCTGTCCAATCTCAGAAGGCATTCCTTGACATTTACCAGTCAGGCTTCAAGACGAGTCACTACTGAGCTGACTTTATCCTCCTCACTCAGTCTTCTTGATTATCTGCTGGCTTTTACACTGAACCAGATAATACCCACTTCACCCTGCACATGATTGCAAGATAGAACTGCTCAATAAATTGCCTGATAAAATATAAGGCCTCGTCAAGTGCGACAAGTAAATACGACCATGTTCGAGATTGTTGATTTGGATGGTTGAGATGTGCCTTTTCCATGGTACATCTAGTGTAAAGGATGTGCCTTTTCCATGGTACATCTAGTGTAAAGGATGTGCCTTTTCCATGGTACATCTAGTGTAAAGGATGTGCCTTTTCCATGGTACATCTAGTGTAAAGGATGTGCCTTTTCCATGGTACATCTAGCGTAAAGGATGGCCCTTTCTATGGTTCATCTAGTGTAAAGGATGTGCCTTGGGCACTTGGTATTTCTGCAGCTATAGCTTCCCTAATCTCCAACTATGTTTTTCAAAGCAGCATTATCCAACAATAAGAGGCTTATTTTACACAATGCTGCTACTCTCCACCCCTACATAATGTAAACAATAAAGGATCAGTATTGGCCATTCCAGCAGAACAACGGCCAGTGTCAGCCTCAAAACAGATTGCTGTATCCCAGGTAAATGTGTATCAATATGTGCACCATTGCTAACCCTGTTAACATTTAAAAAAGCCTCAACAAAGCCTCTGAAGATATATGGACGTAGGATCTCTGGATTAACTTCTATCTGTTCAGAATCTCTACTGTAAGCAAATGGTTTTATTGACTTAATATTTCTCGAAGCACACGCCCTCAACCGTCACTGTTATGTGTGACCCATTCTCTAAGAATGTTAGCTGGTTCAATAAGATCGTCTCTCTGTATTAAATCACTTCGGCTTTGGTCTGTGGTTGGTCAATATTAGTATAAACAGTTCAGATGGTAGTTTACAGATATAATTTCATTTGTTTTCAATTCTCTAGCGTCCCATCCATGGAAAGTGGTTTTACAGCAAGGTCTCATGCTATTCAGCCCTCTGTTGTTGAGTAAAACCTTGCAATTCGAGCCTACACCTTTGTAAAAGGAGAAGATTCAACTAACAGAGTGAATTAAATCTACTTGCATATTTTATTAAATTATCAGGGCTATATTGTTCATTCCATTCACTGAACCAGTAGCTCTCCTGCTGTCCTCTCTTCATGGAGACCTAATATATATTTGCGGTCTTAGAGAGGTCCATATGAGATACATAATCATTGGATCATTGGAATCATTGTTTAGCTGGAAGACCAAAAACCTTCAACACAGATCCAGTGTTTGCACCGAACACAGATTGAACCCTGAACTCTGAAATGCCTAATAATAGGCGGATTTGCACTTTGAAAGTCCCCCAGAACCAGCAGGGGAACCCTACTGCATTATCAAATACACCCATGTTAGATTTAAGGGGGTGAGGGATCTATCTTTACCCAGTATTTAAAAAAGGTCTCTGCAAAATGTCTAAGTTCATACATCGCTTGAAGTAACAGTTGGACTGTCCCTCTATGAATGCAACTACCTCACTCAGTGCAACATGACTGGTTACAGTATATTGCTCTATCCGCGATAATATGATCTGATCAAACTTTGTCAAATAACCATGATCTGTGTGAAAACCGAATGTACGGTCCCAGCGAAAACAACATTGGTGAACCTCAGTCGATTGTGGTACAAACCATGTACATTTCATGTGATGTATGTTTGTCGTGGGTTTGAAGTTTACCTTTTCTAGATGGTTCATGGTCTTACAGCCCAAGACAATGAGAAAACATTGGAGTCACGTCCGGCAACAGCTAGTGATGGCCATTCAAGGCTTCATTACTGTTCTAGTAGCAGGACATTATGCTAGCAGCGCTAACTCAGATTTTCTTTTTCAGAATAAAAGCCATCATTGAATTATATACGGTCATATAGTTAACAATCTAGTCTGTACATTTTATGTTTAATGTCTGT
This sequence comes from Esox lucius, assembly GCF_011004845.1. Lineage (NCBI taxonomy): Eukaryota > Metazoa > Chordata > Actinopteri > Esociformes > Esocidae > Esox > Esox lucius. The sequence goes on along the minus strand of NC_047570.1, from coordinate 28,577,998 downwards.
TCCAATGTTATTCTTGTCTGTTCTTTTTCAGACTAGATTGTTAAATATATTGATTTATACATTTCAATGATGGCTTTTAATGTGATAAAGAAAATCTGAGGGCTCCCAGCATAATATCCTGCTGCAAAAATAACACTAATGAAGCCTCGTTTGGCCATCATTACCAACAACCACACCACACCCAAATAAGCTTAGATCACATTTGTTTTGGCCGTTGTTCTTTAATATTTTGCCACGATACTGTAATGATTTTCACAGAAATATCTTAACTCTTGAAGTTCATTACGGGGTTCTGTTCGTTATAGGGTTCTGTTCATTATGGAGAGGGACTCAGTGGGCCATGAGATGGCCTAGACGACTGTACAAATTTATGACAACATTGGAGGCATTTCCCTCAGATCACACAGACCCAGAAATAATCTGAAATTATTACAAAGTAAAAATCAATGAAGTCCAGAATCAGCAAGGCTAAATACTGCAATTGTAGAAGCAAGAGTCGCAAGATGTTGCCATGAGAAGAGAGCAATCAGGGGAGCACTAAGTAGTGAACATAACCAATAATCATTCTTTAGTTTTCCATTCTTTTTCCCATTATTACAACAGTGTACTGTAAATACCCTTTAATACAGCATTCAACATACCTTGATCCTTTTAATAAGCATGCGTGTAATGTAATAGTCATGTGTAATGTACTTATTATACATTCCTGTCTTTTGCAATAACAGTCTTAAGAGACAAAAAGAGAGGGGAGAGTGAGAGAAACAGAGTGTGATTGATTGATTGTTTTTTGCAATAATGCTTTGGCAATGTAAACATGCATTTGTCAGGCCAATAAAGCTCTTTTTAATTTAATTGAGAGAGAAGAGAGAAAGAAAATCTTATAGTACAAACACACATTCAGTATGGAATGAAACCTATATCCCTGTGACTTTGGGGTTTCAGGCTGGGTGTTTTGTAAAAACACTTAGTGAAAACTGCTGATTTAAAAAGGTCTTTATAAAATGACTAGACTCTCTGAGGTTACAGTCTTCCAACTAATGATGTACATCAGCACTGTGTGTAAGTCTTGTATCAGAAATACCTTCAAACAGTACAAAGGAGGCCATGGAAACAAAAAAGGTTTGGAAATAAAAATAGGACAACAGAGTTGGCTCTGTGTGACGTCTGAGAACCCATCTTACCCGTCTACTGTCCTTTAAACTGAACAGGTTTTTAAATGCCAACTGAGGTTCTGTACCGCTCCAACACCTCCAAGCTCCCTCTATCTTCTGGACAAGGGCCCTGTCGGGGTCCCAAACAACACCCTCTAACCTACACAAGTGCACTACTTTAGAGAGCTGGACTACTGAATCACTGGAGATGCAGAGTTGTCTGCACGCGTGCGTAGTCAACACGTGGAAGTGTTGGTGTGTGTGTGACTGCACTGCAGTGTGTGACTAAAGGGTGTGTGTGTGTTTGAACACGTCAAATGCAAAGAGGCAGGATGTGTAAAGGTGCACAGTTGTGTGTGTTCATTCTCACCGTTGCGCTGGGGGGGGCCGCGCCCCATCTGATGGTTCATTACAAAGGGGTCCTGGGGATTAGGATTCATGGCACTTGTATGCAGAGCCGAGTCTGAGTTGGTTCTGTACAGAGAGGATAGCGTAGGAGGAGTGTGTAGAGAGAGGAAGAGGAGTGGGAAGAGGAGAGTGCAGAGAGGGAGACGAGAGGGAGGAGGAGGATGAGAGGGCAGAGAGGAGGAGAGGGCAGTGAGGAGGAGAGGGAGTCAGTATTGTGACCCAGAGGAGGACAGAGGCTTAGGATGCCTCACAGCTAGGTCAATGATTCATTCAGTAGTGGGCCTGCACTCCGCTCTGCCAACACACACACACAGACAATATCCAATTATGTACACACATCTCATACTAGTTGTGTTGTTTCTTTCCCCCGACACACCCTCTTTCACACACGCCCACCAACACACCCCCTCACATTATGAGTATCTGCCTACTAAACATCAGGATGCAGAGCTTATTACAGTTAATAGAACAAGTCTTGGGTTGGGTGGCAAAATACTAGAAATAAAGATCAAATGGCATTTTTATTTGATAATTATAAAATAGATGATTGTAATATAAAACACGAGTTGTTTATTTGGCAGGTGTGCAATGGGCTCTGGAAAATCCACCAGATCAACGGAACCTAACTTAGTAGGAAATCATTTAATTGTAAGACATGAACAAAATGCTTTAGAGCTTAAAATACAGCAAAAGAGTGTCCCGTATGGGTCTGCTGGTTTGACTCCCACCATGGGCTGATAACTCCCACCATGGGCTGATAACTCCCACCATGGGCTGATAACTCCCACCATGGGCTGATAACTCCCACCATGGGCTGATTACTCCCACCATGGGCTGATTACTCCCACCATGGGCTGATAACTCCCACCATGGGCTGATTACTCCCACCATGGGCTGATAACTCCCACCATGGGCTCAATTTAATGTTAACGACAATGCAGCCTGGAAGAATCAAAACATCATGTGTAGTACAGAATCACATGTAGTACAGAAAAGACACTAAAACCTCTTGTTAGTGCACAATTTAAATAAATAAAAAACAGTGCAAACCAAAAGCAAAAAAAAAAAAGTCCCTTCTCCCAGACCTAAAATAGTATTTCCTGGTGTAGGTTAATAATTTTTAGGGACTTTGACATTTTAAATTGGAATTAAACAACAAAACTTGAAAGGCTGACAATAAACTGAATGAGACCAATAAAATAGATTATTTATTTCCCCAAAATATTATATGAAAATTAGGAATATAGTGTGAATTTCAGGGCCACACTGTCCTGCTCTAAAGTAAATTAATGAATTAATCCACAGCATATCATAACATCAGCAATAACCTTGGTGATGGACATACCATCTGACTGAACACGCAACAGTTGTAAATTACATCATAACATCAGCAATAACCTTGGTGATGGACATACCATCTGACTGAACACACAACAGTTGTAAATTACATCATAACATCAGCAATAACCTTGGTGATGGACATACCATCTGACTGAACACACAACAGTTGTAAATTACATCATAACATCAGCATAAGATCAGAAGAGAGGTTGACAAGCTCCAAAGACAGATTGCTGTGGAGGAGTGAAAACAACTTTCTAGAAGTGAATAAATGAGCTGTGAAAATGGTAGCGTTAAGAGCGGTGGCAGCTGCACAGGAAGAGGCCACACCTTACCCTAAATGTCACACTGTGGCCCAGCTGTTAGTGAAAACCAAAGAGGACAGAAACTGATTAGTGTTATATTGGGAAAGGGAGAGACAAGATAGAGAGAGCATCAGAGAGATGAGAAGAAAAGGTGAGGGGGACGACGACAAGGAAGAACTAACAGACACTATGACTTGTGCTCTGTCTTTGCAACGCCGCATCTCAAAGCCTTGTTAGAAAGATGAACAGATCTAAAAAAAATTAAATAAAAAAATAAAAACAAGAAAGTGACGGAGGAAAACAAGGGGGCAAAGAAAGAGATAGAAATACAAGGAAGGATATATGCAGAGAAAGAGTGGGGGGGAGATGGGGGGGGGAGACGGAGCGAGAGATGAGGCTAAAGATGTCACCTGTTGAGCTGAGACATTAATCTATATCCAGGTCGTTTCTCCTCGGCCCACGGCTGCTGTTCCCTTCAGAGAGAAAGGGGAAAAAACATCACACCGGTTTAGCGCTTTGCTGAGGCTCAGAAAGAGCTTGATTCCGTGAGAGATTCCAGGGGTACATGATTAGTATGTGACAAAAGGTAAGGTCACAGAGAGAGACCGTGGGTAAGAAATTCTAAGCTAAGTGAAATCTGGGGTGAGTTACGTCATTAGTTTCAAGCCCAACATTTTACGAACTGAAAACAGTATTTTATAGCATAAAACAATGACAACATTTCCAGGAAAATAGTTTCAAATAAGGCGACCCCTCATGGGGACACAACCAGACGTTGTGTGCAGTCTGGGTATTCTCAACTGCAGTCGTTCTTTTGAACCTACAAACAGCAGTCTCTGGTGTGTGGGTGCGAACGATAAAAGGCCTGAAAAGGTGTGGTCACAATGTGGCAGAACAGGTCCCTAAGAGATTGTGGAGAACTTGTGTTAAGAGTTTTACCACGAAATCCATATGTGTTTACTACTGGGTGTCAACGGGGGTTTGAAGCGAAACAGAAAGCAGTTTAACAACCCGGCTGGGAGTGAACCGCACTAACAACAAGTGTGTCCAACCAGGCAGATCAGCCCAGCACAGAAGTCCTACAGATACAATGCATTATAACTAACCCGAAGACAACAGGGAACGGTGTTGTGGCTTAGACCACCTGACATACACAGACCACAGTACCAGGTGGGCAGCAACAGCACAGTGCAGCACCCAGACCAGCAACTGAAGGCCTTGTTGGTCAAGCACTGAAGGCCTTGTGCATCTGTAGCAGGCAACACCTCAGATATTCTTGTCAGCCACAACTGCTCTCTGGCTAAGTACTGTTTGAAGACTGTTGGTAAGAGCTATGTGAAACAATGGCTATGGAGAAATATCCAGCTGGGGTTTAATCATTGAAAAAAAGGAGTCATTTGACAGGTTACAAAGCCAGCCAATGGAAGTCTCCGCCCCTGTAAATCCTTTCAAAATAAGTAATGGCAGAAATGCTTCAGAGTAGCGGACCAGCAAAGATCTACAGTGACTATGGAAGACATCAACTGAAGGGGAATGGAAACACTGAGTAGAGGAAACCTGATGATACAAAAACGTAAGTACATTCAGCCATAACATGTGGATCCTGCGGCCATTATGGTTGCCATGGTGATGTGTCAGTATGTAATACAGGCAAAGAGGAGCGCACCTATGAACCCCAGCCAAACCCCCCCCCAGCCACTCACGTAGCTCCGAGAGGACTAGAAAGGTAGGCCTCAGGGTGAATGTTGGTAGGGGGCTTTGCTGCACCCCCACTTGTTAAAAAGTTTTAGGTAATTACCTTTGCAACCCTAGTTTTAACTAAAGGCCCAATTTTAGGGGAATGAGCAGCAAGTACACGGCAGCTACGTGCTCCGCATTGCTAAGCAAGCAAGCACACCTACAGAGACACGCTTATGTTACAGGGCAAGCTCTACACAGGTGACAGCAGCTTTATTAAACATTTCCACGTAAAGCGATTTGTCCCTCCCCCTCATCCCTCGCACTGTATTGGGGCTTAGCAGCACAGGCCATAAGGAGTTCAACAGCCACACACTTCTCCCCCCTCGTCCTCTCTCATTCTACTTCAGTCTCTATCCATCCTGCTTTCACAGTGCCTCAATAGCCTTTGTCACACTGCCTCGATAGCCTTTGTCACCCTGCCTCGTTCGCATTCTCATTCTGCCCCTCTCGCTCTTCCTAAAACCCACTATTTAACAGCCTCCCACATTCCCGATCTCTCCATAGAGAGGGACACTGAAAACAAATCTGCTCTCCAGCTCTTGCGGGCGTTCCTGGTCGCTCTGCCTCATGCTCTCATTCAGCTCATTGCGCTCTTCCTCAGTTAACATCCTCCCACATTCCAGATCGTTCTGTGTTTCACACAGGGACACTAAAAACAAATGTGTCAATCAAAAGACTGCAGTGTGATAAATACAGAGCAGCCAGAGGATGAGGTCAAACTGTTCAGCAGCCAGAGGATGAGGTCAAACCATACATCAGCCAGAGGATGAGGTCAAACCATACATCAGCCAGAGGATGAGGTCAAACTGTTCAGCAGCTAGAGGATGAGGTCAAACTGTACAGCAGCTAAAGGATGAAGTCAAATTGTTCAGCCGGCAGAGGATGAGGTCAAACTGTACATCAGCCAGAGGATGAGGTAAAACTGTTCAGCAGCCAGAGGATGAACACAATCACACAGATACAAATATTAGTGGCCTCAAATCACAACCGCACAACAGAAGCAATAAAACACTGCTGAGAGGATTGTGTGTGCGTGCGTGCGTGCTGTATGCAGTTGTGGGCGTGTTGTATCCCAAAAACTGCCCCAGGTGCCCTTTGGAAAACAATGTTAATGAGGATGCACTTTAAGTGTGTGGGTGGTGGTCATGATTAACATCAAGTCCAGGGCTGTACATCCAACATTTCTTTATGCATGTGCACATCTCCTTCTGGCATGGAGCTATTCTCTATACACAAATTACTTTGAGCAGAAATAAAAACGACAACATCGTCTGTTTCATTGCGAAGGCGGGGGGGGCATTCATTCAGGATTGCGGGCCTGCTGGTCGCTCACACACCGAACTAGGACACACTTTAACCTTCCTGCGTGTACTAGTTTATATCCTAGTGATGGCTGGCACCCCAGCATCATGCCCTCTTGACCCAATCGCCTGTTCTCCAGACCGTCTCAGGAGACCTTCTTCCATTTCCCACCTCCCTGTAAACCATAGAACACTAATTCCCACCCTCTCTCATTTGAGCTGATCTCAGGCTCGGCCCACTCTCGGATCGCTACCTGGCAGACCGCTCGTATCAAGTGACGTAGAGAGGATCGGTGTCTGCCGGGCAGCCTCTTACTGCTGGTGTTCCCCAGGGCTCGGTTCCTGGCCCTCTCCTCTTCTCTCTATACACCAAGTCTGTCATATCCTCAGATGGTCTTTCCCTACCGCTGCAATGCAGACGACACTCATCTTTTTTGCGTCCAACAAAGTGACAACAGGCATCTCTGTGTCTGGCTGACATCTCCACTTGGATGTCGGCCCACCACTGCAAGGGAAGACATGACTGAGATGCTCTCTTTCCCGGGGGAAAGCCTGTCCATCTTTGTTGACCACTGCACAGTGAACCTTGGCGTTGCTATAGTCCAGACACTGCTGCAGGTTCATGCTCTAAAACATCCATGGAGCACGATCTTACATCACTCAGTAAGCAGTCCAGACACTTGTTATCGCACATCTGAACTATAGCAACTCACTCTCGGTGGGGCTCCTTGCCTGTGCAAACAAACCTCTACAACGAATTCAGAATGCAGCTGTCCGCCTGGTGTTCAACCATCCAAAGTTCTCCCATACCACCCCGCTTCTTCACACACACCACTGGCTTCCCGATTAAGCTCAAATCCCCTGCAAGACTAGGGATATTTCTAACAGAGCAACAAGATTAGCGTCTTCCCCCTAACTTCTGGTTATGCTCAAAACCTACATCCCCACCTGAACATTTAGTTCAGCCACCTCTGCACTCGGGCTATCACATCCCTTCGGGTCGGTTCCCAATCCACGCAGTCGAAAATTTAAATCATTCCACAGCCACCACCTCTCTCTGTTTTCTGGTGATTATTTGTATGGACTTCTTCCCAGCACTGACCTTTGGCTGATAAATTAATTAATTAGAACATACTCACTTCTAAATTGTTTCACCTAACACCTTTAAAATGTATTTACTTACTGTAAGCAGCTCTAGATAAGACCGCCTACTAAATTACTAAAATGCAAATGCTATTAACACGGTTGACAAAAGTAGACTGGTTCGGAAGCCATTCCAGCTCCATAAACAGAACGAAGAAAAAAAAAGTTTTGGGAAGCATCTAAAAACATCTGAAACTGGCACTGAAACAATTCTACCATGACTAGCAACAGCACTTCAACAAAGAGCCGTATTAGTTACCAGGTAAACAACATTGTCAGAGAGTTTATATACCGCCCATGTGTTTTACTTTACAGCACAACAAGAGTTTTTTGTGCTAGTGTGAACTTAAAAAGTGTATATACATATTATGTTAATGTTATTTGAATTAAATTGAGTTCACCACAATTGATGTCTAAATAAGCCCTTATTGGTCTTTTAGTTAGCATGTCCCCAGGGAGGTTAGTGTTAGATCCCATTCCATGAAATGCCTTTTAGTCTAAACCCAGGGGAGGTTTGTTTGTTCATATTCTAACGAAAGACCCAAGTACTGTGGAGACCAGGCCAGGCTGGGGCTGGGAAGAGATCGAGGCCGGAGGAGATGGGTGGTGCGTGGGTGGAGGAGGGCGTGGGACAGGGAGAGAGCCAGAGACCCGGCTGACTCTCCCCAGTCCAGCTGGCCTCCATAGGGACACATTATCGCCTCTTGCCCAGGATCCAAGTTTACAGAGAGTTTTCTGTTCTACAACAGAGACTTAGACTTTTGTAACTTTTATCAAATGAGTCCTGGGTTTGCAAATCAGTGTGTTGAATGAAAAATCCCATTATTAAAAGGTTAAAAATAAAAAACGCATGTGTTTCGCATTCCCCGCAAGTATCTGTAACATAGAAATATCCATTGAAAACGTAGGGGAGGTAAAACATAAGTAAAAATAAATATATTTACAAGGTTTGAGTGAGAGTGGTAACTGATGTCTTCAAGCGGCTACTAACCTTTTCAAATCGAGAATTTCTGTGTGCGCATAAAAATTATCCATGAGGTGCAAATACCCAGCAGGGTTCCTTAACAACAGACTAAAACAGACTCATTACGCTTAGAACAGCTCAAGGTTTGACACCATGTCTTCTTGTAACTGTACAGGGCTCATAAGCATTGACACTGCGCACAACATGAGTTTTATGATATGGAAAAGTGATCATTTGGACTCAGGTATTTGGCTTGCTTTTTCAGACCTCAATGTGGTATTCATTTTAATCATCAATATCTCATATTCCAAAATACATATGTTTAATTTTCCCAATTCCCCAACAAAAAGTTGCCCATTTAGTAGGACAGATAAGGTCACATTCCTGTCACACGTTGTTCTCAGCTTCAGAATGGCTGTTAGTCAAACCCCTAGTGCTCTGACGTCATGAAGAGCAAGACACTGTAAAGCCAGTGTATTCCAATTTAGGCACTTAGTGTCCAATTTCAACCCACATAGGGGGTTTGACTTTGAGAAGCTACAGGGAAACAACACCAAAAAAAAATAAATGCATTAGATATATCCCAGACCTCAAATAACTCCTGATGAGGCTTGAGCATTGTTGTGGAATAGGAACATTGAACTGTTGTTTTAAAAAAAAAACATTTAAGTTTACATTTTGCACCGTAGAATCTGCACTGATGTTAAGCCGTTTTGAATTGTATTCAATATTTTTAATAATGTAATACGCCCCTTGAAGAATGGTCCTTTGTCCACAATGGGACACAGATGTTCAATCTTATTTGCAGCTCCAGTTTAGGGAAAATTCTGATACGGTTCCCATCTCTGGTGGCCTTGACAGGCTGGATAACACTACAGAGACCTCATTGTTATTGCAGTAAAAAAGAAAGAAATCATAGTTGTGAACTTAGAACCTTAGACATGTAATATATATCAATATTCAAAAAATCGTAAGGCCAATTCGGATGTCATGTTTTGGTATGAAACATTGAAGTATAATTACTTGTAAGGCTGTAACCTAGATTGCAGCAGACTACCATGTGTCACAGTGGCAGTGACAGGCCCATTACATAGCCAGTAGAAGAACAGTGATTTATAAAATTCACAAGGTACTTTTTATAACACATTTGATATTGGTAACATCATGGAAGCAAAACAATCCGGGCAGCAGAAAAAAAAAAAAAAAACTAAATATAAGAAACACATTATTTTGAAAAAAGATCTACATGATCGTTGTAGATAGTTACAATAACGTATTGTTCCAAAAAAACTGAAATATTGTACTCCATCATTTGACTCCATGATATCCATCACATTTTCTTGTCATTGTCATAAGGACCTTTTTTATTGTTACGTGGATGTACAAGTTCTCGGACCAACTAACACATGTATGTCGAACACGACGCAACCCAAGGAAAAACATTAGACGCCCACCCAAACGCAACCTCTAGCCATATATGCTCAGGGTCAGCATTTCATCTTCCTGTTTGTCTGTCTGATGACAGCTCAAGAGGCTAAGGCTGAGCATAGATTTCTGGGATGAGAGCAGGGCTGAAAGGGTTAAGGACATTTGTGGCCCGTCTCCAGGCAGCCTGCTTGGGCGGTAATGCGGCGCAGATGTGACCTCCCCGCCAAGCCTTCCGGCTGCACTCTATCCCCTAAAGAGGGACCAGCGCTGGAGCATCAGTGGAGCCGAAACAAACAGAAATCACACTAAGAAAATTAGAAACACACCAACAGGACCTTGATAACCAGAGACCAGACCTCACTCCCATATACAGAGTCCCGCAGCCACACTACTGTAGACAGGGAGGGATTTTCACACCGGCCACCGCGGCTAGCACTTGATATTGATAAATCGGCAGGAGGGGGTTCTCGGGTGTGATCTTGTTTTAATGTTCCTTGGAAAGTCTCATTGCAATGTTCACACATTAGGTTGTTCTTCAACATTAGTTGAAGTATGCAAGAGATGCTAGCAGCAGGAGAGAGTGATGCCAGAGGTACTTCTGGAGAAATTGGGAACTCCACTGGTATGGTAATTGGTTGTGTTGCACAAATTTTGTCTAAGGAGTGAGCTCCATGAGTGAGTCATATGGGTGCTTAATACAATTAAAAATAAAACAATGATAAAAGATACAGAACATTCAAAATACTTTCAGAGATGAGATACATATTTCTTTGCAATATCGTACTGCCTTTTCTATCGCGACATGACATATTTGTGTGCTCCTACACTTAGTTTCAATATAAAATGTCACAATCAAGTATTGGTATAGAGGAACTTCTTAGGTCCAGGACATCACAACATTTTATAAAACTGTAACTTCACCAGGGCAATCCCCCACCATCGCAACACACAACCTTCATGGTCATGGCCCTATATCAACACACACGAAGGTCGGGTGGGCTTGACATTTAACGCTTCATTCCAACAGTGGCCGGACATTCAGCAGAAGCTAACAGTTAACCTAAACACTAGCAGCACTACTTTGTTGAAGTATAACCCGGTTTTTGGAACACTGCGTAAAGTGCAAATAAAAAAAGGAATAAAATTATGTGCAAATCATTTATCTGTAAATTCAATTGAAAACAGTACAAAGACAACATACCAAATGTGGAAACGGAAATATTATTGTTTTTGGATAAATACCCGCATGCCCATTAAATAACGCATGCCCATTTTCTATTTGATGCAAGCAACACATTTCAAAGATTTGGGGAGAGGGGCATGCGTTTGGGAAGCATTTAGGAACTGAGGAGACCAATTGCTGTAGTTTTGAAAGTGAAATGTTTTCCTGTTCTTTTAGCGGCTCAACAGTTCAGGGTCTCCTTTGTCGTATTTTTCATTTCATAATGCGCCAAATGTTTTCAATGGGTGACAGGTCCTGACTGCAGGCAGGCCAGTTTAGCAACCAGACTCTTTCACTACGGAGCCATGCTGTTGTAATACGTGCAGAATGTGGTTTGGCATTATCTTGCTGAAATAAGCAAGGTCTTCCCTGAAAGTTGTTGTCTGGATGGCAGCGGATGTTGCTCCAAAATCTAAAACATGTTGCTAGCATCAAATTTAAAGTGGGCATATATTTTTCACAATAAAATGTCTCAGTTTCAACATTTGATATGTTGTCTTCGTCCATCATTTTTGGAAATGGGGTTGTAGGTTGACGTTAACCAAAAGTTCTGGCCAATTTACAACTTTCGCAACCAATGATTAGGAATGGGAATGAAAGGTGGATCATAGATCTGTTTACAAATTCCACTAAGAGCGTCGTTTCAAATGAGAGCCTGCAGCCGGTGAAAAAACCCAAATGTCAGATGCAAGCCATTCTTGGCAGCAGGTTGCCATTTTCCATGGTAGGTTTGGCAATCATGATTGGCTGGTGCTTTGCCTGTGGGGTCCGACCAGCCTTCAAGGGATGGAATTCAGTTCTTACAGTTAATTACATAAAACATACCGTCAATATCAGAATCTTCATATCACAAACAAAACACTACCACTTAACAAGAAGGCACACCGTTTTTCATAAAAACGCTTCGCCCCACTGCCCTTCCTCCCAACACTAGGGCCTGATCCCTTATTGCAGTCATTCGAATGTGCAGCGTCAAGCAGATAATTACCCAAATTCAATAGACTACTGTCAAGCAACAGCACGGCCACAATGAGACCAAGAATCTACCATAATGTACTAAGAATCTACCATAATGTACTAAGAATCTACCATAATGTACTAAGAATCTACCATAATTTACTAAGAATCTACCATAATGTACTAAGAATCTACCATAATGTACTAAGAATCTACCATAATGTACTAAGAATCTACCATAATGTACTAAGAATTTACCATAAGGTACTATTTCTAACTGCTGCCATTTCAACACTTCATATGATGACATTAAAGATTGGGATTCAAATCGTATTCAATAAAAAAGACATAATACTCTCTAACAATGATACTGGCATCAAAATTCAAACTGAACATAACCAGTATCACAAACAAAATTAAACAGATTTTGTATTTCCAGGAGGGAAAAGTACAAAACCCTTCCAAACCTAGGGTATATTTCAATATGAGACAGTTTGCAGGTTCCATCTGCTGTCCTGCTGCCCTACATCACTCAACGGGTGACCACGCCCCAACAGTCCACCAGAAGGCTGGCTTGTGAAACAAAATGATATTAAGATACCAATGTCCGCAATGGGCTTCCTTTGGTAAAATAAATTGTGTGATACTTAGAAGACTGTTTTCCTCAGTAAATGCAGCCCACTATATTTTTTCTTTGCATGTGAATATTGTCCTACTACGGTGACAACAACATGCTTCCAACAGCCTCTGTCCTGTGTCACTACTGACATTTGATTAATCATCTGAACAAGGCAGTCACCACAGAGAAAACTTCTCTTCTGGCAGATATAAAACCAAGCCCTTTCCAGGCCCTTATACTATAAAAATTCTTCTTCCCAGTCCTAGCTTCAGTGACTTCACAGGAAAACAGACATCAATATTAACTATTATTAAAAGGTGGGACTGGGACAGATTCGACCGTAACACAAGCGCAGTGGTCAGACAGCCAAAACTGAAGCGGAAGCATATTCCAGTAACACTGTGAACACAATCTGCTCCCGAGGGGAACAGGAGGCAAAGCAGAGCTTTAGAGGTGTTAGTGCCAAGGACACAGAGTGAGAAAGTGGAGGGGTAAAGAGGGTAGAGACAGAAATAAAAAGCTCTTTTTGTCTTGTCATTTTATGTTCATGGGGAGAGATATCTTAAAAGTGCTATACAATGGACAGTGTTTCACAATTATGTCATGATTAGCTGAGATATTCACATAGTTGTATCTCCAGCGGGGCTGGCTTTTGTTCATCTTCTGTCAGAATGGGAATGCTGTTTTTATTTCATGGATGCGTCATCTAGTGGAAACTGGGGCAAATGGCCAACATAGAAATGCTCATTTTCTGGTTGCTAAAAATCGACCGTTTCGCATTAAATCAGTTTGTGTGAGAAAACAAGCACCCAAAGGCCTCTCGGATAGCACAGTGGTCTAGTGATTTAAATGCAACCGAGTGACCAAGTCGCATTCCCATCCGGCATAAATGTATACTAGGATTAAAAGACATGGTGCACTGGAAACAGACAGGGAGAAACCTCAAAGAGAGAAACCAATTGACAGGAGAGGCTGGTTAGCATGTGGAACGCATGCGGTTTGGGAGAGAACAGCAGAGGTCAAATAAGAAAGGTCACATCCATAAACACAAGAGACATTTAACACTGTACATGTGTCCAGTCAAACATGCCAAACTGAAACAATCACAAATAAATACCCATAACGAGGGCCGCAGATATCGTTTTGATAATTGATTATTTTATGCAGAACAAATCTGATTAAGTGAATAACTGGGGAAAAAAGGTCAGTCTGTGGTGTTGCTATTTATATATTTTTTTTAAATGTAAGAAACAAAGTCTTGATCGTATGTTTTATTAGCAGCAATAAAATATTTAATGAAAATGTATTTGTATTACCAGTCACATAAAATTCATAGATTTGGCCCAAATGAGCCGTAATGTAAATTTACTGATATACTTTTAGCAACTGTAAATGCAGAAAGTTGTGGCATATCAGATTTATATTTCTGTTCAGGATACAAGGACAAAGGTAGAGAAAAGCAAAATAAACAGGAAGAAATCTAGTTCAGATTGTAACAAGCCAGCGCTGTGATATCTATGGTACCAAACAGCCATTTCACCAGTACAATTTAAATGCTCAATCTTCTCTAATAGGAGCATTACACATGCTCCTTTACCGAACCAGTTTGGAAAAAAAACTCACCATGTTCAGATTTTCTAAGCAATGATTTAGTAATCCATATGACCACTCACATTTCAGTTGAAGAAAATGATGTACTAGATAAGGAACTTAACAAGAGAGGCAACTACGCAGACCTGTTGCCCTTAGCCAAAGCTAACGGTTGTAGCAGATTATTAGCCTAATCTACATGTGCTTGCTCTGACTGGATCCAAACACAACCATCAAAGAAAATGATCATGGTCATTAGGGGCACTGACATGAGTTTTTCGGGGGAAAACCTTGTTTGAATCCATTAGCTAGCTGTTTTTGTATTCGGGCCAGCAGTTTCAGAGCATGAACAAGGATTTTCCTCCACATGAAACTCAAAGGCGGCCGCCTTCCCAAAACCTGGCACTGCCTCTGCGCATCGGCATGGTAGAACATATCTTTGAGCTCATACGGCAAATCGCCCACCATTTCCTTCATATTGGCAGTGTTTTCAGATAGGTAGATTTCCCCAATAATTGGGCTATTTTGAATGTGCTCGGGCAGGTCAATTTACAGATGGGGTTGTAAAGAAGACGCAGCGTTTGCACAGATTTCACGGTTTACTGTCAGTGATCTGGCAACCTTGCATACCGCCCCTGGTGTCGCGGAGATGAGAAACCGGAAAAACAAGTGGAACCTAATTCTTTTACACCCATGCATGTCAAAAATATTTAAATAAAACGTAATATTGCTTAACAACATGTAAAAAATAAACATATTGCTTGTATATTTTGGTTGCTATTAGGGAGGATATTGTAGTGGGCCTTAGCTGCTCCAGTGGTCTTGGACAACAAGGCAGATTTAACACTATAATAGATAAAGTATATCACAGAGGGGTGTCTGGTAGAGCGCGGGCTAGCTGGGGTTGGAGCACAACCTCTGACATATTTTCAGTATGACAGGGCCTGTCCAGACAGCGTTAGGTCTGCGAGACATAATAGCATCACTGTGAATCACTGTGGTGTAAGTCACACGTGATAATGTAACTGTAACGTAAAGAAAGCGTCGATTAAATGACACTGACATGCAGTAGTCCCCGAGTCCTGATCGGTCAGTGAGCTTATTCAACACGTGGCATTTGACCTCCATGTTTTCGAGAACCCAAACGGCGTTCCACGCTTGGATGCTTTTGTCCCCACGACTCCAACGTAACAGCTATGTCATGGCGAAAGCAAACTCTAACATCCACAGCCTACTTTGCACTCAATGGGTCTCATTATTTTTCTCTCTAAAATACTCCCGCACTAAAGAGTCTTCCATCCGCCGGCAGGCTCAGCAATGCTTAAAGTAAGGCATGTGAGACTGTTGTGCTCACACACAGACTTGCCATGGACTTGACAAGCATTTTTTCCCCAGCTAATAAGGGCAACTTGCTGAATTTGATTGACAAACGGGTGGCTGGAACAGATGTTGGCTACTTTTACTTGTTGAACGTGTGACTTAAAATCGGCAAAATCACTCAAGTCAGCCAACCAAAACCAAAAAAACAGGCATTCAAAACAACCCAAATGAACACCCCTAAAAGAAATACGTGTTTGGAGCATGTATTAGTGATTTTGTGGTGTACCTGTTTGTTGGTTGTTTTATAGAACAGAAGTAAATAAATACATAGCAGTACACTGATCTTATCTCAGCATCGCCATTTCTCTTTCAGTAGTTCTGAACACCAGCATCACAGTCAGTGAAATGCAAAATGTGAAACAAAGCCAAAATGGGAGGTACCTCAGACATTGGCAAGATCCATAAATGTCCCTCCCCTCAGGTCATTTCCTGAGTTTTGAAACAGTAATGACAGAGACAATGTAAATGAGAAGCTCTTAGTCATCACTGCACAAAACAGGTCACATAATGTCCAGGATTGCTTGGTACGCTGCAATTAGGTAATACAGTGCTTCGGCGGCCGCTGAAGGCACTTGATTATCACCTAAATGCATCTGAACGAGGAATACACAAACACCAGTTACCAAGGCAACATGCTTCACCAGTTCAGGGTAGTGAGTGAAGGGAGAGGAGAAATGTCTATTCAAATGCTGAATTATCCAAATATATTGTTTTGGGCTTTCTAAGAATATGTCCCTTTTTGATAAGCTTGACCTAAGGGGAAGGTTCAGAAGGGAAACATTAAGTAATACACATAAGAAAGATTAGGCCTGTGCGTTTCAACCAAACCCTGTGACTAATTGAAGTAACCGAAGCCAATCAGACCAAGAGCATTAGTGTCCCACAACGGGTCAATTGTACCAGGGCTGAGCGGCAGAACAAATTCCCAAAAAGCTAAACCGGGTAAATCTGTGAGTGTTTGAGAGCGTGTAGCATGTCTGACAGGGTCATCATGGCGTCTTTTCGCACGTTCTACAAGTCATGAGGTCCAACCTGTTTTTGCCCATCAACAATGACGAGACGGTGCAGACAGGCCAACCTAAACACCGACGTGGGTTCAGATTTGGACTGACAGAGGGAAAGCCATTCTTAAATGTGTACCTAGGTTGAGAATAGTCTTTACAACACTGTCCTCCAATGCCGTAAGAGCCAAGATGGAGGTCTTTCATCCATCTGTGAGGGTCTTTGGCTCCGCGGTGATCCTCAGTCGCTGCGGCTGTATAGAGCTGAAACAAGCAGGCAGGGCAACTGAGCCTCTATTCACGGTCATACAGTACAGTTAAGGCAACCGTCAACAGGGAGGCTGTGTGAGTCTGCGCCTCTGTCACGACAGCTCTATGGGAGTCAGAAGAGGAGACATGGCCACTGACAACCAGTCAAGACCACATTCAAAACAACTGCAGAGAGAGAGAGACAAGCAGGGGAGAGGCTTGGCTAAGTCCTTTATTAAGGGCTGTAATTCACTGCCTTGTAAACACAGAGAGAAAGAGGGAAAAAAAAAACAACAGTCCAGTAATGACACTTCTGCCTGTTCTAGGTAGGTTGAAACCAGAATGACCCAGTAGAATGCAATTACAGTTACAACCAACAAACATTAACAAGCCTCACCTATATCCCCTTTCAGCAGCCAGTGGATTTCCCCTTTAAGAAAGATATAACCACTTCAAGACAGGTGAGACTGTGAAGATATGCGGGAGATTCATCTAGGTGCAGTGAGTACTCGCAGCAGTGGAGGAAAGCTGAATGACAGCGTGTAGCATTTTACATTTATTCTGAAAGGCCATCTCTCTGAAGCATCTAAGGTAACCGGCGTCCCTCTTACCCTCCTGGGTGCAACTTAGTCAGTTCTGTAATGGCTACATTGCATATCTCCCACATAATACAGCTTTTGACCAGGGTCATAGGCCCAAGCCTCGCAAAGAAAACTGAACTGTGACAGTATTGATATGTCAGGTTTGGTAATTGGCTGAGCCAATAAACCCGGTGGCACAAATATCTGTTAACAAACACCTTCTAATAAAACATCTGGAACAATATATTACACAGTGATCCTCAATTTCACTATTGTTGCAGCCTATCTACTTGCCACAAAGATTCAGTTAAACTTTCCCAGGATGAGTTGAAACGATTCCACTGACATATTACCAATACACCCATACATCGCTAATATGTAAGAGGGGGTTAAACAATTGGCCTACATTCTGCTTTCAAGAAGTATAGGAAACTATTGAAGATATTGACACAAAGTATGAAAGAAAGACAAAGATGAAGAGAGAAATACACCCAGTCAGAGTTGATTTGTCTGGTAAAAAAGAAAAAACTGAATTACAAATAACCATGGCATGTTGGTGGATTAAATGGTGCTTTGTCTATGACATAACATTAGCAGATTATGCCTCAACACATGCCCATTACAACAGAGTAATTCATGAATAGTCAAAGATGACAATCTTCTTAAAAGACCTACCGTCTTCAAGTAGGTGTATTTGCCAGCAAGCAAGCAATAAACCCATTTAACTCAATTGTCCTGCTTCAAAGACATATTCCTACTCTTCCCCGCACAGTCATGCACATCTTAGTGCTGCTAGAGCATCACACCCAGACGGAAAGAGGACTTGTAGGCAGTTTGCTACCCAGAATTAAAAAATAATGATAATAAAAGAAAGGATACTAAAAAATAAAATTAAGTAAATAAAGTCTCTAAAATTTGTATTTATTAATACATTAAAATAGTTTTGGCAGTTATATTATTTTCATGACTGACCATCCATAACCACCATAGTCTCGTGGTATTTCAGTTACCATCACAGACCTACATTGGATCATTCATAAGCCATGAATACATTTTCTGACCAATGCAGATTACATTTGGAATGGTTGGGGTCCCTCTGGATAGCATTGTAAACATTTTAAAAAAGGACATTGTTTACTACCGATGACTAGGATCTAGCATCATCGACAGAAAAAGCCAGACAAGAAAGCCATTCAACCTGTGAGCGTAGAAGGGACAACTCACTGCAGAATTAACCAGTGTCAATGTCACTCACCTTCTCCAGCTGTTGTCTGGTGGAGGCGACAGATACACCGCTCCGTAGGGCGAGCTCTCCATGTGACTTCAGTCAAGGAAAGGACAATATTGGAACACAACAGTCACAACAAAACATGACATTTTACACATTTTAACATAACTCCTGAATGTCCTAACAGTAACCTCTATTCCATTAAGGCAGGAGGGTCTGGGTGTGGGTAGCAAGGACGGACTGGGTGGCATCAGGGAAAGCTTTAATAGATGGTTTAGGTTCAGTGAGCACAAACCAAGCTCAGACTAAATCAGGGTTAGGTAACTCCTGTCCTGGAAGGCTGAAACACTTCCAGGAACAGAGTTGCCAACAGCTGAATTAGTGTTCTGGTATGTCAGACAGATTTATCTACTTTACTTCACAACCAAACAAAAAAGAAATGAGAAAAAAAAGTGTTGAGTATGGGCTGCCGCAATTAAGAGAAACATTACCTAGTTTCAAACGAAGCAAAACATACCAACCAGACCTAACATGAAGTAAATTGGCGCACGCGTTCCACATAAGTGTGTAAGAGTGATGAATGGAAGGAAACACCGTGCAACAGGTTATTTCAGTCAAGTTAGCTTCATTTTAAAACTATTAAACTGTACTGTACTAAATATAAACAAATAAACCTCTCCCAAGAGGGAAATGGCTGATTCATCCTTTAGAGATGCATGCTATGCTCATTCACTTTCCATGGGGGACCGCAAATGAACAAAAACAACAATTGAGACGTAAATAGAATTGACCACGTGGCTCTGCTGACAGTTAAGGAACTTCTAAACACAACAAAAGGCAAGACAACAACCATTCCATCACCGCTTCCCTGGGCTTTAGGTAGACATCACACAATATGGGACCAAAAAGACTACAGTACACTAACAGCACATCTGTCAGGTATAAAGATGGTTGCCTGGAGGAACTGAATCCACACGTTGACACTGCTGACATAAAACTTCAAATCTGGACCACGCAAGACCACTACTATTCATCAGCTTGGCCAATCCTCAAAATAAAGAAACCGGGACAGGTAAAGACTAAAGTTAAGGTCCATTAATGACGCAATATGTAAGAAGTCTAATATTCTGGATTTCCCAAAGCTCAAGAATCAGGAAATAGATGTGGGCAGGGTTAACCCCAAATAATGCAACACACATTGTCATAGAATACAGCAGCTAACCGAGGGAGCGATGAGTAACAAGTTGTTCTGAGCAGAGGTGATCAATAAAGTTGCATGACAATGGGCCACTGGAAATCTGGAACCTAAAAGAACCTGAGGAAAAGGGCCATATACATGACCAAAACTAGCGTGACAAACAATTGTTTCAGTCAAAATGCTCTTCTGGTTAATAATTAAGTATTTATACCACAATCTTACATAAGTCAATGTTCGTGACACTGCATTAGTGGTCAGAACCCTGACCAATTTGCTAATTTTACTGAATTGCAACCGGTGCTATTCTTATTTTAAAACACTAGAACGCAATAAAAGATTATAAGATTACTTCAGTTACTTAATAAGGACGCAATTATCTTATCACTCGCCTCCACCAAAGAACCATTAGTTGCAGTCACTTTTTCAGGACAAAAACCCCACTGTTGAAAGTTGGTCAGGCAGTGAATCTGAAGGAAAGGCAGACGGAAGCTGCCTCACAGGTGAGAAAATCAATACTATACTAGGTCCTCAAACAAGCCAGAGAATTGGGAGAGGTATTTTTTTCCAAAATATTTCCTAATATAAAACCAATGTCACCCCACAATACTTTTTTTAGACATTGTTGTTTAAAAATATCAAACTGAACTAATGTTTCTGCCCCCATTTCTTCGTCATCCACGTCGAAAACCAGTCACAGCATGACAACCATGTTTCACCTTTGGTAGGAATGAGGATATCAATGTCAACATGACCCACGTTCACAAAAATGGAGACTCGTTTGCCACAAAGCAGACAAAAAAAAAAATAACAATAATGTTGCAGAGTTACTCTGGTTGCACGTTTCGTACAGTACTGATGACTTTCAGAAGTTGCTTGAACAGACTGGTCAGTACCTTCGGACACACACATACTGTCAATAATGATGCAGACCACCTCTCCTTGTTTTTCCAGAGGCTGAGACACATGATTAACACTACTAATACTGCAAGTGGTGTCCCCAAATTCAACAGAAAATGCAAATTGTCATGACTTATCCAGTCTGAAAATTATTCGACACCCTGAATGGAATCCCTCACAACAGCACAAACATGCAAAACAGGTGTTGCCTCAAACACACCTGATTCAACCAAACAAGGGCTTCATTTGTTGCACCCGGTGTGCTTGAGCTGGAACACATGAAATACCTGAACTGGCTAGGGGTTTGTTGAGTGTCACATTCAACTGCATGTTAGAAATATGGCAAAATCAAAAGAATGGTCCAAAAAGTTAAGAAAATAAATTACCGTCCTTCACAAACAAGGAACAGTATACAAAAAGATATGAATACTAAATGTTCCCAGAGTTGGTAAGCTCAAAGTTAAAAGGTACAGTGGTTACACCTCCTGGACGGGGCAGAAAAAGGAAGCTATCAATGGCTGCAACCAGATTTCTGGTTGTGAAAAACTTGAGTGACTGCAAATGACCTGCAAAAAGACTTGGTGGTAGCAGGTACTCAGGTTTCAGTGAGCACAGTAAGGCGCATATTGAACGCAGAAGGTTTCCATGCCAGAAATCCAAGACGTACACCACTATTTACACCTCAAGTATGGCTCCAAGAACTTATTGGCACGATGGATCAGCGGTATGTCTGGAGGAAGAAGACTGAAGCATACACTGAAAAGAAAACTCTGCCCACAGTTACGTATGGTGGTGGCTCTGTGATGCTCTGGGGCTGCTTTGCATCCTCTGACACTATAAACATGCAGCGTGTGGAAGGAAAGACTGATTTATTGTATCAGGTAATCCTCAGAGAAAACGTCATGTTGTCTGTGAGGAAGCTGAAGCTTGGGAGTCATTTGACCTTCCAACAGGACAATGATCTCAAGCATACCTCAAATTCCACCAAGGCTTGGTTGCAGTAGTAGTCCTGGAAGATTCTACAGTGGCCATCACAGACACCTAACTTGAACCAAATAGAAAATCTCTGGTGAGATTTGAAGAAGGCGGTTGCAACACGCAAACTCAAAAATATTGCCGAACTGGACATAAACATGAGGAATGGGCTAAGATTCCTCAGGAACGCTGCCAGAAGCTGGTGTCTGGCTATGGGTCTCGTTTGCAGCAGGTCATAACAGCAGAAGGGTTCTCTACTAAATACTGAAGATGCTTGACATAAAAGAGCTGAATACTTTTCAGACTGGAGAAGTCATTACAAGTGGCATTTTCAGTTGAATTTGGGGAAACCACTTGAAGCATTCGTTGTGTTAAGTTATTTCAATTGCTTTTGTTTGATTTGTTCATTTCAAAACAGCTGACAGTCTGTATTTTTTTGACAATAAACCTGATTTGCAATTTGGGTTGAATCATTTTGATTACAACTGTACATTTAACATCTTCCACATTGGTCTCATCACAGAACCTGTTATATGGCCGCTTACAAAACATTTTAGAGCATGCTGGTGTACGACGATTCTGTAGCCTCGCAATGTGGCCAGGTTAGACAAATACAAATTATATACTAGTCATGAAATACTTCTGCCAGCTAAGCTTACTGTAGTGTTGAAAAGATTTTGGGGAAAGTTTGAAGTATTTACCAACCTACATGACATCAATAATGAGCAAATGGCTAGACATGGAATGATCAAACATGTGCACTACTGTACACAAACAAGGGCAACAAGGCTTCAAATTATTAGACAGATAGTTAAAGTTTTTTGTTTTAAGCCTAAACATGGGTGGGGTAATGTCCATTTCTCACTGACTAGATAGCTGGGCTCATTGTGATGTCTGATAATGATACTTGTATGAGATTTTTATATAGCAATTTTGATGGAAACATGAAAATTGCATGTACCTTCAAGCTAACTGGGTGGCGAACAACAGGTAAATGGCAACCAACCTGTTGGAGACCCCTGCTGTACAACATCAGTCAGATAATATGATAAATCTCTCCTATCCAACCCCATGTACAGTATTTCATGTTGTTATCTACAGAATCCGATATTGCACTGTTGTTTCCAGGGAATTTAACATAGAGGTGCTGCACTCGCCTGTTAAGAGATATATATATTAAAAAAAAAAGAAAATTTATAGGACAACATTGAATATTGGCTCCAACTTGGCTTTTCATTCAAAGCTTAATATACCATCTATTTACAGGCAAATTATTTTAATGCCAGTGCATGATATGAATAAAAATTACCACTGCCATTGTTATATATTAGTTGGATTTCAATTCTGTCTTTTTGCGTGCTCAATGTGCTGTTTCGCTGGAAATAATTCAAATGATCCACAGTTAAATCTGTATAACAAATTAACTCCAAGTCACTTTGGACTCTCCTACCATTGCTGTGCAGATTACACTCAATATCTCTTCTCCTTCCCCTTTTCTGACAGGTAAATGGCAACAAGCATCTCTGTCTGCCTGGTAAACAACTGTCAATCACCACAAACACCAGATTCACAGCATTCGTGGAGTGCAACCCGACATCACAGCAGAAGCAGCAGGGTTTCTAATACTACAACAAACCGTTGGCTGGGCCCGGCGCCATTAAACACTCATGACTTCTACAGAGCGCAATAGCGTGAGTTGTATGCTCAGCCTTCACAAGAGCATGCCTACATTGTCACACGTCACTACACTTCTCAGCACACTCCACCGGTTTCCAGTTGAAGCACTCATCCACTACAAGACCATATTGTTTGTCTACAGAGCAGCCAGGGGAAATTCCCTCGGGGCACTGCTCAAACCCCTACATCTCTACCAGAGCTCTTTGTTCCCCCGCCTCTGGTCTCTGGTTCCAGCTCTATGGGATATCAAGCATCCACTTCACGATAGGACAACTTTGCCCCCAAATGTATCGTATTTCATTTAAAGTAAAAAAAAAAAAAAGATTTATCTATATATAGATCACAAACCGACATAAAAAAAGCACTGATTGATCAGCACTAACTTAACCACCAGTACACATCAAAGACAGTTGTCCTTTGATGTGACAGGACAGGCAGCAATGAGGATTTTGAAACAGCAACAGGGTTGAATTGCTCAGATGGAAGGAAACTGAGGATGGATAATCAAAATAGTGACTCCACAATAGTGACCAAACAACAGAGTGAAAATAATACACAGGGGGCAATAAAATACCAACACATGCCTCCTATTGGCAACATGACACTGAGGTAACAATGTGATGGAAAGGAGATATGATTCCTAGGGTGTACACAAACCCTGACTCCATCAGAAGACAGACTAGTAAAGAAGATACAACCCAGCAGAAGAATGACTGACAAAGGTAAAGAGTTTGTTCAAGTAGAGAGGATCAAAATCTAGAAAACTGCCAAAAAAAAAGGGGGGGGGGGGCAAATTCTCCTCTGCTCTCTTCCACCACATGTCTGCTCTGGTAAGACTTGTCCAGCACGTCTCATTGGTGAAAAACAGGCGCCAACTGTGAGAGACATGTGGTGAAGGGGAGGATTTTTTGGCCTGGAAGTTACACTTCTGACCTGGCCTCTTCTCTCCTTCTCTCTCAGAGTGAAGATCATATGCTGCACTGTACTGCCAAATCAGTATGCAGACCTCAAACACACAAACACACAAACACACAAGCACACAGGGGGGAGAAAAATGAATTGGCCATTTGCATACAGAGCCAAACAGCCCTTCTATATCCTTCCTCTCCAGACATACTGGAGCAGAGGGGGCATGTTAAGGCCTGTGTACCCAATCGTACTGCTAGGTGGCATAAACCATATATTTGTATTCACAGTACTTGAATTGACCAAAGGCAAGTTGACCGTTTACTGTTCACATCACTGGAGGTGAACAGGACACACTGGGAAAACTAATGGTTGCCAAATATATTAGAAACGGTTAGTAAAAAGGGAAAAATGGCAAACCTTGAAGATTATGCCCAAAAACTGGAATTTGCTACAAAGCACCCGTCAGCACATTGGAGAAACTGCTAATTACCTGCTGCCTGTTTGTTAACTCCCGATCAAAGGTGTGAGCTGAAATGCTATGGTTTAAACATCTGCATACCATCTTGTCTGTCACTAGGAATAACTTTCTAGCACCCAAACTAATTATAGGTGAACATGCAACATAAAATTCTTTCAATCAAAAAAAATTTACTTCCTCATTCTATGCAACCCGGATCACACACACACACACACACACACACACACACACACACACACACACACTTTTCCCTCTTCCTTGCACACACTCTGTCAAAGACTAACAAGACAACTTCCCAAAACTCGATCTGCAACTGTAACTATTTTTAGTTGAGTTCTATGGACTTCAAGGCAGGAACTGAAACATCTGCATTGCCACTTAAGGCATTAGTAGAAACTCCTGTGGGTGACTTAATACACACGCCACCATACTCAAACGCCCTGCTCAGGTACAGGGTACTTGATGAAAGGGTTTCTGGGAGGACTGACTGACAGAGACATTCTCAACATGACTGAGAGGTTCAGCCTTCACGCTCTAAGACCCACTCCCGCCTCTACACTTACTCACCCATTCTGTTACAAACAGGATGTCAGAGCGCGCGCGCACGCGCACACACGCGCACACGCGCACACACGCGCACACGCACACGCACACACGCGCACACGCGCACACACGCGCACACACGCACACACACGCACACACACGCACACACGCACACACACGCACACACAATCTCCAACCAATATCAATGTCCATTACACTGCACCGTCAATGACTGGCACACAGCAGTACATTTTATGTTTTTATAATGACTAACTGAGCCTAAGGCTTGATCAACACACTGCCCACAATGACAAAGGTCAGTGAGCACACATGGATAAACCCCCCCCACCACCCCACAGCAAAGAGTCCAGGAACCTTGGTAGCTGTACAATCAAGACCCGCGGCTTCCTGCAAAAGCTACAACATCAACAGGCTGATATTTCCGGCGGTTAAAGATTTTACCAGCCTCACCTACATTTGTGTGTGTGTGTGTGTGTGTGTGGCTGTGTGTTGGTGTGCCATGTTGTAATGATTTAGGCATCAACATTTTGGAGGAACCCAGATGCTGCGCAGGTACAATGATGAAAACTAGTGAGGGACTTGTCACTAGTTAGCACAAGTTAGTACGAATGAAGTTACTTTTGACGGTAGCTACTGTAACACACTATTACTCTGGCTGACACTTGATAGGGTGGGTGACACAGTACAGCGGTGGCTGTGAAAGGATATCTGCCGTTCGTGCTTGTCGATTGGTCGGCGGTGGGGCGGGTTAATGCGTTGGTTGCGGTCTCGGAGCACCCTCTCCACCAGACCATGGTGACGCGTCCCCCTGACACTGTCCAGTCCCCCCTGGAAGCCACTCTGAGGAAGAGAGAGAGGGTTAATGTCGTAATGTTAAGACACACAAATACCTGGTGTCCTGTCACAAGCCCAGGGACAGGAGATACATATTTTGAAGAATGTTTTACTGATTCCTACGACTGCTCTTTATCTGCATTAAGTCGTTTAACTTGACAGTACACGTCTTTATGCTAATTTTAGAATACTGATCTTGGATTGGACTCGGCCCAAACCTAGCAATTGTTGACAATGAAGTAAAGCCAGGACCATTGAACATGTACCAGAGCACCCTTAAGTGGGAATGAACGGGCACAATCATCAACAAAATTATACACTGTGATACTGGGCCTGGATTCTAGTTCTTGACAGCGGGCCCAAACGAAACCATAAAGAGAAAAGGGGAACATTTGGGATGGAAAACTAGATTCATGGAGCCCTGCTCCAACCCACCCCTCAAACAGCCATTCATGAACACAACAAGGGCACCATAACCTACGGGGACTGAAACAGGCAACCACCTGGGGAGCAACAGTGTTTTCCCCAACCACTTTTTCTGCTTCTTTTGGGCTGAATGGGATGGACCAAAGCCAGCGCTACAGAGCTTAGCACTTGGCTGTTTCCTGTCTGCATAAAATGAACATATGAATTCTTTAGTCCCGAAAAGGTTCGCTGTTTGCATTACTGCTGCAGTATGAGTATCTGTCTAGGGGGTTATTATGGTCTGGCGTGGCCATGGTGAAGACAGTAATTACAAGGCAAGCCTCTGTTTCCAAAAACTATCACTGATACACACGTATCGTAAAAAGTGCAGAATCAAATATGTCGTAGTTTTTACAGTCAATGTATTTTTGTTGTGGGTGGGTGGGTGGGGGGGGGGGGGGGGGGGGTTTGGCAGCTTTCTTTTCAAAGCTATGTGAGGCGATGAATGTCATTCCTTGGTTGAATGTCTTTAGTTGGCGCATAAAAATGAATTGGATATGGACAGAAAACGAAGACGACCAGTGTAATACTTCCTTTGTCTTATTCAGCCCTAATTTAATCAGCAGCAGCATATTACTTATTTAGCTCTCTCTGTTTGAAATGATACAAAGCAGTGAAAAAGGTTTGTTTCACCAGGAGTTGCCTTGCTACCATAGTAGTGCAATGAACCCAGTCAAAGACGGGCCAGTTAGTTCCCTTTCAGATAGTAACTGTATGACACCAGGGTTTTACAACGGGGTATAAAAGTATCATCCGCCAAACATGGACACATTTTGTTACCCGTGAGAAAATATGATTTATCCGCCATTTTGGCAGGCAACCAACGAGTGTATTGGATGTTTGTATTTTTATCACACTCATATCAAAACAATCCTGCTGAATTGATTAAGACACAAAACACCAAAACGTCCATGACTGACTCGCCCCCTCCTCCAGTCTCATCACCAGACCATCCTGGAAATGAACCCTTCTGGACACTTTTCCTTTGGACAAATAGGTCAGAGTTGTTACTTGTCCAATAGCAGAAAATACCTGTCCAGAACAAATATTCTCTCGGTACTTCACCTCTCCACTTCCCGGTAGCCTGCAGCAGTCTGGCTGCCACGGCCTGCTGTTGAATAAAATAAAACCCAGCTATCAAACAAACCAAAGAAATACCTTGAAAACAGCTACGGCAAAATGTGTGTGTGCTATAAATCAAAACCTGCATACTTATACTTCAGACACGTTTTTGATGAAGGAATATCATTAGCTATCTCTAACCCTCGGAATACAATGTTGGACAATGCAAATGGAAAAAAATTATAATAATCACAGGCCGACACACCACACACACAAGTAGACAATGGTAAACACCAAGCCATGCAGTGTGAAGTAAAACTCCATGTGTTTTAATGAGTAGAGGACAGAGTTTTGTGCAGAACATGCACAGAACGCATCAAACAAGGACACGGACGTCTTGTGGGACGGGGCAAATAAAACACTGACGACAGTAGGTATATGGTTGGCATGTTTCAATCAGTAAAATATTTATCATCACAAAAACACCCTACAAAAGCATATTATCTGGGCTCATGCATTGTTCCGAAAAAAAAATTTTTTAGCTGGTAAAAGGTTGTCATCCACCTACCACAGGGGCAGCAGCACAAAAAGTTAATTTTAATCAGCTGTTTTACACACAAACATCTTACAACTTTTGGTCTCTGGATCACAGTCTTACCAACCGAGAAATGTGTTAGTGGCACATGCACTCTCTGTGCTTAACACTGGGCTCTCTGAGTTACAAAAGTATTGCCAACAAAATGGCACAAACAGACTGTCTACACTACAGTCAAGCTATTTTGGCAGAATATCTAACAAGGACAGTGTGCGGGATCTGTGAGGATCACAGGGAATTTTGGAATTAGGCCATGAAACATTTCTCTGTGGAATGTTCATTCAAATGGCTACAGGGTTTTTATTCCTGCTGTTCTGAAACATAACTTTCTTAAAATCTGAAATGTCTAAGAGAGTAATGTGAAAGTAGGGGAAGGTTTAGCAACAGATGAGTAAGAAAAGTGAAGCAAGGGGAAGTCAACAGGACCTAATGCACGTGAAATAAACAGTCGACAGGTGGAATGACCATCATGAAGTGAAATGTTGTCCACAAATTGAAGATAATGATTACTAATGTTCATTAGAGAGAAGCCAAAAAAAAATGGTCATAGCACCCAAGTAGTGTCCCCTAATTCCCCTTTTCCTCTATCTCACACACTTCACTTTCACATACAGAAATCAATCCCTATAGAAAGATTAAACTGACGGGATACAAAAGCAAAAACAATCTAGTTTTTATCAAATTCCAAACTGTTTAATTGAAGATGGGAAAAAATGGGGACAGCTGATAGGTTAGCTCTTACAGATCTGGGTTTTGTTCAGGCTTACCCAGCTTTATTTTTATACACTCGTAAATCTCATTAGAATAAGGGGACGTTTGTCAACATGTCTAGAGCAGTTCATTATACAATAAATTGTAAAGTACTCTACCGTTTCAAAGTTTGGGGTCACTTAGAAGTGTCCTTGATATTGAAATAAAAGTTATTTTTGGCCATAAAAATAACATCAACTTGATAATAAATGCATTGTAGACACTGATAATGTTTTAAATGACTATTGCAGCTCAAAGTGGCTGATTTTCAATAGAATATCAACACACGCGTAGAGGCCCATCATCAGAAAATCATCAGTCCTGTGTTCCAATGGCATGTTGTGTTTGCAAATCCAAGTATATAATTTTAAAAGGCTAATTGATCTTTAAAAAACCCTTTTGCGATTATGTTAGCACCACAGAAAACTGTTGTGCTGATAAAAAAAGCTGTTAAACTGGCCTTCTTTAGACTAGTTCAGTATCTTCAGCATCAGCGCTTGTGGCTTTGATTACAGGCTCAAAACAGCCAGAAACATAGAAACTGTCTTATGAAACTATTTAGTATATTTTTGTTCTGAATAATGAAGGCTATTCCAAGTGAGAAACTGATGATCTACAGTACTCCTTTCACAGAAGAACACATCCCTAACCAGAATTAAAAGAAGAGGGAGGCGGTGGTGCACAACTGAGCAAGAGGACAAATACATTAGAGGGTCTACTTGGAGAAACAGATGCCTCACAGGTCCTCAACAGGCAGCCTCGTTAAATAGTACCCACAAAACCAGTCTCAACATCAACAGTGAAGAGGAAAATCCGGGATGCTGGCCTTCTATGCAGAGTTGCAAAGAACAAACCATACCTCAGACAGGCCAATAAAAAGAAAAGATGGAGACGGGCAAAAGAACACAGACACTGGACAGAGGAAGAACTCTGCATAGAAGGCTAGCATACCGGAGTTGCCAGTATTATTCAAAAGAATACTTAAGAACACTGCCCCCCACTACACCCCCCAAAAGTCCTGGGTTTTCTATAGTCTACATACAGCCCTATTTGAGGATCCATGACCTAACGAGCGTGACCGGAGTAAGGGCTCACCTGGAAATCTGCACTAACGAGCGTGACCGGAGTAAGGGCTCACCTGGAAATCTGCACTAACGAGCGTGACCGGAGTAAGGGCTCACCTGGAAATCTGCACTAACGAGCGTGACCGGAGTAAGGGCTCACCTGGAAATCTGCACTAACGAGCGTGACCGGAGTAAGGGCTCACCTGGAAATCTGCACTAACGAGCGTGACCGGAGTAAGGGCTCACCTGGAAATCTGCACTGGCATTGCCAATCTGGTTGACGTTGGGCAGGGACCCCCCATAATACTGGGCCCTGGTCTGTGTCAATCGCAGCTGTTGGATCTTCTGAAACTGGACCTGTTGGTTAACAACAAAACAAAACGGCAGTTGGTTACCAAACAGGCACAAGGGATGCATAAGCAGGTGTACTCGAGAGATGTCAGATAGTTGTCCTGAGCTCAATTTGGCATGTAATGACATCATCTATATATGCATTAGCCTTAATTCTTATGCCAGATATCTTCAGCTACCTTTGAAAACCTGGGTGTTCTACAGGAACATTAGTAACCAAGCATTTCTGTAAAGGCAACAGGCAGAAGAGTTTCTCAGCCACAACATGAACTACTTAGTCTACTTTGGTGCCAGATGACGCCGAGCATGCTCCTTAAAGACTTTTAGCTAGTCGTTATTAGATGCAGACAGCTTGTTGGATCTTCTAGTGCATTTTGTCCTCAAGCTCCCCGCTTCGTCTTGTTTTGGGAAACAACTAATTTGTTTGCAAAAAAAATTAAAAACCCCCTGTACACACACAAATGATTTACTTTTGTGAATGCTTCTTTTTCTGTGGCCTGTACTTAAATACATTTTGAGGGCCAAATGTACCGCACATTCCAATAAAATTTCGGCATCACATTTTAAGGCGGTCCCGTGTGTTGGGAACCTCTGGGTATGCCCGAGTCATCGGGTCACATTCAAAAATATGTTTGAAAACAATAAGCCATACAACGGAGAATCCGCTGAGGCCCTGCAATGATAGAGGATCAGCTGACATCGGAGAGGGTGGAAAAACATGTGACATTTGCACTCCACACTTTCTACCATCAACATTGTTCCCTTGCACTCCGTTTACAGGTCGGCCACGTGTTGAACATGGAGGCCATGTAAAAAAAAAAAAGGGGTTAGGCCATTAGGCCTGTTGCCCTGCATTGTCTCCACTGTGCAGCACTGTAGTGCCCTACCAGGCTCAAGCCAGAGCCTGTTCAAATACACTACAACATGTTGACATTGACTGTTTGTCACCCAGCTGTTAGAGCATAGCACATGCAATTCCAGGACTGTGGCTTTGATTCTAATGGGGGCGTTTCAGCGCTAAAAATTATGAAGGCAAAAATACAATGTTATTCAACACACTATATCCATGGCTCGCAACTAACTTTTTCAACCATTTCAACCATTCCAAAAATGTACTTGACCTGTCCCAAAAATGAACTTAACCGGTCCCAAAATTAGAATACTTTAGAATATTTAACATTTTGAAATACCAACATGGTTTTAGGTCATTTGCAACACTAAGTAATTTCTTCATTTCCACCACAGACATTCGCCATTTCCTAAACCAAATGTGTTTAGTCATTAATTATTTAATTTATTCATTGAACTTAACTGCATTTCTTTCCTATTTGGTTGAAAAAATATATATTGTCCATAGGCAGTAAGGCACAATCCTACAGCTCCGGAATATATTTAGGGACCCCTGCATCTTTTTCATTCTTTTCCAAAAAAGTCTAAATGGACGGTTTTGAGTGAGGAACAGAAGGGTTAAAATTAAGAGACCACTGCGAATTGAACACTTCTGTTCCTCACTCAAAACTCCCCTATCCAACTCTTTTGGAAAGGAAAGAAAAAGGTACAGCGGTCTCTTAATATTTTCCAGAGCTGTACATGCATAGTTGCACCTGCCCTCTTTCAACAGTTTTTTCCATTTGCCAAATCCCGCCCGCATCAAGTGTGCATCAGAGAATGTTGTTCTCCCGATGCGCCAACATCTGCCTGATGTACACATCGCAGTACTCGTAATGTGAATTCATTATTAGCAGTTTATGAACTATTAAGCCAAATATGATTCCATCTGCCTCGTCTACATCTTAGTATGGATCCACTGGTGAATGCATTTTGTATTCGTCCCAAAGTCAGTGTTTAATGTTTATTATGCTAAAAGTATTTTAATTATACTAAAAGTCCCTGCTGGCTACGTTTTCTTTTTACATCCATTGTGTGGAGCGGAAATGAGACACTGCAGCCAGAGGTGTCACTGACACTTTGACATTTGGCAAATTATTCATGGACATTTATTCAAAACATATTTGAATATCATTCCAATCTTGGTTTTGGTAGAGGCAAATACTGAATGTAAATTTGTTGGCAAAGTCGAAAGATCCATTTCAGCAGTAGGTTACAGTTAAAATGCATCACAGCAAATTACCTAGGTCTGACATCCAAGCTGGCATATAGAAATAACACATTGGCATTTAAAAGAGGGAGTTTAATTTGGACAGTTCCTCTTCAGCTTGGGACCACTGACACTGAACTTCAGTACAGAGGGCCGACTCAGGGATCACACAGAGAAAGGTTTGTTCAACTACAGTTAAAAGGTAAACAGTCCCAATTATCAATTCTGATCGGGAACAGGCAAATTCAAAGGGACGGGGAATGGGGTTCTTCCTAACATCAACCAAAGAACAAAATTTGAATCTCAAAGACTGACCTCATTTGATGCCATTAATGAGTTTACACAGATGGAGATCTCCATGAGAAGAAAGGCCAGTGGGAAAAAAAAGTTGACAAGGAGCTAAGCCAAGCTTAATTATACACTACACTGCCCTGGGCTTCTCCGGGGAGAGAAGTTCATGTTGCAATGAAATGTCATTCAGGTTTAACACACTGCTTGGGCTCCAGGGAATGATGTTCCATGTGCGTGCTGGTGCGTGCGTTCATTCATTGTGTGCCCGTGGCAGTTCAGGTGAAAGAGCGCTATAGACAGATTTATCTGCAAAATGTGAGCTAAACGAGCAACTCAGCAGGGAATTTCCCAAAAACCCATATAACAATGACAGTGCCAAATTCAAAGCACCCCTCCCCATTGAGCCTCCCAGAAAGCATACCTGGCATAGACCACACCATAAACAATATATCACAGGACTAATCAGAATGAATGTGGTAGCAAAAACAGGACCACACCCGGTGTCCTAACAGTGGAGCAGAATAAATTGCCAGCAGATAAGGTAGAGCACAACGCTAGATAACGGAACAAGACAAACTCCTCAAAGAAATCCACTGCTCCTGAGAACACAATCAATAGAGTTTAATAATGCATAAAACACACAAAGGGGCAAAATTTCACTGGCAGGTTTTTTACATCATTCCCATGGTTTGAAAGGGAACATCTAGGTGATTTTCACAACAGTTAATACTATGGTCTCACTGCAGTGACAAACACAGAACGCACCACCAGACTTTGAAGACAAAGTGCAGATGTATTTCACAAAGCCAGAACAAGGTCGTGGCTCGCTTACTTTTGCACAGATTACGCAACAACGGCAAATTATGCAGTTCAAAAAGAAACATGAACACCAGGGCACACAATTCAGTGTTTATCCAAGTTAGCTGGCAAGCTCCCTGACCATTCAGTGAAAGAGGCTAGGCCTACCACCCACGGTGGTGGGAAAGTACTATCGGTTTACTGTCAGGTGAAAAAAATAAGTGAATAGAGTGCTACCTGAGCCCTTCCAACTGAGCCCCGTCGTGAATGAAAAACAGTGAGTCTTCCCTGCAGCTGTTTGCTGGCAGCGCCTCGTGGACTCCGTGCCCCCACCACGACGACTAAATCCCGCTCACTGCACCTCTCTGTCTCTCACAGGTCAATGACAGTTCATACATTCGCGCATTTTCACTTAGAGAATCTTCCAAACCACATCCCTCTTTAAGTGGCCATTTTAATGCTGGTCTCTTATAAAGGAAGACATTGTGAACGGATGTTATGGAAATAAAATGAATGGAACCTTTATATTCTTTTCTCTAGGAGATCTTGTTTTTTTGTTTATTTTTGTGAGCACACCTTGTGCCTTCATGTTCTGAAAGGCAGATAATGAATCATATCAAGAGATATCAATTAGCTTAAGCTTGGGATTGGGCGAACATGGGCATAAGTATTTTTCCCCTTTCTGGTTTGGAACTACCATTAAATCAACGATGTTAACGATCACTTTTAACATAACGCAACTGCAAAGCCATGACAATAACATTTCGCTGAGCATCGTGACGTTTCACCTCTAACTCTGCGGCAAATATTATAGCCTAGTTATTTGAAAAAGCCTTCCTTACGTAGAAAAATGTGTTTCAAGATTTCATATGCAATGGGACAGCATATACATCTATACATAGATTTTAATGCACATTATCTAATTAGGAGCTATGTTTGGGAATGTCAAAATCCGACTTATTTTACACACACTAGAGTGTTTTTTTTGTTTTGTTGATCAGAGTCGATGCTACAGATAACTGGAACGTGTTTGTCTACTAAGTAATAATGTTGCAAAATGCCATTATTGTGCATAAAAAAACTATTCTAAACAACTGAAAAGTAAACATACTGAATTTAAGAAAACTAGTTTTAGTAAATGAACTGCGCCTATAACTTTCCGCAGAGCTGCCAAACGCTCTTCTGCTCCAATGCATTAGACAACCTAACTGATGGAAACAGACTGAATTTGCATGGTATTTGTTGATACCTTTCTAACATCGGCCTAAAAATTTTTTACTCAGATTGGAAACATATGATTTTGGAATGAAAATATTGTGCAAAGATCGTTAAAAGATCACAATTATTTGATAGACAATGATCTGGCTCAAAAAATCATGATCAGGCAATTATGTAATAATTGCTACAGCCCTAAACATAACCACTAAAAACTTGTTTAAATGATCTAATAAACAAAGTTATGCAACACCCCAACGTAGTGTGCACAACACAATTGCCCCCATATGCTCAATAACTGAATATGAGCACTGACTGCAAACAAACACTAACTGTAGTAGCCAATTAGTATGAAGTATGAATAGGCAATTTGGTGATATCAAACATCCTTAATGCCTTTTGTCATTGATCAGAGCATTGGACAAGGGACAAGTGATGTTGAGATGTGTCTTCTGAAGTCAACATCGAAAGCTGTTCTGGTTCTTAGCACGCTACTCACTCAACCAGGAAATGTAGAAAGTACTGAACACCGGTAATTTTTCAATAGATTTAAAAACATTTGGTACTAGAGTTAGCTATGTTTGGCACTATCCAGGACAGACTACTTTACATACAATGGTGAGTCAGCTGACACGGCCCAAGCCACTTTTGAGAAGCAAGAATGAGGGATGCTATTGCTGACAACATGACTTGACTATTCAATAACAAAACTATAGCGCCACGCCTGAAACTTGTAGATAAAACTGGCGGTACAAAGTTGTAAAGTGCAAGTGAGGCAACAATTCCAAATCTGGCTATATTCTGGCAAATATGCTCGCTAGCAAACTGGGATCAGCTGCACACAAAAAAACTACATTTAATACTATTTGTCTTGTGTTAACGGCAGCCAAGCCTGAAACTGCATTTCCAATAAAAACACCTGGCCACATTTACAGGTGGTGTCAACAGACAATCTAACAAGCATTACAATGATCGATGTATAACCCTGTTTCCCAAAAAGTTGGAATGCTGGGTGTGTCAAGTATATGTCAAGCATTTTTTTTATTTATTAAATATTAATAATAATGAATTAAATGATGTGCAAATGATGTTAAACCCTGTATTCAAAAGAAAAAAGCACAAAGACAACATATCAAATGCTGAAACTGAGAAATGTAATTGTTTCCTGAAAAAATTTGCCCACTTTGAATTTAATGCCAGCAACTCATTTCAAACATTTCAAGGAACACTTCCGAAAAACATTGCCTGTGAACACAGTACGTCACTGCGTCCACAAATGCAAGATTAGACTCTACCATGCAAAGAAGAAACCATATATAAACAAGACCCAGAAACACTGCTGCCTTGTCGGAGCCCAGGTTCATTTAAGACGGACTGAAGTGAAGTGGAAAACTGTCCTTTGGTCCGACAAATCAAAATTAGAAATTATTTTTGGGAATCACAGACGCCACATCCTCCGGGTTAAAGAGGAGAGGGACTCTCCGGCTTCATATTAGCACACAGTTCAAAAGCCAGCATCCGTGATGGTATGAGGGTGCATTAGTGCACATTGCATGGGTGACTTGCACATCTGTGAAGGCACCATTAATGATGAAGAATATATACACAGGTTTTGGAGCAACATATGCTGCCATCCAGATAACGTTTTGTTCAAGGAAGGCCTTGCTTATTTCAAAGTGAACATAGAACATATTGTAGAAGGAACAACATGCTTTATAAACATTTTTTATAAACAAGCAACAGATCACTTCAACTGATAAAAAGAGCACTTTAAGGAACTTACCACAAACAATAATTGAAGTACTAAATACATGTATAGGGTTGCATTTCCACAGGATCCCTGAGGGACCCATGGCCCTGATATTATGTTGGCTCAGTCTGCATTTTTGCAGACCACAGGCAGGCAACAAATAGTAAGAATGCCAGCTCTCACAGACCTGTTCGTTTTTCTTTAACAAGCCCTCCAATTCTCCACTCATTACCTGTATTAACTGCACCTGTTTGAACTTGTTACCTGTATAAAAGACACCAGTCCACACACTCAATCAAACAGACTCCAACCTCTCCACAATGGCCAAGACCAGAGAGCTGTGTAAGGACATCAGGGATAAAATTGTAGACCTGCACAAGGCTGGGATGGGCTATAGGACAATAGGCAAGAAGCTTGGTGAGAAGGCAACAACTGCAATTATTATAGAAAATGGAAGAAGTTCAAGATAACGGTCAATCTCCCTCGGTCTGGGGCTCCATGCAAGATCTCACCTCGTGGGGCATCAATGATCATGAGGAAGGTGAGGGATCAGCCCAGAACTACACAACAGGACCTGATCAATGACCTGAAGAGGGCTGGGACCACAGTCTCAAAGAAAACCATTAGTAACACACTACGCCGTCATGGATTAAAATCCTGCAGCACACACAAGGTCCCCCTGCTCAAGCCAGCGCATGTCCAGGCCCGTCTGAAGTTTGCCAATGATCCAGAGGAGGAAACTCGCCTCGTTTGGAGGAAGAAGGATGAGTACAACCCCAAGAACACCATCCCAACCGTGAAGCATGGAGGTGGAAACATCATTCTTTGGGGATGCTTTTCTGCAAAGGGGACAGGATGACTGCACCGTATTGAGGGGAGGATGGATGGGGCCATGTATCGCGAGATCTAGGCCAACAACCTCCTTCCCTCAGTAAGAGCATTGCAGATGGGTCGTGGCTGGGTCTTCCAGCATGACAACGACCTGAAACACACAGCCAGGGCAACTAAGGAGTGGCTCTGTAAGAAGCATCTCAAGGTCCTGGAGTGGCCTAGCCAGTCTCCAAACCTGAACCCAATAGAAAATCTTTGGAGGGAGCTGAAAGTCTGTATTGCCCAGCGACAGCCCCGAAACCTGAAGGATCTGGAGAAGGTCTGTATGGATGAGTGGGCCAAAATCCCTGCTGCAGTGTGTGCAAACCTGGTCAAGAACTACAGGAAATGTATGATCTCTGTAATTGCAAACAAAGGTTTATGTCCCAAATATTAAGTTCTGCTTTTCTGATGTACCAAATACTTATGTCATGCAATAAAATGCTAATTAATTACTTAAAAATCATACAATGTGATTTTCTGGATTTTTGTTTTAGATTCTGTCACTCACAGTTGAAGAGTACCTATGATAAAAACGACCGACTTCTACATGCTTTGTAAGTGGGAAAACCTGCAAAATTGGCAGTGTATCAAATACTTGTTCTCCCCACTGTATACATGTTACATACATTTCTAGACACCACATACATTTTTGTAAACCTAGATAGGTCCTAAAACTCAAATCTCTTTACTAAATGACCCATGATGTCCATCTTTAACCAATTCCAGATGTTAGCCTCGTAGAAAATCAGCAGAACCTGCAGCCACCCTAAAATGTATAGCCTACCCATCAAAGCAACTGAATAATGATGGATGCATTACTCAAAATAAATGATTTACACATAGGTAAATACATACA
Source organism: Esox lucius (assembly GCF_011004845.1). NCBI lineage: Eukaryota > Metazoa > Chordata > Actinopteri > Esociformes > Esocidae > Esox > Esox lucius. Next base: position 28,539,690 of record NC_047570.1, on the reverse strand, counting down.
ACCAACTGAGCACAGTAAAGGGGGGGGTGCAATACAACTGCCAGTGTTCAACACATGAACTGGGCAGAGTCAGAAAAATCCTACGTAAACTTTAATATCATGTTGTGAAGACGGGGCTGGAGAAATGTCAGTTCTTTTAATCTGAAATTGATGCTGCTACCAGGCAATAAACGGGGAACTCGCCAGAACCAGATGATCCTGCATCTGCATGTAATGTCAATACTTCCAGCCAAAATAGCAAAGAAATGCTCACTTTTTGAAATAATTATTTGTCGCTTTCGCAGAATAACTCAAGGGATGGGTTGTATTAAAATATTCAACTTTTAACTGGCAAGTCTATTAGCAAAACCGTACTGCAGCCAGGGAATGATAGGTAAGCAAACGTAAAATCATGCCAGCAAAAAAAATGCTGTTAATGAATGTTCATAACACAAATCATGCAGTTGGTAGCTGGTTAAAAGAATAGGCTACCTACCACAAGGATGTCATAATGGTTAGGTTTCTTTTCAGATTACAACACACACAACAAAACATGTCAATGATGACATTCAACACTACTGTTGTTTGCTCCTTGGGGTTTAAGGCCGGGTGTCTCTGTAAAGCACTTTGTGACAACTGCTGTTGTAAAAAGGGCTTTATAAATAAATTTGATTGATTGATTGATGACAGTGTTTCTTAAATTAAGTCTTTAAGGACCTCTAACAGCATAAATGTATAGGGGGATATGTCCATTTAGAGACTGCATGTACTGTCACCTTTTGATTATCGTTATCATACGTTAAATTAATTTCATTGTGTATTTATTCTTATTTTTAGAATTAATTTGTATGTATTCTGTGTTCGTTTTCTAACTTCATTTCAGTTTTTTTTATTTACCTTTTTTAGGAAAAATTACCTTTTTGTTGTGAGGCAACGCTTGTTAACGATACACGTGACATGAGAGATTACAGTTTTACTGATTTTAACCTTGTTTATAATAATTCCAATAATGCATTTGTTTGATAACATATTCAATTGACGATACGGACCGTGTATGTTTTGTATATATACACATTGTTTTTAAAGCTTATGGTTATTTCTAAGATCTAGCATGATTTAGACATTTTACACGTTTGACAGGTTTACTTTTTGGACAGCAGATTTCATTCACAGGTCACTCGTTTTTTCTAACCAACTTCCTTGTTGAAACTGAAAATAGCATTCGTACCAGCTTGAAACCACTAATGCAAAAATTATCACACTAGTTAAATAATTAGATATTTATAGAAAGGGATCTTCTTACCCTTGAGACTGTGAGATCTGTCATAAGCTGATCGAAGGCCCTCGTCTCCTCTGCTTGTTTCTGGTTGTGCAGCGCTATCTTCTCGCTGAACTTCCTCGGGTTTGAGCCACCCGAACCCGGGGATCCGGACATGGTGTGGGCCGTACAGTTTCAGAACTTCAGTGAAGCGGGGGCTGGGTGCACAAATATTGTGGTTTGGTTTTTCAGTACACTTTTAGCAAATCCATTAACTTTTTTTCAAAAAACTTCACGTTAGCAAATCTTCGGTACTGTAGCTACTCATCTACGCGTAGCAAGCTACAGCAGTACTGTACTGTAGTCAGTTTAATCAGTGTCTGTAGTGTGAACAGTTCAGGTGACAACTGTTTGTAAACAAATTATCAAATGCCAAAATAGATTGTATTTACTACAGATGAACATGTTACAATTTGGAGTCTTTCGTTACAACACTAACTATTGAAATTATTTACTCGGTTACCGAAAAGTTTTTTAAACAAGCTGACGTTGTCAACGCATATTGTGTCATTGCCAACTACATTAGCTATACTAATAACAACTTAAACTTGTTTGAATCTCAAGCAGTGGCTACCTATGCTAGCCAACTAGTTAGCGCGATACAGTGAGACTGGAGTGCCAGTGTTAGCTAGCTACCTGTCATTTCTATTTCCTTCGTTAACAATATTTTTAAACTACCTAATACTGCATTGTCAATTTAAAAAAAAACATGCGTAACTAGATAACAATCACGTAATAAGTACTTCAAACTTTTCAAATCTAACAAAATTGGCATTTTATGAAACTAATCATGTGTTCAGCGATCAAAATGATACTGCTAGTTACGCAGCTAGCTTGCTACAGCGCACAATGCGTCATGCACAGGAGGGAAGCGCAACTAGCTAGCTAGTAAATACAATAACTACTGATTTGTTTGTTAAAACAACAGTAACGTCAACGTATAGACCCGTGCTGGCTGATTAAATTACGCTATAATATGGACAGTTATTTGGCTTTGTTTTTTAATGGAAAACACTTCCCTTGCCTGCAGATTTTCGAAATGTCACTTCAACAAGTGTCCGAAAGACCTTGCAGTAGAGCCGCACTATAGTTACCTAGATTGCCAAAAACCAATTCCGCCGCATGAAACATAATCCAATATCTCGAAATAAAAAACAACAATGTTCTTTCGACTTTAGTCCTCAGGTTATCCTCAGGCAGATCGACAATGATCGTTACATTTATTTTTAGTTGCTATCATTAGCATGTAAACATTCAAATCCATGCAGTGGTAAAATCGAAGTAGTTTCCTCTTGTCTTAGACTCCTGTTGCATAGTTATCGTCAGATGTATGGTTCGTACTTTGAGATCCCTTTCACCAGTGGCATGGCGCTTTAGCAACAAAATTGTGCATTAAGCGATAAAAGCACAACATTTGGCACTTGTAGATTCATGTTGCCTACCCAGAGAAGATTCAGATATGGAGCCACCCCAGATTTAGCCCTTGGGGGGCGTGGCAGACTGTTATCAAAATGGCTGCCGACGGTAATATTATGGTGAAATTCAGGATTGTTGTGGGATTAATTCCCCAAATTTGTAACATTAATGGACCCTGAAAATATGTACACAAACAGCCACAAAATGTAATTTAGTATGAAGATAGGCAAAAAAGTGTATACATAATCTGTAGGGCATGCCCCAGAGATGTTTCTTCCAAGCACATCTAAAGCAATTCTGATTCTTATCAATCTCTTCACTCTACCATGACGTTTTTTCGGTTGCCCACATACTGAGAAGAATACGTTCCCTGCCAAACAATACAATTGAGCTTGCAGGTGCCCAACACACGAGGATATGCTATAGAGCCCAACGTGATAAAGTACCCGTTGGACATACACCATGGCAAATGCTGCTCACAGTTGTGCTTCCCTATGCCGGACCCCTGGACACTGTTCCAGATTTTTCATCTTGTGCTGCCAACTAAACCGACAGGTTTTGTGACACTGAAAAACAGCCAGATCTGTAAAACAGTTGTAGTGCTGATTATGTCCACAGGAGGGCAATGTCATCCCAATTGGGATCTAGTCACTATAATACGGTTTCCAAAATGAATTAGGGCATTTACTCATATTGTAATTGCCTATATTTTCTAAATAAATTAGTTCAGAACAACCAGTTTATTTTACCACAGTGGTAAAAATGACCTTGAACAATCTTACCACTCAACTAATGACCTGTTACCAATCGGTCTTCACATCCTGGCATACGTATCAGCCATATTCTCTGGGGCCAGATTGGTACACACAGACAGAACTGTCAACAGAAAGAACTGCAACAACATTTTTATTATATATAATATATTATCTATGAATATAGCATCTTCCTAAATTCCATATAATTTGTGTTAAGATTTTATTTCATGTTCATTGGTCCCTGCCTTGCTGCTTCAGACTGCGTTCTGTCAATTCAAGTTCGCAGTAGTAGGCCATAGGCTAAGCGGGAATGTGGGTCTAGCCCCTCTCTCACAATGCAATTTACATTGTGCATGTGAAATTATGAATATGCATGCTCAGAATGTTAGTGTGATCAATGTAGATCACAAGAATTTGATGCCAAGTGGTGCTGACAGCCGGTAGCCCCACTACAGCGTCATTTCGTATTTCAGACCTGATTGGCTGGTCTGTCTGGCGCCAACATTAGTCGTCAAGAAGAGCGAGGAGGGTAAATTGTCTTAGCTAGCTTGTTAGCTTAACAAACGCCAGATAACTTGAGAAAATGAATAAAGTGGATTTCATTCTCGAGCACCGGTTTGAAACCCTTCATTTGGAGGAGAAACTTGAAGTAAAGCGACTTATTGGTGCCCATCAGCCACAGGATATTGTCATCACTCAAACTGCTGGTAAAAGTAACCGCGGGTTTAACGTGGAGTGGTTTTTGAAGAAAAAGTGGCTAATATTTAGCATACAAAAGAAGGCACTCTTCTGTTTTCCATGTCTGCTATTTGGTGGAGATGGTACTTGGTCGAGGATGGGTTACAAAGATTTTGAACATCTTTCTGAGAGAATTGCAAAACATGAGAGACATCAGGACAATGCTGTGATATTGGGCTTACTTGGAAGGGTAAATGTCGCAGCCCAAGTTGACAGTGAATACAGGCGCTCCATTGAGCAGCATAACAAACAGGTGGAGGAAAACAGGTACGTTCTCGGTCAGATCATAACATTTATTAAACTGTGTGGTAAATGTGAAACCGCACTGTGGGGGCACGACGAGTCGGTGGACTCCCTGAATCCTGAAATATTCAGATGCATTTTCAAGACTATGTGTGAGGGCGATTCGAGACTTCAAAGGGACATCTAACACTGTACAAAATGAACTGTTAGACTGTATGTATGAAGTGTACAGGGAGGAGTGTCTGAGGGGTACAGAGGCTAATGAAAGAGACATATCCCCATGCCCAGTTTGTTTACTGCTAAGCTCACCAGCTGAACCTTACCTTGCAGCAACTTAGTTCAGCAAGGATGAGTATCCCTGAATGTGTTTTTTGCAGATTTTGACTGCTTTTGCCACCTTTTTCTCTGGCGCTCCAAAACGTGTTGCGGCACTTGCTGAGGCAACACAGAGACGCATTCCAAGTCCACCTGCTGTACGATGGAACTTTAAAAGTAGACCTGTCAATGTAGTTTTGGAAAACCGCACTGCGCTGCTCCTGTCTATGGAGGACATACGCACACAACCAGGATGGGATGAGGTCACCATAAATGAGGCATATGGCCTGTCAAAAAAACTCAGGGACCGAGCCTTTCTGCAGGTGCTGGTTTTTTTTTTTCTTCTTTATGCCAGAATGTTTTATACAACACTCCGCAAAAACTGAGCATCGGTGCATCTGGGATTAGCAGTGCGCTCACCCGTTTCAAGGAGAATGTCCAGAATATGCGGAAGCAAACTGATGAATGGGCTGCCACCGTTCATGTTGGAACAGACGAGCCAGGCAGACGAGTAACCAACACAGTGCCGGTGATGAAGGAGGCATGCGACACAGTCATCTCCCAGGTGGAGCAGAGGTTTTCACAATGTGACCACCTGATCACTGCCAAGCTGGTTGACAGCACACTCTTCCCACAATATGTCCTGTCATTCCCTACATCTGAATTTCACTGTGCGGTGAAAATATGGCCTCTAGGAAATGTTGAAGTCTGAGCCGACCACTCTGTACCGCCACACTGAGCTTCACACTGGTAAGACGGCCCTGTAAGATCCATCCATGAGAACAACCTAGAGGAGGCTTTTGCTGAGACGTCACTCTGCTGTAAATTATCATAACAACACCTGTGACAACATCCGAGTCAGAGAGGAACTTTACCACCTTGGAAAGCTTTTCCAGCTTCACTCGCAATAACATGGGGCAGCCGCGACTCAACGCATTGGCAATGTTGTCCATCGAAAGCCAGCTGATTCAGCAGCTACATGACTTAATTCCCAAAGTCATCAAAAAGTTTGCCCAGAAAGAAGAACCGCCGTGTCACCTTTCTCTTCAAGTGAACCCTCAGCCTTGGTGAAAGCATATTTTATCATCCTGCCTTTGTGGTGCGGTTCCGTGCATTGGTCATATTTTTGTGCTGGATCGATTGATATAGATGGTGACGAGTGTCAGTGTGTCCATGCTTATCTATTAAGGTTGTTGTCATAGAATGGATATGTATCCCTAAAAAGTTGTCTTTCCGCTTCGTTGTGGCCTTCAGTGGTGTTGAGCTAATTTCTGTTCGTGTATGGCCCCGTAAGCACATTGGTTCTGAGCTTGGTTGCATTCCTAATTTAGGTTTGTAAATGTGACAGTGGTAATTTTACATGTGTGTGAGAGAGGAGAGCAATTACACAAGGTCTCACTCTCTCCAATATGTGTAGTACAACACTTGGTTGAAGCAAGCAGCTCTATTGATGTGTTTTGTGGAACCACGCTGTTTGTTGATGTGTTAAATAAACACATCAGTAGCAAGAGGGAGCTTTGTAGCATTACTGGTATGTATCCTATATTTTCAAATGGTTTGTGTCCCACCAATTTTTTTACATATAAAAACGCCACTGCACACAGATTAAGCTAATTCCAGTCCTGAATCTTTACTGAAAATGTATTTGAATTGAGGACTTGACCTGGCCTTAAATTAGATGTGTTAATAGTGTGCATAAAACGGATTATTCCATGAATAATACCTTTACATAAATAATTAGAAACATTAAAAAGACAGAATTAGCTTTTTAAAAAACATAATACACAATGTTATGAAGTCAATTAGCAGTCCAATAAAAACAAGAAACCTGGTAATAAGTAAACAAAAACCATTGCTGTTGTGGATTAGGTAAAATGACGAGTTGTTGCATAATAAAGCTTTATTTTAAAACATGTAAAACAATCTATGGACTGTAATGAAAGCAAAACATAGCACAGAAGGAGGCACCTACCTATATCATGGTTTAGCCAAGTGGAAATAACTTCAATACAGGAGTACACTGGTGTAAAAAAGAAAAACAATCAATACAATTCTGACACTGCAGTATTGTACATCAAACTTTCTAGTCTTCTGAAATGGAGCCAATTATGTGATGACACTGATTTGGACAGATGAAGTATACAGTGAGTGACATCTACTGGATCCTTTAACATGCGTCTACATTTGATATAACACTGCACTCTAGGCTGGAGTGTACAAGTTGTTTCCTTTGGAGCGTTTAATGCAGTAAAATAAACCATATTTTGAATTCAAATTACAGGTGAAACAGAACTAGGAAAAGCGACTTGCTTCAACATAACTTCTCTGCTGTCCTTAACTTCCAAACATTAGCTATGCTCTGACAACGGACAACACTTAAAAATATATAAATAAGGACAGGTTTTGTTTATAAATTTATTTAACACAAAGCATTAACCATTTCTTTTGCACTGATTGTTCAGTTTAGTCTACTCTTGATAGGTATTTCCTATGCTAATAGTGAATTTGCAAGTTTCCTAAAGCTATACTGTATGACAAAATAGCTAGCCTGATATCATCAACATGCAAATCTTGTACTGTGTTTCACTTTCAAATATTTTGCAAAGGTGCGCCTGACACAGACAAAACCCTATTTCATACCTCTGACAATTTTACAGAAACACAAAATGCAACAGCAAATTATTCTGGATCCCAACAAGGATACAGTCAGTATTGGAGCATCCGTTCAGGCTTCCAGAGGACTTTTTCTTGGAGAATAAGGCACATACCGTATGGTGAATGTTCCATCTCAATAAGGCACATAATGAATGCATACTTATTTAGACAAAGGTGGAAACCAAGCAAAGAGAAGACAGCGCAAGGTCAGGTCCTTGAGTCTGGTAGTTGTTTTTTTCCATTTTGGTTTTCCCCCTCCCTCCCTCATGTCTTTCCTCTATTTTCCATAGAACTTCTTGTTGAGCAGGAAAATTAGTAGGTTGACATTGATGGTGGCCCTGTCAAAGAGCTTCATCACAGCCACACCCTCATACTGCAACTGTAGGAGGTCCTGGGAGATAAAAATAGATTGGAGGAAGGAAGGTGAAAGTTTGAGGAAAGGAAGAGAAGAGGGGGGAGGACAGAAAAAAAAAAGAGGAAGGGAGATTGGAATAGATGAAAGAAGCCTCCAAAAACCATACAATACCATCACATCCTCAGATCATAACATTAATCAATCGTACCTGGTATTCCAACTGTAACGTCTCCAAGTGCACTCCCATGAACTTGGCCTTTACATCGAACACTCCAACCGCCTCCGATGGAGAAATCTCAAAGATAACGTTCTTAAACCTAGGGTAGGAATAGAGATTTAGAAGAGATGTCACCCAATATGCAGTATTCACTATATTACAAACGGTGCAGTATTTTGGGTTTCGCGTATAAAACAATGTGTTGGTGTTGTGGTCTCTGACAAGGTGATCACTTGGTGTGGATTTTGTTACCACGCATGCAAGTATTTTATATGCCTGGAATATTCAACTCAATCTACTGTTACAGTTCCAATTCAAGGTTTAAAAAGGTTTAGACGATTTGTAATTTCCAGGTTAAAATTTCAAATTGTTTCACCATCGACTCAGAAAAAACATTGTGTATGTATACATTTAGAAAATATATTTAAATTCCATTACTCTATTTAGTTTCAGAATTGCAATGTAACAGAGCCCAACCCTGGTGATGGTTTTCCATAAGTGTGGGTAATTAGCCTGCTATGATGGACACCGATACATAAGAGAGAAAATGTTTGTTTTCTATTTCCAACTGAAGACAAAAAAAAAAAAATAAACTTAACATGAGCACTTTCAGAGGACTGAAAACCACAATGACCCAATCTAAGTAAAAACAGTAGTCGTTTTGCACTCAGCTGTACGGATTACAGAGATGAAAAAGTGATTCATAAGACTAACATTTAGGTCAATGGCTGATAAATAATTAACAACATCCATCGTGAATCTATAACTTACTGGTTTGTCTGCAGGTCCTCTATGGCGATCAGCACACCCTTCTCATGAAGGCGAGCGGCAGTGTACTTCTGAGACACCTGTTTACTCTTTTTGGCCTTGGCGTCGCCTGGTTTCTTTGACACCCTGAGGCAGAGAGAAGGGTATGTCCAGAGCACTGATTCACATCAAGCTTGTAGAGTCCTAATTCCCTTACAACCCTACACTCCAGAAAAGACTCAAGTACTTCATTACTCTGGGATATACTGTATAATACCCCCCAAAAAAAAGCTCCTGTAGGGTGTCCTGCTTTCTGACTATGACGATTCGCTCTTCCTTATGGCAGCAACAGGAAGACTACTCACTTGCCCTTGTTACTGGCCAGGTTGTCCATGCAGGTCTTGATGTACTGGTTGTAGTAATCAATCTGGATGTTGTAAAAGTTGGTCTTGGAGTTCAGAGCCGCGTTTGTCTGCTGGAGCTTGACCAGCTCAGCCTTTCTGCGCTGCCGATACCGTCGCTGGTTTCTAATGTCCTGGAACATGCACACGCTAGACTTCATTATGTGGTACATAATCAAGCACATGCATGGAAACTCAGAGGACCAGCTCTCTCATCCGCATGTTCTTACACGGCACACTGCCGGCTCACACAGTACCTTGGCGATGTCGTTGATGAGTTCCTGGTAGCGGTTTTCCGGGTGCACCTTGCCCAGTTCGGCCAGCCGCTGTAGGTTGCTCCGGATCTTGTCCTTCTTGCCCTGCAGCGTCAGGCTGTCATCCACCACCGGCTTGGCCTGCTTCATCTTCTCCGGGGTCTTGGCGTCACGGATGGCCCGTCGCTGCATCGCACGCTGATACTCCGCTTCCTGGGGTTCACAGTAGGTGTCAGTGTAGCGGGCACTCCAGGGTAAAGTTAACACCAGGCACAGAACTAGGATCAGCTAACCCCCTGATTCAAAACGTCTTAACGTGGGTAATCGGCATTAGTAAGCCACGTCGCACTACTCCTTTACTGTCCGCAAATCTTAGTAAAATAATACTGAGAGAAACGGGCACCTCACCACACAGCTGTTCTCCCACTCTGTTGTCTCCTTTGAACTTGCCATCAGTTGTTTGTGGTAAACATGCCCTCTCTGCTTTTGATTATATAGTTGTGACTTAAAAAGCTGAGAAACTGCTGCCAGATATTACAGGACGGCGCAGCATCTCCCTCTCAGGACTCCTTCCCTTTAGTCTTTCATCCATTCCATTCCTTCCTCCATCCACCCACGCATCTTCAGTCGCTCACCTGTTCAGGACTGGCCGCCCCTTCAAGAATCTCAGTGAGGGTCTCCCCAGGCTGGAAACGGATCACATCCACGATCAGCCGCTTGGTGCTGGAGAGAGACAGAGAGGGGCAAAGAAACATAGGATCTATTCTAGGGCATTGAGAAAACACGATACTTTATCCCATCATCCTCAGCCATTCAGTGGCCATCTTGGAAATGAACTCCGCATCATTTCACACAGCAGTGGGATCGTCCTGTGAGGAGGTCTTACTTAAGCAGTAGGGTCCTGGCGTCCATCTCAGCGTTGGCCTCCCCGGGGACGTCAAACTTGTTGGCGAGGGTCAGGGAAACCTCAGTCTTCCCCATCATCTCCCTGTTGGGGTCACCTGGGGGAAGGGGGCTCTCACCTGGATGCAAAGGGGCGGGCCGTAAGAGGACAGTCTTCATTGGCTATACGTTAACTCACTGAAGAGGTAGTATAGAGCAGACTAGTTAGGGCCTGTCTGTCTTTCCATGGCCGTCTACATTTTATACCGATACATGATTATATGACATAAGATTACAGTGCGCGCGCACTGACCGATGAGGGACTCTATGGTGGGCACCTCCCCCAGGTCCTCCAGCAGCTCATGGATGGGGTCGTTGTGCTCTGGCGCAATGGCATCCTGGTGCTCCAACAACAGCTGAGTGGTGCAAACAGAAACAAACATTTGACCATCTTTATCACCGTCGACACGTTGCTTCCTGTGAGAGTAAATACTTGCAAACCAAAAAACACATTACCCCTCTGTTGTGCGGGGTATGACAAAACACACTAGTAATTAGTCACATGACTGAAATGAGTCACACATGCCAATTAAAGTAACACGTCACAGACAGACAGAACAGGCTGTATGTATAAGGAAGTCATCAGCTGTGTGCAGAAAAATGGCTTTCAAACATATACAGGAAAGAGTAGTGTGTGTGAGTCTGCGCGTGACTGACCGTGTGAGTGTTGATGACCTCTCCTATTGAGATGTAGATGACAGGCTTCTGGAGTGTGACCAGGTCAGAGTACTGATCCACATTGAACTTGTCTTCCAAGGACGGGACGTCACAGGCCGCCAAGAAGAAACGCCTATGGAGGGAAAACGGACGGGGGGGTGACTACAGTCCCCAGCCACCTCAACACTCCTCTTCTAGAATTAATTTGCCTACTTTTTATTAGGTGTAAATCATTGTTGCTGGATCTACCAAAGCACACTCTAGTGGGCTGACACTCAACCCCCCCCCCCCCACCAAAAAAACCAACAACAACAAGTCTCCCATTGTACCTGAACTTCTGGTAGGAGCTGCTGAGGTACTCATTGATAGGGTTGAGGTGGGCGTTATCTCCCAGGAACATCTTATTAGACGCAGCATGCTGCAGCATCTTGGCGATGGAACCCAGATTACGCCGCTGGTCTGTGGTCAGCTGACCACCGGCTGACAGGTCAATGATGTCAAAGGCATCAGGCGCCACGATGGCCGGGTTCATGTACCGGTAGTACAACAGGTTGCCCACGATCTACACACACACACAAACTTACAGTACTGTACATACTCCCTGAATCACTGGAAACACCATTGATGTCAACAGTACTGGGTAAAGTCAGAAAATTGTGTGGGGCATTCATCATTTAAGATTTCAGCAACAAATTAATAGAAGATGAACGAATAGATCTCAGAGCATTTCATTCATTCATTTAATTTTTTTAAGGTACTGTTGAACTTCACGTGGCATTGCCCAACATTGTCCTGTTAGAACTGGACCGACTTTCTTCATAGGGAATACCAAACTTCAATTCAAAGAAGTCAATGTTCAGAGGATCAAGATAAGTAAACAGGGAAAAAAAAGGAGGCAATGAAGAATACAAAGGTTCTCGAGAGTATTGATATGCCGCCCTGTTTTAAGGGAATGGAGTTCTCACCTTGTCTGGGCAGGAGTACAGAAACACAGGTTGCCAAAGAGGAAAGACAGGCAAGCAGAACATAGCTAAAGAAAGAAAGGGAAGAGAGGAAAGGAGATAAAAGATGGGAGGTAAGTAGAGAGCGCTTAAGTAAAAGGACAGCAATAGTCCAGGTCACCAAGATAACAGGGCCAGTAAAAGGGTAGAGTATACCAGGTCAAAGTAAAGAGCAGTGATATAGCTGACCATGTTATAAGAATGACAAACCTTGAGAAGCTCATCCTCTGTAGCGTCGGGGAACTTCTCATGCAGGGTGTCCTTTAGCACCTTTGAGGTGTAACGCATCCCATACCTGACAAACACACACACTTACTAAAATGTTACCATTATCTCATCACTGACAAGCATCCTATCACACAACAGCAGGCCTTTGAACTTAATTCATTAAATAAAGTCACAGATTGGCCTGCGAGTCAGTTCACTAGATCCCAAGTCTAAATCCACTGATGTAAACGCTGAGAACACCTGGCCAGAAGGTCAAAGTAGTAGAGTCTTGCTACACTAAATTCAAGTCCAGAGGGCAGCAGAGATTACTAGAGCAGACATTACCATTTAATTTAACATTCTGTTATGGCTAGACGGGACATCAACTTTACTGCATCATTGGTGAATGATTCCTACGGACAGCAGGGCCAAACACACTCACGGGATTTTGTCCACAGAGACAATAATGGCAGAGAGGAACTTGTCTGTGACTGTCCTCATGTTCTTGATGGAGGCTTCCAGTCGCGTGCGCACCTCCTCGTGACTCATGGCCTGCTCTGGTGTTACTTCATAGGGGAGTTTACTGTCAGAGAAAAGGGGAGAGGTGGATGAAAGAGATAATAGGTAGGTAATAGAGAGACAGTAGAAGAGGTATTGTCGCGCGGTTGTCACTCAACATTGTAACGAGAGTTCTGAAACATGACATGCGCCTGAGCTAAAAACTGTAGGCCCACACAATGACAGCACAGTGAACAATACTGAAAGACTGTTGGTCCTCAGTGCAAAATGTTGCCCTTCTAAACATCCAGGCCCACATGCAGTCTTGTTAAGGCCTGCCCGGAAACCCACCTGGCCTCTCCTGTCTGCGTCTCCATCTGGTTGACCCAGCTCTTGTAGATGTCCACTGGGTCCGTCTTAATGTTCAGCGTCTTGTCGTCCATGATCTCCTTGACGACTGGCGCCAGGATCTGCCTAAGAGCATTCTGGCCCCGGGCGCCGCGGTTGAAGCTCACCACCATCTTGATGACCGTAGGGTTGCCTGTGACGATCTCTTGGATCTGATCCACTTTGGATCTGCGGACACAAGGTCAGCAACATGGTGAGACACTGCTCGCCACCAACACGGGGTTGGAGATTCAAAGAACTTGGGACAGCGCCACTACAAGATCAGGGAACTGGGTCAGACAGGGCTGCCTGTGTACAGTGTTTGCTCCTTACTTGATCTCCTCCTGCAAGGCAGTCTTGAAGAGTTTGAGGAGCAGGTACTCCTCCCTCTGATTGGAGGCATAGTTATACACCGTGAAGATGACCGAGTCCATGAACTTGGTGGACTTATTCTGGGGCATCTGGAAGATCAGCTTGGCCAAGTACGTAGGGTTGGTCTACATGGAAGAAAGAAGTCAACTAAACGTACATTTGACGGGTGAACATGTTCTGGGTCGCACTGCAGCTCGGTAATGTTTGCTTGCTGTGTGTGTGTGGGTGTTTATTTACATGTGTGCACGTGTCTACTGTACCTGCAGCAGGTAGAATAGATACTGATAGGCCTCCAGCTTCAGCCTTTTCTCCTTGCTCAGTGCCTTCAGGCCTCCTCTCTGCTTGTTCATCATCATCAGCTCAGACAGCTCGCCCTTGTTTTTCTTGGTCAGCTTCTTACTGTGGGACACCACCTCCTGCAGGGTGATCTTGTTCTTCACCAGGAGGCCAATCTTGATGTCCATCAAATTCAGGTCGTTCTCCAGCTGCTGATTGGAGCGGATGTTGGTCACCACTTCCTCCCGGAGACGCATGAGGTCCAGCTCCTCCTGGAAGTCCTGGTCACTGTGGTCGAGCAGGTGGACGAATTTGCGCACCACCGCCATGGGAGGGTCATCAGCATTGACTGAGAGGGAGAAGTGGGAGGCGAGAGGGAGAAGTGGGAGGAGAGAGTTGTTCGGGATGAAAGGGTAGAGTCAGTGTGTGGGAGAATGGGAAGGGGTTGAAGGGAGATGGGGTGAGGACAATCATCATCATCATCATCATCATCATCATCATCATCACTCACTGAGTGTCCTGTAGTCATCTCTGGCTTTGTTAGCTCTGATGAACGCTTGGATCTTCACCACCTCATTGACCTGCAACAAGACAGAAAACACCATTCCCCTTACTGATCCATAGAACCTGTATGTCCCAAATGGCACCCTACTCTCCAAATAGTGCACTACTTTCAACTAGAGCCCAAGTCAGTAGTAATGCACATTTAGAGTATAGCATGCCGTTTAGCATGCATAATGTCCTTTAAGCTTAATGAGACTAGTAGAATAGACAGCCCACTCACTGAGCTCTGTGTAAATATATAAAGCAATCTTTAGCCGAACTATGGTGTTGTGTGCAAACATGCACCCTTTACCCAACCCCTAGGAACCCTGGTTAGAAAAGGTGCAATACTGAAAGAATAGGGGACCATTTGGGAAGCAGCCAAGTGCAAATGTCAATGGATGCGTCATGCAAAGATATGATTTTAGAGGTGATGGTGGAAGACGAGAGATCCACCCGGACAAGTGTTATCTGGTTTTTATTTCCATGATTGGACACGCAATTGGACACGGCGGTACACAGGCAGGTCTTCTCTGAATAACAAGTTTACTGTATTGAACGTTAATTGATCACGTGAATAGGATCCATGTTGCGCCATTAGAAATAGTGTCATAACATGCTATATTTAGCCTACAATCCTACATTGTCAAGTGGCGGCAAGGAGGAACCCTACTTGAGAAACCAGAAACCTTGGCGGAAATTCTCCACATGCTTTTCTAATCCTAGCTACCTCTCTTGGCAATGACTCACTCATTTCATTGAGCCATCATGTTATATTAAAAAAGGTTTTCATTTAACAGCATCTATTTGGGATCCAAACTTTCTGGTCAATCAAGGGTTAACTACATCAAAAATAAACTCACATGGTCCTTGAAGTGCTTCAGGCGTTCATTGTACTTCTTGCGAGCTTGGTGCATCCTCACCATGGACTGGATCTGAAAAACAACAAACAAAACTACATTTCCAACTGAATGTCTGTAAAGGCAGGAAAAGCAGCACCAGGTTAATGTTTAAATCAGGCCAAAAAAAAAAATGCCTGGTGGAACCTCACTCAAAGTTGGCCTTCATTTGCCAATAAGACCGTTGTTAGAAATTCCCACCCCGAAAAGCATTGGCTCATCCCAACCAATCATATACCACAACACCGTCCGTAATGTGTCTTGAGCACCTAATCTCCACTCGCTTCATTGTAACCTTTATGTGGGACAGCTGACCGGAGCAAATCCTACATAAAACACTATTTGGGTTTTAAGATAATTATGTTTGAAGCAAAGCAGTATTTTGACATTTCATGCCAGATCTGCTGTCTGGTCTCAAAACTAATGGAGTCATATTTGGTAGAAAATTGTAGCCTTTGTGTTTCACCGCTCGATTCTCAACAAATGCAGCATAGCCATGTTTCTCTGACTTAGTAAAGACTACAGTCTCGCAGAAGGCCTTTAGAATTTACAAATATTGTTAGCACATATGTTAATTTTATGTTAACAGACATACATGGGTAAACAGAGCAGTGGACAGGGAACTCACCTTTATAGCATCTTCGGTGTGGTCCTCCAGGTATTCCTTCCTCTTCACATAAAACTTCCTCTGCTTGTAGCCTCTAAAATGGGCCTGCGAGATAGAAAAGTAATGCAGGGCCGCTGTTACAAAGGGTCAGTTTCACAGACAAAGTAGAATAATTACGTTCAGTGGAGAATTAATATTGAAAGCTCTCCTTTGTCCAAGACAGGACATAATCTACATCTGGGAAAAGAGTTCAACTTTCATGGTTTTCCTGATGTGTACATGTATATTTAAACAATGAGGCCAAAGCAATTGTGGTGTATGACCAATATACTGTGACTATGATACGTTCTTGCTTTGTGACTAGATGAGACCTCAACTTACCTGGCTGTATATCACAAACCCCCAAAGGGTGCCTTATTGCTATTATGAACATGACAGCAACGTAGACAGAACATTTTGTCACACCAGTAGTATACTTGTATACCACATTTCATCCATTCAGGGGGGGACAGGTTGTATAGTAACATCGTTGTGTAGGTTGTATGTGGCAAGTTGTGCGTTTATCTATAGCTGTAATGTTTTTGGGTGCATCTTAATTGTATGCCCTTGATTGATCGCGTCTTCTAACCTAACCCCGTTCAGAAAATACATTAGAGGACAAAATTATAATTGAGGAACCAAGTAAATATAGCTGAGACTCTATCCACAAATTTGCAGAGGGATGAAGTTTGACCTCTGACCTGTATGGTGGTAATGGCTGGCTCCTGGGACTTCAAGAAGCTGGTTCTCTCCTTCAAGCTTTTCCTCACCAGGTAGCCCCGGCAACCAGCCTGAAGCTTGGCAATCAGGCTCTCATTGGCCAGCCACAGCTGCTCCCGGTTGTAGGTGCTGGTCACCCCAGAAACTACAGACTGATTGACCAGACAGACAGCCAGTCACACACATGCCCACATACATTGTGACATGCTTCAATCAAAAAAAAGAGATAAGGTAGACCCTTTGACATCACATTCATGCAAAAAGTTAACAGCCTAGTGGGTCAATTTCTCCAACAACTAAGAGAGTTGAACTGCTAACACACTGTCCTCTGGCTACCACGCTGTGCAGTAACAATGTGAAGCAAACTGGTGCGCATGCACAGACACTGTGACGGTCATGTAGAAGGGAATCATGTCAGCTCTATTCATTACAATTCTATCTACAACATTCTGAATGTAGCGCAACCATTTAGCACAGGCGAAGCCCCACTGGCAATGTAGCTGAATGAAGGGGATACATCCCACTGGGGAATTGAGCTCCTCCTGCAAAGCAGTTCAAAATGAACATTCAGACATTGTGCATAAATATGCTGTTGACCATTGCAACTTCCTAGTGCATTTTGGGGTTAAGGACTTTGATCAAGGCCATGACACTTCAAATTTTTTGGTTTGGGATTCAATCCAGCATCCTTTTAGTTACTGGCCCAGCACTAACCACGATCTGCTAACAGATGTGAATGAAGGACTGACCATGTGTGTCAAGATTATAGTTAGTCGGTTTACAATAATTGTTCACAATAAGTAAAATGACGATGTGTTGGTTCTAATTGGGAAGAAATGTATTCTTTATGAAGAAATTGCTACAGATCATTAATTTAATGGATCTGCATTATCTTCATCCATTTTTACCTGGATGTCATCTTTACTGAGCTGGGTGTTGTTCTGCAGGAAGTCAGCAGGTTCAACCCAGGTGCCCTCTCCAGTCTTCAGGTTGTAATAGTAATTGTGTCCTCCCTTTACCCAGTGCTTCATCCAGTCACTGCCATTGTCGCCTGGAGAATAGAAACACATTCAATTCACAAGTTTCTCTACAGTTCTCCTGTCCATCCATTGGTCAAGGAGCCATACATAATATGTCTGTTGTACTAAAGCATGAACACATGGAAGAAGAGTTGGCAGCTCCAGCACTTCGAGTGCTCATCCTCTCCTTCTAATCATGGACTGCTTCAAATCACGTGAGCAGGTAGACACACAAGTGTTTCACTGATCCAGGACCAGTCTTGCCAACCCGACATATCGTCGGTAAGTTCGACTGACTGATGCCAAGATATGCCCAAAGTCAGAATCAAAATGTTCACTAGCCTTTCAGGTCACAATTTAAAAGCCTAGTGTTACTGGAACCATAATATTGTAACAAACATGTAATTGCAAAAATGCCATTTGGAACGTAGCTAATCGCAGGTAATAAACAAGTCAAGAAAACAAAACTGTAATGCCGCACTATTCCCGTCACATGGCACTACTTTTAACCAGGACTCATAGGTAAAAACAAATAGGAAATAGGGCGCAATTTGGGACCCTGGCAATCCTCCTCACCCTCCTGGGCCTTGTCCTGTTTGGCCTTATTCAAATCAGCCTGGTAGTTCTGGGCACACTCAGGGGTGATACCATAGAGGCCAGCCCCAGGGGAGCGCAGTGCGGCCAGGGTCTGAGACGCCTCTCCGCTGTCCACGGCTGCGTTGATGGAATGGATGGCCTGGGAGACTGAAGAGAAAAACAGGGACAATTAAGATTAGTAATCACTCCTCCAAACAATATTTCAAGGGAACAGTAGAATGCAGCGTTTGTTTTTCCCCAAACATAACAGGACCCGGGTCCTCCAGTGATTAGTGCTTTCAAGGTGTTTTCAGTTGGCGTGCTGAAAACCAAAACACATCATTCACAGTATTGACCCTATATCAAAAGGTCAATCATGGTGGGTTAGCGGGACGTTTTGGGAATGCAATGCTGCATAACGACCTGGATCCTTGCCATTATCGGAACCAGAAAATCTGCTTAGCATTAGATAATTCTTAAAGACAGTCAGGCGAGCTCATAAAGCTGAAGTGCATGTGGGACAGCGACACAATTCAAAATGGTTGACAAACAATGGATTCAAGTTGGAGTGGCCTATTCAATGCCAAAAACAGAAAATAAGGAAACAAATACTTTTTCATGTCAAGTTTTTCTGCACTGTCCTAATAAGAAGGGTAATATTGGCTGACCTCAACACTTCCTTTTAGGAACATTGCACAGTTGGCTCGGCAGGGCAGGCTGCTTGGAACCCTGAAGAGAAGTATTTTATCCAATACAAAAATCTATGGGTATGTATGACTCTTACACTGCAAGGCCTCCTGGGTATCCTTATTTGACGTCAGTATGGCATCCTGGATCTCATCCAACCAGAGGACAGCGGAGGGGTCCTGGGTCTCCTGAAAGAACACAAACACACACACACCCATCAGTCTCCACTGAAAACAGCACACATACACACTTAAAAAGCTGACCTGCACATAGAGAACACACTGCTACGGTGCCAGGGGAAAAATGTTGTTCAACCCTTAGCAGGAAAAAGGACGACTTTTATCCTGCTGTTCATGAAACCCAAAGTGATTAACCAAGAGAAAGTACATTTATTTTGCTGAACCGACCAAATTATCGAGCATGTTCAGCAGATTGAACTCACGATATACAGACAGGAGAAACCAACCCAGGTTCTCAGTAAGGTGTTGGGCCACTGATGTCAGAGCAGCTTCAACACATTACATTCTGAGTCTCTAGAACTCCACTGGAGGGATGGAACCCCATTCGTCCAAAAGACATTTCCTCATTTGGCATTTCTAAGATGGCGGAGGAGAGCTTGGCCAAACACGTCAATCCAAACTTTGTCAACGCGGCCTGCTCAGCCCTTTTATACACGCCACAGAACATGGTAGGATGTTAATTGCTTAATTGGTTCATGCAGTACACCTTTACAGAACCATCTGCATTTGTTTTGTTGCTCCACTCGCTCAGGTTTTCCCTTTCATTTGTTACCCGTCTGCGACCGGTGTACACCCCAAGTAACAGAAACAGGTGCCTGAGTTGGACACCCCTAACTAAGTTATGACTAAGAAAATCGAGCATGACACAACAAAATCAGGACCAAAGATGTGAGACCAGGAGAACACAAGACCCATAAATGCAATTCATGCAAATCGTGTGGTTACATTTAAGCCTATTAATAATGAAGCAGTATTTAGCTCACCTCAAAAGCTCACGCTTGAAATGTATTTAGGGCCATTCTACTTACACACCACTGGAGGGCAATCTCCCACCGCTAAAATATCAGGCACTAAGGAAATTCAACCAGAGAAGGCACAGACACGAGACATCCGACAGAGACACTCCCACATTATTTTTTTCTAATCCACAATGGTTTGCTTAATGTTCCCACCCCAAACAAAAAATAAATTGGCCATCCAGTTCTCTCGCTCTGGAAACCTCTCACCACACCCAATTAAAAAAAGAATGAGGGCGTGTCCATCTGGCTCTCTCTAATTGCTTTGATCCAATCACAAAGCAGCTCTTGAGGTTGCCTTGCCAACACTGAATTACATATGAAACTATGGTACACTATTCACTGTTTAACAGAAATGCAATAATGTTAGAATAGATTAATCAATAGTTAGTAACTTTATAAACAGTGATCCTGCTTGAAGTACAAGCCTAGTGTACATCTGTAATACAGTACATCTTTAATCAGCTGTCCAAGTTACATAAGCAACAAATATCCTCATCAGACCACATTCCCAGAGTACATTCTTGACCCAGATTATAGCCTGACATGACAGTTCTGACATCAGTTCGGAAAAACTCACGTCACTACGGCGTTTGTCTATGTATTACCATAAACAGATAGGCAGTTAGCAAGAGAGTGTGCCACCTTTCTCTGTCTCTCCCTCTTTCTGCTACTCTCGCTTGTCCCCCCCAAAAAAATCTGGCTGCCTGCTGTGCTGGTTTCCGGAGTGAACAGCACTAGCCGCTAATAGGCTAACAGGACAAGCCCTTCTTTGTGCCACTCGTCTTCCCCCTCTTACTATATTTCGGGGAGGGGGTGGGGGGTGGGGTCTAAAAAGTTATACCAGAACTCAGTGGGTGTGGTTCCTTGCGCAAGCAGGATAGGCAGTGGCTGCGCTAGCAACAATTCAGGATGACGTAACCCCCAGACACAGATCACGGGTAATTTGGGCCTTTTCCCACACTAATGGTTATGGATGGGACTTCGGGGTGGGGACGCTGATCCTAGATCTGTACCAAAGGGCAACACTGACTCAGTTCTTCAGTAACTCAATATCTTTATTGACTGTAAATAAAGCGTTAGTACTAATTGATATTTTGTACGGAAACCGGCTTGCAGCTGCAGGCAGCTAAGTGTTTCAGAGATGGCCAGGATCCTCAGAGATGCTGGGGAGTACACTGTATCTTATTATAGCTCATCGGCAACACTGACACAAACACAACCTGTTGGGTCTCGTTTATTTGGCCCCAAGGATACTGACAAACAGAAAGGGACCAGTTGGACGTACCGTCCAATGAGAAATGCTATTTCTGTTCCAGAAACCAAAAGGTTTTAAATAAAAATAGTTTCCCAATTACCGGATCGCTGACCAGAAGAGGAAGTGAAAGCAGATAAGGTTCTTAGGCAGTTAAACCCTCCATCGCTTCACTACTGCAGTTTTGTTCATATAATAATTTTTTTATACTTTCAACTAATATCCTCAAAGTTTAATCAGTAGTCACAAAGTTGCTTGTGAACATGTAAAGTAGTAGTGCAAAAAAAAACACTGCCTGTGCGCCAGTCAAATAACGCAGAGCTGTTGCGGAGCATTCTTGTCCTCCCACTGTGTTGACTTTGGCCAGTATCAAGCTCAACTCTCAGGCCACAAGACAGGCAAAGAAACCACATGCTGTCTAAGAGACTGGCATTCCCCTGACGCAACATCAGTGGCTAATGAAGAAACCTGGGCTGTGTTCAGAAGGCACTGCATAGAAACAGGGACATCTGAAGCTGTCCAATAAGAAATTGTTGCAGTGAATTTTTTTTTTTTTTTAAAAAGACATCTGCCGTGGTCTGTTATGAACAGGGCCCTGTGGTCAGGTGTACTACACCACTATGAGTAGAATGACGAGCAAACCTAATGCTCTACCTAAAGGATTATTTTATACCATGGGGCTTGAACCCAATGCTTATTGAGGATGGTACAACAGAGGTATGACAAAACATAGTTTTTCTCTAATAGCAGTAAGACACCCCAGGGGTTTGTGCTTTAGGGCCAGGCACTCTACATTACATCACATGCAAGAACAGCCTTAAGCAATGGCATACTGGCCAGAGACCCCACCCCACCCCAGCACCCTTCTGCTTAAAAAACGTTTTGATCCAGGCTCTAAAATCCTTATCTATTAAACTGGGGTCTGTTCAATGGATCAGAACAGTCACCATCTGAACACTCCACCCCGGTGTTGTTAATGATCCTATAAAAGGTCCAAATCTGCCCCATCACCCGGCTCCACCACCGCTGTGGATCACAAGCGGCACCCAGATCTCTGAAATACGGCCGGAACTTCCGTTTTCTGAATACTTACGTTGTGTGTTTAACTTAGTCATCCAAAACAAACACACCGTTATGCGATCACTCCTAGAGGATGAGTATGTCGGCAGCAATGAATATGAAGACCACAGCTGTCCGACCCACAGGCAGAGGACGTCAGAGCCTCAGGTTCAACTAAAACCTATATGAGTGTACTGCGAGAAGGCCCTCTTCTGATGCAGTGGTCAGTTTCGTGCCCTTTTAAGGAAGCAGACAGGGTAACCCGGGCTTAAAGATTGCCAGGGAAATGGCTTGCTTTCATTTCTGATCCCCACCACTCCCTTCTCCTTTCTTTCTCCCTCCCTCCGAGTAGATTTGGAAATGAGCTTGGCAAACAAACATCACAGTCCCATGTTACCGTGATGGGATTGTTGACAATTAAAACATTTCCCCCTATACTGACTGGAGAAAACCCAGGGAGAGACCAACACTAGTAAGACTGATGTCCTTTTCTACATATAAGAGACAGGGAGACAGAGGGTGTCAGTGCTCCAGGCATTAGATTTAAGCAATACGGTCCATCTGGCTAAAAATTAGGCCACGTAGTTCTGGGAAAAGTACATTCATTCTTAGTCAGTCATCTAGCTATTGTACAACCATTTTCAAATTTCTTGATTCTGGATGCACACTCGGCCATATTTGCTTTACCTTTCAATTTTCTTATTTTTAAAGCACCATGAAATTAATTTGTGAGAAATGTGCTCTTTAACTAAAGTTTCATTTGACTGATGTCACTCACTGAGCTAAAGCTTTTCCCTAACAACCGCCACTGTATTTCTATGCATCCAAACACAGGACTTCTGAGTGCTCCATCTACAGTGCTCACATCCTCAGCAGTGTACTCTGCGGTAAACCAAACCCTCTGACACTACCGTTGACCCCACCTGCGTCTTCTACAGCATCCTTTGCCTTTCTGCTTCGCGACAGGAAACAGACTTGTATGGTACCGCATCTATGACATCATATGGGACTGCAGCACAGACATGAACGTAGGAGAACGACACGCCACACCCCGGAAAGATAACAGTTAAATTAGGCCCAGTGTGTGCGCTCACTTATTGCCTTGTATGTCTAATCTACTTCCCAGTTACACAACTCGCATCATCTCAGTAAGCAGTGGAGACAACATGGGCACCTTGGCATCAAACCACGCTATACAGTTAACTGTACATAAGGACCGGCTAGAATAGCCTAGGCCTTCGTTTTGTTAAAAAAGGATGAAGAAAGAGAGAGAGAGAGAGAGATGAGAATACAAGAGTCAAAAGAAAAGCGGAGGCATAGTTGGAAAAGGAAAAATAAAATCTGGAGAGCAAGACAGACAGGAAGAGTGCATGTGTGTGTGTGTGTGTGTGTGTAGCAGCCCCAGACAGCAGGAAGCATGATCCCATCATGACATCACTGACGGGGTTAGTGGGAGTCATGTGAGGATGAGGGGGCTGGATCACATGGGACTCCCAGCCTCCTTTGGGGCATCGAAAATCCTATTTATAAAAATCAGGCAAAAAATAATATTTAACCATAAAATAACGTTTGGCAGACACTTATTAAAAAAAATAAACTATAAATGTTAACTTGTAGTAGCAAGCCGGTCGACAGTGCCACCCCACGTCTGACAATGTGAGGCTATATTCAACGGCCTTCTTCTGAGATCCACTCAGCACGGAATTCAACATAAATTATGTCTGTGTATATTAGAACTGTAGATGAGTCATGTTTGTCTAAAGTGCCTCGTGTGTTTGTATATTCCTGGCACAGCTTTGTGCACTTGAAACACTACTGCCGACCTTGATATATTCATCACCAAACAAACGGATGTTTGATGAGGAACTGCCTCTATGCAAATGGTAAACAACAGTGTCCGTCACCTGAAAACATTAACTATGTTGACTGATGAGTAGTAACATCCCATTGGCAAAGACAGCTGGAACGATCCACCTCCTTCCAGTGGCAAAACTCCAATTGGATGTTACATTAAGATGCCCTGCCCACATCCTCAAGCATGCTGTGTGTTACATGCGGCTGATTGACACATCCAATTAGGTTCTTAAGATCTGTCGAAGTAAAGCATTTGAATTATTTGAAAATAAACGGTCTACCCTTTCAGCTAGTTTCTGCTGTATTCATCAGACTTCCCTCAACCTTGTTCTCCGAGAGGCTAGATCCTAGGTCCATCCTAGGTTGAAACACGTGGCACCATGCATAGCTACATAGTAAAGCTAAATGATCAGCATCTACACGGAACAGAAATAAAAACCTGAATTTCCACCAGAGCAGTTCCCAGAGAATCTCATGTCCATTTCTATACCACAGGCCACCTTGAACATTACCTTTACAGAATGTCACAGTACGTTACAACCAGACAGCTACATGTAACCACGCCAGCCCAGGACCACCACATCCTTCACCGAGGTCTTGACCAGACTACCGTTTAGTGCTATAACAGACAGCGGGCAAATTGATGGCCGCTGTCATGCTGGCCAATTATTGCCGTTCACAGAATAATTCCTGTTTCAGCTTCACTGCGCAGATGTAGCATGTGGCTGTTTGCCATTTTAATATCATTTACTGATGTCAAGACTGGAGTAAATGCACAAGCTGCAGACAACCAACAGTGATGTATTTTTATCTTAGGTAATATGAATACAGAGAGATCCGGTGATGAGTTCCTGAGGCCCACAGTTGGGCCATTCATCGGCCACCATTACCTCATGACAATCCACAGGGATCTGTACTCCGGGAAGCTGAACAAGTCCCAGTTCTTCAACGGCCGGCATACTCAGACATGTCACCCATTCAAAATGTTTGGGATGCTCTCGATCGACAAGTATGTACATGTCACAATTCCCAACAATACCCAGAAACTTCACGCAGCTACTAAAGAGTGGGGCAACATTCCACAGGCCATAATTAACAGCCTGTTGCAAGGTCTAAATAGGGACTAATGCCTTCGTTTCAGTTGACAGATTTCCTTGCGTGAACTTAATCTTTGAAATTGTTGCATGTGGCCTTTATATTTCTGTTCAGTGTCATTTGCATATTCCAATGGTTTAGTTTAATGTGCTTTTATATTTGCATCCAACTGGCTAATGTTTTTTTTTTTCAATTTCAAAACATTAAATATACCCAAAGGGCTGCAAGCACTAGCCAGGGGGTGGGTTTCAATCTAAATTTAGGCATGTGAATATGATCACTCATCAGATCACACCGAGGGACCTATCCAAATTTGACCTATCCAAAATAGAAAACCTGACAAAACAGTTCGCACCTAAAACATTTAGTTCGGCACAATGGAAACAGCCCTGGTCACAGACAACCTTTATAAGGCATTTACGCTGTAAAACAATACAAAAAGCAAAAAAGTAGAGGAACATCTAAAACCTACACAGAGATAACCCATCCAGTCCATTAAAATGCAATGAGGTAAGAAACAGAAAGACTAGTTCCCAGTGTCCACTGTTTGTTTCCAATGTGTAATATCGGTTTCTCAGTGATGTGTAACATGAGGCAAGCAGCTTTGTGCCAAAAGCCAAACCCCCCCACTCCCCATTGTAACTGCCATTAAAGCAGCCCTGTGTGCTTGTGTCTACATGCAAGGCAAGTGGATGCATGTCTGCCAGCATGGGTTTCTACATGAATGTCCTTACATGCGCCTTCTCCCTGCGGGCCTCCAGCAGTTTGTCAAAGTAGTGCTGGGCGACGGGCGGGTCCACGTCGCTTAGCTTGGCGGCAGGCTGCAGTAAGGCTTCCAGGGTGCTCTGAGGGTCGCCGCCATCCAGAGCTTCATTGATCTGACCGATGGCCACAATACCTAGACACACGCAACAGCGGGTTCATTAAGACATTAAGACAGAACCAATGGCACACCCTACAAGTTACAGATCAGGACAGTCCGGACAGTAGAAAAGACAATGTTATGAGAGTCCCCTTTAAAACCCATAACATCAGTCATTGATCCAACATCAACATTGCAATTCTATCTAAAGTAGCAATATCTCACACTACAACTGGTTTACTTCAATAGTTTCCGAGGCAGCAACTTAGGTTCCGTTGAGTTCAAAGGTTGAGGGGCACATGGCCCTGTTAAAGGCCCGTTTTAACCTGGGCAGCACCCACGAGGGGCTTTCACAGCAGTGTCCATGTTGGCACAGTGCAGGATTACATTAAGATTGGAGGCGAGCTCTCCACTACATCGTTATAAGGGTGTCTGGCATTATGGAACAATTGAGTGTTCCAGCCTGTAGATCGACTAGGCGATAAGAGACCTTGAAGACGATGAGCGTGACTTATGATTATAGTGCTCTCTTTCTCCTTTAGAGCTACTGTACGGTTTAGTCTGGAAAGTGCAGTTCGGGTGTGTGTGTGTGTGTGTGTGTGTGTGTGTGTGTGTGTGTGTGTGTTTGAATACATCCCCTACCAAGTATGTGTTTTTGAAAGAGCGTGTGATCCCACTCACGTTCATGCTCCTCATGTATGGTCAGGTTGACCTGGTCAACACAGGCCTGGATGTCGTTCCAGGTCAGATAGTCACTACCCTCCTCCCTGGCCACGGCCTTCAGGCGCATCAACTCATCCATGTACCTGTGACAAACACCAAGGTTAAACGCACCGCATTTAGCACACGCTAAATGAATGAGCGTCGTCTGTGCCTTAGTTCACCAGACCACGCCGACGCAAATGCCAAACATGCCAGGCATTTCAGGTTTCCGTAAGGATGGGGTAGAGGACGCCCAAGGTGACTGTAGATTGCGCCGGTCTCCTCCCCCCGCGTCCCGGGCCATACCTCTGGGCGTATTCGTCCTCCACGTTGCTGAGGCCGGTGACGGCGCTGGACAGTTGTTTCCACATGGAGGCCCGGTCACCCACATCCAACGCCCGATTAATCAACACCACCGATGACAGCATCTCCACGGCAACAAGCAGCTCCGGATGGGACAGAGAGCCCTGGGGGAAAACAGCCAGGGAGTTAAACATGTAGAAACGTGTTGTTACTAGAAAGACACACCGACAGCCGTTGGAGTTTCTGTATAATACCGCAGGTTCCACAGAGGAATACATGCTTAACCACATTGTCTGTTTGCTAACACTATATATACACACACAATCATCAAAACACTTGTAACGCCCATGTCCAACTTGCTAATAATAAGACCGTGTGAGTGTGCACACCTCTGAGCTCTGCTGCTGCAGGCTGGCCAGTTCTCTCTGATAGAGATCAGCAGCGCTGGGGTAGACCTCAGGAAGCTGGGCATCAGGATTCATGAGCTCGGCCACGGTGTTCTCCGGTACTC
Source organism: Esox lucius (assembly GCF_011004845.1). Classification (NCBI taxonomy): domain Eukaryota; kingdom Metazoa; phylum Chordata; class Actinopteri; order Esociformes; family Esocidae; genus Esox; species Esox lucius. The sequence goes on along the minus strand of NC_047570.1, from coordinate 28,512,190 downwards.
CCTCTCTGACTGCCGCGTTGATCCTCTCCACTGCTTGCAACACTACACACACACACACACACACACACACACACACACACACACACACACACACACACACACACACACACACACACACACACACACACACACACACACACACACACACACACACACACACACATTACAAAAGGACCTCCAGTCTCCTGGCAAGACTATTCAGAGCATGTGTTGCTGCATTGCTAACGGAGACAGATCATATCAGCCAGGGGCCCAATAAAGGAACCAGGTCTTAAAATACAAAGCACAGCTAGTTACAAAGGGGGTAGAAAACACAGAAAGAAATGAACGCTGCTTTGTTCCGTCTGACCACCTGGTAGAAAAGGATCAGCCCTAGATGGAACAGAACACACCCAGGGATGTGTAACTAAAGGGTTAAAAGCTCTGGCAGGCCAAGTTATCATGAGGACAGTGTGAACACCAAATGGTCACGTGGAGGGAAGCACAGGGTAGATTTCCATAGACTCTGATTTCAGGTCAGTTTTCAATATGCTCCACTGAATACTAAGTTAGAAACAGAGGGGAGCAGATCCTGGATCAGAAAATCAGGGAAACTTCAGCCATTAACGAGGAGTGACTACTACTTACTTCTCTGGTAACCTGCTGCAACCTCATTGCCTGTATCTACTCCCCCTTGCAACTCATCTTTGGTAAGTGCCTCCCCTGGAGAATTCTGGGGAGTTGAGGAAAGAGGGTACTTAATTCGGTGTGCAATATTCTGTGTCATTTTCAACACTGTAAAGCATCGGACCCCAAAAATGTGGGGAAGTGAAACTATACAACCAGGGTTGGGCTCAGCCCCAAATGTAAAAAATCTGACAAAAAAAACAGAAGGTATTGTATTGACCAATAAGAAACTCACAAAACATGTTGAATGCCATTATGAACACAAGTGAATTGGAAGCAATGGCATTGTCAATGTCAAGAGGGTCAGGGATTACTCCACCTACCTGTTCTTTATCCTCACGGGCAGCAGTCAGCTGTTTGAGGTACCAGCCCTTGTTCGGGGACTGTAGGCCACGTAGGCCCAAAGCCTGGGAACGAAGTGCCTCATACATCCGGTCCTCATCACCGCTCTGTAGGGCCTGCTCCGCTGCATTCAGGGAGTTTGTCACTGGTGGGGTAAGGTAAGATAGAGTTAGAAAAAAAAGATTATTAGAATGCCTGCTTTCCCTAGGTACAGATCCTGGACCAGTTCATCCTCCCCAATCCTAGCCTTCATAATTAGGAGGAAATGCTAAACTGACCCCAGTTCCGTGTCCAGGTGGAACAATGCCCTACACTAATTAGAGGCAACAGTCACTTCAGTATATCAAACAATGAACACCACAGGGACACGAGATCTGACATTGAGTCTGTTGACTACAAACACAAAGAAAATAAAAATGGCATGTGTGCAATATCATTGACTCATCTACTCACAGTTGACCTTGTTAACATTGCCCTGGATCTCAGCCTGCGTGAGGAGCTCTTCATAGACGTCTCTCTCCGCATCAGCATTCTCCCCCAGCTACAACACGAGAGACAGGGCAACAGGGTTGTGTTCATCTGACAGATCAACATGGGTTCAATTCTCAAAGACAACAGAAAACGGAGTCACAGAAGACCACTGGAATAGTACTTAGGGTTTACTTCATGTACTTCAGTCAAATGCACTAGCAAATAATCTAAATTGGTACCATGGGCAGACAAGTTCTAATGTAATGTAGTTTGCGTTAAACAGAAACTCATATTATATATATGGCAGAAAGGCTGCAAAGATTGCAATTGTGATAATCAACAACAAGCTGAAAGGTTTCAGAGCGTTTAACTATTGTTCCCTCTAAACATTTCAGCTCATCTCACGCTGGCTAGTGGCTTGTGTTGTTGATGCAGGCATTTTCAGCATTGTTTTGACAGCACTGGTTTGTTTTCAAATGTTCGAGGACTCCTGTGGCACTTACATATTTCCTTGTGAATGCTCTCTACAAAAAAAGTGAAGTAAGGCTGTTGCTAAAGAGAGTAAATATGGTACTGTGCAAAGTTTATGAGAAGTCCTGTGTGGTAAAGGGCTCATTCCACTCCAAATTGCTATAGAATTTTCACAAATATATTACATCATTCCCAAACATTCTATGGAATATGAAGTCAAGAAATCGATCCCACAAAGATTTAATGTGGCTAAAGTGCTTTCAGTTCAACGTAAGTCAATTCAAATAAAATGGGTTGCATGGCGATTTGCACCCTGAACTGAGAGTTGAAATGGAAATGAACAACTGACGCTGCCAATTAGAGCCGTACCCGTTTGCGTGAGTTGGCCACCTTATTGGACTTGGCGCCGTGCAGCATGTCTTGGTAGTGCCGAGCAGAGCCGGCATCCAGCTGGATCAGCATGGCGTTGGGGTTCTGCATGGCCGCCATGGTTCCCTCAGGAACCCCGTGGTCTATGGCCTCATTAATGGCTATCACTGCCGCATGCACTGGAAGACAGGAGGAGTGAAGTCAAAGTTAACTAAACAGTTTCATGTCATTTGTACTACAGTCCTCCAGACTAGCTATTGGCTGATAGACCCTTAAAGCCCCTCCCCCTTGTGGTATCTGATTAGTGCTTACATGCAGCCTCATCCACTGACAGCTCATTGGCCAGTATGCCGCCAATCTTGCTGAAGGCTGGCATCTGGATTCCGTACTTTTCCAGTTCGCTCTTCATGTTGTTAATCTCCTCCTCTGAGGGCGAAACCACCATAAGGTCGAGGAACACAGAGGAGTGGTGGGAAGACATGGTTGGTCATCAACGGCAGCGTTTTGGGGAGAGAAGGGAAGAAGAGGAGTGATAGGTTATTCTATTCATATTCATAGTGCAAAACGCATAAACAAGGGCTTTATTGGTCCTGTTCCACACATGTCCCAGCGCTACAGTGGTTATACAAGATGGTTGACGTAAAATGGAAATCTGTTCTTTGTATATCCCACTTCCCCTTAGTCTCAGAAATGTGGGTCAAAGCCAGGGATCAGCCACTGTTAACAGGAACCCTGGCGCGAATAAGGGAAGAGTGCACAGGAGTAGATGGACAAGTGTCCTTGATGGCTCAGGAATTCGATCCAGCAACCTTTCATTAACTTGTTCAACACAAACCGCTAGGCTACCCTGCCCTTGGGATGGACACGCAATCATGGACTGCAGACCATGTCTGTTCCCTGAGCTGTAGTTATCTCCACACAGCATAGAGAATGGAGAATGCAATAGCAAATTTACTCCGAAAACAGCCTGAAGAGCTAGATGTTTTTTTTTTTTTTTTATTGTTATTATTTATTTCGACAGCAAAGCATTAAAATACATTAAGCCATTTGATTGGCTGCAGAAACTAATGAGTTCTTTACGATTGGTGCCAGAAACCAATGGGTTAGGCGAGCGCCATAAAGCAAAATTATGAAGTTTTGTAATTGGCTTTGACACTCCTGCTGTCAAGATATGACCCAATGGCTAATTACAGCATTGTACAATACACCTCATTTTAACATCATCCAAACAACTGCACTGGACGCAGCACTGAAGTGGAGTCATCCGTAAATACACACTTTGTAAGCTACACCCTGGACCACACTGACTTGACTTGCAGGATCATCCAAACCGTGGATTACAGTCCACAGACAAAAGAAATTCAACTGATCTTTTCAACTAAGAATTATACACTATAAAGGATAGGTTATCACTAAAGGACACATTATCCTTCAAACAGTAAATAGCCAACTGACTGTTACAGTGCGCAGTCAAGGGACCATGATTGTTCCTGGCTAGTGTGTGATAAACATATCCCATTGCTCAGGAGCTTGGCAGACACAGTACAACGAAAAAGACCAGTAACAGGAAACTGTAACACAATCACTAATGACTTTCACATAGCTGCCTGCTTCAACCCCTTTCCCAGAGGAACTGGAGCTCAGAACAGTAGCCAAAACTACGGCTGCAGGGAACTTAGAAGATACCTGTACCCAAAACAACTAATAAGATTAACAGAACATTACTGCACAGACGGGATGCATGTTTAGTAAATTTAGGTGATCCCTGGGGTAGCTAGCAATCGAGTCATACAACTGCGTAATAGTGACATGGGTCATGTATCCTGGTTCGGCAGTGAAACTAATAAACAGGAGTTTTGTTACGTTGCTCCTGTTGACAAAAACTGTTGTTGTACACAAACTGCATTCCCACTGTGGTCAGGGGTCAGAGACACTCACCTGTGAAGTCCACCTTGCCATACAGATCCTGGATCTGAGGTGCTAGCCCCAGTTTAAAGAGGTACAAACTGTGGATGGAGAGAGAGGATGACAGAGGGGGATTGAGGAGGTGTGAGATATCGTTGAAAGGATGATGAACGAGAGAAGGGAACAGGGAAGAGAGAGATGTTACAAAAGGGCCAAAAAATAAAAAATAAACAGCACACGTTTCCCTTAATAACTCACAACTTTTGAACAGCCCTGGTCAAATGTAGGGCTCTTTATAACAAATGCTACAATCATTAGGCTTAGAGCAGGTGGTGATGACTGCTTGTGGTTGTGACTAAATTAATATGTACCTCACCTCTTAAATTGTCACGATTCTCTAACCCATAAAACAGGCCAAAGCTGAACATTGACAGTTCTTCAGTGAGTTGTGTTTCTAATGCACTACTTTAATCCAGAGATCAGGCAACAGTGCTGAACGGTACGCTGAACTTCAACTAAGAGGCAGATCAGGTCGAGATTTACAAGCATTCATTGAAAATTAATTAACACAAGACCAATAAACCAGATTATAATATTACATTCCCAATGACCCTGTTTGGTGTACTGGAGTGTGTGGGGCATTCTGATGTGTTTGTAGTGTACTGGTGTGCGCACATGTCGGTGTGAGGGAGTGTGTGCGTATGCAATGAGAGAGGGTGTGTGTGTACCTGAGAGCATGTATGCAGTAGATGCAGCGCGGCATGTTCTTCCGGTCATAGATGTCTGTCGTCTCTGGGTAGAAGATCTGAAGATTGACCGACAAGTCTGTTAGGCACCGACATGCCAAGCAATCATTGTCATATCACCTGCACTCATCCAATGCATGCCAACATTATGAAGGTCTTGGTTTGTTCCTACTGAACGCGTGACCTGGGGCTTTGGTATTGTTACAGAGACTGGGTGTGGGATCCCAGGAGAACCACATGGGGAATCCGCGTCCCTGGACCAGTTAGGGGACACACTGAATGCTGTGTGACTGATTGTCGAGCCCACCACAGACCTTTGGCAAGCCCTTCTCAGTCATGGCGTTGAGCCACTGGATGACGTTGTCCGTGTGTCTGAAATGAAGTCCAGTGGCCTGTAGGGGGAAACAGAAGGTTTACCTCACTTCCTGATGTGTATGAGAGTGTGTGTGTCTGTGGTGCCTTTCGCCGGTTCCCACCTTGTACCGCGTCTGCTCACGGTCATAGATCTTCTTGATGGAGACAGTGTGCGGGGCGAAGAAGTTGCCCAGCTTAGCCAGATACACCCCATTCCTAAGCCCTTCCTCCAGCTCGGTGGTGGGCGGGAGCTCCTCACCTAGACACGCCTCCATCCACCTGGAGAACACAGACGTGAAGAGGACGGAACACGCCGACACAAATAACAGTAATTGTCAAATCACATGTATACACACAGAATAAAGCTAAGCGGAGCGAGCACACAGGATAGAGAAGGTGGGGTACTAAGAACACAAAACGACTCATGCTCACATTGGACATCTTCTGAATGCAAAGTGATATGTACTGCACGTGTCCTGTGATCCATGGGAGAGCTGAACACCTGACCTTGGCTTTGCTGGTGTCAGCTACTATCCCACAGTGCCCCAAGCAGACAGAAAGAAACAGGAGGAAAAAAAACTGCTTACAGTATTAGGTATGGACGGGCAAAACATCATACCGCAAAACCCTTTTAGATTTTGACCAGTTATTGAATAATTCCTTAACTATTTTTATGGCTCAGAATCATTAGTTTGAACCGACACACTGACCCAGTTCTACTTGTTAGCGGAAGAAACAACTAGCCTGGTTGGGTGGCCAAGAGAGAAAAAGAAAGGGGTCCCTGGCAATTCAAATTAATTCCTATTACAGCCAATTATACTTCTCAAATAAATGCCTAAATATGTTCCACCATAACTTCTCCACATATCTAGTGGCCCCATCATTCCTCTTTACTTCTTCTCCCTGAGGTCAGGCCAAAAAAGTCACATTCCTGTTGCGTGTCTGTAGAGGTGTGGATCACTGAGGAACCATGTTGAGTCTGTGAAGCCAGACTACAAAGCAACCAGACACTTGTTAGAAGCACAAAAAGAAGAGAGAAAGCTATTTTATCTACAGACTGTAAACATGCTAGGGCAGAGTGACATTCTAACTCGGTGCCTGAGGTTGCTGGGCTACTGAGGTAACATAGAGGGCCTGTTAAAAGGCTTCTAGCTAGGTAACCTTTCGATGCTTCCAACTGGGGAACCATCCCAATAGGTCACCATGCTGGCGACTGTTAGCCATACCGGTGCCACGGTTGCATAACCGTTGTTAGGTAGACAAAGGCAGACCAGAAGCGATACATTTTTCAGCAAGATTTGAAAGGCAAACAATTTATGTACTTTCCATTTCTAGTAAAATGTCCACCCCACTCTATCAAGGCCCAGGGCACCGGTGCCAGTCAGCTAACTGAAAACAATATCCTGTATTTGACAAACACGGCAGGCCAACAAACCCAACCCGTCCAGCTGAAACAACTCCCCTCAGGAAGTCATGACTCTGGGTCTCCAGACACACGTCCCTTATTCAGCCAGCAACAAGCTGGGGTGGGTGTAGATGAACAACGCCCCCTTTCACTGCTCTGTAGTGAAAGACTCCATAAAAGGTGCCATTCTAATAGGTATTTTATCAGGGAGACACACCCAGCTCAGCTCAGGACCAACAGCCTAAAGCAAACACAGACACACCTTCCAATCCAGCAGAGAGACAGACGCATGCACGGACACTATGAATATAGGCATTATGAATGTACAGAATGTCAATTCCAAGTGCAGGAGAATTCAAGACATGAAGCTGTCCCAGCAGCAATCTGACAGTAACCAATGACATCAGATCTGACAGTGTTGTCAGGAATGCAAAGAGATATTTGAGATGCTTTGGCCAAGTACATCATAATTATTCATCAATGAATAAGACCATACAAAAAGAATGAAGTCTCTTTTTTTTTTTTCAAACACTGTTTATTCAATATTACAATCACAAAATTGTAATATTGAATAAAATCAAGACTAATATTGTCTTCCTGAATAGACAGTGGCAAGGTAACAGACTCTTCCTATTAGATTGACCCCTGACCTCTGGGCTGTCTGAGGCTTCCTGTCCTATGCTGCCAGATAAGTGACAGCAGGGAACTGCCCTCTATGCAACAGTGTGGTACTGCTGGCTAGCAGGTAACCCAGTCAGGCCACTACAACATCCATTCTTCACCCTACACTGGCCAGGTACACATTCCCTAAAGTGTCTGGGATCTCACTATAAAACTAGCATTGCTGTTAAGTCTTTCTGGAGGGCGGTTCTGGTCAACAGTGTGAGTCATTATAGGACATGTCAGCAGTACCGCCCACATTTCTAACACAATCCTGGCTGGAAGCGGGAGATGGACACGGTCTGCAGCTATGGCAGTGGGGAATCCCTATAGCATACTCCCCATTACCCTTCCTCCGTCCCAGAGTTGCAGACCACAAACACACCCACACTTCCTGTCTCACACAAGACAGCTTCCTGTTTCACTTCCTGGTTCCAAACAAGCTTGATGATATCTTTATGATCAAGCCATGGACTTTAGAACTGCATTCTCCATTGTCTCCTGGCTTAATGACATCACTGGCCTGAATAGGTCAGATCTGATCCCTGAAATAAACAAACAAACAGTCTTAATCAGCTCTGATTGATCAGGGTTAAGGCCTCATCACTTAAACGACAACTGTTGCGTCTCCAAAACACAATGGGTGTGGAGTTGTTAGATACTGTGACAGGCCTTGAGGGAAGTGGAGGGGCAAAGTTTCTCTCGCTACAATGGTCATGCTGACTGCACACTCACATCGATCAGAGAAGCACACAGTCTCACGGGCCCTTTGCCTTTTCTCCACCGCGTCAAATCGGTCGGTGTATCCGTGTGCTTGAGCGGTTCCGGTACCCAAACAAAACCTTGCTCGACCAAAAGCCTAAACAATGAACGATTTCCCCTCGATTTTACGTGGCGTTCGGAAGACAAACAGGAGGGTTCGGTTTCCAAGTTGTTGTGTACGTCATTTGAAAAATGAGTAACCCAAACTAGTCTCTTTCACTCACTTCTACTTCATTTGGCCTATACAAACGGGCCCATACAAATGGGCCCTCGCTCAACAGGCGAGTTACCGTTTTAATGACAGTAAGGGAGAGAGAGAGCACGATAGACAGCCCATTACATGCTTTGCTGGAACACTGGAATCCTTCTGCCCTGACTGACCTCTCCTAGTCAGATACTCACTAGGCATCTGATCCAGATCAACTGTTCATTGAACAGGCAGAGAGACAGATTAATACACATGGGGCATGGGCAGCTTAGTGACTGAGAAACCCATGAAAAGGTCTCCTCTATGGACCCATCTAGATTACTCTACGTGGAGTAACCCATTCAACGTCAACACACGGCAGACATTAGCCGCACATCCAAATGCTTGTGAAAACACATGCGCACACCCACAAACTGTCCAGATGAGTGCAGGTCAAAGGGACAAAGCAGTGCTTCCATTCAGTCAGATCAGAGAGAAGTTCAAAACTGCCCTCTGCCAGACTACCCATCAATTCCAAGAGGCAATGAACATTTGTGTGAGAGAGCAGAAGGGTGTTTCTTAGTGAATAGGTGAGTAGTGGCAAAGGCCAGGCAAAGCTCAGCTTGTTAATGAAGCTCCAGAACGAGAGACAGTCTCCCAGTTGCAGTTTTCCTGATGAGCTAGTTTAAGCACCAGCTTAGTAACATGACACCACGACCACAGCTATCCGTCTCACACACAAAACCCCTTTCAGCTAAACACTCTCCTGCAAGGTCTACATTCTCAGTCAGAACCTGTCATTACAAACAGTTGAGGTGCATTCATGACAACTGGGAATCCTGAAAGTAGGTCAAATCATGATCTTGAGATCTCTAGCTACAGCTCCAAGATGATTTAAGTGTCTGACTTGAAATTGGAAGTCCGATGATTGTTCAGACTGATTATTCCAAGTCAGTGCTAGTTTTTGGGGTGGGTTCCCAGTGGTCTTGAAAGCACTGAAGTTGGAGATCAGGGGCTGTATTCACAAAACATTTTATCTAACCACTAGGAGGACTCCTAAACAGCACTAAAAGTTCCTAGCTAAGAGTTTCCTCTTAAAACCTATTCACAAAGCTGCTAAGACCAACTTTTACTAAGGAACGGGGAGAAGTATTAAGCTAAGAGAAAGGATGGGGTTGACCCTGTTGCTATGGATGATGTCGTGTCCCGCGAACAAGCTTACATACTATGCCCACCGTGATTGGCTGATGAGGGAGGGATCTCGGTCAGATAATTCATCATAGCAATACTGTAAGAGAATGTTTCATGTTGCCATATTAAAATAAAGATGTTAAAATTTTTAATGTAGGCTAGGTGTCACTGATTAAACATGAAACCAATAATTATTTACTTATTAGTCAAGATACAGCGATTAGCCATAACATTATGACCACTGACAGGTGAAGTGAATAACCCTCATAATCTCGTTATCATGGCACCGGTCAGTGGGTGGGAGATATTAGGCAGCAAGTAAACATTCTGTCCTCAAAGTTGATGTGTTAGAAGCAGGAAAAATGGGCAAGTGTAAGGAACTGGGCAACTTTGACTAGGGCCAAATTGTGATGGCCTGATAACTGGGGCAGAGCATTTCCAAAACTGCAGCCCTTGTGGGGTGTTCCCAGTCTGCATTGGTCCTAGGAAGGAAAAGTGGTGAACCAGCTACAGGGTTATGGGCATCCAAGTCTCATTGATGCACCTGGGGATTGAAGGCTGGCTGTGTGGTCTAATCCAACAGACAAGCTACTGTAGCTAGAATTGCTGAAAAAGTTAACGCTGGTACTGACAGAAAGGTTTCAGAACACACAAGGCATCACAGTTTGTTGCGTATGGGCTTGCTTAGCCGCAGACCCAGTCAGGGTGCCCATGCTGACCCCTGTTGAAAGTGCCTACAAATGGGCACGTGAGCATCAGAACTAGACCACAGAGCAATGAAAGAAGGTGGCCTGGTCTGATGAATCACATTTTCTTTTACGTCATGTGGATGGCCAGCTTACCTAGAGTACACATGGCACCAGGATGTACTATGGGAAGAAGGCAAACTGGCAGAGGCAGTGTGATTGTCTGCAATATAGGCACGTTTTTATTGACCTTGCCAAAACCTTCAAATCTATCAATCAACTCATTGTATCTATAAGACTCAATGACCTTAAGTTCTCAAAAAGATGCACACTTCAACATAGCTCAATAACATACAACACACATTTCTTGATCTACAACTACTTAACTCCAGCAAAACAAAAAGGTACAGTTTAGGTGCTTGAACACCTTGAGCAGCAAATTGTCGCTTCAAAAAGCTCCTCCTTGCTTTATTTGCTCTTTGGAAACAAACATGTGACTGAATTAATCAGCGGCACTGTGGCTTCATAAAGGGAAAAATAAGAAGAATGCAACAGGCAAACTGAAGAATGCAACCCTAATGATCGGTCAACTGCAGGTACTGCAAACATTTACAATTCTGAAAGTCCACATTACACGGTATGCCTAAGCACAATCACAAGGCACCTGAGGAGATGTAATCGTGATGCCACCATGACATTCAAACTGTTTCGATTTGTTTTAGGTTTCAGGCATTTGTATGCCTCATTACAAAACAAAGTAGTGGTGGTGGTGGGGGGGGGGGGGGGGGGGGGGGGGGGGGGGGTTCTGAAAGGGAAGTGGTCTGGATTCAAACCCACACTGCAGCTGTACACAGAGACAGCATCTAGGACTGATGGACCACCTTAGGACATCCAATTGGTTAGACTTTGATCAAAGCCCTATAGAGAGTCTAATCTATTATCTAGGCTACTTGCTTCTCTGCCATCTTAAATGTTAAAACAATTATTACATCATCCTTCATGTGGCTGCTGAACTCCAGTATGCCTGGAAATGACTGAAACAGGAAATTACTTGAAAATGGCCTCTAAAGGGAAGGTGAAATGGCTCATCAGCACTGGGTTCTGTTCATTAGGGAACAATGTAGCAAAACATAATGACGATAATGAGTTTAAGAGAGAATCCTAACAAGTACTGCTTTCTTGCATTTGGTGTAATATAAATTTACAGGCCTGCTTTTAACAGTGTGTGAGACAGCACCGGACATGTAGCTCGAGTGACTTCCTTCATAGCAACACAAACATCTGGGGTTCCACAAAGCATTTAAACAAAGTGCACAGAGAGTAAGAAAAGGGAGTGGTGAAAAGGAGGAAGAGACATAACATTACTGCACCACTAGAGAAGTGGGAGGCGTAGATGGAGGGTGTGACAGCAATACTTTTATTATGTTGACAGCTAGGGTTCCTTAAAGCAACAGAATAATACCGTACAGAGAGCT